>NC_086325.1:122895010-123520010 GCF_036172605.1 Pelobates fuscus
AAGCGGCACTGTCATGCCGAAGTTACCTATCCTCAACCTCTTCCTCTTCTCCCCCTCTCTCAGGATCTGTCCTTCTTTTCTTCCTGTCTTCTTTAGTTTTCTTTAAAATCATAAGACAAAGTAGGGACTCTTGACCAGCTTTGACCAGCGGAGGAGCAAAGTGTGCTTCATTTCCGCTGGTCAGAGCAATTTTCCCATAATTCTTACCTTTCCTCTGTGATCTCGCAATGCTTCCTGTCATTTTAGACTAAACTGCCGAATTGCGTTCTAACTGAATGAGAACAGTATGTTTTTAGAACTCAATTCGTCACTTTGTTTGTATCGGAATTTCATTCGATACAAACGGCAGGTGGGGGCCCTTAAAAGTAAGATGGGGAGACCTATCGCCTCCCCCCTTGGCCCCCACCCCTGAGCAGTGAATGGGGGCCCTTAGCAATAAGAGGGGGGAGACCTATTGCCTTCCCCCCTGGCCCACACCCCTGAGCGGCAGGTGGGGGCCTTTAAAAACAATAAGAGGGGCGGGGACCTATTGTTCCCCCACACCTGAGCGACAGGTGGGGGCCATTAACAACAATAAGAGGGGGGTAAACCTATAGTTCCCCCCCCCCCCCCCGAGCGGCTGGTTGGGGCCAAGTTTAAAATCCCCCCCCGTTCAGTGACTAGGGGTCCCCGAACCCCTAGTCACCCCCATTCCCCCAATAAAATAAATCCCTACCTACCCTCCTCATCCTAATAATAGTGAGGGGGGGACAATGAAGCTAAATACCTGTAAAGAAAAAACTAAACAAACTTACCATTAGATGTCTTCCTTTTTCTAATATCTTAGGAATTTTCCCACGCTGTGTAAAATGACACTGAGCACTGTGATTGGATGGATTTCAAGCCATCCAATCAGAGTGCTCTGTGTAATTTTACACAGCATGGGGAAGTTCTTTGGAATTTTCCCACGGTGTGTAAAAGGACAAAGAGCACTCTGATTGGCTTAAACCAACCAATCAGAGTGTTCTTAGCCTAATTGCAGGGCGGGGCAAGGCTTTATAAGCCTTCCCCGCCCTGCAGAGCTCAGTCTCTCCATGGGTGAAGAAGGATTATTTTTTTTGCGCTCTGTTTTTTTCTTTTTCATCTAGTTTTTTTTTTTGCTCTCCGGTTTTTTATTTTATTTTCCGTTCGACGGGTATGATGGTGTTTTATTTAGCCTTTTTTGGGCAGAAAAATGAAGGTTTTAGAAAAAAGAAGACGTTGAATGGTAAGTTTAATTTTTCTTTACAGGTTAGTTATTAAGTTAAATAGGTAATATGGGGGGCTTAGGGGCATTTGGGGGTGACTAAGGGGTCAATTAGATGTAGTGGAGTTGGAGGGGGGGTTAAAAAAAAACGGGATTCGGCCATGACAGTGCCGCTTTAACTGTCAGTCTCTGCTACAAAGTGCATGCTTTTTCAATGACACATACAATAAGATTTGCTTAATGTTTATTTCATAAACCTGATGTGTGCTACTCCTGTATAAAACCTCTTAACATGTTTAGCAAAATCTTCTAAGTAGGACAATACCTCCAATGTACGTCTTTGTCATTATTCCAGTTTGTTGCGTATGGGGCTGCATAGACAGTTCAGAGTGCCCATGATGAACATTATACACCGCCAAATCCCCTTTAATGAGAACATGAGCGTCAGAGCTGGACCATGGAGAAATGGAAAAAGGTTGCCTGGTCTAATGAATCACATTTTCTTCATGATCAAGGGGAGGGCTGGGAGCGTATGAATTGTTTACCTGGGGAAGAGATGGAAGCAGGATGCACTCTGGAAGGCAATTCTCCAGATCTCAATCCAATTCAGCATCTGTGAGATGTGCTAGAACAGCAAATATGATCCATGGAGGCCCCACCTTGCAACTTGCAGGACTTAAAGAATCTGCTACTAATGTCTTTGATACCACCGTACTAACACAATATTAGTGGTTTTAACATTGAAGCTGATCAGTGTAAGAGATCTGATCATTTCAGTTTTTACAGTTATCATTGGAGTAGATAGAGTTGGTAATTTTGAGGCACTATAGCAGTTTAACATTTTTAATTACCCATTACCCTACCATTTGTGAAAGTAATGGTAGTAATGCTAATGTATGCCTTTGGCACTATCTTGTGAAATTACAGTGCCATATAAGAGACCTGACCATTTCAGCTTTTACAGTTTGAATACTGATAGATGGATTTGCTGGGTCTATGTCTCATTTTGGTAGCAGTTTGACAGTTTAAATTATACCATAAATGTATAACATTTGTGAAAGTAGACACTACAGGGTACAGTTATGCTCAAACGTTTGCATAAGATTGGAGGATTGGTAAGATATGTACCATTTTAAAGAAAACATAAGTGAGCAGGCAAAACACATTTCTTTTTATTTCTTATGGGATTCATATTCAATTCAATTGTAGTTTTTACCAGAATGGTACAATCATAAAACAAAACAAAACATTGCAACAAAGAAAACAATGAAATGACCCCTGTTCAAAAGTCTGCATACCCTTAGTTCTTAACAATGTGTATTTCCTCATTTAACATCAATTACAGCGTGCAGTCTTTTGTAGTTGTTGTCTATGAGGCCCCCTAATTCTTGCACGTTGTTGCTGCCCATTCATCTTGGAAAAATGCCTGCAGTTCATGCAAAGTCTTTGGTCGTCTCCCCAGAGTGGCTCAGGAGGTTAGTAGACTGTGATGGCCACTCCAGAACCTTCACCTTTGTTTGCTGTTACCAACTTGGCCTTGTGCTTAGAGTCCTTGTTATGCTGGAAAGTCTAAGAGTGTCCCATCTGCAGTCTTTGTGCATAAGAATGCAAATTGTCTACCAGTATTTTATGATAACATGCTGCAGTGATCTTGCCATTATTTTTCACAAGATTCCCCATGCATTTAGAGCTCACACACCCACAAAACATCAGTGAGCCACCACCATTAGTGATGTACCGAACTGTCCGCCGGAGAACAGTTCCCGGCGAACTTAGCGTGTTCGCGTTCGCCACGGCGGGCGGACACATGCGCAGTTCGATCCGCCCCCTAATCGTCATCATTGGGCAAACTTTGACCCTGTGCCTCTCGGTCAGCCAATCAGCAGCACTCCCTCCCTTCCACATCCTCCAACCTCCCTCCCAGCATCCATTTTCGATTCATTCTGAAGCTGCATGCTTAGTGAGAGGAGGCAAAGTTTAGCTGCTGCTGATTAGATAGGGAAATTGATAGCTAGGCTAGGGTATTCAGTGTCCACTACAATCCTGAAGGACTCATCTGATCTCTGCTGTAAGGACAGCACCCCAAAAAGCCCTTTTTAGGGCTGTAACATCAGGCTGCTTTTTTTTTTTTTTTTTTTCCTGTGTAATGTAATTGCAGGTGCCTGCCTGCCAGCTTCTGTGTGAGGTTCACATTGGATACTGTGCCTACTTGCCCAGTGCCACCACTCATATCTGTTTTAACAATAGGTTAAGCTTTAGATTTAAAGAAATAATTTTTTTTCACTGTAATAGAAGAGCAGTTGCCTGCCTGCCAGCTTCTGTGTCAGGTTGGATGCCTTGCCCATTTGCACAGTCAGTGCAACCACTCAGATCTGTTTTAACAATAGGTTAAGCTTTAGATTTAAAAGAAATATTTTTTTTTCACTGTAATAGAAGAGCAGTTGCCTGCCTGCCAGCTTCTGTGTCAGGTTGGATGCCTTGCCCATTTGCACAGTCAGTGCCACCACTCATATCTGTTTTAACAATAGGTTAAGCTTTAGATTTAAAAGAAATATTTTTTTTCACTGTAATAGAAGAGCAGTTGCCTGCCTGCCAGCTTCTGTGTCAGGTTGGATGCCTTGCCCATTTGCACAGTCAGTGCAACCACTCATATCTGTTTTAACAATAGGTTAAGCTTTAGATTTAAAAGAAATAATTTTTTTTCACTGTAATAGAAGAGCAGTTGCCTGCCTGCCAGCTTCTGTGTCAGGTTGGATGCCTTGCCCATTTGCACAGTCAGTGCCACCACTCATATCTGTTTTAACAATAGGTTAAGCTTTAGATTTAAAAGAAATAATTTTTTTTCACTGTAATTGAAGAGCAGTTGCCTGCCTGCCAGCTTCTGTGTCAGGTTGGATGCCTTGCCCATTTGCACAGTCAGTGCCACCACTCATATCTGTTTTAACAATAGGTTAAGCTTTAGATTTAAAAGAAATAATTTTTTTTCACTGTAATAGAAGAGCAGTTGCCTGCCTGCCAGCTTCTGTGTCAGGTTGGATGCCTTGCCCATTTGCACAGTCAGTGCCACCACTCATATCTGTTTTAACAATAGGTTAAGCTTTAGATTTAAAAGAAATAATTTTTTTTTCACTGTAATAGAAGAGCAGTTGCCTGCCTGCCAGCTTCTGTGTCAAGTTGGATGCCTTGCCCATTTGCACAGTCAGTGCAACCACTCATATCTGTTTTAACAATAGGTTAAGCTTTAGATTTAAAAGAAATATTTTTTTTCACTGTAATAGAAGAGCAGTTGCCTGCCTGCCAGCTTCTGTGTCAGGTTGGATGCCTTGCCCATTTGCACAGTCAGTGCCACCACTCATATCTGTTTTAACAATAGGTTAAGCTTTAGATTTAAAAGAAATAATTTTTTTTCACTGTAATAGAGCGTGCTTTTACAAAGAAAAAAGGTTTCCAGTGTAAGCTAATAGCAGCCAGTCAGTGTCCTTCAAGCGACTCTGTCAGGCCTTCTTTCAGCGTGTGCCCTGCACAACCCTGCCAGCGTACTTTGACAGTTGACACTCATATCTGGTGTCTCTATAGCGTGCTTTTACAACCAAAATTTTGTTTCCACTGTAATAGAAGAGCAGTTGCCTGCCTGCCAGCTTCTGTGTGAGGTTCACAGTGGATACTGTGCCCTCTTGCCCAGTGCCACCACTCATATCTGGTTTTACAATAGCTTAAGCTTTAGATTTAAAATAAATAATTTTTTTTCACTGTAATAGAAAAAAGGTTTCCAGTGTAAGCTAATAGCAGCCAGTCAGTGTCCTTCAAGCGGCTCTGTCAGGCCTTCCTTCAGCGTGTGCCCTGCACAACCCTGCCAGCGTACTTTGACAGTTGACACTCATATCTGGTGTCTCTATAGCGTGCTTTTAAAAACAATTTTTTTTTTCACTGTTATAGATTGAATAGCAGTTACTTGTCTTCAAGCGGGTGTGTCAGGCCTACAGTGTGTGCTCTGCAGAACTGTTCAAGTGCACAGTGCCAATCATATCTGGTGTCTCTATAGCATGCTTTTACAAAGAAAAAAGGTTTCTAGTGTAAGCTAATAGCAGCCAGTCAGTGTCCTTCAAGCGGCTCTGTCAGTCCTTCCTTCAGCGTGTGCTCTCCAGAACTGTTCCAGTGCACATTGCCAATCATATCTGGTGTCTCTATAGCGTGCTTTTAAAAACAATTTTTTTTTTCACTGTTATAGATTGAATAGCAGTTACTTGTCTTCAAGCGGGTGTGTCAGGCCTACAGTGTGTGCTCTGCAGAACTGTTCAAGTGCACATTGCCAATCATATCTGGTGTCTCTATAGCGTGCTTTTAAAAACAAATTTTTTTTTCACTTTTATAGATTGAATAGATGTTACTTGTCTTCAAGCGGGTGTGTCAGGCCTACAGTGTGTGCTCTGCAGAACTGTTCAAGTGCACATTGCCAATCATATCTGGTGTCTCTATAGCGTGCTTTTACAAAGAAAAAAGGTTTCTAGTGTAAGCTAATAGCAGCCAGTCAGTGTCCTTCAAGCGGCTCTGTCAGTCCTTCCTTCAGCGTGTGCTCTCCAGAACTGTTCCAGTGCACATTGTCAATCATATCTGGTGTCTTTATAACGTGCTTTTAAAAACAAAATTTTTTTTTCACTGTTATAGATTGAATAGCAGTTACTTGTCTTCAAGCGGGTGTGTCAGGCCTACAGTGTGTGCTCTGCAGAACTGTTCAAGTGCACATTGCCAATCATATCTGGTGTCTCTATAGCGTGCTTTTAAAACCAATTTTTTTTTTCACTGTTATAGATTGAATAGCAGTTACTTGTCTTCAAGCGGGTGTGTCAGGCCTACAGTGTGTGCTCTGCAGAACTGTTCAAGTGCACATTGCCAATCATATCTGGTGTCTCTATAGCGTGCTTTTACAAACAAAATTTGTTTTTCACTGTTATAGATTGAATAGCAGTTACTTGTCTTCAAGCGGGTGTGTCAGGCCTACAGTGTGTGCTCTGCAGAACTGTTACAGTTCACATTGCCAATCATATCTGGTCTCACAGTATAATAGAAAATCTCCCCATATATGTACGTTTTGAATGTAGACGGGAGGATCAGTGTAATCTTCTTTATCCCAGCATTTTAACTTTAAGGGAAAGAAGATAAAAGAACATAGTGTACCACTTTAAGGATATAGTAAACACTTTATTGTCTGCACTTACAACATGCAAGAAGATTAAAAGCCCATCAGGTATTGTTGTGAACTTCTCGGTGGATCCCCCAGTCAGAGATGCAGGAAACCAGGTTGAAGAAACACGAACAAAATAACTTAAAACTTTAAATACAAAATCAAAAGTCCGTGAAATAAAGTGTTCTTTGCCGCCCTACGCGTTTCGTCCTACGACTTCGTCAGGGGCATCCGGCTGGTGTGATACACTCTGTGTTCTCCCGGTCTTTTAAATATCCCGCCAATGGGAAAGTCCTTTCTATCGACCAATGAAAGTCAGTTTCGCATCTTGTAAGCGCCTATCGAAGTGCGTCTGTTCAACCAATAGGCTGCTCTGTACTATAATGTCTCTCGACCTCTCGCGAGAGACCGACCTCCTCACGCATCGGTGGAACGCAAATGCGTTCCAACACTTAGGTGGGAGTGGTCTCTCGGAGGATGTGAGCGGCAAGAAAATTCATACGAAAAAAAAAAAGGGATAAAAGGACAAAATTAATGAAACCGGGAATGTTTACAATGTAAAATACTTGAATTAATACAACTCTAATACATTAAAAACAGATGCTGTAAATGGTATGTTAAAAAGGACCATAAAAAACGTAATAAATATACAGAGTCGTGACATAAAACTCACAATCCTACTCTGAATTAAAAATAAACATACGAATTATAAAAAGCAAACCATATCAAAATCTATATTCATACCCTCAGGTTGCATAGTACTGAGGGTATGTATCCAAAACCCCTCTCTTTGTCTAAGTCTAAGTAGGAGGTCGCCACCTCTTTGGTCTAAAATAACTTTTTCGATGGGGATACAGGTGAAATTATGGAAGCTAAAAAGAGGGCACCTATTACAGTGTAAGGGAACTGAATGGGTAATGATTTTTTTCCTAATGTTGTTCTTGTGTTCTAAAAATCGAATTTTAACAGGTCTAGTAGTTCTACCCACATATTGAGCGCCACATCCACACTTTAAAAGATAAACTGTGTTGCTAGTGTTACAAGTAATATGTCCTCTAATTTTAAAAATTTGGCTGGTCACTGTACTGTTGAACTTCAGGGTTTTTTTTGAGATCTTTTCACAACTTTTACAAGCTCCACATGTAAAACAACCCTCAATTTTTTGAACCGGTTTATCATGGTTCTTGAAAGTGCTGGGTGCTAAGATGTTCTTAAAATTCCTGCCCTTCTTAAAAATCACTTGTGGAGCCCGAGGAAGTTCCGTCTTTAAAAATTCATCTTCCAGTAGCAACGGCCAATGTTTCTTTAGAATATTTTAAATTTTCTTAGCATGGGTATTAAATTGGGTGTTAAAAGAGAAGGCAAATTGATTAACTGTGGCACAAGTAGGTTTATTGCATAAGAAATCTTCCCTTTTAGAATGGTACACCTTCGTGATTTCTTTGTCGATAAAATTTTCGGTATAACCTTTTTCTAGAAATTTATCTTTAAGGGTTTGTGCCTGATTTTAAAAAATTTGCTGATCTGTACAGTTCCTCCGTAGTCGAGAAAATTGGCTACGTGGAACACTTTTCAACCAAGAGGGATGATGGCCACTTATTGTATTTATAAAACTATTGGAGTCTGTGGGTTTAAAAAAGGTTTTGGTTTTGATCTGGAGATCTTCAATAAAAATAATGAGATCTAAAAAATTGACTTATTTTCGACTAAAAGTAGGAGTAAAAATCAGAGAGAATTGGTTGGTGTTAATGTACGTAAAAAACTTTTCTAAAGATGAAACAGGGCCATCCCAAATAATTAAAACGTCATCTATATATCTTCTCCAGAGCACCAAGCTCACGCCGAATGGGTTGTTGTTCCAAATAAATAAGTTTTCCCAAAAATCTAAAAAAATATTGGCATAACTCGGCGCGAACTTGGTGCCCATGGCTGTTCCTTTGCGTTGTAGATAAAATTCGTCATTAAAAAGAAAGAAGTTATGGGTAAGAATAAACTTAATACTTTCTAGTAAAAAGTGACCCAAATCTGCTGAAAGTTCTGAATCGGTTTCAAACGCTTGTTTAACTGCTTGCAGACCCAGCTCGTGTTCGATTATGGTGTAGAGAGACGTGACATCCACCGTTGCCCACATGTACCCGTCTTTCCACTCCACACTTTCTAGCTCCTGGATCAAACTCTTAGTATCCTTTAGATATGACTTAGCCATCTGGGCATATTTCTGTAGATGGAAGTCTATAAATTCAGAAAGTTTAGACGTTACCGAATTGATCCCACTGATAATGGGTCTCCCTGGTGGATGAGTAACTGATTTGTGGACTTTGGGGAGGAAATAAAATGTGGGGATTCTGGGAGCCTTTAAAAATAGATATGAAAATTTTTTACTGTCGATAATCTCTTTTTCCTTACCTAAAGTCAACAGATTCTCTAGTACTTTATTAAAACGGGAGTTAGGGTTATAGTTTAATTTCTGGTAAGTGGAAGTGTCATTTAAAATTCTATCGGATTCTTTCAAATAAAAATCAATTGGCATCACCACAATCCCTCCTCCCTTATCGGCACTCTTAATAATAATATCTTTTCGATTCTTAATAGACTTTAAAATAGCATTCTCTTGTTTAGTTAGATTAAAATCTTTGAGTTTATAATCTAACCCCTTTAAATCTTTGAGGACCATTCTATTAAAAGCCTCTAATTGATGACCCTTATCATTCGGGAAAAAAGTAGACTTGGGTCTAAATCTTGAATATTTGTTGTCCATATTTTCTGTTTTCAATATTGGGTTCTCTAACTCTTTCTTTTTAAAAAATCTCTTTAATGACATTTTCCGTACAAATTTATTTAAGTCTATAAAAACGTCAAAAGGATTGGCAGCACTGTTGGGAGAAAATTTTAGTCCTTTCTCAAAGATAAGAATTTCATTAAGATTTAAAACAGCATCTGGTATTAAAAAAATGCCTTTAGAACGGGCAATCTCTATTAATTCGTTTGAATCCTCTCGGCTTCTAAACGTCTTTTCTTCTCTGGGATGTTCCACTCCCCCAGAGGGGCAAATTTGTTTGTAAGGTCTATTTTGGGTCTCTTTGGTGAGAAAAATTGGTTTATTTGACGTCTTTTGTTTGGGTTTGGCCCCTTTTCTAAAAAATCATCTTGGTCTTCCTGTGGACTCCTTATTGCAGGGGAGCTAATTTTCCCTCTGGGGAAATAGGATTTGTTAGCTCTTTTTTTGGGTATTTTCCACGGGCTGTTCCCTTGCCCTGTTTTAAGATTTTTTGAGGGGGATTTCTCCTTTCCAAACTGATTTTCTTTGTTATTGCTATTGCGTCTATTGGGAATAACAGACCTTCCTTTCTTTTCATATGTCTTATATATATATATAATATATGGAACTATTATTGAAAAAATTTCGACTGTTACGGTTATATCCATTGTTTTTAAAAGAAACCTTATTGGATTTATTTGTAATGGAATGGACATTGGAAACTATATCATTTCTATCTCTCATGTATTTTTTGTTTTTGGTCTCTGCTATTTTTTCATCTATTCTGTTAACTTTTTCAAGTAACACCCCTTCTCTATTTTTAAAGGCCTCATGTTCTTTATCAAGGGGAAAATCATTTTCCAATTTTTCCATATCCATTGACAATTTTTGTAAATTGTCCTTTTCAAAATCTATAATGATTTCCATAAGGGTAAAGGAGCACTTCTCAAGAGCTGAATCCCATCTGAGAGCATACGGGGAATACTCTAAGCCATTAGCTGGATCTTTCTTTAGGCGTAAACCCCTAGGGATGAGATTCTCTCTTATATATGTCTCGAGAAACCTTATTTCCCACCATTTTTTAGTTTCTTTAATGGCGATCTTTTCCAATTTAAAGAAATATTCATCGCAATTAGGTGGTTGGTTTACTTGTTTTTCAATATTGTCTGTACAAAATAGAGAATTAAATCTAGCTTCTCGAGATTGTTGTAGCTCTGAGAACATGCTCCTTTTTTGTGCCATTTAGTGCAAGGTGAATGGTGAGGAAAGACAATATATATAGAAAAAATATACACCTTTTACACAAAAACCAGTGGATAAAACACAAGTGGGTATATGTACACAAATAAAAGAAAATAAATACCCCAAAATATGTGAAAGTATGAAGATTCCTCTATATCTTCAAGAAAAGCACAAAGTATAATAGAAAATCTCCCCATATATGTACGTTTTGAATGTAGACGGGAGGATCAGTGTAATCTTCTTTATCCCAACATTTTAACTTTAAGGGAAAGAAGATAAAAAAACATAGTGTACCACTTTAAGGATATAGTAAACACTTTATTGTCTGCACTTACAACATGCAAGAAGATTAAAAGCCCATCAGGTATTGTTGTGAACTTCTCGGTGGATCCCCCAGTCAGAGATGCAGGAAACCAGGTTGAAGAAACACAAACAAAATAACTTAAAACTTTAAATACAAAATCAAAAGTCCGTGAAATTACACTGTAATAGGTGCCGTCTTTTTAGCTTCCATAATTTCACCTGTATCCCCATCGAAAAAGTTATTTTAGACCAAAGAGGTGGCGACCTCCTACTTAGACTTAGACAAAGAGAGGGGTTTTGGATACATACCCTCAGTACTATGCAACCTGAGGGTATGAATATAGATTTTGATATGGTTTGCTTTTTATAATTCGTATGTTTATTTTTAATTCAGAGTAGGATTGTGAGTTTTATGTCACGGCTCTTTATATTTATTACTTTTTTATGGTCCTTTTTAACATACCATTTACAGCATCTGTTTTTAATGTATTAGAATTTTATTAATTCAAGTATTTTACATTGTAAACATTCCCGGTTTCATTAATTTTGTCCTTTTATCCCTTTTTTTTTTTCGTATGAATTTTCTTGCCGCTCACATCCTCCGAGAGACCACTCCCACCTAAGTGTTGGAACGCATTTGCGTTCCACCGATGCGTGAGGAGGTCGGTCTCTCGCGAGAGGTCGAGAGACATTATAGTACAGAGCAGCCTATTGGTTGAACAGACGCACTTTTCGATAGGCGCTTACAAGATGCGAAACTGACTTTCATTGGTCGATAGAAAGGACTTACCCATTGACGGGATATTTAAAAGACCAGGAGAACACAGAGTGTATCACACCAGCCGGATGCCCCTGACGAAGTCGTAGGACGAAACGCGTAAGGCAGCAAAGAACACTTTATTTCACGGACTTTTGATTTTGTATTTAAAGTTTTAAGTTATTTTGTTCGTGTTTCTTCAACCTGGTTTCCTGCATCTCTGACTGGGGGATCCACTGAGAAGTTCACAACAATACCTGATGGGCTTTTAATCTTCTTGCATATTGTAAGTGCAGACAATAAAGTGTTTACTATATCCTTAAAGTGGTACACTATGTTCTTTTATCTTCTTTCCCTTAAAGTTAAATGCTGGGATAAAGAAGATTACACTGATCCTCCCGTCTACATTCAAAACGTACATATATGGGGAGATTTTCTATTATACTTTGTGCTTTTCTTGAAGATATAGAGGAATCTTCATACTCCCACATATTTTTTGGGTATTTATTTTCTTTTATTTGTGTACATATACCCACTTGTGTTTTATCCACTGGTTTTTGTGTAAAAGGTGTATATTTTTTCTATATATACTGGTCTCACAGTAGCTTGCACGCATAGTACCACTAATCCCCAAAAAAATGACAGGCAGAGGCAGGCCACCCCGCAGGGGCCGTCGTGGTCGTGGTGCTGTGAGTCCCTTTTGCCCTAGAATAATGCCCAGTTTTCAGAAGCCACGTACCCTGAACTTGAAAAGTTCTGAGGACATAGTTGACTGGCTAACACAGGACACCCAATCTTGTACAGCCTCCGCTCGGAACCTTGACGCACCATCCTCCTCCAGCTTAGCTTCAGGCACCTCTCAAGATACCACTCACCCGCCTGCCGCCACCACCAAAACTAGCACCACAGCCGCTTTACTTGGTATGTCAGAGGAGTTATTCACACACCCGTTTGAAGAAATGAGTGATGCGCAACCATTATTGCTAGAGGATGTAGATAACAGGGATATGTCTCAGGCAGGCAGCATTAAACACATGGAGGTACGGTGTGATGATGATGATGATGTTGTACCCGCTGCTGCTTCCTTTTCTGAGTTGTCAGATACAAGCGAAGCGGTTGATGATGACGATGCGTCCATGGATGTCACGTGGGTGCCCGCTCGGCAAGAAGAAGAACAGGGCGAAAGTTCAGATGGGGAGACAGAGAGGAGGAGGAGACGAGTTGGAAGCAGGGGGGGTCGTCGCAAGGAGCTAGTGGCACAGTCAGACAGCATGCATTGGCACCCGGGGTCAGCCCGACAGCACGCCAATCAATGCATGCTGTGTCCACCACCAGAATGCCGTCATTGCAGAGCTCAGCAGTGTTGCATTTTTTTTGTGTGTCTGCCTCGGACAACAGCGATGCCATTTGCAACCTGTGCCAAAGGAAACTGAGTCGTGGGAGGTCCAACACCCACCTAGGTACAACTGCTTTGCGTAGGCACATGATCTCACATCACAAACGCCTATGGGATCAACACATGAGTACAAGCAGCACGCCTACTCTAAGCCGCCATCCTCCTCCTGGTCTAGCATCTTCAGCCACGTCAACCACTGGTGTCCTTCTTGCCCCCTCTCAACCATCCGCCATTCCGTCTCCCGCCTTGAGCAGTTCCCGCTCATCTGCCCACAGTCATGTGTCTGTCAAGGACATGTTTGAGCGTAAGAAGCCAATGTCACCAAGTCACCCCCTTGCCCAGCGTCTGACAGCTGGCTTGTCCGAACTATTAGCCCGCCAGCTTTTACCATACAATCTGGTTGAGTCTGAGGCGTCCAAAAAATTTGTAGCTATTGGGACACCGCAGAAGGTACCCGTCCGGAATTACTTTTCACAAAAGGCAATCCCCAACTTGTACTCGATTGTGCAAAAGGAAGTCATGGCATGTCTGGCACACAGTGTTGGGGCAAGGGTCCATCTGACCACTGATACCTGGTCTGCAAAGCATGGTCAGGGCAGGTATATCACCTACACTGCGCATTGGGTAAACCTGCTGACGGCTGACAATCAAGGAATGCGTGGCATTACAGAGGAGTTGGTGACACCGCCACAAATTGCAGGCAGTCCTGCTGCCACCTCCTCTACTCCTCCTACTCCATCCTCTTCCATAACCTCCTCGGCTGAGTCCTCTTGTGCTGCTGCGTCTTGCTCCACATCAACGGCACCCCCCCAGCTCCCCAGGTACTATTCCACATCCCGGATACGGCAGTGTCACGCTGTCTTGGATTTGACTTGCTTGAAAGCAGAGAGTCACACCGGACAAGCACTCTTGTCCGCCCTGAATGCACAGGTGGAAAAGTGGCTGACTCCGCAGCAACTGGATATCGGCAAAGTGGTGTGTGACAACGGAAAAAATTTGATAGCGGCATTGAAGTTGGGCAAGTTGACACATGTGCCGTGCATGGCACATGTGTGTAATCTGATCGTACAACGCTTTGTGCATAAGTACACAGGCTTACAGGACGTCCTGAAGCAGGCCAGGAAGGTGTGTGGCCATTTCAGGCGTTCCTACACGGCCATGGCTCACTTTGCCGATATCCAGCGGCGAAACAACATGCCAGTGAGGCGCTTGATTTGCGACAGCCCTACACGTTGGAATTCAACACTCCTAATGTTCGACCGCCTGCTCCTACAAGAAAAAGCTGTTAATGAATATTTGTATGACCGGGGTGCTAGGACAGGCTCTGGGGAGCTGGGAATTTTTTTGCCACGTTACTGGACGCTCATGCGCAATGCCTGTAGGCTCATGCGTCCTTTTGAGGAGGTGACAAACCTAGTCAGTCGCAACGAAGGCACCATCAGCGACATCATACCATTAGTTTTCTTCCTGGAGCATGCCCTGCGAAGAGTGCTGGATCAGGCTGTAGATGAGCGTGAAGAGGAAGAGTTGTGGTCACCACCAGAAACAGCCTTATCAGCATCGCTTGCTGGACCTGCGGCAACGCTGGAAGAGGATTGTGAGGAAGAGGAGTCAGAGGAGGATTGTAGCTTTGAGGAGGAGGAGGAGGAGCAAGACCAAACACAACAGGCATCCCAGGGTGCTCGTTGTCACCTATCTCGTACCCGTGGTGTTGTATGTGGCTGGGGGGAAGAACATACCTTCAATGACATCAGTGAGGAGGAGGAACGGGAAATGAGTAGCTCGGCATCCAACCTTGTGCAAATGGGGTCTTTCATGCTGTCCTGCCTGTTGAGGGACCCTCGTATAAAAAGGCTGAAGGAGAACGACCTGTACTGGGTGTCCACGCTACTAGACCCCCGGTATAAGCAGGAAGTGGCGGAAATGTTACTGAATTACAACAAGTCGGAAAGGATGCAGCATTTGCAAAATAAATTAAAAAGTATGCTTTACACAGCGTATAAGGGTGATGTCACAGCACAACGGGAATCTAACAGGGGGAGAGGTGGAAGTCATCCTCCTCCTCCTCCTCATCCCACGACCACGCCGGCAAGGACAGGACGCTTTAAAGACGTGTTGTTGATGGAGGACATGCGGACCTTTTTAAGTCCTATGCATCGCCACAGCCCTTCGGGATCCACCCTCAGAGAGCGACTCGACCGACAGGTAGCAGACTACCTCGCCTTAACTGCAGATATTGACACTCTGAGGAGCGATGAACCCCTTGACTACTGGGTGTGCAGGCTTGACCTGTGGCCTGAGCTATCCCAATTTGCGATAGAACTTCTGGCCTGCCCCGCTTCAAGTGTCCTGTCAGAAAGGACCTTCAGTGCAGCAGGAGGTATTGTCACTGAGAAGAGAAGTCGCCTAGGTCAAAAAAGTCTAGATTACCTCACCTTTATTAAGATGAATGAGGGATGGATCCCAAAGGGACTGACACTGGGCGATACATTCGATTAAAAAATGCCTGATGAGATGAGCTGCCTTGGGCTAAAAATGGTCCACACGCTGCTGTATTTTAGCTCTGAATGACGTTTGACTTGCGTGACTTATCCGCCACCAACTAGGGTTCAAGCCGCCATGTTTTAGGGCACTTTCTGCCTGTGAAACAAACATCAATTTTTCTGGCCGCTGCTACAGCAGTGGCTGCAACAATACCAAATTTTTCAGGCATGTGTACATGCCTAATTTTTAGGCCCACTGGTGCCGCACTGTGGCTTCAAAAACCAAACCAAAAAAAAATCCTCCAAGATGGCACCAATATACCAGTGGTCTAAGCATCTTCCCACCTTGGCCTAAAAAGGGGAGGTGATTCAACAATTAAAAATCTCTGCCATTTACACGTCCACTGATAGGAGACGCGGAAGGTATTAAACTGATATGAACAATACTAAACTCACCACTCCTATCTGGTGGCACATTAGCTTGCCCGCGCAGTTCCCCAAATTTCAAGTAAGAGGACCGACCAAGCATCTTCTTCCATCTCCCTGTTACATAAATCAATGCCATATCCATAGAAATTGTAGAGAATATCCAGGATAGTTTTACAGGGCCAAATCATGTCGCCTGTTGAAAGAGGTGACCTTGCTCGGGTCCCAGGTGTGCGGTTCCTAAAATGGCTGCCATATACACGTCCACTGATAGGAGACGCGGAAGGTATTAAACTGATATGAACATTTACTAAACTCACCACTCCGAGTGCTGTTATTAATTTAATTTTTTTGTGGTGAGGCTTTACAGGACAGAGTGCTTCTCCACGGGACATGTTAACTCACGGGCAGCTGGCTCATCAAGGAACCAGAGCAGCTTGAGCGAGGTGACCATGCTCGGGTCCCAGGTATGCGGTTCCTAAAATGGCTGCCATATACACATCCACTGATAGGAGACGCGGAAGGTATTAAACTGATATGAACAATACTCCACTCCTATCAGTAGGTCCGTCCCATTGTGATTTATGCCCCCCACCCACCGCGCAGGTATGGGGGCCGGGGGGGAGGAAAGTAGGCCCCCCATTGTGATTTATGGCCCCCACCCACCGCGCAGGGGTGGGGGCCGAGGGGGGAGGACAGTAGGTCCCCCCATTGTGATTTATGGCCCCCACTCACCGCGCAGGGGTTGGGGAGGACAGTAGCTCCCCCCAGTGTGTATCATGGGCTTTGAGGACAGGTGTCAATCCATACCTGCCAAGTGACCCTATGTAGGGGGAACAGTCCCTATTCTGCTCTGTGTCAGTGTGTATCATGGTCTCTGTGGACGGGGAACAGTCTCTATTCTGCTCTGTGTCAGTGTGTATCATGGTCTCTGTGGACGGGGAACAGTCTCTATTCTGCTCTGTGTCAGTGTGTATCATGGTCTCTGTGGACGGGGAACAGTCTCTATTCTGCTCTGTGTCAGTGTGTATCATGGTCTCTGTGGACGGGGAACATTCTCTATTCTGCTCTGTGTCAGTGTGTATCATGGACTCTGTGGACAGGGAACAGTCTATATTCTGTTCTGTGTCAGTGTGTATCAGGGGCTTTGAGGACAGGTGTCAATCCATACCTGCCAAGTGACCCTATGTAGGGGGAACAGTCCCTATTCTGCTCTGTGTCAGTGTGTATCATGGTCTCTGTGGACGGGGAACAGTCTCTATTCTGCTCTGTGTCAGTGTGTATCATGGTTTCTGTGGACAGGGAACAGTCTCTATTCTGCTCTGTGTCAGTGTGTATCAGGGGCTTTGAGGACAGGTGTCAATCCATACCTGCCAAGTGACCCTATGTAGGGGGGGCAGTATCTATTCTGCTCTGTGTCAGTGTGTATCAGGGATCATTAGGATAGGTGTCAATCCATATCTGCCAAGTGACCCTATGTAGGGGGAACAGTCCCTATTCTGCTCTGTGTCAGTGTGTATCAAGGATGGATTTGACTATCTTTATTCAGATTCAAAAATTACAATTCCAGGAAAAATTTAACAAACATTTACAAGAACATGTTATGCACATCATAGAAACAACGTGAACCTCTTTAAAGCCACAAACTTAAGACAAAAAATACGTACACACAATGTGTAAGGGTTTGAAAGAATATTCTGAATCCTTACATGTTTACTTTATCGTTTGTTTGATTTTTGTGAACCATATATAAACTACAAGCAGCGTGAAAACTATAAAAACTCAAGTGGCCATGCTGATCAAATTAAATAGTATGCTTTACACAGCGTATAAGGGTGATGTCACACAGTGGTGGATCCAGAGCCTGATCTCGGGAGGGGCACTTGTAGATTATTTAAAAAAAATAATCCTGGCACAATAACCACTACAGCTCAGTGTAGTAGTTATGGTGCCAGTAGTGCCAGGATCCCACCCCAGAGTAAGTAGTCATACCGTTTAAGAACAGTTTGACAACTTACCTGAGGTCTGCTGGGATATAGGGCATAGGAGAAGTGGTGTGTGTTAGGGGTGAAGTGTGTGTGAAAGGTGCAGTGTGTGTGTGTGAGCGGTGAAGTGAGTGTGAGTGCGTAAGGGTGACAGTGTGTGTATGGGGGCACTGTATGTATGTGTGGGGCAGTGTGTGTATGGGGGCACTGTGTGTATGGGGGGGTCGTGTGTGTGTGTTTGGGGCAATGTGTGTATGGGGGCAGCAGTTTGTGTAGGCACTGTGTATGGGTGTGCAGTGTGCGGGGCAGTATGTGTATGGGGCAGTGTTTGTGGGGCAGTGTGTGCATGGGGACAGTGTTTGTGGGACAGTGTTGTATGGGGACAGTGTTTGTGGGACAGTGTTTGTGGGACAGTGTTGTATGGGGACAGTGTTGAATGGGGACAGTGTTTGTGGGGCAGTGTGTGTATGGGGGCAGTGTATGTGGGGGCAGTGTGTGTATGGGGGCAGTGTTTGTATGTGGACAGTGTGTGTATGGGGTCAGTGTGTGTAGTGTTTGTATGTGGGGCAGTGTTTGTGGGTCAGTGTGTGTATGGGGTCAGTGTGTGTAAGGGGGAAGTGTGTGTAGTGTGTATGGGGCAGTGTTTGTGGGGCAGTGTGTATATGGGGACAGTGTGTGTATGGGGACAGTGTGTGTATGGGGACAGTGTGTATATGGGGGGCTTTTTTAATAAAACAAAAAAACAAAAATGTATTTAATAAAATATATTTATGCCCCCCTCATGTGGGGGAGGGGAGGAGGGAAGGGAGGCTTTTTAATGAAAAAAAAAATGTATTTAATGAAATATATTTATGCCCCCCTCCCTTCTTACCTTTATTGAGGAGGAGGGGGGACATTTCTGGATCCCTGGTGGTCCCAGTGGGGAATCCCTGGTGGTCCAGTGGTTCCAGTGAACTCTAGCCCGCGCTCCAGGGCTAGAGTTCACTCTCGCGAGATTTGGAGCGTTGCCGAGGTAACCGCGGCAACGCTCCAAATCTCGCGAGAGGAGGACCCGGAGGAGCTGCTGGTAACAGCTCCCGGGTCCTCTCTCCCTTCCTCCCCTGCCGGCTGTCAGCACAGTGCCTGCGGACCGGGGAGGGAGATCACTGATCACTCTCCCCGATCCGCAGGCACATTGCAGGGCTGGCGCTTGGGCAATGCCAGCCCTGCACTAGCCGGCAGGGGGGAATCTCGGGGGGGCAATTGCCCCGTTGCCCCCCCCTGGATCCGCCAATGATGTCACAGCACAACGGGAATCTAACAGGGGAAGAGGTGAAAGTCATCCTCCCCCTCCCACGACCCCGCCATATCTGCCAAGTGACCCTATGTAGGGGTAACAGTCTCTATTCTGCTCTGTGTCAGTGTGTATCAGGGGCTTTGAGGACAGGTGTCAATGTTAGGTGATTTCTGCCCTTTATGGATTAAAAGCAGACTCTGCATCAACTATGTAATTTTCCATGGGAGTTTTGCCATGGATCCCCCTCCGGCATGCCACAGTCCAGGTGTTAGTCCCCTTGAAACAACTTTTCCATCACTTTTGTGGCCAGAAAGAGTCCCTGTTGGTTTTAAAATTCGCCTGCCCATTGAAGTCAATGGCGGTTCGCGCGGTTCGCCGGTTCGCCGGTTCGCGAACATTTGCGGAAGTTCGCGTTTGCCGTTCGCGAACCGAAAATTTCGGGTTTCGCGACAACACTAACCACCATGCTTCACAGTGGGGATGATATTGTTTTCACTATAAGCCCTGTTTACCCCTCTCCAAATATAGAACTTAGGGTTGTGACCATAAAGCTCTATTTTGGTCTCCTCACTCCAAATTACAGTTAAGGTGTTGTCGGGCATATTGTAACTGGGCTTTTTTGTGGCATTGGCGCAGTAAAGGCTTCTTTCTGGCAACTCGACCATGCAGCTAATTTTTGTTTAAGTACCATCGTATTGCACTCCAAACAACCACACCATCAGAGCAGCATGTATTTCTCCTGAGGTTACCTGTAGGTTTTACTTTGTATCCCGAATACTTTTTCTGGCAGTTGTGGCTGAAATCTTTCTTGTTCTACCTGACCTTGGCTTGGTATCAAAAGATCCCATCATTTTCTAATTCTTAAATGATTGTACAGTACTGACTGACATTTTCAAAGCTTTGGATATCTTTTTATATCCTTTTCCATCTTTATAAAGTTCCATTACCTTGTTACGAAGGTCTTTTTTTTTTACAAATTTTTTCATTTTGGATTTTTTTTTGTTTTATGTGGAAATACAATGGAAATTCAGGATAACATTGTGTATTACATTGATATCAATAATAGTAACATAAAGGCACGTTGAATATCCATACATGTGGTTACAATTGATGCATATGACAGGATAGTAGCATGCATTAGTGGCATAAATGTGCATGTGAGCTGTCGTCATTGGCGACTAAAAGAGAAGAGGAAAAAAATGCAGGAAAAATAAAAAGACGAGGTATACATAACATTGGCTGAGAAAACTGGGGATATCGGGTATATATACAACGTAAACAGTATGGATTTGTTTGACTTTGCTATTGGGGAGCTGTTACATCTATGATACACATCCAAATGGGTGTTGGGAGTCTTGTTTTGTAGGGCTGTCCCTCTTTTGTTGGGGAGAGGACAGGCCCTATTTGTGGGTTTGTATATGGTGTTCTGGGGATTGGCTTTCCATTCTCTGCCATTGCGATTTAAAATGAAGTGTGGTTGAGGAGGTGTTACGCAGGTCTTTTGAAAGATCTTTTCTGCTCCACATGTCTCAGTATCTAGCCTGCTCAGTGCATCCACGTGAGAGCTAACAAACTCATTGACGATTTATACACAGACACTAATTGCAATTTAAAAAGCCACAGGTGTGGGAAATTACCTTTAAATGCCATTTTAACCTGTGTGTATGTAAACTTTTGATCAGGGCCATTTGGTGATTTATCTTATCATTATGCTTTAAAAAGGAGCAAAACAACTATATGATAATAAATGGCTTCATATTTATTTATTATTTATTTATAAAATATTACCAGGAAAGATACATTGAGATTTCTCTCGTTTTCAAGTATGTCCTGGGAATATGATCACTATCCTTCAATAAAATATATATTTTTTTGCATGATCAGTTATATTTTCAAAGCCAATGCCAAAATTTCACAATTTCTGCCAGGGTATGCAAACTTTTTTTTTTTTTTTTTTATTAATCACGTTTTATTGTTTTATATATTTATATATATCAGTAGGTAAAATTTGGGCCCGCAAGCCCGCAGAAAAGGCGAAATATATAAAGAACAGGGTTAACATAGTAGGAACGAAACACTATACAATACATATCATAGAGTATAAACATTGACTGTTGCAGGCTCAGGTAACAGTAGAGTGCTAGTGTCAAGTGATACCTCGTTCCCTCTTAGGAGGCGCAACATCATAGCTCTTGTTAGTCACGTTATTTACCAGGGTCAATCAACCGCGGACTAGGACTGTGCGGGTAAATCTAAAGGTATCAGAGCCTTGGGCTCATGTGTGATCCAGTGGTTGGTGACAAGAATCCTCAGTGGGGTGTATGAGAGTGCAGTGTGGTGCAGTGTGTTAGTGTATGGCATAACCCGAGTGGGTTCGATGTTATTGGTGATGTTGAAAAGGAGTGGCACTGGGCGATCATGGAATATGCAGGGGGCAGAGCAGGGTTAACGAGGTTGCATAATAATGTAAAGGGACCCCTCCGTTTACATGGGTTTCTAATCGAGGTTTCTACGGGCATGTCTTGACTGCTCCTATGTGTCGTGGGGGAACCGGTTAGAGAGGGCCTCGTCTCTCCGTTTAGTCTCCCAGTTCCCGACTGGCCCGTCTAATGTTTTTTTTTGGTTCTCGTGTCGGGTCGTGTATTGTCTGAATGCGTATATCGCGGTTAGGGCGTGCTAGGGGTATCGTGGTAAGAGGTGTGTGATGATGGGGGTATGAGAGTCGAGCCAATTCTGATCCCATATGGTCAGGTGAGAGTTCTATTAGGGTAGCCAGAGAGTGCAAGGTTGTAAAAGTCCCGTATATGGTCATCAGTGGGTCTCGTGTCTCCCCGAATGTCAAGATGTGTGGTGTGTCCGATTCGGTCTCGTCTGGCCGCTACTATCTTGCCTTGCGTGGGTTGACTATCTGTAGATACTAGATCAGTGCGTTAGGTGTCTTGTATCTGGTCGGGTGTAGGGGTCGTGTAGCGTCAGATCTGTGTCGGGTCTCCCTGTCTTCCCCATAGGGGCAAGGAGAGCCATAAGATTCGGCCTTCTCATCCCAAATAGACTCATGGTCATGTTATTGTCACACAGTACAAGTATGGGCAGCTTATGGGCGTGAGTCCGTTGGATAGTCTTGTGCATGTAGATGTGATCCCTAAGGGCGTTCCTTTCGTTATGAGTTATTCGTGGTGGTGTGTTTGTCTTGTCAGAGAGATGTGGTCGGTCCGTAGGGTGTGGTGGCATCCGTTGCCAACTGAATTGAGTCGCTGTAGGTCATATGGGTGTAAGGCTGATGGTTCACGAGGGCTGCGCCATCCCCCGGGCCCAAGCCCCCCCCGACGGCACCCCCCTACGGTCGCGTCCGAAAGACGAGCCATGGCGCCCAGACAGCCGCGTATTTTGCTTCCCTGCCCGTCAATTCCGCCTGAAGCGATTCCGCTGCTCTGATGTCTTCGACCCTATGTATCCACTCTTCCCTGGTGGGGGTATCTGTTGTCCTCCAGTGTGCCGGGATGAGTGACTTGGCCGCATTCAAAAGATGGCGTAGGACTGACCTCTTGTAGACAGATAGTGATTGTGGGGATATGTGCAATAGGGCCAATTCTGCCGTCCATTCAGTGTCCTCTCCAAGGATTAGGCGAATATCTGATTCAATTTGATCCCAAAATGGTGCGATGAGTCTGCATTCCCACCAGATGTGCAGTAGGGTCCCGTTGTCTTCCTGACATCTCCAGCATGTCGGTGGGGTAGTAGGGAAGATCCTATGTAGTAGTGCTGGTGTTCTATACCACATGGATATCAGTTTGTAATTTACTTCCTGATAACGAGAGCTAGAGGAGCTCTTGTGTTGCCATATCAGAGCTTTCTCCCATTGTGTCTGGGTGAAAGTCTTGTTCATGGCCCATTCCCATCGTCGTTGGAAGGCGTTAGTGTCTGTTGTGGACTCGGTCAGCAGATATTGATAGAGATTCGAGATGGTCCTCTCAAGCGGTGCCCCTCGGGCACAGAGGCTCTCATATCGTGTCAGTTCCCTCCGTAGTTTGTCCTTGTGAGGTAGAGAGGCTAAGTAGTGCTTCAGTTGAATATACCTGAGAGTGACCATCGGGGATCATTGTCGGCCTTCTAGCAGTGTGTCTAGTGTCTTTAGGGCGCCATCCTGGATGACCTTCCGTATCGGGATATAATCCTCCTCCCCCAGGAATTTCCAAGCCTCTGTGGGTAGTCCCTCCCCTATACTGGGGTTGTGGGCAACCGGCATCAGGGGGCTCGGGGTTGGGGATATCCCGGGTGTCTCCCGAAGGCTCTCCCACGTGAGTAATGTGTGTGCCACCGGGCCCTCGTCCTGTCTCTTGCTGCCCCTTGTCGCCCGTCTTTTCCACACCGACGCCTTCAGCTTTGCTGTGTCGCCCTCCCTGTCTAGATCCACCCATTGTTTGTCCGTGGTTATCTCGTGCCACTCGAGGATACGCTGTAGCATTGCCGCCTGATGATATTTTTTGAAGTCCGGCAACGCCAGGCCCCCTCTATGTCTGGGTAGGCATAGTAGGTCGTGGCGCAGCCTGGATCTTTCCCCTCTCCATATGTAGTTGATGACCGCCGATTTGAGTCTCGAGAAGAATGCCGATGGTAAGGCTATGGGTGTGGTTTGGAACAAGTAGAGGACCCTCGGGAGTATGTTCATTTTGAGGACCGCTATGCGGCCGTGCCATGTTATGTGCAAATATGCCCACCTCTTCAGGTCCGATTCAATCTTCTGTAGGAGCGGTGTGAAGTTAAGATTATAGATGTCTCGTGGGTCCGTGGGGATCCAGACTCCTAGGTATTTCATCGCCCCTGTACACCAGCGAAAGGGGAATAGAGGACCCAGGGCTTCGTAGTCTGCCGGATGGGTGGTGATGTTGAGTGCCTCGCATTTTGCTAGGTTCAGCTTGAATCCAGAGATCCGGCCGAATTTGTCGATTTCGGAAAGTATGCAAGGCAGTGTGATCCGTGGCTGGGAGACAAAGAATAGGAGGTCATCCGCATATGCGGCCACTTTATGTTCCGTGCCTCGCCATGAGTATCCATGTATGTCCGGGTGGTTTCGGACCGCTTGTAGGAGTGGCTCCAGGGAGAGGGCGAACAGGAGAGGCGACAAGGGGCAACCTTGTCTGGTGCCGTTCGCAATGCTAAAGCTTGTAGTTAGCGCTCTATTGACCCGTACTGACGCCCTTGGTGAACTGTATAGAGCCGCGATCCATGCCATAGTCCGCTGTCCAACGCCCATATGCCGAAGTGTTTGGGACATATATGACCAATCCACTCGGTCAAACGCCTTCTCCGTGTCTGTGGATAATAATAGGAGAGGTTTCCGGTATTTCCGTGCGTGGTGTTGTATGGAAAACAGGCGTAATGTACTGTCCCGTGCCTCTCGGCCTGGGATAAATCCCGTCTGGTCTACATGGACCTGGTCGCTAGGACTTTTGTTAGGAGCTTCGTATCTACGTTCAGCAGGGAAATTGGGCGATAGCTGCTGCATTGTTCTGGGTCCTTCCCAGGCTTAAGTATCACCGTGATAGTAGCCATTAAGGATTCCATGCCGAATTGTACCCCCTCCGCCACCTTGTTGACAGCTTTAGTTAGCCATGGCAGTAATAACTGGGCGAAGTGTTTGTAATAGCCCGTAGAGAATCCATCCGGTCCCGGGGCCTTCCCCGTCTTCGTACTTTTAAGTGCCGCGGCTAGGTCATCGGTCGTAATTAGTTCGTCAAGCATAGATGCCGCCTCTGGGTTTATTCTCGTTCGGATATTGTCCTGTAGGTATGTCCGCTCTCGTTGCTCCAAGTCTCGTCGATGTGATGGGTCCCGGGGTTGGTGTAGGTTATATAATGAGGTATAGTATTCCCGAAACTCCTGTGCTATGTCTTCGGGGTATTGTGATGTGTCTCCCGAGGTCAGGCGAATCTTGCGCACCTGTGTGCGTGTTGCATCCCCTCGTAGTAGCCGTGCTAAGAATTTTCCCCCTTTGTTCGCGTGTGTGTAAAAGAAGTTTTTCGATCTTTGAACGTAGGTGTCTTTGTGTGAGGAGGGCTGTCAGGTTGCGTCGGGCTTCTGTCAGTTCGGCATATGTTTCGACTAGTTGGGAGCGTTTGTGCTGGAGCTCGAGACGTGATATGGTGCCGTACAGGGCGGACATTGCCTGTGTTGTCTCCTTTCTCTTGCGAGTCGCGATACCGATAAGAGTGCCACGTATGACACTCTTATGTGCCTCCCAAACGGACACCGGGGATGTTTCGTCGATCCCATTTTCCTCAAAGTAGCGTTCCAAGGCCTTGGAGACCTCAGTCCGTACCGTTAGGTCTTGGAGTAGGGACTCGTTCAGGCGCCAGGACCGGATTGCCGGCTTGAATAACGGGGATTCCAGTTCTATCTGGACCTTGCCGTGATCAGACCATGTTGCCGGTTCAATGGATGCCTTCCTCAATCGCGATAGGCCTTCTTGTTTAATGAGAATATAGTCAATCCGGGAGTAACGGTTATGTATTGTCGAGTAGTGTGTATAGTCTCTGCTAGTGGGGTATAACGTTCTCCAGCAGTCAACCAATGACAATTCCCCCAGAGACCTGCGTATGGATCTAATGTGGGTCTGTGGGAGGCTGCTGTGTCCCGTAGAGGAGTCCACAAGTGGGTCTAGGGGGGCATTAAAATCCCCCACTACAATCAAGGCACCCTCCGAGAAGTCGTGTAGTTTACGCAGTGTTGTCCGTAGAAATCGTGCTTGCTTCGAGTTGGGAGCATAAATAGATGCGAATGTGAATATTCTGTCGGCTATCGTTCCTTTGAGGAAAAGGAAACGGCCCTGGTCGACTGTCATCCTGTCTAGTTCTTGAAATCCTAGGTCGGCAGCTATAAGTATTGCCACTCCTGCCCGTCGAGCCAGTGGGTGATTGTTACAGTAGCTGATCGGGTAGTAAGTGTTGCGGAGCTTGGGTGCCGCGCCGTCTCGAAAGTGAGTTTCTTGGAGCATTGCGATCGATATGTGCTTTCGCCTCAGTGTCCTTAGTAGGTGGGTGCGCCGTTCTGGTATGTTCAGGCCTCTGCAGTTGAGCGTCATGACTGTCATAGGGGAGCGATGGTACGCCATGGTCCCGTCCGCTGCTAGGTGTTTCCGACCTCAGGAGGCCTGCGCCCGAGCGGCGCAAGGCCCCCGGCCGACGGCGCAGCCCCGCGAGTGTGTGTGCGTTGTGCTGTCCTATGGGTGCCCGTGTGTCCGGTTGAAGTTTGTGGGGGGGGTCGTGTGAGTATCAAGTGGTCTCGTTTATCGTCTGTCGTGTCCCCGTCCTTCCCCTTGTAGTGCCAACGTCCAGTCCTTTCGTGTGTGGGACTAAAAAAGGGGCGATGAACGTGCAGGTGTACGTGTATGTATGTGGGAGGGCTTATGGGTGTTGAATGTAGGTGTGAAGTAGGTAGTGTGGGTTGAGAGATTAAAATAAGGGTGGGCAGAGGGAGCCCCCCTGTGGGGAAGTATCCCCGTGGGATAGATGTTGATGCTATCCCAGAGTCTCCTTCGAGAAGGAGTAACACTTACGCCTCGGCGCGAGTGGCCAGGCGTCACCTCGATAACCAGATCGGTAAGTGAGTGTGCCTGTGGCTCCGTCGAGATACTTGCGTAAGTGATTATGTAGAGCAATGGCTGGGGTCTAAACCGAATATGGTGAAGCGTATCTATATATGTAATCAGGTATGGGTCGATAATGCCCGCTCCAGCCGGTTCCTAGCCCGTGTGTTGTTGATCATGGGAGGTGTGGATGCACCCGAAGGTGTTCAGTCCAGCAATGTCAGGGTACCTGAGGCCTCTACCTCCGAGAGAGGTAGAGACTTAATCGTTCATCCATCCGGACGGCCTGATTCCCCTCTTCCTCGCGGTCCATCCGGTCATGCAAAGCCGGCCGCGAGGGAGTGACTCCCTTTTATAGCATGACGCCCGGACGTCGACGTCAGGACGTCAACCCGGAACGACCTGTCACTCAATTGGTTCAGGACCAATCAGAACGCGACGGAGGTGTGTCTACTTATCTGAACAGGGCATTTAACAGTGCTTCTTTCAGTAGCTCATTGCCCTGTCGTGGTTCTAGCTTGTTCTAGTCACTCAGTGCTCGTGTTCTCTAGTTTTCCCTTTTGGTTTTGACCCGGCTTGTTTGCTCTATTCTGCTTATCTCTGTTACCCTTGATTCGGCTTGTCTATCGCTTACCTGTCTTCTGTTACCCTCGACCTCGGCTTGTCTTTGACTATTCTCTACTGTACTACTTACGTTAGTCCGGCCATTCTAAGGTCCGGTATACGTATCTGGCTACTGTTTGTACTCTGCGTGTTGTATCCCTGTCCCGATCCTGACAAGCAACATATACAAATGAAAAAGAATCAGTTAACAATAATAACAGTTGTCAAACATAAGGCCCTCAACATCCTCTATTGGTCGTGTCAGTCACCATTCATCTCTGCCTAGTTCCCCTATCAGGATTTGGGTGATTCATTCTGTCTCCCCTTCCCTCTCCGTCCCGTTCCATATGTCCCGCCGGCCCAGAACATTAGGTGCAGTGGAGCTTAATTAGGTTGTGGTAGCCCAATCCCCCCCCCCCCCCCGTCCTACATCCCATGCAGAGTGCCCTCGAGGGTGGGTGGTCCCACTGATTGCACAAATATATTATGTGGGGGTGGGCCTCATCCTCCCGGTGGTCTCAGAAGTATACGTGGTTGTGCAGCCCATACCACAGTGAGTGAGGATTACTGCAAATAATAGTGGTAGTGGCAGGTTCCAACTCCCACAGCGTGGGTATTGCGGTGGTTCCCTTCTCCAATCCTCCCCCCCTCCTCCCCTCCCTCTCCCCTCCGCCTCTCCCCTCCCTCCCCCACCTCCACACCTCCCTCCTGTCAGTCGCCACCCCCTCCCTCCTCCCCCTTAGCTTGCTTCCCTTTTCCTATTACTTCCTCTTCTCCTCTCCCCCCTCCTCTCTCTCCCACCCACCTCCCCCCCATCCACCCCCTCCCCCCGCAGAGTCTCACTCCCTGTTGCGTGTCTCCCAGACTTCCTTTCTCCGTTATGTTACCTTCTCATCTATGATAGAGGCATATACATCTGGACCCCCAGTCCTCCCCCCCTCCCAGCTCCCTCCCCCCGTTGGCAATTCGTAGCTTATCTTAGTGTGGTGCTAACAGGTCAATTAATGCGTGGTATACTTAAAGTCGGCAAACATCAGCTTGTGTTAACATACTAAGTGCAGATAGCCATATTTGTAAAGAAAAACAATGATACTTATCATGTCCAAGAATCAAATTCTGAGAAGCAGTATACTTTTACAGTCTCGGTATGCGAATCAGAGAGTCCCATCCTACAGTACTGGGTCGTGTATCATGGTGAGGGTTCAGCACGATGCCCTCAGGCGGGGGGGTGATCAGCCCAGCTTGCCCCACCATTTCCCCCCATCCCAAAAATGTCAGTTAGGAGCCCCTTATTAAGCATCTGTGGAGGAGGCCCTGCGTGCAGGAAAAAGGGGGTGAGGGGAGAGGGAGGGAGAGAAAATGGGATCTGTAGATGGCAATAAACGTGGGCCGTAGCAGTCAGCCAGAGCATCATTAGGGGGGGTATGGGCCGAGTCCACTATTTTCGGTAGATATGCCATGTATGAGAGGGCCAGCGGTCAGGTCCCGGCCAGTTCGGCGAGGGGAGGACAGTACCTTAATGTTGGGAACGTCACTTTATTGATGAATCAGTGGATCCACGATGTCGGTCCTCAGTTCTGGGCCCCACGTGCTTCGCGACGGTGGTGAGCAGGTCCCGGTGGTGAGTGGTTTCTGTGTCGGCGGGGCATACGTTGTGGTCTCATTCCGGGCCCCAGGATCCAGTTCGGTATAGGTGTAGGATGGAGCCCCAATTCTTCCAGAAAGCTGGGGGCCTCATCCGGCCCGCGGAGCGATATCCAGCCATTCCGGTGTCTTGCCGATAAGGAGAATGGGAAGCCCCACCTGTACGGTATATTGCGGTCTCTTAGTAAGGAGGTGATAGGCCGCAAAGCCCTTCTAGCATCCAGGGTGGTCAGAGATAGATCGTTGAACAGCGAGATTTGCGCACCATGATAGTCCCATGTGGGCCGGGCTCTAGCCGCTTTCATGATGGCGTCTTTCGTGGCGATTGAGTGGATGCAGCAGATTATGTCTCTGGGGCCTTCCTCTAGTGATCGAGGACGCAGGGCCCTATGTGCCTTTTCATATCTGAGCGGTGGTAGGGTGTCGCCAGGTAGGATCAGACGAAATAACGCTGTCAGGGTACCTTCTATGTCTTCTTCGCCTTCTGCCTCGGGCATACCGCGGACCCTAATATTGCATCTATGGCCGCGGTTGTCGAAGTCTTCGACCGACCTCCTCATTTGGAGCAGGAGATCGTCCTGTCTCGTTTTGGCAGTATCGGTTGCCGCTATCCTGTGTGTTTGGGCCTCGTGGGAGTGTTCCAGGGCCTGTAGTCGGGTGCCTTGTGCCGTCACCTCCGTCCGGAGACCGGCTAGTTCCGCCCGCATTGCGTCCTGGATCGTGGTTGTCAGGACCAGGAGATCCGCTTTTGTGGCCATCGTGGCCATTGCTGCTGATATTGTGCGGAGTTCGTCTCCGATACCTTCCAATGTAGGTGCAGGGGTGCCGTCGCGTCCTGAGGATTGTGCCGCCATGTTGAGGCCTTCGGCCTCGTCTTGTATATCGGTCGGCGCTTGTAGAAAGTCATCCATCGGACCGTGAGATTGGCTGGACTGTGAGTTTCTGGGGGTCCCAGGGGGGTCGCCCCTACGGTTTCGTCCCTAATTTAATGATATTAGCTTTAAATTAGGGCTTTTGGAGAGCCAGTGGAGCGGAGCTCAGTGCTTATGCTTCCATCCCGGTCGACGTCCAAGCCACGCCCCCCCGGGTATGCAAACTTTTTAGCACAACTGTATATCATATGGTATATTTTGAGCCTTATTTTACAACCATTTTTACACAAATGTATTTCAAAGTTTAAATACAAAAAGAGTACACAGAAAGTATACTTAAGCCTATAGGATTAATTGGTAATTAAAACGGGGATAATACGTATTATGTAACTGCAAACAAATGAGAAATATATGTATGAAATATATATGAAAATTTGTTCATACTTACCATAATTTTCATTTCCTGGTCATAGGCCATGGCAGCACAACAATGGGTAGCTCCTCCCCATCCCTAATTAGAAAGGAACCTATTAAATAGACAGGTATAAATACCCCCTCTTACCCTTCCCATCCTCAGTCTTGTTTCCAGTAATATCCCAGGGCGGGATCTTTGTGCTGCCATGGCCTATGACCAGGAAATGAAAATTACGTATGAACACATTTTCTGTTTTCCTGGCCATATCCATGGCAGCACAACAATGGGTAATACCCAAGCAAAATCCAAGGGTGGGAGAAGAAACATAAAGACTCCAAATAATAATATAAGAATTTACACCTCAAATAAATAAGTTATACTTGTGATATGCTATAGCCTCCATTTGGGAAATGCCTCCTTTCCCATTATCATCTGAAAGGCTTTGGCTGATGGGCACACTACTCGTGGATCCTTTACCAATCGCCTGAAAAAAAACTGACAAAGAATTCTGAATCCAGTGGTTACCATCTACAGACCATGTCTGCACTCAGTGTGTAAGGCACTCAATAGGAGACACAGAGATCTCCTGAACCTTGTCTTGAATCTGCAACTGATCTTTCTTCATATGTATACCAGATGATGCTAAAGGTTGCCTGACTGCTATAACCCAGCAGATTGAGAACTTGGCCAAATATGTTCCTTTTTTTGGCAACAATGCTTATTTTATGTGGTTTCCAATAATATTCTCCTATGCCCTGCACCAATTCCTTCTGCTAGGCTGGAGACTAATAACGAATTATGGATATGGAATTTGTGGTAGCTAGAGTACCTCTGGATCTTCTACCTTTGATTGAAGATTGATCGGTTCTTCTTTCTTTCTTAGGCCTGTATTCCATTGTAGCGCCATATAGTATTAGGGCCCTAGATACATTGGCTTGGATGAAAGCCTGTGCTAACTCATGCATAGATAACAGGATGAATAAACCATACTCTTTCTCATAAAGACTCCTAGCCCACTTGCCATCAGTAGGAAAGATGATGAAACACTTATCACAATGACATTCCTTTAGTATTAGAGATCAAAAGGTAGATATCCATGTTTCCCAATAGTGGAGGACCAAACTAACAGTTTGTCCGCTTGCTCTATGGCATAAGGGACTTTAAATGGGACCCTCCAAAAAATAGCTTGAGAGCTTTAACAGAGTAGACGATTCTCATGGAAGATGGAGTGGAGGGCTCTGCCCAAAATGCCACTTATTTCTGGGAAAGATGGCTTTTCTGCTGCTTTCAGACTGGCTGCTCAAGACACTTCTTTTCTAGTGAAATCTTAACACCTGTCTTGTAAAGGATCCTTCTGTGGGACTTCCTGTTAGATGATCCAGCAGCTTTTTTTCCCATAGACTTGTCATGATAGGGAATAACTGCTTACCTGCTCTCTTTTGTTTGAGGAAAAATAAAATGAAAATGAAAAAATGAGGAATGGCTTACCTATGGCGCTTAGAGCGTGACATTACATTAAAGGCTTAAGAATCTGCTTCCATGCCTGTAATTGAGCTAATATTAGATGAATATATATATATATACCGTATATACTCGAGTATAAGCCGACCCGAATATAAGCCGAGGCCCCTAATTTTATCCCAAAAAAGTGGGAAAACGAATTGACTCGAGTATAAGACTAGGGTGGGAAATGCAGCAGCTACTGGTAAATTTCTAAATAAAATTAGATCCTAAAAAAAATATATTAATTGAATATTTATTTACAGTGTGTGTATAATGAATGCAGTGTGTGCGTATGTGTGTGTGTATGAGTGCAGCGTGTGTGTATGAGTGCAGTGTGTGTATGAGTGCAGTGTGTGTGCATGAATGCAGTGTGTGTGTGCATGAATGCAGTGTGTGAATGCAGTGTGTGCAGGGCCGGTGCAAGGATATTTGCCGCCGTAGGCAAAACATTTTTTGCCGCCCCCTCCCCCCCCCATATGTCCTGACTTCCCCTCCTCCTCCCTCAGTGGTCCTTACCTCCCCACCCCCGTGTTCCTTCACTCCCCCCCCAGTGGTCCTGACTCACCCCTCCCCTAGTGGTCCTTACCCTCCCCTCCCCTAGTGGTCCTTACTTCCCCCTCCCCTCCCATAGTGGTCCTTATCCCACCCCCTCCCTCTCATAGTGGTCCTTATCCCCCTTCTCCCTCCCATAGTGTTCCTTATCCCCCCCCATCCCTCCCATAGTGGTCCATATACCCCCCCCTCCCTCCCATAATGGTCCTTATACCCTCCTCCCTCCCATAGTGGTCCTTATCCCACCCCCTCCCATAGTGGTCCTTATCCCACCCCCTCCCATAGTGGTCCTTATACCCCCCTCCCTCCCATAGTGGTCCTTATACCCCCCCCCCTCCCATAGTGGTCCTTATACCCCCCCTCCCTCCCATAATGGTCCTTATACCCCCCTCCCTCCAATAGTGGTCCTTATCCCCCCTCCCTCCCATAGTGGTCCTTATACCCCCCTCCCTCCCATAGTGGTCCTTATACCCCCCTCCCTCCCATAGTGGTCCTTATACCCCCCCTCCCTCCCATAGTGGTCCTTATCCCCCCCCCCTCCCTCCCATAGTGGTCCTTACCCCCCCCCCCTCCCATAGTGGTCCTTATACCCCCCCTCCCTCCCATAGTGGTCCTTATACCCCCCCTCCCTCCCATAGTGGTCCTTATACCCCCCTCCCTCCCATAGCGGTCCTTATACCCACCTCCCTCCCATAGTGGTCCTTAACCCACCCCCCCCTCCCATAGTGGTCCTTATACCCCCTTTTTTTTTTATTATTAATTTTTTTTTTATTATTTTATTTCTTATTTTATTTTTATTTATTTTTTTCGTCCCCCCCTCCCTGCTTGATATATGGCAGGGAGGGGGGCTCCTTCCCTGGTGGTCCAGTGGCAGTTCAGTGGGGGGGAGAGGGGGGCTGGCAGAGCTGTACTTACCTTTCCTGCAGCTCCTGTCAGCTCTCTCCTCCTCTGCGCCGTCCGTTCTGCTCTTCTGTCAGCTCCCAGTGTAAATCTCGCGAGAGCCGCGGCTCTCGCGAGACTTACACTGGGAGCTGACCGAGGTGCTGAACGGACGGCGCGGAGGAGGAGGGAGCTGACAGGAGCTGCAGGAAAGGTAAGTACAGCTCTGCCAGCCCCCTCTCCCCCAGTCTGTATTATGGCAATGTAAATTGCCATAATACAGACTCTGACTCGAGTATAAGCCGAGTTGGGGTTTTTGAGCCCAAAAAATGGGCTGAAAAACTCGGCTTATACTCGAGTATATACGGTATACATATATATATATATATATAAATATATATATATGTAAGAGAAAATGTAAAAAATTAAATAAAAAATTGTCTAATTGGCCATACCTGAGATCGATGTATGAGGAGGTAATCTGTGTTTGCCCAAACCTGCTACCCCTAGGGTCACTGCAGAATGGAGGGAAAATGGCAAACTATACTTGCTACCCCTAGGGTTATTGTTCTCCCCATGTCACTTAAAAGGGGATTCTTCAGGGGGACACCTTTGTACAGGGCTGTATACCAAAGCTTTCCAAGGAAGAGAGGCTGGACAGGCTTGCAGCAGTGGGTAACAACCCTCAGGTAAGCCAAACAGAAAATGTACGATGATCCAAAACTTACCAAGTCTGTCCTCGGGATAGGACAGGAACAAAAAGACTGAGGATGGGAGGGGTCGGAGGGGGTATTTGTGCCGTTTTTTAATAGAATCCTGTCTAATTAGGGATGGAGAGGAGCTACCCATTGTTGTGCTGCCATGGATGTGGCCAGAAAATATAAATACACACACACACACACACACATATATATATATATATATATATATATATATATATATATATATACATATACATATATATTGTAGCTGATATTGCTATTAAGCAACAAAAAATAAATATTAGATTGCAACTAGATGAGTTTAATACATATCTATGTACTCATAGTGTAAACCACAGGTGGTTCTTATCTCACTTATCATGCATTTGACACAGGGCACTTTTTGTTTTCTTATTTTCTGTTTCTTCTTTATATTACATTTAATTAATACAGTTTATTTATTTTTTTACCTCTAAAAGGGTTTTATAACGGGATTGTAATCTGTTGAGATTTTAACTCATATAGTGTTCTCTTCTCATTTGTTTGTTATTTCAAAGTTTCTGTTATGTCATTTTTTCTTCTTCTTACATGCACATTGCAATTTTATGTTTTATTTTGTAAACTTGATGTGCGCTACTGTATCAAAAAAACACTACATTGTACTCAGCTGTATCCTCTGATTACAGAATAACTCCATTTGAATACCCTTAGCAAAATTTTGTGAACGTACTGAATCAATAATCTGCTTGGTGCAGATTTTTTTTTTGAAGATAGGTCTTTTTGTGGCATTTTAGTAACAAAATCAAAAGCAGATAATAGGATCCAGGCATATAGATAACCGGTAGCCTTAATCAGCCTGTAAGTAAAGGGAAACAAAGCTTCATTCAACCATATATCCAGGAGACCCCAAAACAAGGAATAAGTCCTTGTCCATAAGTCCAGGGATCCATAAGAGCAAAAAAACAGCACAAAAATAATGCCAGAACAAGCACTGATTCATATGTTTAAGGACTTAGAGGTACAAAACTAATAAGAATTGTTTATTTTAGTTATGTCCTTTTGTACCTATTAGACGTCAATGTTCTGGTAAGCATTTGTTCGGCTATTACTTTTGTGCCATTTTTTGTGTCCATTTTAGTAGCTCACTTTAATAACTCTGCAAATGTATGCCAATATACAGAGGATAGAAAATATGCAGAGGATAGATGTCCGGGCACAAGCAAAATGCCCAAAATGCAGACTTTAGTAGAGTGGAATGGCAGCATTGCAGCTCACGTAAGAGGCTCTTTTGTGAGTCGAAATGTTGCCATTACCGTCTAATAAAGTCAGAATTTTGGACATCTCATGGCTCCTAAATTGACACGGCTGCATCAAAATTACAGTAATGTTGGAACATGGACCCTGGGACTGTGGTAAATCGATGCAGATGCATCAAAATGTGTAAGTTTCTTTACAAAGGGGCTAGATCATTTGCTAAGAGTGTCAGCTGATCATTTTCAACAAAAAAGGCTGAGCCCTGCACATGGCGGAGGCAGGGAGTGGTGCCTAGAAGAAACAAAGGATAAAGTGGTGCCTAGCAGACACGAGGTAAGATATCAAATCACACACTGTTGGGCTTTTAAATACAAGAACAGTTATTCCACAAAGATAATTAATTATTAGTAATATTTATACAGCACATACACATTCCACAATAGGGGGATTAACAAACAAAAATATTTGCAACAAGACAAGTTGGACATACAGGAACAGAAGGTGCTAAGGGTCCTGCTCAAACAATCTTACATTCTAAGGGATTAAATATATTATTGACTTCTATAAGGTTTTATAAAGATTTACAGGGTGATTCACTAAAGTGAGAATTGTCAGTAATCCAAAGTAAATTAAAAGACAAATTAAAATTTAAGGTCAAAATAGCCAAATAGGAAAAATCATTCAAGTCAGTTCCAGTTTAGCAAATTTGACTTTAAACTGGAATTTCAAAAACCCTTTATGTTTTAAGGTATTATAACCCCTTTTTTGCCCTGCTCCTGGCATCAAGCTGTAGTAAGCAGCAGTTACACCTTCTTCTGTCGCTGACAGGGATCCTGAGCCTCCTCTATAGTTGGGAGATTGGGACATCTTGTTCTGACACAGTGACTCCACTCAGTGCAACTTCTATTTATGGGGAGCCCACCCCACTGAGTAGATAAGTATCCTCCACTTAATAATACCTCAGAGACATGAAATAAATACAGACATGGAAATACACACTGGATTGTGGTTAAAGAGATACACATATAACAGCAGAAATAACAATGCAGTTCCTGGCTAATGTTAAATGATGAGGATAAATTCCCTGATGGGAATGAGAAATGGCAATCCTTTCTCTTCCTTCTGCTGACAGGGTGCAAACATAGAAACATAGAAACATAGAATGTGACGGCAGATAAGAACCATTCGGCCCATCTAGTCTGCCCAGTTTTCTAAATACTTTCATTAGTCCCTGGCCTTATCATATAGTTAGGATAGCCTTATGCCTATCCCACGCATGCTTAAACTCCTTTACTGTGTTAACCTCTACCACTTCAGCTGGAAGGCTATTCCATGCATCCACTACCCTCTCAGTAAAGTAATACATCCTGATATTATTTTTAAACCTTTGTCCCTCTAATTTAAGATTATGTCCTTGTCAGGATCGGGACAGGGATCCAACACGCAGAGTACAAACAGGTACAGGGTACGTATACCGGACCTTAGAATGGCCGGACTAACGTAAGAGTAGTAAAGAATGGTCTAGAGACAAGCCGAGGTCGAGGGAACGAGAGAGCAGGTAAACGAGAGACAAGCCGAGTCAAAGGGTAATAGAGGTAAACGAGGTAGAACAGACAAGCCGGGTCAAAACCAAAGAAACTAACAGCATACAAGAGCACTGAGTGACTAGACAAGCTAGAACCACGACAGGGCAATGAACAAACGTAGAAAGGCCTCTTTTATACCCTGATCTAAACAGGTAATCACGCCCCCGACGAATCCTCATTCGTGCTTGGGGCTTGATTGACAGATCGGGTTGGGTTGTCGTCATGACGTCGGCTACTGAACGCCGTGTCATAAAAGGAAGTGGATCCCTCGCGGACGGCGTGTAAACGACCGAGGGAACCGCGAGGAACGAGTGATTCAACCCTTTTGCGAGGAAGAACGTCCAAGTGTCTCACCTCCACAGAGGTAGAGACGGCAGGTACCCTGACAGTACCCCCCCCCCTCAGAAACGCCCACCGGGCGGAAGGAACCGGGACGAGATGGAAAACGGGAGTGAAAAGCCCTGCGGAGGCGAGGCACATGCACATCTTCCTGAGGTATCCAAGACCTCTCCTCAGGACCATATCCCTTCCAATCAACCAGATATTGTAACTTCCCCCGGGAGATACGAGAATCGATGATGGAATTGATTTCATACTCCTCTTGTCCCTCAACCTGAACAGAGCGAGGAGAGGATGTTGTGGAGGAAAACTTGTTACATATTAGGGGTTTTAACAAGGAAACATGAAAGGAGTTAGGAATGCGTAATGCGGATGGAAGAGCCAGACGATACGCAACAGGGTTAATTCGAGTCAAGACCCTGTAAGGTCCAATATAACGAGGGGCGAATTTCATAGAAGGAACCTTCAAGCGAATATTTTTGGTACTCAACCATACCCTGTCCCCTGGAACAAAGACTGGAGCCGCCCTTCTATGTTTATCAGCGTGTTTCTTGAACAACATGGAATTATGCAGAAGAATTTGTCGAGTCTGATCCCACAACTTCCTCAGATTGGCAACATGAACATCAACCGACGGTACTCCTTGGGAAGGAGAAACCGAAGGAAGAATGGAGGGATGAAAGCCATAATTCATGAAAAAGGGGCTAGAACGAGTAGAATCACAAACGAGATTGTTGTGTGCGAACTCTGCCCAAGGAATCAGACCAACCCAATCGTCCTGGTGTTCGGAAACGAAACAACGCAAATATTGCTCGATCTTTTGATTAGTGCGTTCAGCAGCTCCGTTAGACTGGGGATGATAGGCAGAAGAGAAATTCAATTTGATAACCATTTGAGAGCAGAATAACTTCCAAAAACGGGAAACAAATTGGGAACCTCTATCAGAAACAATTTCGGAAGGTATCCCATGTAAACGAAATATCTCTTTAGCGAATATCTCAGCCAAATCAGGGGAAGATGGAAGTTTAGGTAAGGGCACGAAATGAGCCATCTTAGTAAACCTGTCAACCACCGTGAGAATCACAGTCTGTTTTTTAGAAACAGGTAAATCGACGATGAAATCCATAGCCAAACAGGTCCATGGTTTCTCGGGAATTTCCAAGGGATGCAACAACCCACATGGAAGCGTCTGAGGTCGTTTAGTCTTCATACAGACCTCACATGCTTCGACGAAATCCCTAATATCTTTACGTAAGGTGGGCCACCAGAAATCTTTGGCTATTAAGGAGCATGTCTTACGAATGCCAGGATGCCCAGCCACCTTACTATTGTGAAAGCATTGTAGCAGTTCTAGTTGGAGTTCAGCAGGAACAAAATTCCGTGACTCAGGACTCTGTCTAGGAGCCAGATGTTGTAGCTTCATAATCTCGGCAAGCAACGGAGAATGAATCCTGAGGCTAGTGTTGGCGATAATATTGCATTTGGGAACTATAGAAGAGAAAATCGTCTCAGATATAGTAGAAGGTTCATGTTGGCGAGACAAAGCATCGGCCTTAGAGTTCTTAGAACCAGGTCTATAAGTGAGCACGTAATTGAAATGGGTGAGGAACAAGGACCAACGAGCTTGTCTGGCGGATAAGCGCTTGGCCTCCCCAATATAAGACAAGTTCTTGTGATCCGTCAGAATAGTAACAGGATGCAAGGTCCCCTCCAATAAATGCCTCCACTCCTTTAAGGCCATGATAACAGCTAGTAGTTCCCTGTCACCAATATCATATCTGCTTTCAGTCCCAGATAGTTTCTTGGAGAAAAACCCACATGGATGTAATGGTTTATCCACGCCTAACCTTTGAGACAAGATGGCACCTATACCTGTCTCTGAGGCGTCTACCTCGAGTAGGAAAGGTAAAGTCGTATCGGGGTGAACCAAAATTGGTGCAGAAGCAAAAAGTTCCTTAAGTGTCTTGAAGGCAACGAGAGCTTCAGTAGACCAAGTCTTAGTGTCAGCCCCCTGTCTGGTCATATTGGTAATAGGAGCAATAATGGAAGAGTATCCTTTAATGAAGCGCCTATAGTAATTGGATAATCCAATAAACCTCTGAATGGCCTTGAGACCCCTAGGTAATGGCCAATCTAAAATAGACTGGAGTTTATCCAGATCCATTTTAAAGCCTTCCCCAGAAATCACGTAACCAAGAAAGTTTATCTGAGATTGATCAAAACTACATTTCTCCAATTTGCAGTACAAACCATGTTGTAGGAGTTTGCGCAATACCCTTCTGACTTGTCTGTGGTGGGTCTCAATTTCTCTAGAGTGTATTAGTATATCATCTAAATATACAATAACACAATCCTGTTGAAATTCCCTAAGAACTTCATTGATCAGATCCTGAAATACTGCCGGTGCATTACAGAGCCCAAAAGGCATTACCGTGTACTCATAGTGCCCATATCGAGTATTGAACGCTGTTTTCCACTCGTCTCCCTGCTGAATCCTCACCAAGTTATACGCCCCTCTGAGATCTAACTTGGTGAAAATCTTGGAACCCTTTAAACGATCAAATAGCTCAGTAATCAAGGGAATTGGGTATGCATTTCTGATAGTTATTTTATTCAAGCCTCGGTAATCAATGCAAGGCCTTAACGTGCCATCCTTTTTATTCACAAAAAAAAAACGGCCCCGGCAGGCGAGGATGATCTCCTAATGAATCCCTTGTCTAGATTCTCACGGATATACTCCTCTAAGACTAAGTTCTCCTTAGTGGATAAAGGATATACATTGCCCCTCGGAGGCATAGTACCAGGTAGGAGATTAATCTTGCAATCAAAAGGCCTGTGTGGGGGTAAAGTATCCACATTCTTCTTGTCAAAGACTGCCTTTAAATCTATGTATAGAGACGGTATTTGTGAGTCTGTAGACTGGGTGGAGTTAACCGGTGTATTACCTACGCAAAGTGGTGAGACTTTCTGTAAACACCTGTCCTGGCAATCCTGACCCCGTGAAGTTATCTCCCCTAGCTCCCAATCAATAATAGGGTTATGTTTCTTTAACCATGGATACCCCAGAACTATAGGAACAGAAGGGGAAGAGATAAGCATAAGGGATATTTCCTCCTCGTGTAAGATACCAACAGTCAAAATAACAGGTATAGTCTCATGAGAAATCACAGGTTCAGATAATGGTCTACCATCTATGGCCTCAACGGCCAAGGGAGTATCTTTTAGCAGAGATGGGATAGAGTGTTTAGAGACAAAAACTTGGTCGATAAAGCTCTCAGCAGCTCCGGAGTCTATCAATGCCATAGTCTTTATTATTCCCTTCTCCCATGCTAAAGAAACCGGTAGTAGAAGCCTGTGATCTTTATAATTGTGTTTAGAGGACAAAATAGAAACACCCAAGGCCTGTCCTCTAGAGAAACTTAGGGGCAAGCGTTTCCCGGACGATTAGGACAATTTAGGCGAAGGTGCCCTCTTACTCCACAATACATACACAATCCCTCCTTTCTTCTGTACTGTCTCTCCTCTTCTGAGAGGCGAGTATTGCCTATTTGCATAGGTTCAGAAAAAACTGGGATAGTGGTTTGAGGACTTTGAAATAAAGGCGCTAGTCTAAAGGAAGGTCTACGAATATTATCACAAGTGTTCTGTCTCTCTCTTAAACGTTCGTCAATACGAGAAATAAAAGAAATTAAATCCTCCAAATTTTCAGGGAGCTCTCTAGTAGCCACCTCGTCTAGGATTACATCAGATAATCCGTTTACAAATACGTCTATATAAGCCTGTTCATTCCACTTAACTTCTGCCGCCAAAGACCTAAACTCTAGTGCATAATCCACAAGGGTTTGGTTATCTTGTCTAAGGCGCAATAGTAATCTAGCTGCATTGACCTTTCTACCTGGAGGGTCAAAAGTTCTTCTAAAAGCAGCGACAAAGGCATTATAATTATAGACTAACGGATTCTCATTCTCCCACAGAGGATTGGCCCATCTCAGAGCCTTATCAATGAGGAGTGTGATAATGAATCCAACCTTTGTCCTATCTGTAGGGTAAGAGCGAGGTTGTAATTCAAAATGAATACCAATTTGGTTTAAGAAACCACGGCACTTCTCCGGAGAACCACCATACCGTACAGGAGGTGTAATACGGGAAGAAGCACCTACAGTGGCTACTTCTAGACCTGAACTTACAGGAGAGATGGACGTAGCTCGCATCTCCTCCAGTGGATTACTAGATCGAGATAATAAAGCTTGCAGCGCTAGAGCCATCTGGTCCATTCTGTGATCCATGGCATCAAATCTAGAATCGGAAGAACCAACCTGAGTGTTTGTACCTGCAGGATCCATGGCCCTGTCGTAATGTCAGGATCGGGACAGGGATCCAACACGCAGAGTACAAACAGGTACAGGGTACGTATACCAGACCTTAGAATGTCCGGACTAACGTAAGAGTAGTAAAGAATGGTCTAGAGACAAGCCGAGGTCGAGGGAACAAAAGAGCAGGTAAACGAGAGACAAGCCGAGTCAAAGGGTAATAGAGGTAAACGAGGTAGAACAGACAAGCCGGGTCAAAACCAAAGAAACTAACAGCATACAAGAGCACTGAGTGACTAGACAAGCTAGAACCACGACAGGGCAATGAACAAACGTAGAAAGGCCTCTTTTATACCCTGATCTAAACAGGTAATCACGCCCCCGACGAATCCTCATTCGTGCTTGGGGCTTGATTGACAGATCGGGTTGGGTTGTCATCATGACGTCGGCTACTGAACGCCGTGTCATAAAAGGAAGTGGATCCCTCGCGGCCGGCGTGTAAACGACCGAGGGAACCGCGAGGAACGAGTGATTCAACCCTTTTGCGAGGAAGAACGCCCAAGTGTCTCACCTCCACAGAGGTAGAGACGGCAGGTACCCTGACAGTCCTCTTGTTGTGGTAGTTTTTCTTCTTTTAAATATAGTCTCCTCCTTTACTGTGTTGATTCCCTTTATGTATTTAAATGTTTCTATCATATCCCCCCTGTCTTGTCTTTCCTCCAAGCTATACATGTTAAGATCCTTTAACCTTTCCTGGTAAGTTTTATCCTGCAATCCATGAACCAGTTTAGTAGCCCTTCTTTGAACTCTCTCTAAGGTATCAATATCCTTCTGAAGATAGGGTCTCCAGTACTGTGTACAGTACTCCAAGTGAGGTCTCACCAGTGTTCTGTACAATGGCATGAGCCAGTGGCGTACTAAGGGGGGGGGCGGGGGGTGCGGTCCGCCCCGGGTGCCACCAGTTAGGGGGGTGCCACCAGGTAAGGGGGTGCCTCCAGGTAAGGGGTGCCTCTAGGGCTTGTGACTCTGTGAGCTGTGTGGCTGCACAGGGCGCCGGGAGCCACACAGCTCACACACGCAGGGGCTGGGAATTCAGCAGTACAGTGTACTGCACGGAGAAATGGGGGCGGAGCCAAACCGGATGCGGGGGCGGAGCTACAGCCAGCCTCCATTTGCTGCCTTTCACTGCAGCACACTGAGGGGAAGCAGGAAGGAGGCCCTGCTTCCCCAACTCCAACACACCAGGGACTCACTGACTGGACTCCTCCACCAGTAAGTAAGAGAGAGAGAGAGAGAGAGAGAGAGAGAGAGAGTGAGAGAGAGTGTGTGTGTGAAACTGCTTGTGACTGTGTGTGTGAATCCCTGCCTTTGACTGTCTGTGACTGTGTGTGTGAAACTGCTTGTGACTGTCTGTGTGTGTGAATCCCTGCCTTTGACTGTCTGTGACTGTGTGTGTGAATGTCTGCCTGTGACTATCTGTGACTGTGTGTGTGAATGTCTGCCTGTGACTATCTGTGACTGTGTGTGAATGCCTGCCTGTGACTATCTGTGACTGTGTGTGAATGTCTGCCTGTGGCTATCTGTGACTGTGTGCGAATGTCTGCCTGTGGCTATCTGTGACTGTGTGTGAATGTCTGCCTGTGGCTATCTGTGACTGTGTGTGAATGTCTGCCTGTGGCTGTCTACCTGTGACTACGTCTGTGACTGTCTGCCTGTGCCTGTGTGTGTGAATGTCTGCCTGTGACTGTGCATGAGACTGACTTTTGGTGACTGTGTGTGTGACTGTCTGCCTGTGCCTGTATGTATGAATGTCTGCCTGTGATTGTCTACCTGGGACTGTCTGCATGTCACTGAGTGGGTGTGACTGTGTGCTGCCTGTAACTATGTTACAGTCTGCCTGTAATTGTGTGTGTGTGAGACTGTGTGTGTGTGTGTGTGACTGTCTGCCTGTAGCTGTGTGTGTGTGACTGTCTGCCTGTAGCTGTGTGTGTGTGACTGTCTGCCTGTAGCTGTGTGTGTGTGACTGTCGGTCTGTAACTGTGTGTGTTACTGTCTGCCTGCAGCTGTGCGTTTGACAGTGTGCAAGTGACTGTGCAAGTGTTTGGTACGGTGTGCATGTGGCTGTATTTGACAGTATATGCGTATAACTGTGTACATCTGACTGTCTTCGCCCTGCAGTGAGTCGGCACATAACATCAGCCAAGCATCGGCGTCATATTACAGGATGTGCAAGGGACGTGTGCATGAAGAGCACAGAGATCCCAGCAGCAACCACTGACTACCAGGGACTGAGGATCCACTCTAGCCCTCCCAGAGCAAGGTAGGGAGGCTGGGTGGACCTCTTAATTATTAAATGTGTGCATGTATGTGATGTTTGCGTGTGTATATCTAATTATGTGTGTTTGTAATTGTATGTGTGTGGGTCTGTGATTGTGTATGTATGTGTTTATGTGTGTGGTTGTGTGTGTATCTCTGTAGTTAAGTGTGTGTGTGTGTGTGTATATATATACACACACACAACACACTTAACTACAGAGATACACACACAACCACACACATAAACACAGACATATACAATCACAGACCCACACACATACAATTACAAACACACATAATTAGATATACACACGCAAACATCACATACATACACACGTGTATATATATATATATACATACACACACACAATCACAGATATACACACAGACATACACCTATTGTGTTATTGTGTGTGTATATAAATGTGTATGTGTTTGGTACATAGCTCCCTTATTTGGTGTCCTTAAATATTGCAATCCCACATAAGGATAACAAATAAGGGCGTTATCTACTAAACAACTGAAATTAGGAAAAGGTTTTTTTTTTTAATTAATCTTTTAGCTGTTTAGTTGATAATTCTCTAAATTGGTGTCCTTATGGGAGATTTCCATATTTAAAGATACCAAATTAGGGTTCTGTTTAGCAGATGGCTCCCTTATCCTTATTTGGTGTCCCTAAATATGGCAATCCCACATAAGGATAGCAAATAAGGGAGTTATCTGATAAACAAAGATCGACGTTAAGGAAGTCAGCTAGCCCACGAACAAGAAATCTGGGTGGCTTATGTGAATTATATGCAAATTTGTTGACTGATGCCAACGTGCACAGCATGCTGCCAATGGCAGCACATTACCGCATCCCTTAGTGAAAAGTTTTAGTGCCCCCCCCCCCAGTTTGGATTGTGGTATCTTACCCCCTATATATTGTTCCTATGTGTCTATGTATCTGCATGTGTGTCAGTGTGTATTTAGGTGTGTGTATGTGTATATGTGCATACATCTCAGAATCTCGCCAACACTACACACAAATACAACCCTGCATTTCAACGTCGCCATTATATATAACCACACCACTGCCTTCAAAAACCACACTACATAAAAATGCATGCCTGCATTCAAACGCCAACACCACATACAGACACACTTCCTACATTCACTCAAACATACTCCATACAAAAACATGCTTACATTTAAAAGCATAAACACTGCTTAATACTAAATACATAAAAAATAAAAAAAAATTGTGGTTGCTTTTTACATTTTAAAGTTGGGGGGGGGTGCCAAAAATAGGACCCGCCCCGGGTGCCAAATGCTCTAGGTACGCCCCTGGCATGAGCACTTCCCTCTTTCTACTGCTAATACCTCTCCCTATACAACCAAGCATTCTGCTAGCATTTCCTGATGCTCTATTACATTGTCTGCCTACCTTTAAGTCCTCTAAATCCCTTTCCTCAGATGTTGAGGTTAGGACTCTATCAAATATTCTGTACTCTGCCCTTGGGTTTTTACGTCCAAGATGCATTATCTTGCACTTATCCACATTAAATGTCAGTTGCCACAACTCTGACCATTTTTCTAGTTTACCTAAATCATTAGCCATTTGGCTTATCCCTCCTGGAACATCAACCCTGTTACATATCTTAGTATCATCCGCAAAAAGACATACCTTACCATCAAGACCTTCTGCAATATCACTAATAAAAATATTAAAGAGAATGGGTCCAAGTACAGATCCCTGAGGTACCCCACTGGTGACAAGCCCAAGCTTCGAATATACTCCATTGACTACAACCCTTTGTTGCCTGTCACTCAGCCACTGCCTTACCCATTCAACAATATTGGAATCCAAACTCAAAGATTGTAGTTTATTGATAAGCCTTCTATGTGCAACAGTGTCAAAAGCCTTACTGAAATCTAGGTAAGCAATGTCTACTGCACCACCCTGATCTATAATTTTAGTTACCCAATCAAAAAAATCAATAAGATTAGTTTGGCATGATCTCCCTGAAGTAAACCCATGTTGTCTCTGATCTTGAAATCCATGTGTTTTTAGATGTTCAACAATCCTATCCTTTAACATGGTTTCCATCACTTTCCCCACTACTGAAGTAAGGCTTACTGGCCTATAGTTGCCCGACTCCTCCCTATTACCTTTCTTGTGAATGGGCACAACATTCGCTAACTTCCAATCTTCTGGGACTACTCCTGTTATCAATGATTGGTTAAATAAATCTGTTAATGGTTTTGCTAGTACACCACTAAGCTCTTTTAATAGCTTTGGGTGTATTCCATCAGGTCCCATTGAATTATTTGTCTTTACTTTTGACAGTTAAAATAGAACCTCTGCAGATCACACAAATACAGACTAATAATTAAAGTGCACACAATAAATATCAAAAATCCTAATGGTATATGAATACAAAGTACGTGGTAAGAGTTAAAATCCCAAATAAATATATAATGCATATAGTGAGTATCAGAATACTAATATGTAAATGGATTTCAGGGATATGTACATATGGGCACATAAATGTGTAAAATAAAGGAAATAGTCCCAGTGTAAAAATATCCAGAATTCATATATATTGCTCTAGTGCACTGGCTGCTTATCAGCCATTTATAGCTCAGCCTCCTCTGAAGACATCATTGACATGAATGCACACTTTGGCCTTACTAACCAATCCCTGCCAACCTACGGCTTTTTAAACCCATTTTTCATTTTCTTCTGTGCGCTGTCGTGGTTTCCATTTACTGGTAATCCAAGAGTGCATTTATCTTGTATGTCTGACCTTCTTTCCCGAATCCTTAAACTTTTGGCCTGTATTTTTGTACTTGTCTAATTCTGTATCCCTGACCTTGTCTTGTCTCTGATTATTCTACGTTGACCTTACTTCCCACTCGTTAATATGTATATTTCTTCAGAGTTTACATTTCCCTCTTCTCAGACACATCATAGTATTGTGTTGGGTCATAGTATATTCTGACACCACTTAAAAATACAAATGAATGTTTATGAAAAAGTGAATGAAAGTAAAAATATATTTGTAAAATAACTGTTTTCTGGATATATTTGAAACAAAAAAAAACCCCTAAATTTACAAACAGGAAAACATATATAAAGAAATTATATATTCTTCCATAATGCACAAAGTAACTGCTCCCCACAGACAAAGTGAAAGTACTGAAAGTCCAGGATTCATAGAATTTCTGCATTCCAATATATACTTTGGCTTCATAGGTTAGTTTTGTACATGAACAGTGATTTAAGGTCACAATCACTTTCTTGAGCAGCAATCCACACTGAGCGACTATATCTATAGAGAAACAATCACTTTCTTGACCAATTTCACCCGAAATTTAGACATACAGTCACAACCAAATGTGTACCTGACTCTATCTGCATGGGTTTAGGAAGTGAGGAAGATGCATCCCCTCAATCTTATAGGGAGGATTAGAGGGGTAAGAAACTCTCCTCTTCCCCCCCCCCCCCTGCCTCCCCCTGGCCCCACCAGCAGTGATTATGGTTTAGATTTTAAAATTGTATATTTGATTGTTTAAATAACATGAGAAAACCATACAATATTTTAATAAGGAGGTTATCTTCTACACACAGCTTTTAAAGCAATTACATTTCAACAGATAGATACAAATATATGCAAATATGAAGTATATGCAAAAGGTTAGTCAGACATAATGAGCACCTTGAATCTATAATCAGTGCACCAAAGTAGCACTATAAGGAAAGTATATACAAAATGCACTTGGCTTTCATCTTTTTAGCATTTGCATGCAATTCCCCATAATGCTCAGCCAGTCAGCAAGCTAGTGAAGTATTGCAATATCTCATATTGGTACTCTGAAGAATAAAAACACAAGGTGACCTTGCTGCAAACTGAAGAAATTGCAGCTGGGGCTCTATCAACTGTTTTATCTCCCAAACTGTATTAAAACAATAGAAACAAAAACTGGTGTCTTCTAGATGTGAGTGCTGTCCTCTGAGTCTCCGTTCTCATGAAGACAGAGTTCACACATCTGGTTGTGATATAGTTAATTTTTAGTGGTATTCTGGCACCATTATCCTAGTAACATGGTCATTCTCTGCAATTTCAAACACAGTGACATATGTTGTCCTAATGCCTGCAGCAGAGACAAGTCATCTTGGCTCATTGAAAAGCCCTTCTTGGAAATTGTTGACACTTAATCTTGGTTATGGTTTGGTTGTTAAAATTTTCTTTTCAGCTGGTATGAACTGCCAAGATTAAGACAGAATGCTGAATCCTTCAAAACTATTGCCAAGCAGTGTTCATTAACTCCTTCTACAATACGAGGGAAATAAGCAAATATTTATAGGTGGTGCGTCTAATTTTTCACCTCTCGGTAAAGAAAGAACAAGCAAAATTCGAAGCCAAAAACAATTCTCCTTTTTTAGTTTGCTTTGGCTTTACAGTACAACACATGTTCTCCCTCCCTGACTCTTCTCCTGTTCTTTTTTCTGGGTAGATTCTTCATGGCATCTTGCACTCTCAAGCAGGCTTCCTTTATGTTACCAGTGACAGCATAGATGACAGATCTTATACCTGTGGAGACACATGGGTGACACAGATTCAAAATTAATCTTTCCTAAATAGGAGCTCTGCAGCAAACCAAAGACAAGACATCGATGCAGTAGGATGGGATGTCACCAATAAATCAAACCTGATTTTCTCCTGTCTACTTAGCTACGGCTTGTAGAATATGTGCATCCTAACAGACTGGATATACATGACACCTCCAGATCAGTTAGCATAGAGTAGGTTTCTTTTACTTTGGGGAGTAACAAACATGCCATGAGATTGCCTTCGGGGGACTATTTTACCTTCTATGCAGTACGAGTATGCAGTTTGGTGCTTTGAAATTGCTCAGTGGGAAATAAAATATAGTTCACGAGTCTCATTTATTTATTTTTTCTGTTGTCTTTTAATTCATTGTCATCTTTGCAAATATTGGACAATTCTATTTAACTCTAAATTGCAAGCTTCTTGGGGCACACTTTTTTATTTTCCGTTAGAAGGTTCGTATAACAGTTTCTTTGCATATTTTATACTATGATGCATTTTGCATGTTCAACTCAGATATATATTTAACAAAAATGTTTATCACAACCTTTATTAAATAAGCATGCACTAGCAAAGTAAATACTTGTAAAGGTATGTATGTCAATATAGGATAGAATATTAAAAAAAACATTTTTAAACTAGTAAAATATTTATCAATATTGTATATGGTATCCTGCACACATATTCTGAATTTGGCAACAGAAAGCAAAAATTACAGTGTAAATGAATAAATATATCGATTTACAGAAACAGGTATAAATGGAAGCCAACCTTTAATTAAAGAGAAACTGCCACTTAACTGATTTTTAATATTATGTTAACTTATTCCCTATATTTTGCAAATATGTTTGTTAGGTCTGAAAAATAAAATGAAATATAGAAGTCCCTATCTTGGACCTGCACTCCTTAGTCGTAACTCTCTGTCAATTGTCGTTATAAATGTTGCCCTTTCCTACCATATTTTAAACATAGTAATGGAAGAAGGTAAGTTGGAACAATGTTTGGTTCTCTTCCTTACTTGCATTGTGTGCCATGGCTGTGCCTGTATTAAAATGAATTGTGATGTTGCTTATTGGTTAATAGAAACTTTAAAAGAAAAACCACATAAAAGAAGGTTAACACAATTTCTCAATGGTTTTCTTTGGTTTATTCAATGTGACAGTATCATTTTAACACTTCAGGGACCAGCAATAGTCTATATTGTCATATCAATCTAGTCCTAAGAGATCATAATTACTGATTTAGGGACAACTTTATTAAGTAGAGGGACAAAGGTTTACAAATAATATCAGGAAGTATTAATTTACTGAGAGGGTAGTGGATGCATGGAATAGCCTTCCAGCTAAAGTGGTAGATGTTAACACAGTGAAGGAGTTTAACCCCTTAGTGACCAGGGCATTTTTCAATTGTATTACCGTTAAGGACCAGGGCTCTTTTTTACATTTCTGCAGTGGTTGTGTTTAGATGTAATTTGCCTCTTACACATTTACTGTACCCATACATATTATATACCATTTCTTCTCGCTATTAAATGTTCATTCTAAAGATACCATTATTTTCATCATATCATATAATTTACAAGAATAAAAAAAAGTAAAATATGATAAAAAAACAAAAAACAAAAAAAACACAGCTGGCCTTCATGCACCCATGTCCCAGTTGGAACATGTCTGAAGCCGGCCAATGTAATTCACCTCCGTCAAACTGTATGTTTTTGAAAAGTACACACCCTAGGGCATTTCACATGGTGGCATTTCAACACTTTACATGCACTAATTCTACCACCAGTCTCTGTCAAACGTTTTTGTGGTGTTATTTTTCACTCACACATTCTACTTTGTGCATAGATTCTAAGCTCCTGTTAGGTGTTACTGCCAAAGGACACCCCAATATGTACTTGGCATCATCTCCCGAGTACAGCGATAACACTCATGCATACGTTTGTCGGGTTCACTGGGGGGGTGCAAAGCAAAATGTCTGATATGCGTTTTTCTAATTTTATATATCTTGTTTGCCTATCTTGCTTTTGAGGGCCTTATCAGATATCCCAATGTATTTTCTTGCCATGAGCGTGCATATATTTGAAAAGTTTACACCCCACAGTAGTTGAAGAACGTGTGTGGAGGTAACTGTTCAATCCTCAATTTTTCACACGCACACCGCTTTTTGACTGTGATTTAGGAGAGCCCGTTGTTGTTTATTGCAAGAAAACACCCCGGGTTGTTTTCTGCGAGGCCTCCTAAGGACACCCATGCCCCCCATGCATAGGTCTGCCAGGATTTTGGGAAGGTACGGTTACAATTGTATGACTTGCCATTTGAGTTGAAATTGAGAGTATGTCTTCTGATAGGCCTATCTTTAGCTTGGGGCTTATCACATACCCCAGTTTTATATATCGCCACAAAAGGGTACATACTTGAAACGTAGACACCCCGAGGTATTGCAGGTATGTGGAGTGCTTTGATGCAACTTTTTTTTAGCCAGACAAAAGATAAAAAAACGTGAATAACGTGTGTGGAGGTAACTGTTCAATCCTCAATTTTACACACGCACACCGCTTTTTGACTGTGATTTAGGAGAGCCCGTTGTTGGTTATTGCAAGAAAACACCCCGGGTTGTTTTCTGCGAGGCCTCCTAAGGACACCCATGCCCCCCCATGCACGGGGTAAATGTAACAACCCCCCCCCCCCCCCCCCAAAAAAAAAAAAGACACCAAAAAAAAAACTGAACGGCAAATGTTAAAAAATAAATGAAAAATGGGCCAGCGTGTGGTATCGTTTGAAACAGTCGCCAATGCAGAGTCCAGGCTGCCCAGGGCAATCAGGACAGTAATATACACTGTCTTTTTTCTGCCCCCTCTTAGAACAGACCCTGCATCTCTTTTGGGGATTCTGCTTTGCCGCAGTAGGGGGAATTTTAAAAATAAAACGTGTAGCCCCAACTCTGCTCTCTCCCATCACCGCCCGGGGAGCAGGTGCATCACGGTACAAAATCCCCGAAATGATCTGGAGCTGAAACTGTAAAAATCTCAGTTGCGTCCCGGGGTTTGCTTTTTTGAACAACAAGAAAGCGTTGTGGGTTGCAATCTGCATTAGGTAGATTGCAACCTTTTTGTACCAGGCCCTTGTCTTTCGTATAACTAGGTAGGGCTGCAGCAGCTGATCTGCCAGATCAACCCCACCCATATGACGGTTATAGGCCTTGATGCACACTGGCTTCCTCGTTCTCTCAGCTCTGCCACGTACAGGGATCTCCACAGTCCCCTCAGTATGGATGGTGGTAAGAAGGTACACATCCTTCTTGTCTCTGTACTTAACTGCCAACAGCTCCTCTTGGCGCAGAGCTGAGGTCTCCCCCCTCCATAGCCGGGTGCGTGCAAGTTGTCCTGGGAAACCTGTGCTGTTCTTTTTAATTGTGCCGCAAGCTACTGTATCAAAACAGTACAGTAGCTTGAACAAAGGGACACTTGTATAAAAATTGTCAGTATACAAGTGGTACCCTTTGTTCATCAGGGGGAATATCAGGTCCCAGACAGACAATCTTGCCACTGGTTCCCATATGTTCTGGACAACCTGGAGGGTCAAGGTGGCTATCCTTTCCCTCATACACCCGGAAGGCCTGAGTATACCCAGTCTCGCTATCACAGAGCTTATACATCTTTACACCATACCTAGAGCGCTTGGAAGGAACATACTGCTTGAATCCCAGCCTTCCCTTATACTTCATCAGGGATTCATCCACGCATATATTCCTTCCAGGTGTATAAGCCTCTGCAAACCTGGCAGCAAAGTGGGTAATCAGGGGGCGGATTTTATACAGCCTGTCAAACTGGGGATGCTCCCTAGGGGGACACAGGCTGTTGTCGCTGAAGTGCATGAAATGCAGAATCATTTCATACCTCTTCCTCGACATACATTGGGAGTAAATGGGGGTAGAGCAGATGGGGCTACTGCTCCAGTAGGAGCGGATGGAGGGCTTCTTTATGATGCCCATCAGCATAGTCAATGCCCAGAATCTTTTAAATTCTGGCACATCGATGGGGGCCCATTGCTGCTTTGCCAAAAAAGAGTCCGGATTTGTAGCTCGGAATTGATGGGCATATACATTAGTTTGGGCGACAATGTTCCCCAATACATCATCGCCCAGAAACACCTCCATAAACTGCTGAGGGCTAAATCCTGTGACATCCAAATTAATGCCAGGATTTTCAGTAAAGGATGGGATGTCTGGCCTCTGGCGATGAGGCACTACCCACTCCTCAGCAGTTCTGCCAGCTGGAGCAGCACGTCTCCTTCTGGCAGGGGGACTAGCAGGCACAGATACAACATCACCAGATACATCACTAGCAGTAGACACTGTATCGAGTGATGATGTATCTGAGCACCTGGCAGGGTCAAAATCAGGGTCAGAGTCTGACATAGACGCGTCAGACTCTAGCGCAAGGGTGGCATATGACTGCTCAGCGCGGGTTGTCTTCCGTGACCCATGTGCCATGATCACAATTGCTTTACTTAGTGACCTGTCACAAAAAAAAAAAAAAATAACCCCTGAAAAAATGAACAGACAGCAAAATAAGTGATGCTGTGCAAGAGCCTGTGATCTGTATAGTGATCACTGGCAGGACAGGGGTTAATCGTTCTGAAAAGAGCTTTTGGGTCTCAAAAAAGATCACAAAAAAATGAACCCCTAAAAAAAAAAGGCACAAACAGCAGAAAAGATCTGCTGTGCAAGAGCCAGTGATTATAGTGATCACTGGCAAGACTGGGGTTAATGGCTCTGAAAAGAGCCTTTGGGTCTCAAGATTTTACAAATCCCTACCTATAAATACCTAAATCTCTCTAGCTAAACCACAGATCTCTCTCTCTCTCTCACTAAAACACAAGTGAAGAGAGGGAGGCAGATCCACACTAATCAGAGAAATGGGGAACACACTTGGGATGAAATTGCTAATGGGGCAAGCTGTGATTGGATGACCCCAGCCTGCCCCTTATGATGCGGCATGCTAGGGACGCCCCCAGAAGCCCCATGATTCACTGCCTTTAGAAAAAAAAGGGGGGGGGAGTTAATATTGATCATTTTATTTATTTTATATTTATTTTTTTATATGTTTAAGGCCGTAAGGCCTGTATTTGTGGGAGGAGTTAAGCGTTCCATATAAACGCTACTCCCCCCCCTTCCTACCTGCCGTACGCACGCTGTTCACCTCGCCTTCATGACAGCCGAACTTCCGGGTTCACTGGTCCTCCTCGATGACCCCGCACTTCCGGTTTCCGGCCACACGTCCCGCCGGTTCAGAGTTCCCCCCTCCGTTCGGGGAAACTCTGCCGAAACGCTTACAGCTGAAGTCCAGGTACCGGCGGGTATAGCCACGTTCGGGCTACTCCCGCCGTTCGCATTTTCAAAATTACCATACTTGCCAACGTACTATATCATTGCGTTTAACCCCTTAAGGACCAAACTTCTGGAATAAAAGGGAATCATGACATGTCACACATGTCATGTGTCCTTAAGGGGTTAAAGTGATAAAGTGATCATTATTGTGTAATTCTTAATAAATCAGTTTATCACCAGCTACCTTTAATAATTACTTAAATCCCAATGGTGGTAGGTGAAATTTACTTTGTCAACCGTAATTATTACTTTATTTAGGTTTGCATTTTATTAATAATCAACTGTTAAATCTGACAGGCTGTTAGAGGAATGTATAATTGTGAAATACCATTACATGACACTGAAGCTCCATCTATACACTCAGTGCAGCATCAATACGCTGTATAAACAAACTGTTTACAAACCCATCAGGATTTTAGGAGAGTGTGGGCTCAGGATGCTCACAGAGCACCTTTCATGCAAATTCAATTTGGGGGTTACTGCCTAAACAGTGACTTGATCAGACTTAAAAAATTCAGGCTAAAATAGTCAATCTCTGGCTACAGCTGAGATTTCTATCAGATCGGCAATATCTGTAACAAGATCTAAGCAGGTCATTTGTTACCATTAGACGGTCACTAGGTCACTATTATCGCCTATTTCTATCAGGTACAATTTTGTTTCGTCCACACTTCAAACAACTGCCTCGACAAGGCCACGTTGTTACACGATGGGGTATCGAACCGACAATCACAATTACTATTAGTTTCATTTTGTCATCTGCTAGCAGTAGACAATTACTGGTTCGCTATTGCCGGCTGTTTCTATCTGGTATAAATGTGTTTTCGTTCACATTTCCTACAATTGTTACACAATTGACCTTTGTTAAACGATTATCACCTGTTTCTATCAGGTTTTGTTTCGTTGTGTTTCCAAACAACTGCCTCTACTAGGCCACGTTGTTACATGTTTGGGGTACGGGGGCTTGATTCCTGCCTTGCCTCGTCAGGCCACGGCTCCACTCCACAACTCTTCATTCGTACTCACTACCCGTAACAATCGTTTTGTTACTCACTACCTTGCTAATTTCACCCTCCTCTCTCCGTCGGCTGCTACGGCGTTTTCTTGGCACAACGCCTTCATTCATCTCCTTTCAGGTTTATATAGTAACCATCACGAGAATCTTCAGCACCCTCAGGGTCTATCGATACTGCACTATCAGCTATATCTCCATAGTACTTCACTATACTGCACATTATTTTCCTTCCCTCAACTTCAGTTCCTTCTTCTTTCTTCCTCCTTTCTCTCCCTTCTTTTCCTCTGTCTCTATCTGGGAATATCCGGGTACCTATCTACAACTTGGGTTTCCAAGCACGTTACGTTACCCCCTTATCAAGCCCCCGTCTAGGGTCAGAGAACTGGCTATCTAGGGTTAGGAGCTGGCCTTAGCTGTACAACGTAGCTGGTCCCGCGAGGCCAACTCCCCAATCTCAACACGGAGATTTTCGCCCCTCGGCCCAAATCATAGTTAGTGCCTCGCATTCACCCACCTATCGGGTTTATAGTTAGGGCCTCACCTGACACGGCCACACGTTTTTGGATCTTTACTGTCACCGAGAGGCCACCACCCCGCCACCACGCTAGTGGCTCGAGCCCCACGCCCAAATCATAGGTAGAGCCTCTCACCAGCCGCTTGGCTACTAGCAGGGCCTCACTTGTCACGGGGTAGTGAGCTTTTCGCTTCGGCACTAGTTAGCCAGACAGTTCTATTTTTCTTAACCGTATTGTTGTTGTTTGAGTTCATTGTTGTTGTCATGTTCTTTTTCAGGATGTCCTACGAACGCAACGTCAGACGAGGGATTGCAGCATTTTCGTGTCTATTAGGGCCGACTATCCATGAGTCGCTCAGTCTCGTACCTCACCCAACTCACATCTCTCAGGCATAATCCGCATTTTGGCATCCACTTCCGGTCACTCGGCTGTTGGGGCTCAACACAAGTTATCATCTAGAACATTATTCGTTTGCTCTAAGATACATATAACAGAATCGTGACATTCTTCCAAGAATCAGTGGAGCATGACTTCCACTGGCATTCTGATCACCCTGTAGTCTTTTCTACATTTTTGCCACCTTTTATTCAAACCTTCATACGTACATGATCGCACTATTCCGAACTGACGTACACGTTTCTGACAAGCCTTTCAAACCATACCCCATTTTTACACAAGATATCAAAGATAATTGGTTTATCGCTCCACAGTAACGTACGTACACAGGTGGGAATACCGGGCAGTATCAGACTCCCAAAAACAGCATTCGCGCCACACAACCAGGTCTTAAATCTATGTGCCTGCAACCATACAAGGGTTCGGGAACCCTACAACTCCACGATCACAACTAATCAGACAGGTAAGTCATGTCTCCCCAAGGAAAATTTAAGAAGGTACAAACACTACTCCGCGTCACGTCAACGTTCGAACCAGACAATCGAGACACTTAACCTACTAATCATTCCCTAACTACTTCTAAATACGATTCTACATTCACACTCCTGTCATTAGAGTAAGTAGGACCACTGGCTCCTATTTTTCACATCGATTCTATAAGCACGACATCCAGTACGCTGGAACAACAATTAGAGGCACTAGGAATCGGCTATATTATACAGGAACATTCCCAACGCATGAGTAGTAAGACAACAGATTTTATATAGTGCTATAAGTGTGTTTTTTCTGGCATTTCCTTTTGCCCTCTATTCAGGCCTACCCTCTACGTCGGTTCCGGCACACCACACCGACTTAATTCCAATCACAAGGTATTTCACTATACGATATTAACCGACCACAAGTTTAAGGCCGTAAGGCCTGTATTTGTGGGAGGAGTTAAGCGTTCCATATAAACGCTACTCCCCCCCCTTCCTACCTGCCGTACGCACGCTGTTCACCCCACCCACCTCTCCCTCTTATACAATTCATTCAGGGGGGCCCTCTTTTTCAGGCCTACCCTCTACGTCGGTTCCGGCACACCACACCGACTTAATTCCAATCACAAGGTATTTCACTATACGATATTAACCGACCACAAATATTATTTTATATGCACGGAGTGCCAGGACCCCTCAAGGCACTCAACACATGCAGAGCATCACTGCTATACTATCAGAGCTTCCAGAGCTCAAAATAGGTGCAGACGTACCAGGATAAGATAAGGCCAGGGACCTAATAAGAGTATTTACAGATAACATAATTGTAATATAATAATAAAATGGACTTGGAAAAACTGCTCAAAAATAGATCAAAGTCCAGCTACACGGGGATGCGAAGCGGAGACAGAGCAGCGCCGGCACCCACACAGCTCCCCCAAGATGGCGGCAGCAGACATGCTGTTTGCAAACAATCAGCTACAGCTAAAGATGATCCGACGAGACACCGCTAGGCGCCTGAACGCGATATTCAGCCGCTTCTGGGCACAACTCAATGACCGCATGAGAGCAGCACAAAACACTCAGGAGCCTGCACGGACGGCGGGTAAGAGAGGCAGCTGGTGGCAGGGGCAGGGAAGGGTACCCTCGGGCACAGCGACAGGCAACCCACACACCCACAAACCACAGAGCCCACCCGGGCTGAAGGCCAAAAGGGCGAAGACCCGGACGCATCGTCCACACGCAATGAGGCTTTATCGCCGCAAGCGGCCAAAGTCCAGCAGGCCCTCAATTGCCCCCGAGAGGGGAAACAACTCAAGCTCCAGTAGTTTTAGAGTTTGTGGCACCGAGATGCAGGCCTACAAAACAGCCTGGGGCTGGAAGGATGTCTTCACACTGCTACTGCAGCCTTCAACACCACTCCGACCAATGCTCACTGTCCCACAAGAGACGGCATCGGCTGATAGAGACTCTCTGCGTAAAGTCCCAAGACAAGTCAGCGCCAAGCCCATACTCCCTTAGTTTAAGCCTGTTAAACCAAGTGTCCAGGACTAACAATCTTACCTACGAAGGACTAAATCGGTTGATCTAATTGCATGCATGCTTAAAAAAAAATCTTTGATACGCTATCCTTGCAGATCAAACTATAACAAGCTAATAGATTCCACTGAAGTTGTAAAGCCTGATGTTTTCATGCTCGCACTATAAAACTGCAATGTTTCACTTGTCTCACTCCCATAGATCAATGTGTAGTTAACATTTAATGTTTATTAGGGTTACAGAGAGGCCTAACAGTTCAGGATAATTTTGATATTGGAACCATGGTAGCTTACTGTACCTCCTATTTGTTATTAAACATGTTCCGAACCCCCATGGCATAAACCATGAGGGGTACAGATTAACCCTGATGAGAGCGATATCAAGCTTAAAGTACATAGCTTAAGGTGGGTAGGGAAGCAGACCGCCCGCCTGTGCCTCCTCGTTTGTACTCGCGCCTAGTGGATGTTGACTCCTGTTAATAGTTTGCTAACACAGTATGATTGTTGACCTTATTATTTTATCTCTATTTTCTATCGGTTACTCGCCACGTCTAGTTTATACGCTTTACTTTCATTTCTGTGTACAACCATAAGACGTATATGTATTACTTGACTAACTTTATACCAAAAAATGTGCTAAACCTAAATGTCATAACTGTACAATGCTGTAATAATACCAATCTTGCATATGCTGTTGTGGCATTGTGAGATACTTATGTTCACTCAAGCACTCAAAAATAGAGAATTAAAAAAAAAAAAAATAGATCAAAGTTACATATAATATTCACAATAAAAATATACTTATAAATAATGACTTAATATAGAGTGTAGAATTCCTATCTCAGAGATGCTTGAATATCTATGATACAAATAAATATGATATAAAATAAATAAAGTTGGATTGGAAAGGAGTAAAATAACATACATAGTATGGAAGCAATAATCAATATAATAGATATATAATTCCTCAATAAAGTAAAACATAGATTAAAATATCCTCTTACTATAGGAGAGAAAAGAAAAGTACTTGATTGTTGTAAGTGTTGCAAATGCTTACAGCTAAATCCTGGCTATGTTTGTATACTTTTTATGTAACCTTGTATACAGTGTAACATTCTTCATTCTTCCATTGGGTAGGTATATTAGTACTTCGGCAATTCTGTGCTTCAGAACTTCGGCACTTTGACACTTCGGAACTTCGACACTTCGGAAATTCGGCAATTTCGAAACTTCAGGACTTCGGCACTTTGGCAATTCGCCAATTCAGCTATTTGGACATTCGGATGTATCCGAATGTCCGAAATTCGTCAGAATTGTCATTCGGAACGAAATGAATTGCACATGTCTACCGTATAATAAAGTTTATAGGTACACACAACATACAGGAATAAATGCAACGTTTCTGCCTACATGCGTGATTAAGGCCAAGTAGGCTGACATGTTGAATTTTCCTGTATCCTGTATCCATTAGCTCATGGGTAGCTTATGGATTGTACCTGAATTCTACTGTGAGGGATTCTGTTTGCTTGGCATGGGTCATTGCTATGAAACCAGTGATTACTCTGAGTGCCACCCCACCTACCTCAGTCCAGACTGTGACACTAGTGCTTAATCTTGTGCTTAAGTTCTTTGGCAGGGCTGTTTGGGAAGGGTGTGTGTTAATTTTGTTTCAATGTGGCTGCAATGTGGCTGGGGTATTTATGTCTTACAGTGGGGGGTGGAGTTTATCATTCAACAGCTAACTGTTAAGTAGACTTAACTTTTTTCTTTCCTCTCTGTTCTCTGTTCAGCACACCTTGCCTAAATAAAATAAATAAACAGGAACAGGGTGAACATTGTTGTCTGGGGTCTATTCCAGATAAGTTATTTAGTTTGCAATCGGTATATGGCCAGGAATTTAGTAATGGCATCTTTGTCATGTTAGGTGTTGGAGGCCTTGCGCCTGGATTTCCAACAATTGAATGGCTCTTCACCACTGCAGGAGTTTTTATTTTTAGTACCAGCTGTAATTTGCGAGACTGAAAGAAGTTGAGTGGAGCAGCAGGCTAAAACCAAGAGTGCCAGACTGCAGTCGGTCTCCATTTGAGTTTTCTCCAAGCCTGGTGAATTGGGCATCTGAGTCTACAGCTGCCTCACAAGTCCAGAAGAGCAAGAGCATATTTTGGGGACTTCTTCGGCTGCAGGGCTCAGGTGCAGGTGTTCATCAGAAGGGTTGTTTGGAGGTCATGGATGCAGTCATCCAAGATGGCATTGGTCATGTGGGTCATTTGCACAATCTTATGCCTTCTTTTCTGGTGATGCCTCAATCCCAAGTTCTTGTGCTCACACACACATTGGGGCAAGTACGTGCTGTCCTCATGTTGGAGTCAAATGATGTAACAGATCCCATCTTCTCAGCTGGAGGAGTTTGTAACGTTCACTAGGGAACCCTAACACGCAGACAGGACAGAGTAGAGAGAATTGCAATACCGATCCTTAGAATGGTCGGATTATGCAAAAAGGGATAGTCAAAACAGGAGCCGAGATCAAGGGAAACAGACTGAATAACAAGAGACAAAGCCAAATATCAGTAAGCAGGAAATCCAAATAAGAAGTGCAATGCTCAATGGTAAACCAAAGACCACAACAGGGCACTGAGGCAAGGGAGGGGTTAGCTTATATACACACAGGGTGTGTCTGATTGGTTAACCTCCAATTAGTGTTAACCACAACACGTGGGAGGAGTTTCTTTCCTCCCTTGTGGTCTCTGAGGTCATTGCTGTGTGTTGGGTCACATGACCGGGTGCAGCACACATATAAGGAAGCTGCTGTAGAGCATGCAGCATTAGACAGACTGCCAGTCTGTAGACAGGGACCAGATGACGCTGCTCGTTGTGATGAGGTAAGCAAGGTCGACGCAAGCGGCACTGGGACAGGGGACCTGACAGAATTCATTTCAGCAGAGCCTCCAACAAGTGTTTCAAAAGCCAGAACTGAGCCTGATGCAGGCAAATGGAGGAGATAAGGGCAGTAGATAGTTCCCTCCACTGCTGACATGGCCGGCTCATATAATTCTGAGTCTGTGGATAATGAGGGTGTACCATGGAGACATCAGGAAGGATGGATACTGATGTTGGTACACATGAGTTTGATTGTGCGAATGCATGGGATGCCTTGTTGCAACTAGATAGAGCAAGGTTGGTGGCAATTAGCAATCAGAGAGAGTTAGTGTTCCGTGCAGTTTTGGAGAGCTTACTGCAGTCTAATATTAGTGCTGCAAGCGGGTAGGTATGTCAGCGTTTGGTTATAGAGAGCTCTCCTAGTGGGTTGGAAGTGAACATTTTCCTTCATGGTCCCTGTTTTAACCTTAGTATACTTAAGGAGGCATGTTTTTGTTGAGCCCTTTTCAGAGCTGGGGCAGATGGCAGACTGCTTTGACGACTCTCCTCTCCCTAATTTGTGGATTTCTCTGTCAAATTTAGTCCCCAAAAAGGTTCTTAGCTCCCATCATTTGTCAATTTGTCTTAATAAGTTAGTGATCAGAATGATGGCATTTGATGGTATTGATCGCATTGGCCCTTGGACCTTGTCTGGAAGACTGGTCAAGGAGCATTGTTGACAAAATCATACATTGAGTCCGTGTTTTGTTTGTTGCCAGTTCATGTGGATTGCTTTCACCTTTTAGGTAGCTCTTTTTAAGGGAATTTATTTTACGACGTGTACCTCCCAATAGGATGTGCCATTTCCTGTTCTTATGAGAAGTTTAGTTCAGAGGCGATCTGGGCTTCCTGGTTGTGGGTTGTGGACCAGGATCACGTTTTGTTCAAGGATTCTGGAAGGTTGATGAATACACTTAAATTTTTGGGACTAGACCTTTGCCTTTTTTCATTTTTTTTTTTTATTGTGCTGTCACAATTTTTCATTCAGCATATTTTGTTAGTACAAGCAAGGGGATTAGAGGTAGTGCCAAAATAGTAAAAAAACACTAGTATAAATAAAAAATATGTAATAGAAGAGACAAAAGTAGAATAGTAACAATGACATGTACAATATAAAATAAGTATTTATGGTTCTACTCACATTTGTTAGAACTTAAACCCAGCTCTAGTATGAATAACGTAAAGTGGCACAATCCCCACTTATAGGATAGGTTGATAGACAGATGTATGATGATACAAGTATAAAACAGACAACAATAGTGCTCACAGTATAAAAGGTACCAGGAGTATAAAAAATGAATGGTTACTCACATTTATTTGAGCAGGCAGACTGCTAAATGTATAGGCGTAAGTGGTATAATCCTCAACTTGGATTCTTTTAGGAGTAGTCCTCATTGGAACAGTAAAACTAGATGACAAGTAGAAGGTAAAAAATATAAAATAGTAACGAATAAAACAATAAAATGGCAGACTCACAATAGGAAGTAGCCAAAATAAGTTTATTGATTTGCTATATAAATTAAACAATATAAAATATCCACAACGCGTTTCACCAAAGTGGCTTTTTCAAGTGGAGATATAAGAGTCTAACCTGGCCCAGAGGGGGGCGTGACGAGAGATGTGAGCGCGCACGCACCGTAAGGAGGAGCTTGTGGGGGGGCGCGAGGCTGGAAGAGAGGATGCCACGAGGAAATGGCGTCCGGGCAGAGTAACCGGATTCAGACTGACTGAACCCGATATGCACACTGAATTCGAATGCTGAACTTTCTCAGAGCTACATTGCGTTAGCTGGAAGTGTTCTTTGTGCTGGCAGGGTCGCAGACTCGAACTACAAATATGCAAGTATTCAAAAGTCTGTTCGAATTATATGGGGGCACATAAGTAAAGCGTGTTCACTTAATAGTGACTCAGATGGCGATTAGTATTTATTTTTTCTTCCTCCTGAAGGCAACCTGCCTGATCTAGGGAACTGCTCGCTCAACAGTGACAGTGACTCAGATGCCGTTAAGTATTTTTTTTTCTTAAATGCAACCGGCCCGATTTTGTGAACTGCTAGCACTCATAAAAGGTTGCAAGAATAATATTAAGACATATATGCAAAGCTGAATAATAAGCTGAATAATAAGGCTTGAGAAGCAAAGTCTCATAATATCCGGACGGCCCACGATATACAAGTATTGATTTAATTTAACATAAGCTTGTCTGAAAGGAGGCAGAAATGGGGTCTGTTTAGCGGTTTATAAATATTTAAACTATATTGGTGGGCTGAGAAAGATCCATCACAGAAACTGCAAAAGTAACAAGCCATAAATCCAGACTGGGCTAAAAAAAAAAAAAAAAAAAAAGACCATTTGAAGTTGGTGAATTGAAGGAGATAAGAGATTTTTTTTTTCTTTTTCTCTGTATGGATTATTAGGACCATTTGTATGGGGACATCTTATGGTTCATAACAGAATAATAAGTACAAAATAACTACAATTTTCAGCGGAAAGAGAAGAGGGGAGGAGAGAAAGGAAAAGAAGAAAGGGGAGGAAGAGACACAATAATAAGCCAACAGCAATAAGAGTTATAAGATATATAAGTGGCTCTCTCTCTTGAGGTCTAATATCTGTAGAAAAGAAAAAAAAAAGGGGGAAAAAAAGGGAAAAAAAGGGAAGGAAAAAGATAAGAGACAAGGGAACAGTAAAGAAGAAAAATGGCTATGCCAAGGATACAAAAAAAAACTAAGGAGACCAAAAAAGATAAAGTAAATGAAAAATTTCCAACCAATTTTTTTTCTCCTCAAAGCAAACAAGGAGGAGAAATGTCCTTTTCAGATGAATCCCTCCCTGAAGACAAAAGAAGCTCTATAACTAACTTTCAAGATTTTATAAAAATGAGTCTTGACAGTCAAACTGAAATCTTTAAAAAGGAGCTGGAGAATAGCACGATCCAAATGACAAAGAGTATGGAAGAAATTAATAAAAGGATAATTAAAGTAGAAGAAATGCAAGAACAAGTAGCCAACCATTGTAAAACAATTAAAGAGGAACAAAATAAGATGAAATTGGAAATGGAGAAAATGGAAGATCGATTAAATATGTTGGAAGAAAAAGCAAGAGTTAAAAACATTAGGATAAAGAATATTCCAGAAATAATCACCCAGGATAAAATAAAAGCCTATTTAAATGATCTGTTCCTAACTCTGAATTTACAAGATAAAGACCTGGTTACAAGTATGGAAAACATATACAGAATTAAAAAACCTCAAGAAATTCAAAACACCGTTCCTAAAGACCTGATAGTCTCTTTCCACTCAATGATCTTCAAGCAACAACTAATTCAAGCTATGCAAAATAAAAAATTTCCAGAAGACGATAAATTTAAGGACATTCAAATCTATCAAGATCTTTCTAAAGCTGTAAGATTGGAGAGAAAAAAATACTTTGATGCGCTGAAACCATTCAAAGAAAGAAAAATAGCTTACAGATGGGGCCCAGGCAAAGCCATCACTATAAATTGGAATGATAAGAAGAAAGCTTTTTTAAACCCAAAAGAACTACAAGAATGGACGAATTATTCCTTGAGATAAGAGTCTAAGGAGAGGGGGGAGAGCGGGGGGGAAGAAAAGGGTTAATTATTTTTTTTTTCTAATCTCTCTCTCTGATTAGCAGAGAGGAGGGTAAAATTTAATTTGATGGGCAATCTGAAGATGTATATTTAATGCAATTGGTTGGTGGGCATATGATAAATCGACTTAGGAAATGGTAAAAAGTTATTATTTTTGTGATAAAAGCACGTCACGTAAACGGTAATTTATGTTCAGGGTGTGGTAGGAAAGTAATAATAAAAATAGGACGTAATTTAATGATAAAGATGAGTAAAAGTAGGAAACCCACTCAGAAGGGAGATAAGAATTTAGAGGGGATTGACATAAATTTTATATATGGAGGAGAAATTTCACTGAGTTAGAATGTGGGATATAATCAAGTACTAAGAAGTAGTAGGATTAGAAGGTTAATGATAGAAATTGTTTTGAACATTGGTGAATATTAATTTTGGAAAATTGTTGATATTTTTGGAAAGGACAAGTCGAGTGGATAATATATGGTTAAATATAGTACGACACATTTAAGCTTGAACACAGTGAGTCAGATAATAGATAATGAGGGCTAAGAGGAGGAAAATGTAATTCAGCACAATAATAAGGAGACACTGATTATGGTTAAACCTAAACTAAAATAATATATGGAGCTAAGATATTGCTGATTTATTATATGATGTTTAATTAAGCACCAAGGGGCAATTAGACTAAAAGGTTAATAATAGAACGTGTTTAGAATACTGAGGAATATTTATTTTTGGTAAAGTTTTCTTTTAAAAAGTAGGAGATGTTTGGAATTTATAAGGTTATCATCGCACATTAGACTCAAGAAAGAATATTATGACAGGTTGATCCATAAGATAAAGTAATTAAAATAACTAAAGAATTTTTTTTTTCCACGCTTTCTCTTTTCTTTTTTTTTTTCTCTATGTTCCCTCCCTCCTTCCCACTCTCCTTCTCCTGGGCTTCCTTTTTTCCCCTCAGGTTAAAATACAACATATCAGGGATATAAGGAGAGATGAGGGGATAGGGGGGAGGACGGCAGAGGGGAGGGTACAGATAATAATAAATTCAGCCCCGTAAGTCCCCCTTACAGGTTACCACTTTAGGGTCTGACTCAGACCTTAGCCCTAGACATCTCATGAGAGATTCTCTAGGCTTACAGACTGAAGAGACGGTTGTATTTATACTGTCATATCAGCTTGTAAGAATGAGTGTGTATGGGTTTCTCTGTATTAGGAGAACTCAGATGTGTGTGAATGATATGGGAAGGATGACAGCTCAGAAAGGAGTTACTTGATACAGGAAAACAACATGAAGTGTATTTCACTTAATGTACAGGGGCTTAACACCCCATATAAAAGAATTATGATGAAGGAATTACTCAAGAAAAAACAAATAGGCCTGGCGATGTTGCAGGAGACACATTGGAATACAGAAGATAGGAGGTGGGCATATGAAGGATATGAGATAATTTCACAAGCGTCCCTGAAAAAAAAAAGAAAAGAGGAGTGGCTATAATTCTATCGAAAAAAATTAATAAATAAATAATATTTGAGGAAATAGATATAGAAGGAAGATTTCAAATATTAATATGTAAGCTAGAAGAGAAAATATACACTCTGGTTAATGTATATCTCCCGAATACACTCCCAACTAAATACTTCAAAATGATAATGGGAAAAGTTGATAAGATCAAAGTGGGACTCTTAGTAGTCTCGGGAGATTTTAATTGTATAATGGATCCTGTCCTAGATAAAAAAAATCAGAAATAGTAAACCAATATCTAAGCATCTGATCAATCAAGCCAGAATATTAAGAAATATATTATTAGAACATAAGCTATTAGATATATGGAGAGTATATAATCCAGAAGAAAGAGAATATACACATACATCAAAAGTTCCTTCTTCTCTTGCAAGAATAGACTTAATCTTAGGAGAAGCAAATCTAGTAGAACAAACAATAAACATAAGGATAGAAGAAAACATATGGTCAGATCATAGCTATATTATCTTTAATATAAAAACAGAAATTAAAAAAAGATCTAACACGACATGGCGGCTAGATGACTATATTTTGAATAACAAAAATGATCAAGAACAAATAAGACAATTAATTATATTGTACTTTAGAGAGAATTGCTCAGAAGAACTCTCAGCAGCCACAATATGGTGTGCATTCAAAGCGGTCGTTCGGGGGTACCTGATTAAATTAAAAAATAAGATCCAGAGAGAAAAAGGTCTGAGTAGGGAAAGACTTTATATTGAATATTATCAATTAGCAAGGAAAAATACAACTGTATTAAATATAGAGTCATCTAAACAACTATCAGAGCTTAGAATGAAGATAGAAAAAATAGAAAAGGAAAGAATAGAAAAAAAACTAGATCGGATGAAAGCAAACTTCTATTATGAAAATAATAAGATCAATAAATGGCTAACTAGAAAACTGAAAAAAAACTGAAGGAAAAAATAGGATAAACAGTATTAGGAAGAAAACAATTCTATTAAAGAAACCAGAAGATATAGCGAAGGCTTTCCAAATATATTATGAAGAACTGTATAATATTCCAAATCAACCAAAAGATCAAATAATAAATGAATATCTGAAGGAAATACGTTTCCCCAAGATATCAGAAGAGCAAAAAGGAAAGCTCAACGCTCCCTTGCAAGAAATAGAATTTCGTACAGTCATAAAAAAATTACTGAGTTATAAAACTCCTGGTCCGGATGGACTGACAAATAGATTTTACAAAACTTATGGGGATATTTGGGTGGAATATTTGGCTAAAACATATAATTAAATTACAATGAATGGAAGTTGTCCAAAAGAACTTTTACAAGCCAATATAATTCCTATTTTTAAAAAGGACAAAGATCTCCAAGAATTAAAAAACTATCGTCCCATTTCTCTTATCAATGTGGATTCCAAATTATTTTCTTCTATACTGGCAGAAAGGTTGAAAGGGATAGTAAGAGATCTAGTACATAGCGATCAGATAGGATTTGTCCCCACAAGACAGGCGAGCACTAATATAAGGAGAATGATTGATGTCCTGGACTGGAGTGATGGCTCAGGGATTCCCCTCCTGACCCTGTCATTGGATGCAGAAAAGGCCTTTGACAGGGTCGGGTGGGGATTTATGATGGGGGTGCTGAAGGCAATGGGAATAGATGGCTGGATGTTTTCAGCAATTGGTTCTATTTATCAAAACCCGATGGCAAGAGTGGTAGGAATGGATATGTGTTCAGAGTGGTTTTATTTAAAAAATGGTACTCGTCAAGGGTGCCCATTGTCACCTATTTTATATATATTGTCTATGGAAGCCTTGGCGATTAGAATAAGAAATAATCCTAATATTCGGGGGGTCCCTTCTCCAGATAGAGAATTGAAAATCAGTATGTACGCCGATGACACCATTTTGACCCTTACAGATCCAGCCGAGTCAATTAAGAACCTGATGAAAGAAATAGAACAGTATAGTATAGTCTCGAATTATAAGATAAATATAGAAAAAACTATAGTGATGTTCAAAAATTGCAATAAAAACTGGAAAGATGAATTTCTTAAGATGTATGGCTTTTCAGATGCTAATGGCAGCTTTGATTATCTAGGCATACTTATATCAGATGATATTGATACAATAGTGGAGATTAATTATAAGAAGCTACTGAAGTCCACTGGAATAACATTAAAAAGGTGGAATTGTCTATTTTTTAGTTGGATGGGAAGGATAAATATTATTAATCCGTATATAATTCCTAGATGGACATACTTCTTTAGAATGGTTCCTTTAAAAATTCCCTTACCCTGGTTAGAGATTGTACAAAGGTCAATTAAAAATTTTATTTGGAAGGGGAAAAGACCACGGATTAGCCTAGATCAATTAACTAATACTATAGGACATGGAGGGGTAAATTTCCCAGACATGATAAATCATTACGAAGCCACTATTGTATATCACACCCAGTTATTGACAAAAATAGACTCACGAAAATTGGCTTGGTATTGTTTAGAGACCCAAACACTGAATTGGTTAAAACTAACAAGGGCTATATGGCAACCAAAAAAGCTTGGAGAAGTAATTGGTAATAAAATTCTTTCCCATCTATTAAATGAATGGTTTTTGATTAAAAAAAAACTAAAAATTTTGGGAAATCTATATGGGTTTATGGAGATAGGTGTATTAGAGTTATTCATAAACGACTTAAAAATTGACTCTTGGAGGGGAAGGAATATCCTAATATTAGAAGACATATTATTAAGAGATAAAATGAAAGATTTCCTAACTTTGTCAGAAGTATTTGGTCTCCCCCAAACGGAGATTTTCCGATATTTAAGGATAAAATCCTGTCTGGGGAAGAATCTTGCAAGCAGTAATAATAACAGGAATAGTCTCATAATACAGATATTTGGAAATGAAAATCCATACAAAAATATGGCCAAATGTTATGCCTTGATAAGATCATCCCCTAAAATTAATTCATCTAAACAGATAAAGAGCTGGGAACAAGAATGCAATCTAAAAATAGATCTATTAGAATGGGGCAATATGTTGACACAAGTTAAAAAAAATATCCATAATACGATTCTATTTGAGACACACTATAAAATCTGCTATCGGTGGTATTTGGTACCTAGCAGATTAAATAGAATCGATCAAAGGGAGTCCAGCCAATGCTGGAGATGTGGATCAGAAGTTGGGAGTTTTATACATATATGGTGGAACTGTAAAATAATAAAAAAAATATGGGTGGAAGTCTTTAGAAAATTGTATATTTGGGATAAAATTTGGATAGAACAATCCCCAATCACTGCTCTACTTCACTTACATTGGCCTGATCTTTGTCTATACCAACAATACTTAGTAAACCATGCTTTTGTAGCACTAAAAATATTAATAGCCAGAAAATGGAAAAATCCCACAACAATTGAGTATAAAAATTGGGAAAACCAATTGGTTTTACAGCTTAAGAATGAGAAAACATTATTTAGAACTAAGGAGAATGTACGAAAATATGAAATGAGTAAAAAATGTTTACAATTGTTAGAAAGGAATCAGTAATTCCCAAAGACTCTAATCTAGGGCTTCATCATAATGAATTGTTAAATACATATTCATAATCAAAGTAACACATCTAGGCTGTTTTCTTATCCCACTATGTCCTGTTTCTGTATATGTGTGATGTTCTAGTATGTATAAATGGGAATTTGTATATCGGAAGAATTATATTTATATTTTTATATGAGATATTTGTATGTTATATGTTAAAAACCAAATAAAGAAATTTTAAGAATAAAAAAAAAAAAGAGTCTAACCTGGCAGGTAAGAATTTTTATAGAGAATGCAGGTACTGCCTTTTAAAATGACGTCATAATGAATTATTATTAAAAAAAAATTTCATTAATGGTAAATAAGTGTGTAGAATGATAGCAAATAGTAATGGAAACTAGTGTATTGAATAGCAGGGCAAAACAAAGCCTCTAACTATATTAAAATTAAAAGAAAAGAGGGCCATGTGACGAGCTACCATATTAGATGCATCGGGCCACGTGACCGAGGGCAGAGCATGGTGGGAAATGTAGTTACATCTGGAGTCCGGTTGCGACTAGCTATAAAGTATTAGGGGGAAGGAACTCCTCCTAGTGAGGATGTTTTAGACTGAGGGGCGGTCTAAATGTAAGGAAGTAAAAAGAAAGTGAATAGAGTATTTACACATGGCGCAGGTCATGTTTTGGGAGTCTGAATAGAGATACAAATTGGATAGATGTAGTACAGATGGCAGCAGTCATGTTTTAGGAGTCTAAGGGGAAAACATAAAGGGAGGAGTAAGTAATATAACTAGGGAAGGGTATATGTGGCCATTTCAGGAGGGGAAAGGAGTAAGCTGTAAATATAACAATGGCCATATTTGGGGGGAATAAAAAGTACCTGTTTTTTTTTTCTTCCTTTGATCAAGGTATGTTATAAAGGTGGTGGCTTAGAGGACTTCTGTGGTCACATATTTACTTGAAATGCATGGGACTTGGTGTTATGTCTCTGACTCTGTGGTTCTCACTATTTTCTGCTGATGGGAATAATATGGTACGACATAGGACAATTGATTTCTCTGCATGATGCATGTCTTGGCTAGGTGTCACTCTTTATTATGGCCTTAAATAACTCCAAGGCCTATCTGGAAATCTTGGCAGAGTGCAAAGGCTTTGGAACAGTATAGACGTTAACATGCTTCTCATTTTGATCGGCAGATAGGTGAGTATATATTCTGGCACACTAATCTCAAGGGCAATAATGTTTATCTTATGAGATTAGATGGTGTTTATTCTAATAAGATTGTTTAATATATTTTTAATTTGGGTTTGAAATCAGAAATTTAACTGGCTCTAGTTTAGTGGTGGCGGTGTTCTTAGCCAGTGCAAAGGGGAAGCAGTTGCCTGATCCAAATTGGGGAGTCACAGTCTGCAAATGGCTGATGGCAGTGGGCAAACTGATTGAGCTCTTGGTATCTGTTAAATCTGTTGGCAATTCCCTCTTCAACTGACATGTTATTTGCTGGTTCAATGGTTAATCGATAATGATGTGGCAGCTGCTCTATCCACATTGGTAAAAGTGTGTCAGTGTCATTTATGGGTAGCATGTTGGGTAGAGGTACTAGATTATATTATGTCGTCAGCAGTCATGGCAGTTATTACACTTGACCATATTGTAAATTAATGATTTACACAAAATGCTGGTTGGCACTTTCAAAAGATGTTGCAACCTTTACATTAAAACCTATATCTAATTCAAAATATTTCCACTATTTATAACCATAACCAATATCCTCTAACCCGAACTCAAAGTTCTAATCCAGAATTTAAGGGAAGCTTTACAATATATTGACTGGCATAAACTCTTTAGTGAAAAGAACACTGAGGATAAATGGATCATCTTCCAACAAATATTAGAAAGGTACATTTCTCAGTATGTACCATTGGGAAATAAATATAAAAGAAACAAATTAAAACCAATGTGGCTTACTAGAAAAGTAAAACAAGAGATTAAAAATAAGAAAAGGGCATTTAAAGCATTTAAATCGGACAAATCAGATGCATCTTATAAAAGATATAAGGAAGCAAATAATGCGTGCAAAAAGGCAGTTAGACTTGCTAAACTTCAAAATGAAAAAATGATAGCTAAAGAGAGCAAAACCAACCCTAAAGCATTTTTTAAGTACATAAATTCTAAAAAACCCAAAAATGAAAGTGTAGCTACACTAAAAACTGAAACGGTGTTAGTCAATGAAGACCAGGAAAAGGCAGGAATTTTAAATAACTATTTCTCCTCTGTATATATTAAGGAAGAACCCATGGCAATAGATGTGCAAATGATTGCTACTAAAAACTTGCAGAATAATTGTAATTGGTTAACTCAAGACAAGGTGCTGCATCAACTAAAGAAAGTTAATATAAACAAAACTCCAGGGCCTGACGGTATCCATCCACGTGTACTTAAGGAACTAAGTGTAGAAATAAGTGAACCTCTGTTTTTAATCTTTCAAGATTCTTTTCTTTCAGGAAGTGTTCCGGAGGATTGGAGGAAGGCAGATGTGGTTCCTATATTCAAAAAGGGTTCAAAATCCTTGCCTGGAAATTATAGACCTGTGAGCTTAACTTCTGTGGCTGGTAAAATATTTGAAAGGTTATTAAGGGATTATATTCAAGAATTCCTTGAGAAGAACATGGTTATCAGCAAAAATCAGCACGGTTTTATGAAGCACAGGTCGTGTCAAACTAACTTGATTGCATTCTACGAAGAAGTAAGTAGAAGTATAGATCAGGGTGTTGCAGTGGATGTGATCTATTTGGACTTTGCCAAGGCATTTGATACAGTTCCACACAGAAGATTAGTGTTCAAACTCAAGGAAATCGGTCTAGATGAAAAAGCTTGTTCTTGGGTAGAACATTGGCTTAAAAACAGAGTACAAAGAGTTGTCGTTAATGGTAAATTTTCAAGCTGGACAGAGGTGGCAAGTGGTGTCGCTCAGGGGTCTGTTCTGGGACCCCTTCTATTTAACATGTTTATAAATGATCTTGAAGACAGCATTGAAAGTCATGTTTCAGTGTTTGCAGATGACACAAAACTTTGTAAAATAATACAATGTGAGCAAGATATTACTTTGCTGCAGAGGGATTTAGATAGACTGGAGGACTGGGCACTCAAATGGCAGATGAAATTTAATGTTGAAAAATGCAAAGTTATGCACTTCGGCGTAAAGAATACACAAGCAACGTATACCCTTAATGGAAGCGAATTAGGGATAACAACACACGAAAAGGACTTGGGAATTGTTATAGACAACAAACTATGCAACAATGTGCAATGTCAATCAGCAGTGGCCAAGGCCAGTAGGGTATTGTCATGCATGAAAAAGGGCATTCATTCTCGGGTCGAGAATATTATTTTGCCTCTTTATAAATCACTGGTAAGACCACACATTGAATATGCTGTGCAATTTTGGGCACCTGTTCTAAAGAAGGATATTATGGCACTAGAAAAAGTGCAGAGGCGGGCTACAAAATTAATAAAAGGAATGGAACATATCAGCTATGAAGAAAGGTTAACAAATTTAAACCTATTTAGTTTAGAAAAACGTCGCCTGAGAGGGGATATGATAACATTATACAAATATATTCGAGGCCAATACAAACCATTGTGTGGAAATCTATTCACAAACCGGACTTTACATAGGACACGAGGTCATGCGTTTAGACTAGAAGAAAGAAGATTTCGTCTAAGGCAAATGAAAGTTTTTTTTACTGTAAGAACAATCAGGATGTGGAATTATCTGCCTGAAGAAGTGGTTTTATCAGAGTCCATACAGATGTTCAAACAGCTACTAGATGCATACTTGCAAAAACAGAATATTCAAGGATATAATCTTTCAATGTAGGGTAATAACTGCTTGATCCAAGGATAAATCTGACTGCCATTCTGGGGTCAAGAAGGATTTTTTTTCCTAGCTTGTTGCAAAATTGGAAGTGCTTCAAACTGGGGTTTTTTTTTGCCTTCTTTTGGATCAACAGCAAAACAAATATGTGAGGAAGGCTGAACTTGATGGACGCAAGTCTCTTTTCAGCTATGTAACTATGTAACTATGTAACCTATTCCAGTTATGTATCTGTACTGGTCAATATAGAATATATCCATAGTGCTCTGCATCAAAAAAGTACCATCAAAATTGTTACATTGGCATCAGATTTATTTATTACAAAATATACTAACCTGAAGAGTGCTCTGAGATGGTCATCTCAATGTTTCTGATCAAATTCATGCAAGTCTTTGACATTTTTTTTTCAGTTTGTCAGTCTCCGCAGAGGAAGTGTACGAGTACATATTTATTCTTAAATACCTCCTTATCTACACATTATCTAGCTGATGGACTTGCACAATATATAGTTGAAATTATAAACCTGTTAAAATGGCACAGAATCATTTAACCTGCTTTTATATCACTGAAATTTATCTACAAAAAGATGAGAACAGTTACCGATAGTATATAAGCCACACTCAGTGATAGTAGGTTTTAGTGTAAAGTAACTGGGACATAATATGCAAACGGAGATAAGAGTAACAAAAATAAGGTGTCACAGCCTTAGCTCATAATATTATAACACCGTGACAGCTTTCAATTGGCAGAAAATTGTGCCATAGATGTGTAATTATTAGTAATCTGCCAGTAGTTGCAAGATGCACAGTAAAAAGATTATATAACCACTTTCATGTTTTATTTTGACAGTCAGTTCATATTTTCAGGACAAACTTTCTCATTAAATTAAACATCGCTGAAATTCAAACCAACACGTCCCCGCTCTGTCTCCATTTTTACTCATTAAGTGCCTTTTTTATCCTCAAATTCCACTTGTCATTCCAGGACAGATTAAAACTATCTACATTATTGCTTTTTAGGTAACCTCCAGTTTTTCACTGCCATTCAACCAGTAAAGTGCAGAAAAGAAAAGAGATTATGGAATTAAAATGTACGTTGCTTTTCTGTCAGGACAGAGGCAAAACAATACAACACTATTACATTAAGTGCAACACTCTTAACTATGAAATCGCATCTACAATGTGACATGGAATCTTGACGAAAATTTCTCTTAAATGTGGGGAACATTCAGCCTCAATTCACATTCGCAAACAGGCAGTGGCTACTGTAAAAATCACCATGTATTGTAGCCTTAAGGCTTGTAAATGGGAAGGTATCATTTGCTTAATTAGCTGCAATTGTATATGACATTGTCATGTTGGTTTACTAAATATACCCATGAAATCTCTTTACTTCACCAACTGATTGCTGACATAATTTGAAAATATAAGTTAAGGGTCTGACATCAATTCCCTTTCGTGATGTTACCTGTCTATTCCACCTGCAGTAGCTCGAATAAAGCCTGCAGGGAGACTTCTATAACCATTTTATTTACTTTAGCATCTGATAGATAAAAATAAAGAAAGGAAAGAAGATCCGCCTGCAAACATTCGAAATGACAATCAGGATCCTATGCCTTCCAATTTTGAGCACATTATCTCAAATTACTATCTGGATCAGACAAGCTGCATTCAAATGATCAACTCTCATGCACAAGTAAACTTTCAAAGCAGCTGTCACCGGCAATAAAAAAAAATGTATCTCTTCAACAAGGGAAAAAGTGATGTGACGATCCTCGAAGTAATTGGAAATGAACTGCTAGTTCTGTATGACCCTTGGACGGGTTAGACGATCTGTAAGATCTCCTGTAGCATGGTGAGATGTGAAGTGTTGAGACGGGGCAGTGTGTGCTAAACATAAATTGTGGTCGATTGTAAAATTCTAACCACAACAGAAGATGTTTTAGAGAATTCTTTCAGTTTATTTAGATTCACAACATGGCTATTTGCATCTGTTGTTTTTCCATTTAGTTTTCAATTCAACAAAATTCACGGTTTAGTAAATTAACTAAATACAAAGTACATGTGTACATACTTATACATACATACGTACATACATACATATATAACCATTTATAGTGCATTTAGTTGAGTTATTTTCAACCAATATTCAAGTTGATTTACTAGCATCCCAGATTTTTTTTTAAATAATTTGCTTCCAGCTATGCCAAAAATACTAGTAATTTTGTCACAATTCCATTTAATAAAACAATCTAAACAGAGTGCAAGCAATCCATAGGAAAGCACAGGTAATGAGACTCCATTTGCCATTTCCTAAATATTGGAGCTAGTTCATGTGCTAAAATAAATCACTTTTTACTGCTTTTAAATGCTTCTCCAAGACATAAGGTCGCACTAGGTGAGGGGTGCAACAACTATTAACCCCTTCAGTAACACAGTAGCGAGGCGTGAGATTTTTTTTTTCTCCCTTGTAGCAGTTAAAGGGAAAGTAAACTGCTAAAGATGCAGAGGTCAGTTCTTTCCAATACAAATACATTAACCGTTTTAAAAATGTGTCTCCATTGGTCTCCCCTAAAACCAGAAAGGTACCTGACAAGTTGCCTGGTCTCTACCCATTCTACTGGGTGTGTCTCTTAATGGGTGACTGCATTTAAAAAAAAAAAAAACTGTTGGGGTTTTTCTTTTGTGTGACTTGGTCATTTTTTATCTTAAAGGGGTTAAAGGGGAATTGTTACTTCTTTAGTATTTGAAAAAAACATTGAACATCACATATCATTTGTGCTTAGAGAGGATTGTGAGGCTGGGTTTGTGGATTAAGACTAAAAAAACAGGGATGGAGTTATGAATGTTTTTACAGCTAGGAGGGGCAAATAATTGAGAGAGAAGCAGTGGGTAGAGCAAACAGTTGTTATATACAATTAAAAAAGGTACATTTCATATTTCTGTTTCCTATCGTAATGTATATTTGGCATTAGGAATATTTAAACTAGGCCTGTTATCTATAATTGCTTACTGGGTGCAGTGATGTCTAGAAAGGGCATATAATCAGGAGGCTGATGACAGTCGTTATTTGTGGTTCTTCTTCTCAATAATCACTACAGCAGTGAAGGATAGTATACATTGAGATAAATAATTATTTTCTTTGGGTTTCATATAACACCAAAATATTACTCAGTGCTTTATAATAGAGGCAATACAGACAAATTTATTTATTTATTTATAAAATATTTTACCAGCATGTACCCTGCCTGTGAGCTTACAATCTAGCAAATACAGTATTTTTCTACAAAGGAGCGAGATAACTGGTCTGCTTCCAGTCTTAAGTTAATAGTGGTAAAATTACAGGGTAGCTCTCTCTAGTGTGAAAAATCAGTACAAGTATCAAAAGAGAAACTAATGTTAAGATTCTAGCCTTAAGTGACAGAAAAGGTTTGATTTCTGTAGTGACATGTATAGTCATGTACATGTATAGAAAATATGTATGGGAAAATATATAGAGTCATGTATAGAAAATATGGTAACCCAGTGAGTCAAGTCTCACTCTGGGTTTTCACTAATGTTGTAATGGCCCAGTACTGAATAGGCAAAATCATCAAGCAACATCCGGGGCCATTGGATCTATGAAATTAAACTATTCAGGATGGATTTGGTTTGGATTGCACCTGGACTGAACACCACTGGACAGCTGAATTGTGGACCCTAATGCTTTAAAAATAATCCCAACTATTTGCACATTGGTATAATTAGCAGCCAGAGGGCAAAATGTTAAAACCCCTTGGTGGCGCAATGGTTGATTAAGTGGAAGATAGCCGGCATTTGCTAGCCCACTGCCACATTGGATAGTTTAATTAAATAGATGAAAAGCCTATGGGGTCAATAAGAATCCCATGTTGACAGCCATGTATACTTTTTATTGAAATTACAAAAAAAGAATTAAATCCAAGAATGTACAGGTGTATTTAAACATCCAACAAATAATTATTACTCCAATGATTTGTTTAGTATGAAATGCAATCAGCACGTAGCTACAAAAAATATATCTTGGGATGCTTAAACACAAAAGAACATCAAATATCAATACAAATAAAGAAGGTACACAAATATATCAATCAATTTGTGGCATTCAGTTCTACAATGTATATTACCATACATATACATTTGGGAGGAGAATGCTCTTCTATACCCTGTTTCGTATTCAACTGCTAATAGTCAAATAGTCATCCTAAGTATCCTACAAACAGACCAGATGTTAGAGAATAAATCTGAAGTGACTTGTAGCTTTGAAGCTATATCTACATCTATAAGTGCTATGCAGTCTATTGATTTCGGATGTAAACTGCAGCACTTCTGCCCGAGTCGCCATGGCTTGACTGAAGCCTCTCCATCCTGGAACTGGATTGGGAATGGGCTCTATACCCTCCCAGGGACTGGACGACACACAGTCCTAGGAGCTATAGTCCTTACCTGCTCAATCCTCCACAAGCTGGAACAAGACACTGAGCAGTAAATAGCCCTTTCCTTCCCCAGTAACTGGATGACACACAGTTCGGGGAGCACAACTGCTCATTATGAGCCAAACTCAACCTTTTATGCACAGACCCCAACACAATACAAGCCCCTCACAGAGATATCTGTGCGTGAGATATAATTGAGTTAAAGGCTGGTAAGTTAATTATCTCCCAGAGACAGAAAGCCAAACATAAAAACATAAAAGTACCTCAAAACATAATAAAAACATACAGGAAACCCACATGTCCTATATCCCCAAACAGCCCTGATCTAAGTGCCCAAGTTGTCTAAATAGCGCTCAGATCCATGCAGTGTAGGGGAATCGCCACCGGGGTAAAGTTATGCAAAATAGTTCCAGAGCAATGTGTGCTTTGGCCGGTAAACTTTCGGGAGTTTCTGCGGCCAAAATATGGGGTGCTCCACCTGACTCGCAGGGAGTGTTTGCTCCTCTTAGTCTAATGCACCTTCCGTCGAAAAAGTGCTCTCCTGGCGGGTCGTCAGGTTGGTCAAAAACCCTGAACAATACAATCAGGAACCGCAAAGTCCTCATGCCAAAATTAGTTCCATAGCTGTCGTGGCTAAGTACTGCTGAGGACCATTCACGTGTTGGTTCGTATGAATGAACCAAGATGACCGGGAACCACGAAGTTCCATAGCAGTCGCGTTTAAGTACCATTGAGGACTGTTTGTGTGTTTGTTCCTGTGAACGGCCTTCAGGGAGCTAGCATTCGGTTCAATTTGTTAGAGAGAAAGTGCCAAACCAGGGGCACCGAGGGAAAGCCACTAGAGGCGGCTGGGCAGGTTAACTCCCGAACAGGGTCTCAGGATCCGGTTCCACACTCCTCCAGGAGTTCATGGAAAACATTTGTGGAAAGAAGCGTTTGTCACAAGCATATAGGGCAACTTATCAGGAGTCATCAGTTGTACCAGTAAAGAATAGTAGTTATGATGGCAATACCTATAATTTTATATTTGTTTCAAACACGTCCGATATCCATCCCATCCTCTCTTCTCAAATGGTTGAGAAATATAATGCACATATTTGGAAGTGCAAACCACCACGAAAAATGTATAAATCAATCTGGCTTCCAATTTCCTTTAGAGGTTTGGGTGTACATGATGTCACAACATATTACTAAACAAGCTTTCTCTCCGAAATATTTTCTGCATACCCATGCATACCTATTGCTACATTCTATGGATCAGCACCTGTAGGTCCCTCTGCATACCTGTCCATTTCCCCTGTCTGTGCTCCCATGCACGCGAATTACTATGTCTATATGATATTACTGGGTGCCCAAGTTGCTAGCCCCCTATAACTCTTTAGCTTTAGCACCTTAACCCCTTAAGGACCAGACTGTTTTTGCGATGTTGTACATTTGCGACCAGGCATCTTTTTACACTTTTGTGGTGTTTGTGTTTAGCTGTAATTTTCCGCTCTCTCATTTACTGTTCCCATACAAATTATATATTGTTTTTTCAGGACAAAAGGGGCTTTCTTTACATACCATTATTTATATAATCTCATGTAATTTAATTTAAAAAAAAAAATGAAAAAATATGATGAAAAATTGAAAAAAATACATGTTTTTTTACTTTTATGTGAAAAATCTTTTACTCATCTACAAAAGCGAATGGAAAAAACTGCTAAATAGATTCAAAATGTTGTCCTGAGTTTAAAAATACCCAGTGTTTACATGCTTTTTGCTATTTTTTTGCATGTTATAGGGCTATAAGTACAAGTAGGATATTGCGGTTTCAAAACATACATTTTTAAAATGTATCAATAGTGACATTGTAACACTATTATCTGTCATAAATCGCTGAATACCACCCCACATGTACATATTTTTTTTTAAAGTAGGCAACCCAAGGTATTCAATATGGGGTATGTCCAGACGTTTTTAGTAGCCACTTATTCGCAAACACTGGCCAAAGTTAGCGTTCATATTTGTTTGTGTGTGAAAAAAGTAAAAAACTAAATTGAACGCTAATTTTGGCCAGTGTTTGTGACTAAATGGTTACTAAAAAAGACTGGACATACACCATTTGCAATACATTGGGTTGTCTTCTTTTGCAAATGGTATGCCATCATGGGGGTAATTCTCATTCCTCGGCTACCATACGCTCTCAAAGGCAACGTAACCAACCTGGCCATTTTCAATGTAAAAATATTTGACCCATATATTTGACCATGTAACTTTCAAAAACGTTATAAAACCTGTACATGGGGAGTACTGTTATACTCAGGAGACTTTGCTGAACACAAATATTAGTGTTTCAAAACTGGAAAATGTATCACAACAACTATATCATCAGTAAAAGTGCTGTTTGTGTGTGGAAAATTCAAAAAAGTCACTTTCACTGACAATATCATCGCTGTGATATGATTTACTGTTTTGAATCACTAATATTTGTGTTCAGCGAAGTCTCCCGAGTAAAACAGTACCATGTACAGGTTTTAGGGTGTCGTAGAACGTTACAGGGTAAAATACAGTGCTAACAAATTAAATTCTCTGGACTTTCGACCTGGGTTGCCAGGCAGGTCCCTTAAATTGCAATCAATAAAATTACTTAATTATGTAAAAATATTACATAAATACACACGTAGAATTTAAATATATATGCATATTTATATATTTGAAGTCCACGTGTATATTTATATAATTATTTATGTAATTTTGTGTATGGACATATGTATAGTTCGTATTCTTTTTATTTATTTATATATACATAGATATAAATATACAATTTCATTCCAAGTGTATTTTGATATAAATATATATATATATTAATATCAAAATACAGTTAGAATAAAATTTCATATAGATATATATATATATATATATATATATATATATTTAAATTTTTATTATTATTTTTACATTTTTAATTTAATTTAAATTACTTATTATTTGTATTTTATAATATATATATACAATATATATAGTTATTATATATTATATATATATACACGTGTGTAATTTAATTATAAGTGTATTTTTATATTAATATATGTACATATTAATATAAAAATACACTTAGTATGACATTATATATATGATATATAGACGTATATTATATATATATATATATATATAATATACGTCTATATATCATATATATATATATATACACATATAATTATTATTTTTATTTATTAACTTTAACCTTTATTTTTTTTCTTTGATTTTACACTAGCAGGAAGACTGCCTGTCAGCACAGACAGTCCCCCTGCAGGCAGACACATGGACACCTATTGTGACCATGTGGTCACTCTGTTGAGCGATCACATGGCTACAGGGGTCCTAATCTGCCATGGGGAGACTGTCTGGGCTGCAGGCAGTCTCCCCACACCGGGACCAACACCGATCGCTGCCGGGGGGAACGACGGCGATCGGGTAAGTAACTAAGACCGTTAGGACGGTTCAAGACCGTCACCGGTCGGCAACGCAAAAATGCCGATGACGGTCCTGAACCGTCCTCGGTCCTTAAGGGGTTAAGTTACTAATTAACCCTTACAGACCTGAATTTACGCTGGAATTAAGAATGTAAAATATGTCTGTACCAATGGGGGATAAAACCCTTTCCCTCACTCCAGGACAAATTCCACCCACAAGGGAGAGAATTATTTACTTACCTATGAAACATATTTTATGCAAATATAAAATATGCAACCTTGTGGTTATTCATGCGAACAATTATAACACTGTGGTTAGAATCGTTACCAAGTGGTAATAGGGTTTAACCAGCTCCTGCTGGTGTCTAGTTCATGCTGCTGTTCGGTTCCCGAACCACATAATCCCAATTGCACGAACATAGCCTTTTTAAAGTATTTTAGCCAAGACCTATTGCAGGGGCCAAAGTCCTGAGGCAGGAGGCTGGCAAGCAGGCGTCTCCAAGAACACGTGACAGAAGCATTTCTGCCACATTGGTATTAAAGGCTGTTTCATGAGAAGAGAAATATATTTCAAAACTACATTTGTGTCATATGTCTTTGTGGGAGGTACCCAAGAGTTATTAAAGGATATTTAATAGGAGATATGATGAGTTTTAACGTGACCTAAATTAGGTGAAGTATCGGGCAATAGCATACCTTCATGGAATGGCTCCATTTACCCATCCTCTGCTCATTTTATTTTATTTTATTCTTTTTTCATTTACTGTCCTGCAATACCAAATGTATATGAGCCCTTGCAGTTGAGAATGAATAAGGTAACCATTTCATGAAAGCATAGTATCTCCCAATCATTTATGATGTAGCATGTCAAGTATTCAGGTATTCAGCCATCTTGTCAACAACTTTTTGATGTCAGTAATTATCTGGAATTCTGGAATCATCATTGGTGTTCACAAACCTTTCCTCAGTACTGAGACAAACATCTGTGCACAAATGCAGATATATCAGCCAACATCTCCTATTGACTTATATATGGACAAACAGCTGTTTTGATTGATAGCTAAGAGTAGACATTTCGAGCTCTGCGTTATATGCATCTTTCCATACAATTTTAATGGATTAAAAATGCTGATACTGTCAACTTACACTCTTCATGCTGTGAAGGCATAGAACATAAAATGATTGTGAACATTTTCTGACACCTCTCAGCCAGTAGGCAGATATTGTACACAAACATAGCCTTTTCCATCAAGTTATCAGATATTTCATTATCACATCCGTATTGGAGCAGATTTTAAGCACAAACCAGCTGGATCCAACAGGCACACTTTTAATCCTGCTCCATATGTGCAGCTGGATATATCTTAAAATGTATTTCTTGTCCCTCTACATCATTCTGCATCCTCACAAGTGCAATACTCTGGAGAAACGGCCATTCAACTGTCTAGCAAGTAGCTACATATGCTTGGTATTCATGTTTTGCTGAATAGCATTCAAAATACCTTTTAAAGCTGTTTCCTTTTCTTTCTAGAGAAACGTTTTGAGATAAAAAAAAAGAGCTGAATAACAGTTCACCTCAAGATGGATTACTGGCTGTATGATATGCAAATTCATAGCTGCTTCCTTTGTTCTGGTACCAGCAGACAGAGATATAACAGACAAAGGTATCTGTGGGTATGCTCTGTTTATATTCTGAGTTGTAAAGTTTAATCAGATTCTATAATATTTTCCAATTAAAATCAAAGTGGACATGTTGAAGATGGGCAATTCATTTTAAATATTATTTTTATAAATCACTCTCATTTGAGGATCTGTTAAAAAATGATGTGTGTGCAGATAAATTCCTGGCCAATCATTTCTTTTCTTTAGCATGTTGGCAAATGTCTTCTTTTCCTCTGTTGCTTGGAAAAGCAGTAAGACTGTGGATAGGGTGATACATGGCAGACATTGGACATGATTAAAGAAACACTCCAAGCACTCAAAAAAACCTTCAGCAAGCTTTAAGGGTTTGGAGTGTACTTTAGTAATTTCTTTAATCAGATATTAATTATTAAGCCTCCATTACTTGCTTTTAAGCTAACCTTTAAGATACTTTGAAGTCATGTATCAGGTCATCTCTGATCTATCAACAAACTAAGATATCTTAGGTATACTCTCATTTATTTGAGAGCAACCCACTATAGGCAAGAGCCATACATGCAACATTGTATTGGCAACCCAGTTGTGACAGATCACCCTGTCTCTGGATTATAACTATGTTGTTTCATTCTCCTATGTGTTCGGGACATTACATTCTCCTTCATTTGTTTTCATTATTCCGTTCACCTACCAAGCAAACTCCCGAATAACTAGATCTCCCTTATGTGGAGTGTGCTGCTTTTTAACACCGCTGAACTTTCCCCTTCCACTTATTTTTGGATAATTTCAACTAGGATGCCCGTGGTTCGGTGGGAACGTACTCCCGAATGAGAGATACCAGTCAAGCCCACATACGAACAGTTTAATTCTGTATTTTGGTGATATTTCGTAACCCTCAGACCGCTCAGCCTAATTTCATGGAACTCTTTTGAGCAGACATCTCGTGCGCGGTAGGTCTAAACTTTACCCCGGTGGCGTTTCGCCCTAGCCCCAATAGAGTGAAAAAAGGTGCCATTCACAGCTTTTAAAAATTTCCAAGAGACTGAGGGGGAAATACCTTGCAGACTTTGAAAGACAATGTGCATTACACAAAGTACCAAACAATGAATAGGTCACCATTCTGTCCGGAAAGCTGTCGGGTAGAGCTGCTGAAGCCCTTAGAGTTATACCCGACAACGAAATACACTACTACCCTACAGTCAAAGAAGCCCTGCTTGCCCGGTATGCAGTCACCCCCGAGGCTTACCGCAGACAGTTCCGGGAATCCAAAAAGCAAAGTGGGGACTGTTACACCGAGTGGGCCTGCCGCCTCCACAGAACCGCATCACACTGGGTCACCGGGTGTCAAGCCATATCGGGAGAGGATGTGTTGCAGCTGTTCCTCCTAGAACACTTCTTTAACCCCTTAAGGACCAAACTTCTGGAATAAAAGGGAATCATGACATGTCACACGTCATGTGTCCTTAAGGGGTTAATGCTCTGCAGACGGAGATATGGGAATGGATTCGTTACCGGAGACCTCTCAACTTACCTGAAGCAGCTCATTTAGCCGATGAATACACCGACTCCTGGAAAACGGAGCAAGCCCCGGTAAGGCACTCGTCTACAAGCTAGGACTGTGGAAGGTCCTCCTGCACCGGAGACCCAGGTAAGAGACCAAACCCCAACTGTGACCCTAGACCTGACCCACGACCTAAGCGATTGTCCTTCCGAATATCCATGCAGAGACAGTTGCAGAGGCTTTGGTTAGGATATTTGCTAGGGTAGGGTTTCCCAAAGAGATAATTTCAGATCAGGGGACCCAATTCTCCACAGACCCAACACAGCAGCTGTAAAAGGTCTGTGGTATTAAGCCCATACATAGCTCACCTAACCACCCCCAGACTAACGGTCTCTGTGAGCGGTTTAATGGTACCCTCAAGCAGATGTTGAGAACCTTTACTGCCGCTTGCAGAAACTGGGAGCAGTTCCTGCCTTACCTCTTGTTTGCTTATCGAGAGGTGCCACAGAAATCTACTGGGTTTTCCCTTTTCAAGTTGCTCTATGGGAGAAGGGTGCAAGGACCCCTTGATCTCATTAGGGAACACTGGGAAGGGGAAACGGCACATGAGGGGACTCCCATAGTACCGTATGTATCAGAACTCCGGGACTGAATGGAGCAATTGGCTAAGATGGTAAAGGAAAATAACAAGGCGACTCAGGGGGGACAGATGTTTTGGTATGATTAGGGGGCTCGCCAATGTATGTTCCAGGTGGGACAGAAAGTCTTGGTGTTGAAACCTACCAGACAGGATAAGCTTCAGGCGGCATGGCAGGGCCCCTACCACGTGGTGGAACAGCTCTGTGACACCACCTATGTTGTTGCCAGCTGCGCCAATGAGAGGATACAGAGATCCTTTCATATTAACATGCTGAAGGAGTACCAGGAAAGGCAGGAAGACAAAGCCGCTGTATGTGCCCCAGCTACAGAAGACCAAGACAATCTCCCCCTTCCCGATCTACTAGAAAGGGATGCCCAGATCAAACTCATCAGTCAGGTGAAGCTAGGAGTTGCTAGAAAGTAAGCAGCAGATCTTCTCCCAGGAGCCCTGGTTCACCACTCTAGCTATCCACAAGGCAAGACCCACTGGGTAAGCCCCACTCACTTCTCCCTGAAGCAGTCCGAGAAGGAATGTGGAAGGAGAGACAGGAAATGTTGCAACTAGGCGTCATCAAACCCTCTGACAACCCGTGGTCTTCACCGGTGGTCCTCGTGCCTAAGAAAGATGTAACTACCTGGTTTTGTGTGGACTACCGGCGACTAAATGACCGGACTGTTACAGATGCGTACCCAATGCCCCGGATAGATGAACATTATCTGACCACCATAGACCTGTGCAAAAGCTATTGGCAGATTCCCCTGGCCGAGGAATCTATCCCCAAGTTGGCCTTCTTCACCCCGTTTGGCAGTTTAAGGTCATGCTATTCGGGACGAAGAATGACGCGGCCACCTTACAGCGAATGGTGGATAGACTCCTCGATGCTTCCAGGATTTCGCCTGTGCGTATCTGAATGACATTGCAATCTACAGTGATTCCTGGGAGGAACACTTGGTTCACATAGGGACAGTCCTGGATCAGATTCGGGATGCTGGCCTGACTCTGATGCCAAACAAATGCCACTTTGGCATGACAGAAGTCCAATATTTGGGACACCGGGTGGGGTGTGGGAAGCAGCGACCAGAACCCGCTAAGATCAAAGCGGTCGCTAACTGGCTCATACGTCGTACCAAGACCCAAGTTTTGGCCTTTTTGGGAACCACTGGGTATTACAGATGTTTTGTACCAGATTATAGTACTATCACCAAACCCCTCACTGACTTGATGAAGAAAATTTGCCTAGGTAGGTCCTGTGGTCTCCCACATGTGAAGCCGCACTTCAGTCACTGAAACAAGCCCTAATTAATGCTCCTGTCTTGGCTGCCCCAGTCCCTAACAAGCATTTTATTGTGCACACAGATGCTTCCATGTTTGGACTGGGGCAGTCCTAAGCAAAATTGAAGAACATGGAGGAGAGCACCCTATCTCATACCTCGAGGTGAGCTACGCGGCAGTAGAAAAAGAATGTTTAGCCTTGGTGTGGGACGGACGGGAATTTACAATGATCACCGACCACAACCCATTGGTGTGGCTTAACCAGGTCGAGGTAGACAAATCCAGATTACTACGGTGGAGCTTGGCACTACAGGCCTACAACTTTACCATCCACTACTGGCCCGGTAAGCAGAATGGCAACTCCGACGGGTTGTCCCGACAGATGGAACTAAGCACCTAACCTAAGTCCGGACATCCCCAAGTTGACCTGAAAAGGGTCAAACCGGGTCTGCCGGAGTGTTCCACAAGGCAGGAGCACTGTGACAGATCACCCTGTCCCTGGATTATAACTACTTTCTTTCATTCTCCTATGTGTTTGGGACATTGCATTCTCCTTCGTTTGTATTCATTATTCCTTTCACCTACCGAACAAACTCTTGAATAACTAGACCACCCATATGTTGAGTGTGCTGCTCATTAACCCCTGTCACCCCTGTTCGCACCTCCTTAACACTCCTGGTCGCCGTTCGGTATAGAAACATGTGGCGGCAGCAGCCATCTTGAGCCGCAAACACATACAGCTGTGTTTGGTCGTCGAGTGTTTGGAACTCAAATCAGATACTTGACCACCCAAACACAGCTGAACTTTCCCCTTCCACTTATGTTCGGCTTATTTCAACTAGGAAGCCCGTGGTTCGTACTTTCGAACGAGAGATACCAGTCAAGCCTATATACGAACAGTTTAATTTGGTACTTTGGTGATATTTCGTACCCCCCCGAAAGAGACCGACTGCTCAGCCTAATTCCATGGAACTCTTTTGGGCAGACATCTCGTGCGTGGTCGGTCTAAATTTTGCCCCGGTGGCGTTTCGGCTAAGTTTGTGGGATCTAAGTGATTTCGGCATATGTTGGGCACTCAGATCCAGGCTATCTGGGGATATCAGACTTAATGGGGGTACCTCACTGTTAAATGCATGTTTTGGGGGTTTAATTGATGTGTATGTCCTGGACTTGAGAGTTAATGTAATTAAGTTGTGTACTTTACTGTAGTCTCCTCTCAGGTCCAGTGGGGAATGCCCCTGGAATATGTTTCAGGAAACCCCTTGCATGGGGACTCACATAAAACCAGTTGTCCCACAGCATAGAGCCTCATCTAATGCCACACCAGTCAATAGAGACAGTGAATACAGGAAAGAAGAAAAAGTGATAATGGGAAATACATAAGAGAGAAACTGGTAAAGGATAGGATGGAGATAAGTTATTGCCTGTCTTTATGTCCCTCAGCAATAGGATTTTGAGTGATTCATCTGGAAAGAAAGTCAAACCAAATGGTACAAATGGTATGTTGTGGCCTCAGGAAAGTTAAAGAGCCTTTCTAATCAAACATCCTTGCGCAAATCAAAATACTATACAATGTTAGGTTATACACAGCAACAAAAGAAAATCTATGCATATTCCAGTGACCACCAACATAACCATTTACAAAAAAAATAAATCATAGAAAATGTGGCACAACTGCAAACTTGCATTGAAAGAACTGTCATTCAAGATTTACTGGCTGGGTTAAAGAGGGCAATAACAAGATAACTAGCCAGGACAAATAGGAGAAATCCCAAGCTAAGATGGGAATTTTGTTTAATGTTTTTCACATTGAACACACTTATTAAGAAGAGTCACAGATATAAGTGTTAAGTGTGCAGCAAAAAGTAAATTAATGATAAACGTTATTGCTAACCCTTTGGTAAAGATAGCCTATATACTGCTAACATACTGATTATGCCAACTGATGTAGCTGCAGCATGGGCAATTGTAGCATGATAACTATAGCATAAGGTATGATGATTGCATGTGCATTGTTAGAAAATAAAATCCATGTGATGCTCACATTGGCACTCTCATTTTTTTGCCTCAAATTACCTAATTGCACAATATTCTGTTGCACACCACGCAATGTTTATAGATTGTAATGGTGAACCTTTAGAACTGTATGAGTGCAGCATGTGCAGTACAAAATTAGGTCTTTGAGGGCTTCTCTATGTACCTCTATATATTGGAGCTACTGATAGCAAAGAAGGAGACCCTAAAGAGTGACATTCTACCTTGCCACCTCAGCCATTTTGTGGTTTTGCCCACCACAGGCTGGCACATAGCCACTGTCTCGTGGACTTCTCAATATGCAAGGCTGGATGTTCTAAAAAAGAAAAGAAAACCTATGGTACTAAATTGAGCTGCTTCCAATTGATGAGAGAAGCCCTAAATACAACTGCTTGTTCTTAAGTCCTGTTGCTCCCCATTGGATAAAAACTGCAGAAGACCTGTGCGTGAGATTTAATTTACGAATTTCATATATTAATGAAATTGATATTACTAATGTAGAAGTGGAACTTCTGAGCAGGGGTATACCTATTAAATGCAGTTAAGTTTTTTTAGTGCCTGGAGAGTTCCTTGACGGAATAAGTATAGATACATGTGGATTCTAATCCATACACAGGAAAGAAAGAGTATTTGTACATTCTCTTAGCATAAACAAAGATCTTAGTGGTATTTAAATGCTTCCTAAGAGCAGCCAACTCAAATATAGATGAGAGAAAGCTTAAGTCAGATGTATATGGTTATGCAGTAGGTATTCATTCATCCATATCTGAAGAGAAGACAAGTGGTGAAATAATGAATGTAACACCAGCAATATCGTATGTACACAAACGACCTTTTAATAAATGGGGCTAGAGAGATAATTAATGTAATATATATCAAAAGGTCACTTCACTTTGAGGTATCACTTTGGTATACCAATGAGCATGCTCCGGTCGACACTCACTGGAATCCCCCACTGGACAAAAGTTTAAAGTGAATACTTATAGTCACCAATTCGTGTATGAGTGTAAACTATCAGAACTGTGTATAATTTCAGCCATGTGATCACTCAACTTTCCAGCTGGAAAAGGACAACGAATCTTCAGAAAAATCCACAAAATTCTAACAAGCGGCTGAATTTAATGCTTAATTGAAATGTTACTTTATTCCTTATAAATTTTTATACTTTATTTATTATTAGGAATAAATGAAAACCAAAAATGTAGTTCAATAATAGGTGGTCTAAAAATTCACAATTGCAGGTGTAGCACAAATGAGAGAGCAAAAAACGTATCTGCGTTTCGTACAAAAACACACTAACAATCTGTTGTTTGCTTATAATTTATCCTCTGTTTGACTGCAGATACTCTCGTTTGACTGCAGATACTCTCATCAGTGATGAACAAGAAGAATAGAAAGATCTCCAGCCTTTTTGTGGTATACAGGCTTGTAAAAGAAAACAAAGGGCCAGGGTGCACGAAGAGGAAGACAAAGTACTTCCCAGAACCTGAGCAGATATGATATATGTTTAGCCACATATTTGGAGAATATGAGAAATCAAGGATATGGTTTGCCTATATAATCCTCCTACCTGTTATGTACAGAAGAATAGATTTTTATTTTTACCCTATACATTCTAGAAGCATTCATAATGATTTAATATAGAAAAAGTTGGAAAGGGAATTGACTGATTTGGCAGTTGATATATTCCGTACATCTTGTAATTGGTGAAGGGATAATTTGTCCCATGGCCAAAAACAGGCTTTTTATGACCTGTCTAATGATAAGTCTAATGTTATCAAAAAAGCAGACAAGACTGGTATGGTCGTTGTACTTGACTCAGAAGATTATTGCACCAAAGACCTGAGAACATTGGGGGACAGTGACATTTATGAAGTGCTGCATAGGGATTCCACATATTCTACATATAGCAACACTTTATTGCCTATATTAGTCAATGGAGTTGAAAAAGGGGTCATAAGTAGATATTTGATAGCTAAGTTGGTACCCTCTATACCAGTGAAGCCCATTTTTTAATTACCTGCCAAAGGTACATAAACCGACGAGACCATTTGTTGGGTGGCCCATTGTGTTTGACATTGGGTCTCTCAATGAGGGGATTTCTGATCTGATTTCAATTCATGACCATTCGTTTGGAGGATTTCTAGTTATCTTAGAGACACTAAACATCTATTGTCAACTATTAGTGACATTAAGTGCCACAACATACACAAGTTGGAAACAGTGGGTATTATCTATCTGTATTCATGTATATCACATGGTGAGGGTTTAACGGCTCTCAGATATCATTTGGATAAGTGCAGTGGGTCTTGTACATGCATGAATATTTTCACATTGGAGATAGTGAGCTATTTCTGGAGGATGTCTGTTTCTTTAAGCGGTATAATGATGATTTGTTATTTTTTGGTCTGGTACTTTGGAGAATCCTTATGCCTTTTTAAAGTTGACTAGCAACAATTTGAATCTTAACTTTACTTTGGATTGAGGGAAATAACAAAATTAATAGATGTTACGCTAATGTTGGATTTTAAGGGGCACTTAGAGACTAAAGTCTTCAGGAAATGTTTTTTTGTCATTATGTTGTCTATGTTTATTTTTGTATATTTATAATCTTGTATATATATATATATATATATATATATAAGTAGAAAAAATACCGGCACTCTAGGACTTCCAAGCAATGGTGTTTATTTTCGGTTAATCCAATGTCAACGTTTCAGCCCTGGTTCAGGGCTTTCATCAGGACACATAAGAAGCATTAATACAAATGACAAGCTTATATAGGACTGTATAACGTATTAAACACTCAGCAAGTCAGCTGTTGGGAATCAACCGCGATATCCGGCATCTATACTTCCAATTGCGCATGTGTATAGCTCAGGGAACATCCTCCCCGTCACTTGTCATTTGTATTAATGCTTCTTATGTGTCCTGATGAAAGCCCTGAACCAGGGCTGAAACGTTGACATTGGATTAACCGAAAATAAACACCATTGCTTGGAAGTCCTAGAGTGCCGGTATTTTTTCTACTTTATATTATTTATTTTGCTGTGCACCAGGCTACTACTTTATAAGTTGGAGTGCAGGAATTTTTTGTCTTACTAGATTTTTGGGCTACTTGTTAGCACCTCTTCTATGCACCCACTGCATTAGAATTATATTACCCCCAGGTAAAGGGGTTAAGCTACTTTTTGGGACACTTTAGTGCATAATTTTTGCATTGCTTTTTACTTTTTAAAGGAACAGTTACCACTTTTTTCTTTTCTTTTTTAATGCATATCAATAAAGCTATATGTTTTATATTCTAAGAAGTGGATAAACTTTTAGAACTACTTTTTGTTGGGGGAGATAGAAGGATTCCTGCAAATAGGAATAAGTCCCTTTTTCAATATGGAGGACTTTTTACAAGAATCAGGAGCATGTGCATCACAAGCAACCACTCTCCAATTCTCAGCTGAAGAAGCACAAGTAATACTATGGGACACCACTAGCCTCTCACTACCTACTACAACCACCATTAAAGATGTATATTTCAAATTATTGAAACTTAAAAAGAAAGAGGTAGACTTAGATCTACATGGATTGTTCCTATCCGATTACCACCGTGCTAAGCAGATACCCAGAGGATTTAGGGTTCATAATATACCTACGATAGGTAGATCTAAATCTAAAGTTTGTAAGGCCTGGACATCAGTGTTGAATAAATGTTCACTGGACCTGATGCTTATCACAATACAAGACGTCAGGGAAGATTTGATTGAAATTCGTAAGAAAATTCAACAACTTGAGAGTGAACAAGCTATCCTCCTGAATACACAAGAAGGAATAAATTTACAGCTGAAACTAAGTGAGGAGACACTTAAGTATAAAAATCAGCTTATAAAATTTAAGAGACAAAAAATGGAGAGGGTACAACAAGACTATACAGAACACTATGTCTACAGATGGCTGACTGGAGAACACCAAAACCGCCCTAGAAGATTTAGAAAGAGAATCCTAAAACCACAAATCGCCACTATAGATATCACATCGGGCGAATCGGCCTCAGAAGGAGAGTGATCTCATTCACAGCAACCTATTCATTTTTTAGAAAAGGTGGGTCCACAGGTAATAACACAGCCCCTGAGAACCTCTACCAGAAACAGAAACAAAAACGACAAAGATCAAATACAAGAAGAGGACAAAAGGGAGGGACCCACTGGACACAAAAAACCACCGGTGCGGAGATAATCCCTGTATTCAACCTATCGGATCGAGTACTAGATCATAAAGAAATTGATGTACTGAGCAAAGGACTTTCCTTTATCCCCACAAGAACTCCAAACAGATTTGAATGGCAAGTGGAATTATATAAATTCGGTCGTTCACTGAGATTAAAGGACTACTTTAATAAGAGCAATAAGCAGATTGCAAGCACGGGCACCCTTGTGAACAGACATCAGTTTAAGAGATCTAGTCAATTCGATCCTCCACCGAATCAGTCGACCATTAAGACGTTTCTATCTACCATAAAAAACGAGACAGAAGGTATCATGACTAAACATAAATCACAATTCAGTAATTTCTCCAAGGAACAACATGAAATAGTACGTAAACTATCCACAGACCCTTCCATTGTGATCCGCCCCGCAGATAAAGGGGGTGGAATTGTAGTCATGAACTACAAGAATTATGCCTGTGAAATTCAGCAACAACTGATGCAACAAAATACCTATTTACATCTGGACCATGATCCCACTAATAGTATTGCTAGTAAAATTGAAGATACTCTCCTGATGGGCTTACGAGCAGGACATATCGATATGGATCTGTATGAATATCTCCAAAAACAACACCCCCGGACGCCGATATTATACACGCTGCCCAAGATACATAAGAGTCTCACTAACCCACACGGGAGACCGATTGTCTCTGCAATTAATGGTATCCTGGAACCGATTGCGAAATACCTTGACTATGTGTTTAAAGAACCAGTAACAGCCATCCCGACATGTTTGAAAGACACCAGAAGCCTCTTATCTGACTTAGACTCAATTGAGGAGTTCAATGGCCTTCTAATAACCATGGACGTAAGTAGCCTTTATACGGTTATACCACATGAAGAGGGCATTGAAACAATGAGGAAGCTATTGTCAACATCATTGCAGTATCAAGGACCATCAATAAAATTCATCATGGAACTCTTATCACTGACCCTAAGTAATAACTACTTTCGCTTCGAATCTCAATGGTTCCTCCAAATCTCGGGTACATCTATGGGGGCTGCTATGGCCCCCATGTATGCAAATGCATACATGTATGACTTTGAACAGCAATACATCCTCACACGGTTTGAGAAACAGATAGTAAAATACTATAGGTATATTGACGACATCTTGATCCTATGGAGAGGGTCTAGAGATGAAGCAAAGTCGCTGGTAGATTACATCAACAATCTACCCACTCCAATCAAAGTGACTTCACAAATTGAAGAAAAATGTATACGTTGAATTGAGGATAATTGATCAACAACTAGAGTATAGATTATATACGAAAACGACTGACCGAAATACTTTATTACATCACGAAAGTTTTCATCCCAAATCACTCAAAAACTCACTTCCACTCTCTCAGTTTTTACGAGTGTGTCGGAATAATATAAGCTTGTCATTTGTATTAATGCTTCTTATGTGTCCTGATGAAAGCCCTGAACCAGGGCTGAAACGTTGACATTGGATTAACCGAAAATAAACACCATTGCTTGGAAGTCCTAGAGTGCCGGTATTTTTTCTACTTTATATTATTTATTTTGCTGTGCACCAGGCTATTACTTTATAAGTTGGAGTGCAGGATTTTTTTTTCTTACTATATATATATATATATATATATATATATATATATATATATATATATATATAGTTATGCTCCATACTATAACATAGCGATATAACGATGTATAATTTTTTTTTTTTTTATTACCATGTAATCTTTTTTCACTAATTTCACAGTTTGTACTTTTTGTAAGTTGGCTATTTTGCCCTGTTTATTTTGAATCTTACAGTATATGTGCTACATGAGGTGTTTTTTATTTTATAGTGACAGTTTATACCTACATACACATGGCTTCATTCATACAATTTTATGTTTTATTTTTATTATAATTGTTTTTTTAACCCCTTCAGGACCGCTGACGGTTCAGGACCGTCAGCGGTAAAACGTGCGTTTGGACCGCTGACGGTCCTGAACCGTCATAACGGTTTTGGGCTACTTACCTGATCGCCGTCGGTCCCACGGCGGCGATCAGCTCTCCTCCCGGTCCAGGGGGACTGCCTGTCTGCCCGGGCAGTCCCCCCTCGGCAGATCAGGACCCCACGGCCATGTGATCACTCGATCACATGACCGCAATAGGGGTCTTTGTATCTGCCTGCAGGGGGACTGTCTGTGCTGACAGGCAGTCTCCCTGCAAGTGAAAAATCAGAAATAAAGTTAAAAAAAAAAACAATCAGTGTAAAAAAAATTATAATATGTGTATATATATATGATATATATACATGTATTATATCTATATATATATAATATATGTATATGTATCATATATATAATGTCACACTAAGTGTATTTTTATATTTATATATACGTATATTAATATAAAAATACACTTATATTTAAATTACACACGAATATATACAATATATATAATAACTATATATATGGTATATATATATTATTATAAAATACAAATAATATGTTAATAAAAATAAATAACAAAAAATAAAAATAATTTTTAATAATTAAAAAAAATTATATATATATATTCAATTTTATTCTAACAGTATTTTGATATTGATATATATATATTTATATCAAAATACACTTAGAATGTAATGATATATATATCTATGTATAAATAAATAAATAAAAATAATACGAAATATACATATGTCCACATACAAAATTACATTAATAATTTCATAAATATACACGTAGACGTCAAATATATAAATATGTATATATATTAAAATTCTACGTGCATATTTATGTAATATTTTTACCTAATTAAGTAATTTTAATGATTGCAATTTGAGGGACCTGCCTGCCAACCCAGGCCAAAAGTCCAGATAATTTAATTTGCTAGCACTGTGCTTAACCCTGTAACTTTCTATGACACCCTAAATCCTGTACATGGGGGTACTGTTTTACTCGGGAGACTTCGCTGAACACAAATATTAGTGTTTCAAAACAGTAAAACATATCACAGCGATGATATTGTCAGTGAAAGTGAAGTTTTTTGCATTTTTCACACACAAACAGCTCTTTCACTGAGGATATTATTGCTGTGATATATTTTACTGTTCTGATACACTAATATTTGTGTTCAGCGAAGTCTCCTGAGTATAACAGTACCCCACATGTAGAGGTTTTATAGTGTTTGTGAAAGTTACAGGGTCAAATATAAGGCTTGATTTTTTTTATTGAAATTTGTCAGATTGGTTAGGTTGCCTTTGACAGCGTATGGTAGCCAAGGAATGAGAATTAGCCCCATGATGGCATACCATTTACAAAAGAAGACAACCCAAGGTATTGCAAATGGGGTATGTTCAGCCTTTTTTAGTAGCCACTTAGTCACAAACACCGGCCAAAGTTAGCGGTTTTTGCATTTTTAACACACAAACAAATATAAATGCTAACTTTGGCCAGTGTTTGTGACTAGGTGGCTACTAAAAAAGACTGGACATACCCCATTTTAAATACCCTGGGTTGTCTACTTTAAAAAATATGTACATGTTAGGTGTGTTTCGGGGATTTATGACAGATAACGGTGTAACAATGTCACTATTGATACATTTAAAATATATATATATTGAAACAGCAATTTCCTACTTGTATTTATAGGCCTATAACTTGCAAAAAAAAGCAATAAAGCATGTAAACACTGGGTGTTTTTAAACTCGGGACAAAATTTTGAATCTATTTAGCAGTTTTTTTCATTAGCTTTTGTAGATAAGTAAAAGATTTTTCAAGTAAAAGTCCAAAAACATGTTTTTTTTTTTATTTTTCACCATATTTCATTATTTTTTTTAAATACAATATATGACATAATATAAATACTGGTATGTAAAGAAAGCCCTTCTTGTCTTGAAAAAAACAATATATAACTTGTATGGGAACCGTAAATGAGAGAGCGGAAAATTACAGCTAAACACAAACACCACAAAAGTGTTAAAACTGCTCTGGTCCTTAACGTACAAACATCGCAAAAACAGGCCGGTCCTGAAGGGGTTAAATGATAGTGTTTTCTAGTCTTTTCTCCTATCATTTGTCTTATAATTTTTGTCTTAACATCATATGGATTAGTAGTAGGTGAGAGTTATCTACACATGAGTGATTAAGCAGCTTCAATGTGTTTTTATCCATCATTTTGCTATCTTTGTTGCCACGTTTAGTGGAGATGCCACCTTTTTGATATCTATACTGTATGGTGTTTTTTTTTTTACTCTCCCCATTTTAGAGACACATTGGTGCAGCAATTTATTTATATGCTGCATCTTAATTATTAAAATGCTGCATTAATTTTTTTTTATTTTTTTTTTATTTATTCCAGTGTTCTCCTTTACTATATGACATTTTATTGTTTATTTATGGGAACATAATATAGCAACCAATGGCCCTTGTTTAGCAAAGTGCAAGCACATTTCTTATCCTGATTTCAATCATGTGCAGAGATAATGAGACAGGGGACTTTGTTATAACTACAGTCATTTTGCAAGAATTACTGAAGCTATAAACCGACCAACTCAATGAAAAATATCACAGGAGGAAGGTAAATGCATGACCATGTCCATCCAACTAGCTGTGTGATGTATGACCAAAAGATGGTCACATACTGAGTCCTCACCTACACTAATAGGTTCTTTCGCTGATTTTGCAGGACATTTTCTAAATTGTTAAGGAAAACGAGCTTTCAAAAGGTAAACTAGTATGTGATAATAGTATCAGAAAGTACTGAGTGAGTAATTTATTCATGACCAACAGATGGACACGTGTCCAAATGTTGATAGTATGATACTGTGCCTTGAATTTAAAGCCAGTTTAAAAAATTATGCCTATGTAGCCAAATTCGAATTTTAAATTCACTTTGCAGTCCTGGTAAATTTTACTGTAGTGAATAACACCAATTGGCATATATTAATGCATGAAAAACACACAAGACGTGATGTATTCTTTCACATATCAAATGATCAAACTGGCCCTTTTCTTTTAAAACAATTTATAATCAATACAAATAAATATATAAATAAACAAATAAATAAATAAAATAAAGAAATATTTAGTCACACAAAATCAAGTATAATATCAATGCTCTATCCAACTCTAGCTGCTTTTATATTTCTTCACTGATTAGTAGTTATGCCCCCTCTCGGCCTCTCCGCTCTACTGGTGACATTCTCCTGTCTGCTGCACGCACCCTTACTGCAAATTCATGCCTGCAGGACTTCTCGCAGGTGGCTCCATTCCTATGGAACAGCCTGCCTACCCCCATCAGACTCTCCCCTAGTCCTCAATCCTTTAAGAAGTCCCTCAAAATGCTTATGGCCTCCCAGAGTAACTTCTTTCTCACATACCTGCCTCTTGCTCACTTTCCCACCATGTTAATTTGTTGTCCCCCTCAATACCCTTCCTGTTGTGTTCTATGCCCCATCTCCTCTAGACTGTAAGCTCGTATGAGCAGAGTCCTCATCTACCTATTCCCCTTTCAATGTAAAGCGCTGCAGAATAGGCTAGCGCTATATAAATAATAATAGTGCACATTTGCAATGTCATCAGTGATGTAGTGCAGGTTGTGTTGGAGCACAGTAAATGTTCATGCACATATACCCTCGCACCTATAGTATTTGCAATGTTCTGTTCATTTTCAAAAGTATCTAGTCTGAGCCTCTCTCCTGTCTATCTCGTTTCTCTTAGAACATTAACAAGGTCACACTATCCAGAGCTATGTATTCAAGCCTTCATCCCCATCCTCTTAAAACCAAAGTCAGAGTTCTATTCATGCAAAGTCACAGTAATATTCATGTGAATTTACTGTCTTGTTTCAGGAAAGTCATGGCCAATGTCTCAGTTCTGCTTCTGCAGTATTACAATCCACATTCAGTCAAATCTCAGTCATGTTCATAACAAGTCATAGTCCTTCTTCAACTTTGTGTTTGCTTCTGTCACATTATACTTTAGTCATGTTGGTAGGCAGCATAGTCCCAGTAGCACCATTAATCCCAAAGGTTCAACCTTGGATAAAGGTGTCTGCTGAAGGTAAAAACCCTACAGGTATGACTATATCTGTACATTGAATCCATGTAACCTCATACATTTGTCTAGCCTCATCAGTCTAAATCCTCAACAATTGGAGCCTGTCTCCTTCAAGTCGCAGTTGTGTTTAAGTCAAGGATAACTGTACATACAACCATCAGAAAATCCTTTATGTTTCTGTATAAAGTGGAACAATATCTTAAACTGTAAGTTTTACAGAAAAAAAAAAATAGAAACACATTAACAAGGCTTCACCTGTCTCAGTCTGAATGATTTTCTGTCACTGAACATCATGCTGTGGTGTGGAAAAGTTTCCGCTGACATTTAGCAGTATTAAATTACAAAATAACCAGAAGCTAGACTCTCAATAAAATATAAACAGCAGAAATTGACATAGTGTTTTCTGGCCTTAGGGACCAATTTTCTCATTTTTATGGTGTTACACTGCACCAATTGAACATGGCACAGTATGCAGAATTATTGGCACGTACAATGCAGTGAATGGATTTTATCTTAGGGAGGTGATAAATGATATTATCTTCATGACAGTGGCTATCCTCGTTGGAAATCTTCCAGTGATCCTAAACATAACCTGTATAGATTTTGAGTGAAAAATTTTTAAGGTGGGTAGTTTAGTAGCCCAATAATGTATCAGTATCAAAGGATGCTACTACTTATCTCGACTGTCTGGTAGCCTAGTCCATCCACCTCCCTGAATGATGAGCAGAAGAGATAACAAGTACTATATTCACTTACTACTGCTCTGATTTAATCTTTCAAGTCCCTTAATTGCACTTTATTTTCTAATGGTGAAGCTCTTCAAATGCACAAAAGGTGTGGCTTATACCATAATCCCATTAATATTAGCCTACTAATTGATGTCATGATATCATCCCTGGTTATAGTAATTATAACAATTCCACAACAATAAGGCCTTGTTTTGATATTTATCTGTATCTATATCATTAAAGAAATACTTTCCATTTATGATATGAAATAGGTCCCTAGCAACCATTTTAATATTTAAAAAAAAAAAAATTGCCCCTAGTGTCCTTTAAACAGTGTAGTTATTCGCCCAGCCTTAGCCATTTCATTCATTTTCTGAAGTAACTGAACATACAGCAGAAATGTCATTATGGGCGGTTTACCATAAACAAAATTAAAATCTGTGAAAAGGCTATTAATGTTCTCGTACCCTGGACCGACAACCAAAGTATCTCTTTCAGTACTTAAGGACAACACACAATCTATTATAAAAATTAGACTGGAACTCTGATTAACGCAAAACACCTAGTTAGGCAAAATTACAGTATCTTAAAGAAGGAAGCCAAGAAGAATAAGTGTAAAACATTATTTAACAGATACAGATCTAATATTATAATTGTGTCGGAGGCTCCTACATATGAAAGTTGACATATCATGGCTTTGGCCTAATATTTTTGGATAAGCTTTTTTAATGTTTTGTTTTTTTCAAATATACAAATATATACCATTATGTTAAATATTACGATATTTTAACAAATATTAAATTATTTGAAAAGTATATCCAAAAATATTAAATTAAAGCCTTAGGCCTCAATTTATGTAGATTTCCAGAAGTCACCATTAAAGTCTATGGCAGGGGCGCCCAAAAGGTAGATCCGCAGATATTGTATAACTGTTGCGGTCACCGGCCCGCCGAGCCTCACGGTCGTGCCCGACCGGCACGACCGCACCGACTACACGAGCTTACCTGCTAGTCGGCGAGCCGGGAACCGCGCACTTAGTTCTTCCGGGCATCATGCCCGAATCCAATATGGCGCCGACCACGTGGTCGTGTCTATGGATAGCCCCGCCCCCGAGAATTATACTAACGTGTGCGTGACGTCACTATGTCAACGCACACGCACGTTTTGGGGTCAGAGGTCGCCCTCTGACCAATCACAGCCTAGAGAGGGGTATTTAAACCCCTAGCTTTTCCCAGTACTTTGCCCTGTCGTGGTTTCAGTTTCCTGGTTTCCTGAAAGTGCTATTTTCGTGTTTCTGATTTCCTGGTATCCTGATCCTTGGCGTTTCCCTGGTTATTCTGATCTCTGGTTTCCCTGACTTGGCTTGTTTAATCGGTATTGAGTATTTTCTGGCTTCCTTGACCTCGGCTTTCCCTTTGACCATTCTCTGTCTCTAGCGTATTAGTCCGGCCATTCTAAGGTCCGGTTTACCCTCTATCCTGTTATTTCCCTTTTCTTACTTATGTATATGTTTACATAGTTTCTGCGTGCTGGACCTCATTACTAGCCGTGACATTACGACAGGGCCATGGATCCTGCAGAACTATGCAAACATATGATCGCCTGTGAAAATAGGGTGGAGGATATGGACCACAGGTTAGACCAATTTGCCCAGGCATTTCAGACCTTGCTCCAGAGGACTGCCTATTTAGAGGTCCCTCCTGTACCACCTGTAGTTCCGCCACCTGTAGTGGTTCCCGTACCACATAAACCACCGTCCATAACCCTGTCACCACCCCCTCGTTATGGAGGTGATTCTAAGGAATTCAGAGGTTTTTTAAACCAAATTGAATACTGCTTCAAGGCCTCCCCAGGTTCATTCCCAACAGATAGATCCAAAATAGGCTATCTGATGAACCAATTAACTGGAAAAGCCTTGACCTGGGCTAACTCCTTATGGGAAAGTGGTGACGCAGTAGCCCGTGATTACAGTACCTTTCTTACGGCTTTTAAGGCTACGTTTGAACCTATAGGCAGGGAGAAGAACGCTGCCAAAGCCCTTATGAGAATCAAGCAAGGCAGTCGTTCTGTAGCCGATTATGCCATAGAATTCAGGACATTGGCGTCTGAGGTTGACTGGACCAATAGTGGTCTGGTGGCTGCTTTCTCTGAAGGTCTAGCTGAGAGTATACAAGATGAGACCGCAGCTAGAGACCTTCCGGTTAATCTTAATGAGTTTATTGCCTACATGATAGACATTGATAACCGGCTCAGAGAGAGAGAGAAAAACAAACAACGTAACAGACGTTCCAATTTATCCATAGCTCCTCGTTTCTGTAACCCAGTGGTGAGTAGCCAAACGCCTCTTCCAGAACCTGAACCCATGCAGTTGGGTAGCGCTAAACTCACTGAGGCAGAGAGACAACACAGACGTAACGAGGGGTTATGTATGTATTGTGGCAAGAAGGGACATCTAAGATCGTCATGCCCGGTTCGGCCGGAAAACTTGCACACCTAAAGCACATATGGGGACCGACCTTAGGTGTGATGTATATGTCCCCTAAATTGACTAAGAACCGTTTCCTTGTCAAAGTAATCTTATCTTTCAAGAACACTAATGTTCAGTGTGAGGCTATGATTGACTCTGGGGCAGCGGAGAATTTCCTAGACAATGAATTCTCTGCAAAACATCTCCTGCCCTTAAGACAAAAAGAGAAACCTATAGCAGTCGAGGCCATTGATGGAAGGCCTCTTACCCAGCCTTTCATCACACACGAGACTCTGCCAATCACTGTTTCAGTGGGTATTCTCCACTCTGAAGAAATGACCTTTCAAATCATATCTTCACCTACAGTTCCGATAATACTCGGTTTCCCTTGGCTACTGAAACACAATCCACGTTTGGATTGGATTGAAGGAGAGATTGTGAGTTGGGGTGAGAGATGCAAAGGTGTTTGCTTTAAGCAAATACCACAACCTATTGGTACCATTAATGTTCCTAGTGCACCTCTCTTGACCACACAAATTCCGCCGCAGTATATGGATTTGAAAGAAGTATTTAACAAGGTCCAGTCAGAAGGATTACCTCCTCATAGACCTTATGACTGTACTATAAACTTATTACCAGGGACTATGCCTCCCAAGGGAGGAGTTTATGCCTTGTCCCCCCAGGAAAATCTTTGTTTGGAGGAATATATTAAGGATGCTCTCAGAAAGGGTCATATCCGTAGATCCTCCTCACCAGCCGGGGCTGGGTTCTTCTTTGTCTCTAAAAAAGAAGGAGATCTACGCCCCTGTATCGATTATAGGGGTTTGAATAGGATTACCATAAAAAATGCCTACCCTATTCCCCTTATATCAGAGCTGTTTGACAGATTGAAGGGAGCTCGAGTCTTTACTAAGCTCGATCTCCGAAGTGCATACAATCTAGTCAGGATTAAGGACGGTCACGAATGGATGACCGCATTTAACACCAGAATGGGACATTACGAATACCTGGTTATGCCGTTTGGATTATGTAACGCTCCAGCGGTATTCCAGGATTTTATTAACGATGTCCTAAGAGAGTACCTTCACATGTTCGTTCTAGTGTACTTGGATGACATTCTCATCTATTCCCCAGACCTAGAGACACATCACGAACATGTGAGAATTGTACTGAAAACCCTGTTACAGAACGGCCTTTACTGTAAACTGGAGAAATGCCAGTTTGACCAAACAGAGATACAATTCCTTGGATACGTTATATCTCCGTCTGGTTTCCAGATGGATCCCCGCAAACTGGAGGCAGTCTTACAGTGGCCATTACCCAAGGGTCTTAAAGCTACTCAACGCTTCATAGGTTTTGCGAATTACTACCGCAAATTCATAAAGGGATTTTCCTCCGTGATTGCCCCTATAACAAATTTAACCAAAAAAGGAGCTAATTGTATATCTTGGCCCAAAGAAGCAAGAGAGGCATTTGAACGGTTAAAATCTTTATTTTCCTCAGCACCTGTCCTGACCCATCCTGATCCAACCAAACCATTTATCCTAGAGGTGGATGCGTCAGAAACAGGAGTTGGAGCCATTCTGTCTCAAAGAGAAAGTCCTGATATGCCTTTACATCCCTGTGGATTTTACTCTCGCAAACTCTGCAGAGAAGAATTATGACATAGGGAATAGGGAACTTTTGGCCATTGTACTTGCCCTTAAGGAATGGAGGCATCTCTTGGAAGGTTCCAAAGAGCCACTTTTGATCTTTACTGATCATAAGAATTTGGCTTATATTGGGGACGCTAAGAGATTGTCCTCTCGTCAGGCTAGGTGGTCATTGTTCCTCTCCCGATTCAATTTCGTAATTACGTATAGGCCTGGTACTAAAAACACCAAGGCAGATGCACTTTCTAGGCAGTTTGAGACAGATGAAGTTCCGGAACAGGTGATATATCCTATTATACCTCCTGAATGCCTCATTGCCACTACAGTTTCCGAAGTGTCTTCTCCACTCTTCTGTGCTATAATAGCAGATCAAACTCAGGCACCTGTGGGAAAACCTCCGGACAAACTGTATGTGTCACCTCAGTTTCGAAAAAAGGTATTAGATATGTTCCATGACAACCTCACAGCGGGTCATCCTGGAGTCCATAAAACTCTCTCTGCCATCTCCAGGAGGTTTTGGTGGCCTGCTCTTAGAAACGATATCAAAGATTATGTTGGGGCATGTCAAATATGTGCCGTTTCTAAAGTTCCTCCTAGGTCACCTCCTGGACTGTTACAACCACTGCCCATACCTAGTGCTCCATGGACCCACTTGGCCATGGATTTCATTGTGGATCTACCCAGTTCAAACGGGTTTAATACAGTCCTTATGGTTATTGATAGATTCACGAAGATGGCACATTTTGTCCCACTTAAAAAATTACCATCTGCTCAAGATCTAGTTCAAATATTCTTGAGAGAGATCTTTCGGTTGCACGGTGTACCCAAAAGCATAGTATCTGACAGAGGTACCCAGTTTGTTTCTAGGTTTTGGCGTTCCTTTTGCAAACAATTGGGCGTCGAACTCTCCTTTTCATCAGCATATCACCCTCAAACAAATGGAGCAGCAGAGAGGGCGAATCAGTCTTTAGAAGCCTATTTACGTTGCTTTATAAATGCCAATCAATCTAACTGGTATGAGCTCTTACCCATGGCTGAGTTCGCCAGGAACAACGCCACTCATGAATCTTCTAATCATAGTCCATTCTTTGTAAATCAGGGTTATCATCCCGCTGTTTTTCCTTCTGCATTCTTAGACACGGAAATCCCTGATTTGAACACCCGTTTAGGATCGATTCATGATACCTGGGATTCCGTCCATTCAGCTCTGCAAAAAGCCTCATTACGAGCAAAGGTCCAAGCTGACAAAAAACGGGGCGCTAATCCTGTCTATCTTCCAGGTGACAGGGTGTGGCTCTCCACAAAACATATCAAGCTTAAGGTCCCGTCCATGAAATTTGCCCCTCGATACATAGGTCCCTCTCGAGTTACCCAACGTATTAATCCAGTGACCTATTCTTTGGCACTACCGGCTCATATGAGAATAGCGAATACTTTCCATGTGTCTCTGCTCAAGCCCCTTACTTGCAATCGCTACACCAGGGTATCCACTCCTCCCCTGCCCTTGGTAGTGGGTGATCAAGAAGAATACGAAGTCCGTTCTATCATGGACTCCAAATTATCCAGAGGTGTCTTGTCCTATCTCGTTGACTGGAAGGGTTATGGTCCCGAGGAACGTTGTTGGGTTCCTGCTGACCGGGTCCATGCGCCCCGTCTTATCCGGTCATTTCACAACCGCTTTCCTCTTAAAGGGAAACTCCAGTGCCAGGAAAACGATCCGTTTTCCTGGCACTGGAGGGTCCCTCTCCCTCCCACCCCCCCAATCCCCAGTTGCTGAAGGGGTGAAAACCCCTTCAGTGACTTACCAGGGGCAGCGACAGGTCCCACGTCGCTGCTTCCTCCTCCCCCGCCGCTCCTCCTTCTACTTACGTCGGCCGGTGGGCGAGACTGATCTCGCCCGCCGGCCGAGGAGACCTAATGCGCATGCGCGGCAATGCCGCGCATGCGCATTAGCGCACCCCATAGGAAAGCATTGAAAATGAATTTCAATGCTTCCCTATGGGGAATAGAGCGACGCAGGAGGTCCTCACACAGCGTGAGGACGTCCAGCAACGCTCTAGCACAGAAAACCTGTGCTATGAAGCAGGAAGTCCCTCTAGTGGCTGTCTAATAGACAGCCACTAGGGGAGGACTTAACCCTGCAAGGTAATTATTGCAGTTTATAAAAAACTGCAATAATTACACTTGCAGGGTTAAGGGTAGTGGGAGTTGGCACCCAGACCACTCCAATGAGCCGAAGTGGTCTGGGTGCCTGGAGTGTCCCTTTAAGCCGGGTCCTTCCCGCCCGGTGCGCGGTCTTCGAGTGGGTGGTACTGTTGCGGTCACCGGCCCGCCGAGCCTCACGCCTTACCTGCTCGTCGGCGAGCCGGGAACCGCGCACTTATTTCTTCCGGGCATCACGCCCGAATCCAATATGGCGCTGACCACGTGGTCGCGTCTATGGATAGCCCCGCCCCCGAGAATTATACTAACGTGTGCGTGACGTCACAACGTCAACGCACACGCACGTTTTGGGGTCAGAGGTCGCCCTCTGACCAATCACAGCCTAGAGAGGGGTATTTAAACCCCTAGCTTTTCCCAGTACTTTGCCCTGTCATGGTTTCAGTTTTCTGGTTTCCTGAAAGTGCTATTTTCGTGTTTCTGATTTCCTGGTATCCTGATCCTTGGCGTTTCCCTGGTTATTCTGATCTCTGGTTTCCCTGACTTGTCTTGTTTAATCGGTATTGAGTATTTTCTGGCTTCCTTGACCTCGGCTTTCCCTTTGACCATTCTCTGTCTCTAGCGTATTAGTCCGGCCATTCTAAGGTCCGGTTTACGCTCTATCCTGTTATTTTCCTTTTCTTACTTATGTATATGTTTACATAGTGTCTGCGTGCTGGACCTCATTACTAGCCGTGACAATAACTACAACTCCCACCTTTAGAATGCCTTTAGAATGATCATGAAAGATGTAGTTTTAAAACATCTGGGGATCTACCTTTTAGGTACCCCTGGTATATAGGAATTTATGTTGATAAATCACTTGAAAAGTGTGTAGCTGAGCTGCAATCCTGAGACTGAATATCTCCTCTGAAGTCTTCTCGAGCTGGAAGAAAGTGCTGTTCAGTGATTATAGCCCATTCCTCCAGTAACTGGAAGACACACAGTTCTGGGGGTTAACTGAAGTTTATTGAGTCACAACTGGCTTTTTTTGCACAGATCCCCAGCATGGAGTCTCCCAGGTGTCCCTGTGTCTGGGAGATAATTAAGTCAAAAGAAGGCTAACTCAATTATCTCTCAGTAACAGGAACTAATACAAAATATACAAAATACCCCCAAAACATATCATAATATTAAAGGAACCCACCAAACCTTTCATCCACGAATAGCCAAGATCTGAGCGCCTGAGTTGTCCAAATAGAGCTCAGATCCGTTCGGTAGAAAGAAATCTCCATTCGGGAAACGTTTTGACTGGCCGAACACGAGGTGATAGCCCAGAATAGTTCCACAAGAAAAGGGTTGGCAGCCGGTCTATTTTTGAGGGTTCCTGCACAAACACCAACCAATGCTACCCCTGGCTTTTAGGGAGAAAATGCTTCCCCTGTTCGGTAGTTCCTAGCGCCGTTCTCCTAACTTGTGTCGGAGAGGATCAATCAGCGGTACAAGTTTCTTCAGAGCATGTGGGTCGCGTAGCCATCCCAGAGTTCCAGATACTTGACGACCATGTAACGCTGCCTGCGTTCAGGAGACAAAATGGGTAGCAGTTTTACGATTGGCGGCCACAAAGGGAAAGCACTTAACCTAACTGTTCAATTGAGGTTAATGAGCCAGGGGTGGTCAGTGTTTGAAGGGTATAAAAGGGGGACCACACATGCTCCATTCGGTCCACGAACAAGGGGGTACCGATCAGTTCGGGAAATATGGGGATAGGTACGGGCAACTGAAGGGAATAGTACAGAGTTCGCCACAAAGTGTTTATAACAGTATTGAATCATTTGGAAAGCTTGTGAAATGTATGCTTTTTAAGCTTTTAAAATGTTTTTCTTCTCAAAATATTATAATATTAAAAAAAATTAAAACATCAAAATACTAAAATATTTGTCAAAATATTAAATAATTTTACAGCTTGTACAAAAATATTAAATTGAGGCCGAATCAGGAATTCATCTTTTTTTAGAGACTTATCCATAATGTATTTTTGTCAATCTGTATTTTATTGAGGTCAAGATTGTCACAGTAAACAGAAACTTTTGAGTAATGCAATTCAAAGTATAACAGAAAGAGTTCACAATAAAGAATTACAACCTCATTTTTTAAGTATAAATAACACGAGAAGAACTAAGATATGCAATCAAAAGCAATACAGAGAGGTTTAACCAAGACAGGAGCATATATGCTAAAAATAGTAGGGTAAGGTTATACTTGCCTGCCTATGTGCTAAACAGCAAAATCTAGCTAGGCATGTATGGCAAAACTTGAGAAGCGTAGCCTATATACCCAAAATGCAATCCAAAAGTATAAGATGAACGCCCACATAAAAAGAGAAAGAAATATTACCTTAAACACACAGTACGCTTGGTAAAAGGTTTTTCTTAAATACACAGTACACTTGGTAAAAAAGTATTATGATTTTCCTATTTAGAAATACAAACAAAACACAACATAGTGTGATCTGTATGGGTGTTAGGTGAACAAAAGATTTAGAACTCTATACACTCACAATTTTTTGAGCCCATTAAAGTTGGATCTGGACTTATAGAGCATGTATGGCTCCTTTATGGACATAGACAGCTTTCTTCCATAAGATGTGTCACACAGCTGGTAGTAGGGTTTCCACAGTTGGTATAAAGTTGAGATCAGGAACATATAGATTTAAAATTGTATTGTTCCGAAGTTCCGAAGCACAGTATTGCCTAATATGAATATACTTACCCAGTGAAAGAAAAAGAATGTTACACTGTATACAATTTCAAATAAAAAGTACACAAACATAGACAGGATTCAGCTGTAAGCATTTGCAACACTTACAACAATCAAGTAACACACATTCATATAAAATGTAAGTTACTAAGCCAGTCAGTGTAATGACAGGAATGAATAAGTAGATAACTCCCTAATTCCCACGGTATTAGAGAGCTATCTACTAAAAGGCTGAAAGACCTAAACTGGTCTTTTAGCCAAATTTACTAATACTAAGTAAAGATTACTTAGTATTAGTAAATTATGCCCCTACTCGCCATACCGCGAGTAGGGGCATGTGTATTAAACAGTGAGCAGTCTGTGGCTGCTCACTGTTAAAAATAAAATAAAAAAGGGTCTCACCCTAAAAATAATGAGGGGGGACCATTTAACTAAGTACCTTTAAAAATAAAAATAAACTTACCATTCGATGTTTTCTTTCTTCTAAAATCTTCTTTTCTCAGCCCCAAAAAAGGCCAAATAAATACCGCCAGGGGGGAGGACATTAGGTCCTCCCCATTTGTATTTAGGGCTCCCACTCGCCGCTCAGGGGTGCGGGCCAGGGGGGAGGACATTGGGTCCCCCCATTTGTATTTAGGGCCCCCACCCGTCGCTCAGGGGTGGGGGCCAGGGGGGAGGACATTAGGTCCCCCCCCCCAATTTTTATTTAGGCCCCCACTGCTGCTCAGGGGTGGGGGCCGGTGGGAAGGACAATAGGTCCTCCCCCCTTTTTTTACTTTAGGGCCCCCACCCGCTCAGGGAGGGGGACCCTTTTTTTTTTTTTTTTTAACAGTGAGCAGCCACATGCCCCTACTCGCGGTATTGTGAGTAGGGGCACAATTTACTAATACTAAGTAATTTTTACTTAGTATTAGTAAATTTGGCTGAAAGACCAATTTAGGTCTTTCAGCCTTTTGGTAGATAACTCCCTAATACCGTGGGAATTAGGGAGTTATCTACCAAGCGGCTGCAACAAAAGTCCCGAAATGCCGGAGTTCCAAAGGTGCCGAAGGTCCGAAGTTTCCGAAGTGCCAAAGTTCCGAAGTTCTGAAGTTGCCGAACTGCCGATGTTCCGAAGTGTCTAAGATCCGAAGTTCCGAAGTTGTCAAGTGCCGAAGTTCCAAAGTTGCCGAAGTTTCGAAGTGCCGAATTGCAGAAGTCCCGAATTGATGAAGTCCCGAATTTCGGAATACCGATCCGAGCCGAATATTTTCCCCACGCACATGCCTAGTGTACCTGACTCCTACAACATGTTGGTGGATGCCGGCTACTGCGGAGCCATGCCAAATTATAGCCCCATGTCTGCCCACAGTAATGATGATGTTGGCGTGCGTGTGACGTCACACGGGAGACGCGCACGCATGTTCTGGGGTCAAAGGACGATTTTGGCCAATCATTTTGGCCAATCATCAAAGGCTTATTAAACACATTTTTACTTCTCCTCATTGCCCTGTCGTGGTTTCCCTTAGTGGTTGTCCTAGAGTGTGTTCCTGAGTGTTTCTTTCTGGTTATTGACTTTGGCTTAATTTTGACTTCTCTGTATTCTGGTATCCCTGACTTCTGGCTTTCCTTTATAGTTGTGTCCCATTCTGTCTCCCCGACCTTGGCAAGTATTCTGACAATTGGTACGTTAAGTCCGGCCATTCTAAGGACGGGTAAGAAGTTACCTTTTAGTCCTAGGTGTGATACAGTTCTACATGCTGGATCAACTATTAATCCTGACATTACGACAGGGCCATAGATCCTGTAGAATTGTGTCAGCACATAGCAGCTTGCGAGAGAAAGCTAGAGGAGAATGATCACAGTATGGATCAATTTGCCCAGGGTTTCAGTACGCTTCTTGCTCGAACAGCGCATCTACAGCCTGAGGTTTCTCCAACTATGTCATCTCTGCCTAATGTACCTCCACCTATAGTACATAAGGCAACTACTACCTCCCTATCTCCTCCCCCGTGTTTTGATGGTAATATTCAAGAATGCCGTGGATTTCTGAATCAAATTGAGTATCATTTTGAGGATCTTTTCCCTCTGATAGAGCTAAGATTGGTTACCTAATGAACCAACTTAAAGGTAAAGCCTTAGCTTGGGCCAATTCGTTTTTGGGAGAGTAAAGGAGTATTGCACATAATTACCAGGAATTCCTTTCTGAATTCAAATTAACATTCAAACCATTAAGCAGGGAGGATGATGCCTCCAGTGCCCTAATGCATATCAAACAAGGGAATCAGTCTATCTCAGATTATGCCATAGAATTTCGCACCTTGGCTTTTGAGGAACACTGGATTGCTGCCAAACATCTACCAAAAAAAATTAAATGAGCTTATCACATTTGTCATGCAAATTGATAATAGACTTAGAACCAGAGAAACTACCAGAAATAGAACCAGACGTATGGCTATGCCATTAGCACCTCGTTTCTCCAGACCTATTGTTCCTGACCTCCTGTACAGTCTGAACCCGAACCTATGCAGTTAGGGGTGACTAGATTGTCAGAGGCATAAAGACAATATAGGAGAAAAGAGGGTATATGCCTATACTGTGGTAGCAAAGGACATATGAGGAGTGCTTGTGCCATACGTCCGGAAAACATCCGCACCTAAGAACCTTAAGGGGACAGGTCTTAGGTGTAATGGATACTGTAATGGACCGTTTTGCACACAAGAGGTTAAAAAACGTTTAGGCGATATTCCCCTTTCCAGATGCACAGGCAGCTACTGTAAGCACCAATCTCCCGAACTGCAAACTACACAAATCCTCCAACTCCCGAACAGGAAACACACGAACCCGGGAAACAGCCGAACAGAAAAAGCATACAATCAGCTTACACTCCTGGCAATCGGCATACAATCCAAATCCCCCAATAACGAGACGACACTTCGTTTTGAGGGTCAAGCAGAATCTGACTGTACTGGCACATACAGCCTCTTTTATTCCCAATCCACAAACATAGTACAGCCCACAGGGTTTTACAGAACAACCAATCCATCCGTACAATACACACAGACACTCCCACACAAAATCATCCCCTCTGCCTGTGATATGATTACTGAACACAATGGGTAATCTCATTATCACAGGCAGAGGAATACAGTTTATTAAAACATATCACAGGGACCCCAAAACATGCAATAACCCCATATAAATATATCCACAGAACCGGGGGATCTGGGTGAACCACATATCCAAAATTCACCCAGATCTGTTCAGTAGTTTGGAAGATACAGTTTAATGCAGATTCCGCAGAACGTATACAGATTATATAAAAAATAATTACTGTATAATGTGTCCCCTGTTGTATAGTTTAAAACTACTGCACAATGTCTTTGTGCACTAAATACCGGCGAGATGGCACCGTGTAGAAAAGTCACAACAGTGTCTGTGAGTTAAAATGACCACCATCCATTGTTCTCACCATGTGCTTCTGATACATGAAATGGTGGCCACCCAGTAACTCCACAGTTTGTCCCCAGATGGTTCTTAAAGGGCCAGTAGCAGCATAATACAATACAACATGCCCAAATCAGTTATTTCAAGGGCCAAACCTCCCAGGGACCATAATCACAGGGCAAGAGGCTGGCAAGCAGTCCTCTCCAGGCACAAGTGGCGTGGCTGGTTCTGCCACAGATACGTCCTCTGGGAACAACAAAAATAGATTCCTCCTTGATATTACGGCCAAATGTAACAAGAATAACTTTTCATGCAAAGCCCTGATGGACTCAGGTGCGGCAGGTAACTTCATTGATGTACATTTTGTAAAAAAAAATGCAATACCTATTAAGGAGAGATTATCACCTCTGGCTGTTGAGGATATTGATGGGAGACCTCTCTCTCAACCCTTAATAACCCATGAAACCTTGCCCATTAACATCTCCATTGGCGCCTTACACAAGGAAGACATAACATTCCAAATAATTGACTTCTTGCCCCATCAGATTAGGCTTTCCTTGGCTTATTAAGCACAATCCTCATATTGACTGGGCAAAAGAGAAAATATTGGAATGGGGCAAGGACTGTACTGAGAGATGTATGTTGCACATTACCAAAAGAGTGGGCATTATTATATTACCCACTACTACACCTCAGGCCTCTGAAGTTCCCATACAATACTGGAAGGTTAAGGAGGTATTCAGTAAGAGTCAGACCAATATTCTACATCCTCACAGATCCTATGACTGTTCCATAAATCTGATACCCGGCGCTATGCCACCCAAGGGAGCAGTATATGCCTTATCTCCACAGGAGAGTAAAATAATGGAAGAGTACATCAAAGACTCCCTAAGTAAGGGCCACATACGTAAATCATCCTCGCCTGCTGGTGCAGGGTTCTTTTTTGTGTCTAAAAAAGATGGTGAATTACGTCCATGCATCGACTACAGGGTATTAAACAAAATCACTTCCCTTATTTCCAAATAGTTTGACAGACTCCAGGGTGCTAAAGTCTTTACTAAACTTGATCTCAGGAGTGCTTAAAATTTGGTAAGGATTAAGAAAAATCATAAGTGGAAAACGGCATTTGACACTAGAAGTGGGCACCATGAATACCTTGTGATGCCCTTTGGGTTGTGCAATTCTCTGGCCGTGTTCCAAGACTTTATTAACGATGTACTCAGGGATTATATTTATTGATTTGTCCTAGTCTATCTGGATGATATCCTTATTTATTCCCCTGACCTTCAGACTCACCACAAACATGTCAAACAAGTATTGCAAACTTTACTTAAAAATCAACTTTATTGTAAATTGGCAAAATGCATCTTTGATCAGACTGAAGTACAGTTTTTGGGGTATAACATTTCTGCCTCTGGTTTTCAGATGGACCCTCATAAACTAGAGGCTGTTCTACATTGGCCATTGCCCAATGGACTAAAAGCCATTCAAAAGTTTATTGGGTTTGTCAATTATTACAGGAGATTTATCAAAGGGTTCTCTTCAGTGATAGCCCCCATCACCAATATGACACAAAAAAGGGGCTAGCAGTACGATATGGTCTAAGGAGGCTAGAGAAGCTTTTGAACTTCTCAAACAAAGGTTTGCTTCTGCTGATATAGTGATACATCCTGACACCAGCAAATCCTTCATACTGGATGTTGAAGCCTCCGAAACTGGGGTAGAAGAAACAAGTGTGACCCCTAGAACCACCTGGGATCCTGCCACCATTGTGCCATTTGATCCGAGAGCCGGAGACTCGCGGGATCTGAACACATGACTGTAGCGGGAGTCAATCCACAGTCAGCCTGCACTCCAAGTTGATCATAGGCGAATGGCAGATTAGAACTAGATAGATGGTGGCACTTATGCAGAGGTCAGGATAAAGACCGGTGGATCAGTGTCACAATGCCCTGTAATAACTCTCCCAGAAGGGAATAACCCTTATTTGTAAGTAAATTGAAAGAAAAGAAGGGACCAGAGAGAGTCCCTGAGGTGGAGAGTTATAATGAAAAAATGGGGAGTCCCTACCTTTAATAATCCTAATGGGAGAAAACAAACAATAGGGAAAGAATAGGACAGGTAAAACAAGGGTAAGGGGTAATGCCGGCAGAAAATAGTATCACAGGTCCCCCTTGGAATAAGGAGGTAGCCTAACTATATATATCCTCAGCTTACTAGGCTTCCCCTTAGCCCTTGTGAAGGGATCTAAGATGGTAGGTGAAACTTGCTGCGAACGGAGGAGCAGTAAAGGGAAAATCCTCTATCAGGAGACACACACAAGGTCCCAATGTAAACCTTAACAGGACTACTAAGTGAAGAGGACTGACCCTAAATACCTCGGCACTATATGAGGAGCACTAGTGCCTACTGTGACCAGAGTCCCTATAGCTCCCCCAGACAAGACCCTTGTAGTGCAGAGCAGCGAGAGACCCCTAAAAAGGGACACACAAGATCCCAAATTAATCTAAGCAGGAACGCTGAGAAAAGAGGTCTGACCCTAAACACCTCGGCACTATATAGGAGCAGCTAGTGCCTACTATAACCAGAATTCCTGCCTGTCCTAATAGATAAAAATAAATTAAATTAATAAATCAAATCCATTAGTGCTACCAAGAGTGTGAAAAATAGAAAATTAAGTCTAGCTCGACGCGCGTTTCTGCGTGTCAGCACGCCGTCGTCAGGAGCAATGAACTGTTTAGATTCCCAATGCTGGTTTAAATACCTCTCTGTGTAATCGTTCCGTTAGTGTTGCCGGCTGTGTGTACCACGTGATCTGCTGATCTGCCGTACTTCCTCGGTACTCATTGGTCTGTTCATGGTGCTGGTCCCTCCCCTCAGCAGTAATTGGTCTAACTCATTTCCAGTCCCTCCTCTTGCTAGCCGCGTCATCTGACGCGGTTCTAGTCAAACGGGGGGGAAAGGTGGAGCTTCCATTCATTGGTGCTCAGCCCGTCTGTCATCTTTCGGACCTGCCCCATTACTGACGCGGCATCAGCCGTGGTTAATAGTAATGGAACAGTGGGCAGAGCCCACATATGGAAAAGATGAAGGAGTGATTTAACCCCTGCGACATAAATCCAAAGGCTGCAATTGGTGGTCAGTTTATACTGTGTATGAGAGGGGTACTGAGTATTTATGGTGCTAAATGCATCCATAAAAACACGACCAGAGTGGGGGTAAATCCTATGTACCGTCTATGGAGATGGGACAGAGGTGAGTTACCTGATAATGGCAACAAAGGTGTAACATCTATCGAGATGGAATGAACGTGGTCACAAAAATAAGTTACCAAAAAATGGTAACAGAGGTATACCCATAAAGGAAAAAACACACACACACACACACACACAACATCCCTAAGTAAAAATATATACAAAGTTTACGTGTCAGATGACGCGGCTAGCAAGAGGAGGGACTGGAAATGAGTTAGACCAATTACTGCTGAGGGGAGGGACCAGCACCATGAACAGACCAATGAGTACCGAGGAAGTACGGCAGATCACGTGGTACACACAGCCGGCAACACTAACGGAACGATTACACAGAGAGGTATTTAAACCAGCATTGGGAATCTAAACAGTTCATTGCTCCTGACGACGGCGTGCTGACACGCCGAAACGCGCGTCGAGCTAGACTTAATTTTCTATTTTTCACACTCTTGGTAGCACTAATGGATTTGATTTATTAACTTAATTTAATTTATTTTTATCTATTAGGACAGGCAGGAATTCTGGTTATAGTAGGCACTAGCTGCTCCTATATAGTGCCGAGGTGTTTAGGGTCAGACCTCTTTTCTCAGCGTTCCTGCTTAGATTAATTTGGGATCTTGTGTGTCCCTTTTTAGGGGTCTCTCGCTGCTCTGCACTACAAGGGTCTTGTCTGGGGGAGCTATAGGGACTCTGGTCACAGTAGGCACTAGTGCTCCTCATATAGTGCCGAGGTATTTAGGGTCAGTCCTCTTCACTTAGTAGTCCTGTTAAGGTTTACATTGGGACCTTGTGTGTGTCCCCTGATAGAGGATTTTCCCTTTACTGCTCCTCCGTTCGCAGCAAGTTTCACCTACCATCTTAGATCCCTTCACAAGGGCTAAGGGGAAGCCTAGTAAGCTGAGGATATATATAGTTAGGCTACCTCCTTATTCCAAGGGGGACCTGTGATACTATTTTCTGCCGGCATTACCCCTTACCCTTGTTTTACCTGTCCTATTCTTTCCCTATTGTTTGTTTTCTCCCATTAGGATTATTAAAGGTAGGGACTCCCCATTTTTTCATTATAACTCTCCACCTCAGGGACTCTCTCTGGTCCCTTCTTTTCTTTCTGGCAGATTAGAACTGTTTCTATCCTGATCGTAGAAATGGAAGCTTAAATGAAGTAAGTTCACACTGTCCTCCGTCCCCATGCATGGACTGGCCCAAATGCATGATAATAATATGGGGTAGTTTTAAGCAGAAGCGTGTTGGGTTAGCCTGTTTATTTTAATATTAATTTCATAACTTGTGCAACCTCTTAAGATGCCGTGCAAATGTATTTTCAGACTCACTGCCTATTAGTTTGAATATAACTCCTTTCTCTGCCGTGTCTGAATCCTGCATAGCATGACATTGCTATACCACTCTTTACCTGGGACCTCCATGGGGACCTACTCTTGCCTCCAATCATCAGGTCTATTCTTACTGAGTGTGCCTTGTAATTTGGAGAATGCTAAAAATTTTGAGAATTTTGAGCATTTGAGAATGCTCCACAAGAAATGGTTCCTACTAATGTTTGATATGCCATGTCAATGATTGTCACTGTATTGCTTGCTCCAGCTGTCGTTGCGAAGTAAGCTTCTTTGTAACCTTAAGCACAGCAAAAATAAAGAATTATTTAAAAAAAAAAATGGGGCACTGTAATCGTTATGTAAGATGTACTTTATGCTTCAACTTGCTTCATGCCTGTTCAAAGCTTGTAATTTTGTTACACTGCACTAACAAAATAAAGAATTTTATAAATTATAGACTGATCATTTCTTTGTCAGTGGGCAAATGCTCAAAATCAAGATCAAATACTTTTTCCCCTCGCTGTATATCTTTAGACAGAGAATGCCACATCTTTATTGTTTTACTGTAAAGGTCTCCCCTCTGATATAGGCAAATGTTCCTTTTTATAAGCCCAACATGGATGATCTCTTGTTTGTTGTATAGTTTCGTTAATTAACTGGTTACCATAGAGCTGTTTTTACTGGCCCTGTATATTTGCAGAATGTAATCGTATCTCAGCTGAGACTTTTTTTTTTCTAAAGAAAACATGTTAACATATATAATTAGAGATGTCCCCAATGGTTCGCTGGCGAATAGTTCCTGGCGAACATAGCTTGTTCGCCACGGACGGCGAACATATGCGATGTTTGGTCCGCCCCCTATTCGTCATCATTGAGTAAACTTTGACCCTGTACCTCACAGTCAGCAGACACATTCCAGCCAATCAGCAGCAGACCCTCCCTCCCAGACCCTCCCACCTCCTGGACAGCATCCATTTTAGATTCATTCGGAAGCTGCATTTTTATTTTTTTAGACAGAAGTGTGTTATATTGAGCATGCTTGGCTGAACGTGCGTATATCATGGCTAGTTGCACTGAGGGTAGGAGTATATAGCAGTACATTGTTGTGAAAGATGGCTGTCATGTTTAGGGTGTAGCTTGCACGTTATCAACTGTGTATTTATATCAGCAGCTCCACCACTAGTTATAAATCAAGTGTGAGTTGCCCCATGAGATGAGACTAGTGAATAACATAATACATGAATGGTTAAGGTAAAGGCATGTAAGGAATTATGACAATAAACTCTTTAGGAGGTGAAATAATGACATGTTTAAATGCTTGCTACTTTACGATTAGTTAATGTGCAGAGAGCAGTTCATGTGGTCAAAGGCATGGTGTGGAGGATCGGCTATAGTGGGACATGCTTGGCAGGCTGCTGTTTACTGCTTGTACTCATCCGATCCCTTCTGGGTGCCAGGTGCAGACCCTGGGAGTCCCTGATACCTGGAACAACAAAGGCAAGTCTCTGGCTGAGTGCCGGGTTCACGGCTTGAGGTGGTGGAACCTTGTTTTGTCGGGTGGTCAGATCTGTCCCGGTGGTGCTTCACGTCCGGTGCGGGATTGTGGTGGAGGCGAGTGCTTGACGTGGGGCAGGCTTTGCACATCTGTTTGTGCCTCCGGTCCCGTCTTCGACGCCTTTGTGGATTTTAATGGGGACTGCTTCGCTTAGCTGTGGTGGAGCTTGTTGGGGCTGTGGTGGAGCTTGTTGGGGCTTCCTGCTTGTTATTTGCTTCCAAAATTGATTAAAGAGTCTGTCCAGCTTAGACTCAATATCCTGCCATGCTTTGCTGGTACCAGGAGGACACGCGGCTGCCGCCATATTGGGAGAGTCGCAGTGCTCTGTGCATCCATTAGCTCCAGACAGCCTCTCAGGGGTCCGAGGGGGGGTAACGGAGCTCCTGCCGGGAAGTAGCTGCTCCTGGGCATCCCAGGATCGAGAGATCGGGAGATCGGCAGCCTCTCCCGCCCAGTGAGCACCAGGCCACACTTGCCACGCGGAGGTAAGTAAGACTCTGTTGAGTTGCTGACCGCTATTAAGCATGTCGGGTCGGTCAGGTAGGAGCAACATTGCTGGGTCATCCCCTTCTGGGGTGAAATTCGCTTGTTGATAGCTGCTTAAAGTGAGATATTGAGGGAGCTCACACAAAGTGCGTCTTTCCTCCATGACAGCTAGGCCCCGCCCCTCGGAAGCTGCATTCTTAGTGAGAGGAGGGACAGTGTAGCTGCTGCTGATTTAACAGGGAAATCGATAGCTAGGCTAGTATATTCAGTGTCCACTACAGTCCTGAAGGACTCATCTGATCTCTGCTGTAAGGACAGCACCCCAAAAAGCCCTTTTTAGGGCTAGAACATCAGTCTGCTTTTTTTTCCTGTGTAATCTAATTGCAGTTGCCTGCCTGCCAGCATGTGTGTCAGGCTCACAGCGTATACTTTGCCCACTTGCCCAGTGCCACCACTCATATCTGGTGTCACAATAGCTTGCAAAAAAAAATAAAACATTTTTTGACTGTGATATAATAGCAGTCAGTTTCCTTCACACGTGTGCATTTCAGGGCCTGCCAGGGCACAGTGTCACACCAGTGCAACTCATATCTGGTGTAACAGTAGTGTACATTTTTTCTTAAAAAAATACAGGGGGCTTGTTGTCAACTTTTGGGGACCCTTGGTGTACGTGGCTGGGTGGAGGAAGAGACCTTCAATGACATCAGTGAGGACAAGGAACGGGACATGGCTAGCTTGGTATCCAACCTTGTGCAAATGGGGAGTTTGCGGTTGTGCAAATGGACTGTTTGCGGTTGTTTGCGGTGCGTTAAACGGGGAGTTTGGTCTGTCACTGTGAAGCGGATCCCCCTCCGGCATGCCACAGTCCAGGTGTTAGTCCCCTTGAAACAACTTTTCCATCACTATTGTGGCCAGAAAGAGTCCCTGTGGGTTTTAAAATTCGCCTGCCTATTGAAGTCTATGGCGGTTCGCCCGGTTCGCCTGTTCGCGAAAGTTCGCGTTCGCCATTCGTGAACGGAAAATTTATGTTCGCGACATCTCTATTTATAATTCCTAATAGCTAAAAGCTTCCATTCCCTGCATTCATTTTGTAGTGTGCGTCTGCATTTTTTTCTTGTCCTGTAGCACCAGACCATATAATTATCCTCATGATTAAAATAACATCTATTTGTAAAATATAGAACTACTGGCATTGTTTCCCTTTTGGAAGTCTTATAATCTAATTCAAAAATATTACTTTGAAAAAAGCCTAGAGGTAGGGAAATTTCAGACTTACACAAACAATGAAAAAAAAATAGAATATTTGTATGTCAGCATTGTTGTGATGGTTCATTCTTGAACTGTATGCTCTCTTCCTTTGATACTGCTACACCTGCTTCATCCTTTGGTGGTCTTCACTTTACTCACAATCCAGGATATTCTGGCAGACACCGTTGGAACCTTTTCGGGTCAACTTGGGGCTGTCCAGACACAAATAACATAGTCAAGCCACCAGTTCGGTCTGGCGGGATAGCCCATCCGCTTTCCTGTTCTGTTTGCCAGGTCGGTAGTGTATGGCGAAGTCATATGACTGTAGTGCTAGACTCCACCTCAGAAGATGGGCATTATCTCCAGTGACCCGATTGAGCCAGACTAGGGGATTGTGGTCACTGACAAGAGTGAAGGCGTGCCCATAAAGGTAGGTTTCTTCAGTGCCCACACTAGGACTAAGCACTCTTTTTCAATTCGTAACTGACCTCCCGAGGTAATAGCTTCCTGCTCAAATAGGAAACTGGGTGCTCGCCTCCGTCCTCGCCGACCTTGCTCAGAACTAACCGCAGCCCAAACATCAAAACATCTGTGTGGACAATAAAGCGTTCGGTAGCAGTGAGGACCGGTCATCTGGGGTGGTCTGTACACTGCTGAAGAGGGTCGCTTCGTCAAATGTTTTAAAATGCGCTAAAAGGTACTTTCGGTTCTGGGTTGAAGCTGGAACTGTTCGGTGAAACTGCTGCAGTTCATTGTGCCGCCAGTAGGCGTACTTGTAATGTGCCCCATGCCTGTTTGTTGGCATTCACATCATCAATAATCCTCGTGATGATTTTGAAAAGAAGGGTTTGGCCTGAACAGTGGCAATCGTTCCCTTATTTCCCTCATTGTTTCTTTTTTGTAGATGCAAACAGCCTGGGTTGCTACGACCAAGTGCTCTCTGTCCAGCTCCATTAGTTCGCTGATAATAAGACACTTGGCTTTATTGCTGGCAATGCCCCCATGAACCTCCAGTAATTCCTTTAAAGTGCTGCGTGTACTGCCCTTCCATCCATGGTACTCCAGTGTCCACCTTGGATTATAAATCCAGGAAAAAGGGACGATCCCACCGCTGCCACCAAATGTGGCGGTCTGCCATGGTATCACCACCACGGATATCGTTTTTCCCATATAGACAAGCAAATAATCCCACAGGTAAAATATAACTGGTGTAGCATAACACCCCTCACATGAGCTGAGGCTTAATGCTGGGAGAAGACTGTAATGGAAGTACAGGCATCAAATGTATATAGTCAGTAAACTCCTCCTCTGTGCCTGAGAGATAATTGAGTCAGAAACTGTACAAACTCAATTATCTCCAAGAACAGAAAAGTATCACAATTTCTGAACACCCCAAAAATATTTGGAAACCCTACCACAAAAGTCACCTTCCGGTGGGGCGTGGCCGACTGCCGGGCGAACAAGACGCGAGTGTGTGGAGCTCCGTACCAGCGCACGATACAGTAAGCAAATTACCCGACAAACGGCTCCCATACACGGCCACACATACGCCTCCCACACAGAGACACCAAAATAAGAAAGGTCGCCACCCAGAGATGCCCAAAGTGACCGATATTCGGCTCTCGTTTGCGAGGCCTACTCCACAGGCTGCCACCAAGATGGCGCCCGCAGTTAGCAGTGAGGAGGAGGACTCAGGAGAATCCCAGGATGACAGGGAAAGTCTTACCTCGCCTCCAGCACAGTCTGAACCCCCGTGTCCTGACTCAGAATCAGAGGTAGAATCCTCCCCTGCAATGAAAAAGGACATAAGAGACCTCTTAACAGAAATGAGAGAGGTGTGGAGAGCTGACATACTAAGCACACAGAAGGAGGTGGGGGACCTCCAACAAAGGCTCACAGAACTGGAAACCAGGGAAAGTGCAAGGGAACACCAGATACAGCATTTCCAAGACTCAATGCAGAATCTCTCCTCGCAAGTCCAGAAACTTACCCGGACTATCACCACTATGGAAGCTCGACATAGAAGGAGGAACATACGCCTCTGAGAAATACCTGAAAGCGTGGAGGAAGAGGCATTAGTACCCTACATCCACCACCCAATGTCTACAATGGGCCTTAAAGGAGGCACTGACCCCAACACAATACTCTCAGCGTTCAGAATCCGTAAAGCTGCAACAGCTCCGGGAGACGCACCCAGAGACACTATAGCGGTCACGAAGGACATGGCGACTCGCTCCGCTATCATGTCCCGATCAAGAGACCTGGGCACTGTGCAAATGGAAGGAAGCACAGTGGCCCTATATGGGGATCTCCCCTTCGCAGCACTTGCGGAACGGAGACAGCTGGCACCAACTGCCAAACAACTGCGGGGAGCAGGAGTCAGATACCGATGGGGAGCTGATGGATCCCTGGCGGTACCATGGGGAAACCAGATGCTTACCCTGACCTCCATGGACGACCAAAAAGAGTTCCTCCACCAGTTGCACCTCCCAGAGACCGACAGAAGGGAATCTAGAGAAGAAGACACTGCGTCGCAGCGTATGCCCAAAAGCAATCTTGGTCCGAAGAAGAACATGTATATATCGACAATGTCTAAGAGACACTCATAAGCTTCAATACATAGCTGCAGCATGCATACCTTCAGATCCCACACAGTTGACCAGATGCGGCGTAAGGGCCACCACCTTAACCTCACCTCTGCCAAAACTGCAGCCCCAGCAGACGATTGTTATTATTATACCCAGATGTTGAACGTTGACACAGCCATGTTGACACTTTCACACTACGGCAAAGTGTACTCTGAGAAATTGTCATACTCCTGTTATTACTTTAATCTTATTATTACTTAAATATTACGGCAAAGTTATATTATGAGTATCCAAACTCTAATAAAAAACATAAATTGGAAAAAAACAGCTGGGATCTGGGCTAACTAAATATCCAATCACCTAGAACTGTTTGGTAGTTTTGGATCACCATCGCGGGGAAGTTTTGACCGGTCTGCCACGAGGTTTAAGTCCAAAACAGTTCTAGGGAAGTTGTGGCAAGAGCTGGTCTCCATTCGTATGGTTTTGTACAAAAAACACACAAGTTAGATGATAGCAGATCAGTGCTCCCTGTGTTCGGTAGTATATATCTCCTGAACGCCGTTCGTGTAGGTGAAGGGGAACGGGCAGCAGGTCCATGATGACAGGGGTTCGCTGGAGTGCCTGGCCGAAATTAGTTCCAGGCACTGGACGACCAAGTCCCGCTGCCTGCGTTCGGGAAACAAAATGGCCGCCATCCATCGTCCTGAACACGTGCATTCGTATGCACAAAATGGCGGCCACCCAGTGGAGCATTCAATTAGTTAATTCTGTTGTGGTTTTCGTACATGATACTTAACGTTCCATGTTCTAATGGGTCTCTGGGATGGTCTCAGTTCAGGAACCGAAATAAACTAAATAAACTTGGGCATAAATCCAGACAATGAAAAAGAGCCGAAAGTGATGGGGTATTCCTTCATATCCCTTTCCCCAGATGTTGAGGTCAGGACTATCAAATATTCTGTACTCTGCCCTTGGGTTTTTATGTCTAAGATGCATTATCTTGCACTTATCAACATTAAATGTCAGCTGCCACCACTCTGACCATTTTTCTAGTTTACCTAAATCATTTGCCAATTGGCTTATCCCTCCTGGAACATCAACCCTGTTACATATCTTAGTATCATCAGCAAAAAGACATACCCTACCATCAAGACCTTCTGCAATATCACTAATAAACATATTCAAGAGAATGGGTCCCCATGCCTAAAACAGTTTCAGAGAATCAGGGCTTGCGGTTGGTCTAGTTCGATAGTTTTAAAAATGAACAAACTACCGAACATAGTCAGTAGTTTTACCCTGGAGCTTGTTCCCCTTGTTTGTGGGGACGTTTCCACTGAACAGTGTCATTCTAAGTGTTGTCGAACCGAACGCAGGCGATGATGGAAGTCCAGCGGTGTTCAGGAGTTTCTGTGTCTGATTTTAGTTCTTTGAGATTTATGCCCAAACACTGCTGCCTGCGTTCATGCGAACAAGATGGCCGCCACCTTATGGTTGTCCATAGGAATTGCAGCCACCCAGATAAACACTTAGAACACTGAGGTGCAAATTGTTACAAAGTATCAATTAGGCTTAACAAGCTCCAGGGTGGTCTCCGGTTTGTGCGGCTCTTCGGTTCCCGAACCATATAGTCCAAATACATGAGCGGAGACTTTTATATCACATTTTATAAGGTCCATAGTCTGTGGGCAGGAGGCTGCTAAGCAGGCTCCTCAAGGAACTTGTGTCAAACTCACTTGGACAGGGGAGTTTGTCCAAAATCTGTTAATGTTTTTGTTAGTACACCACAAAGCGTTTTTAATAACTTTGGGTGTATTTCATCAGGTCCCATTGACTTGTTTGTCTTTACTTTTGACAGTTAAAATATAACCTCTTCCTCTGTAAATTCACATGTAACAAATGACTAATTTGTCATTTTTCTTAACTGAGGCCCCATTTCTTCATTTGCATCTATAAATACTGAACAAAAATATTAATTGAGGCAGTCAGCAGACCTTTATCCTCTTCTACATAACTTCCTTATTTTGTTTTTAATCTAACTAATCCTTGTTTTATTTTCCTTTTCTCATTTATGTTTCTAAAAAATGTTTTGTCACCCGCCTCCCTGTGCCCTATGACCCATAGATGGGCTGTGACTCTTTCACTCTCTTTCTCCCAGCGAACTTCTCTGTGTTGTCTGCTTGTGAATATGGATTTAATGTGCTTGAAATTTCCAGTTCATAAATGGACGTGGAGATAATTTTGAGTCTGGCTGCAAGTCTAGTTGCATACAGCGCTAACAGGAATAAGATAAGAAAACATGTGTTTCTTATCTTATTCCTGTTAGCGCTGTATGCAACTAGACTTGCAGCCAGACTCAAAATTTTGTATTTAGTCCTAGTGTAATTTTATCTCCATGCTCATGAAGCCTCTAGTCTAGAACTAGATCTGCCTTATCGTTCCATGTGTCAGTGCAGTTTATTCAAATAAATGGTGGTTTAATAGTCCTTTACTTATTGTCAGGTTTCTGCTAGTGCTACTCTGTCTGTTGATGCTGTGTATCTATCATCCTAGTTGTGACAGACCCATCCCGCTGGACTAAACCTATTGGGTTCGTCTGATTTGCCCAGTACTTATGGTCCCTGAGAGATCCTGCGGAGAGTTGTGACTTTGCACAACTAACAGTTCGAATACAGCCAAAACCAACGAAGCGCTAAAGCTATCAAAGCCTCGTGGTGGCCGACATCGGACAAAGGGCCACGTGGCGGCGGCCATTTTACCTTCGAATCCGCCGACCCGTACTATCGACGATACTTCGACAGTACAACGTAGTCGAAGTACCGATCCACTTCGAACAGGACGTAGACATTTTTAGGCCAACAAGTGACCGACCGTATAGCCCGAATCCAGGGAACTCTTTTGGGCACGAAACGGTAGCTGCGGTCGGTCATAAACAGACATTCGAGTAACTTTGGATTCACTGGAGGGATTGGTGTGATTTTTGAGACTGTTTATGATTTAAGTATGCTGAATCTGAATATGTGCCTTTTATGTGAATATGATGGATGGATTTGGAGTTATGAAAGTTGTATAAAAATATATTCTAAACTGCCTGTATAATAAGATTATGTGTCACACCAAGGGGAGGGAATGTGTGGGATGTACCATCGATGCCAGTGGTTGTTTTATGCCTCCCCTTGGGTGTGGCCTGTGTGTGTGAAATGCAAATAAAAGGCAGGCTGGCTGTTCCAGTCCTCAGTTCATGTTTTACCCTCATAATGGAGCTTGGTCTCGTTATTGGGGGAACCGGGAATACAAGTGACTAACGACTGTGTCTGGAGCTCGGAAGGTGGTACCGTAACAACTGGTGGCAAGCGACGGGATGATCTTCAACGCCCAAAGAAACCGCTACGACCAAGAATAAAATGGAACTACAATACCAAAACCTGAGAAGAGCTACCTTAAAAGACTTATTGGAACAAAGGGGCGGACAGGCCAGTAACCTCAAGAAGAGGGACATTATTGCTTTATTGCTGGAAATGGATGGAGTACCAGCGGCAGAGGGAACCAATGGACCCAGCCCAGACGACAGAACCCCCGAGGAGGCAAGGTTTGACCGGGCGGTAAAAATTCGGCTGGCCCATTATGGCCCCAACCCCTCCGCGGAGATCGTCACCCAGGTTCAAGCCGCTGTGGAGGCCAGCCTGCTACGCCAAAACGGTACTGCAGCGGCCCCAGTCACAGCAAACCCGGGGGACAAACAGAAAGTGCCGTTTGCGGCCTTCAAAGCCTTCAGTGAGACCGAAGGAGAGATTGACGGGTACCTTGCGGATTTTGAGCGGCAATGTGCTCTGCACAAGGTACCCCCGGCAGACTGGGTTGCTATACTGTCCGGCAAGTTATCCGGCCGGGCCAACGACGCTTTTCGGGCTATTCCGGATGAGGAGATCGGGGATTATGTTACCGTCCGGGAAGCTTTACTTGCCCGGTATGCCGTTACACCCGAGGCATACCGGAGGAGGTTCCGGGACACTGCAAAAACAACTGGGGACTCATACGTGGAATGGGCCTGCAAGGTACATCGCACAGCCGCCCACTGGATGGCAGGGTGCCAGGCAGTGTCGGGAGAAGAGGTGCTGCAGATGTTTTTATTGGAACATTGTTTCGACAAATTGCCGACAGGGGTCAGAGAGTGGGTACGAGACCGTAAGCCTTCCACTCTACACGAGGCGGCTCGCTTGGCCGACGAGTACACTGACGCTCGCAGACTGGACAATTCCATCACCAAGGCCACAGCCAGAGCGGAATACCAACCAGCCGCTGCCACGTATCAGCCTCCCATAAACAGACCATCCGCACCCCCTCCGGCTGCCCAGTACCAACGTCCACCCCGGTTTAACGCCCGAGAGTACTCTGAACCTCTTCGGTGCTTCCTGTGCAATCAGCTAGGGCACAGGCGACAGGAGTGCCCGATGAACCGTGCCAACAGGAACCAGTCCTGGAGGAAACCCACGGGGGCCCCTTCCCCAGCACCTCTTCCAGCCGTCCACTGTGTAGAGGAAGAGGAATGCTGGGGCATATTACATGAGGCGGACCCTGTTCAGGCTGCCCACCAGGACAATCGACAACACCACAGACAGAGTGTAAAGGTCAACGGAAAGGAAGCCAGTGGGCTACGAGACACTGGTGCAACCCTGACTTTGCTCCAAAAGCACCTAGTGTCCGAAGCGCAACATACCGGGGATACCGTGGCAGTACGAGTAGCCGGGGGTGCAGTATTTCGTCTACCCGTGGCCCGGGTACATTTGGATTGGGGAGTGGGCGCTAGACACGTGAATGTGGGGGTCATTAAGGATTTACCCGCTGATGTTCTTCTTGGCAACGACTTGGCCCCCCTGGTTTCGGCCTTTGCTCCCATGGGCCCCGCTGCAGTGGACGCTGTTACGACCCGTGCCCAGACCCGTGCCACTGAGGCCGGCCCACCTGCTGTTGAGACCCAGGTAAGACTCTCTACCCCGACTTGTACCTTAGACCAGGCCCCGTTCGGCTGGGATACCCCAGAGATGTACGGGAAAGAAACTAGGGAGGACCCGACGTTAGCCAAGTACAGAGCCAGGGCCGACGCTGGGGAAGAAGGAGTAGGTGGGGAACACTACGAGTGGGTGGGGGATAGGCTGTACAGGATCCCGAAACCTTCCCCGAAACCGAATGCCCCTTCGCAGAAGCGACAACTAGTAGTACCTGCAAAGTATCGGCAGGAGATTCTGCGGATTGGGCATGACGTGCCCTTAGCAGGTCATCTAGGTTCCCACCGCACAGCTCATAGAATCACCCAAAACTTTTTCTGGCCCAATTTTAACCGAGATGTGCGGATGTATTGTAGCACGTGCGACACTTGTCAACGGGTAGGTAAGCGGGGAGATCATCCAAAAGCTAGGCTACAGCCGATGCCTATCATTGGAGAGCCTTTTTCCCGCATAGCCGTTGACATTGTGGGTCCACTGGCCAGGGCTAGTCCATCCGGTAAGAAATATATTCTTACTGTGGTAGACTACGCCACCCGTTACCCAGAGGCAGTAGCGCTGTCCAATATAGAGGCAGAGACGGTTGCTGATGCCCTGGTTAAAGTCTTTACTAGGGTCGGGTTCCCGCAGGAGATCCTCTCGGATCAGGGAACCCAATTTACCGCTGTGCTCACCCAGCAGCTGTGGAAGGTGTGCGGCATCAACCCGCTACTTAGTTCACCCTATCACCCACAGACTAACGGTCTCTGCGAGCGATTTAATGGTACCCTCAAACAGATGCTGAGGACCTTTACTGACACTTGCAGAGACTGGGAGCGATTCCTGCCTCATCTGCTATTTGCATACAGAGAGGTGCCCCAGGAATCAACTGGGTTCTCCCCCTTTGAGTTACTCTATGGGAGAAGGGTTCGTGGACCCCTAGATCTCATTAGAGGACACTGGGAGGGGGAGACAGAGCAAGAAGGGACCCCCATAGTACCGTATGTGCTGGAACTCCGGGACCGTATGGAGAAACTATCCCTGATGGTAAGGGAAAATCTCCGGGCGGCCCAGGGGAAACAGAAACGATGGTACGATCGGGGTGCTCGACAGCGGGTCTTCCAGGTTGGGCAGAAGGTCCTAGTGCTCAAACCTGTGAAGGCAAACAAGATGCAAGCATCTTGGCAGGGCCCGTACAAGGTGTTAGCTCAGGTATGCGATACTACCTATCTCATAGCCAGCTGTTCGGATGAAAGGGTACAACGATCCTTTCATGTGAACATGCTCAAGGAGTATCAGGAACGACCCGAAGATGTTGCAGCAGTTTGTGCCCCAGCTACCGACGACACCGAGAACTTACCTTTACCGGACCTGTTAGAAAGGGATCCCCAGGCCGACCTTACTAGCCTCGTACAGTTAGGTGACCGACTAAGCCCGGCCGAGAAAACCCAGGCAAGACAGCTTCTGTGGGAGAAGCAGGCGACATTCTCCCAAGAACCAGGGTACACCACACTAGCTATACACAAGGTCGAGACACCCGGACAGAACCCCCTACGACAACCTCCATACCGCATCCCGGAAGCAGTCCGAGAAGGAATGCGGAAGGAGATACAGGAGATGACCCGGCTGGGGGTTATTGAGCACTCCGATAGTCCGTGGGCGTCGCCCGTAGTCCTAGTACCCAAGAAAGATGGGACCACCCGGTTCTGTGTGGATTACAGGCGGCTCAACGAGCGGACTACCACGGACGCCTACCCGATGCCCCGGATAGACGAGTTATTAGACCGCATTGCCAGGGGGCGCTACCTGACCACCATTGACCTATGTAAAGGGTACTGGCAGATCCCCCTGGCCGAGGATGCTATCCCCAAGTCGGCCTTCGTCACCCCGTTTGGCCTATACCAGTTTAGGGTTATGCCATTCGGGATGAAGAACGCTCCGGCTACCTTCCAGCGTATGGTGGATAGGCTCCTAGATGGCTTCCAGGGATTTGCATGTGCATACCTGGACGACATCGCGGTTTACAGTGAGTCTTGGGAAGACCACCTAGTACACGTAGGGGTAGTGCTGGACAAGATTCGGGCCGCCGGCCTGACTCTGAAACCAGACAAGTGCCATTTAGGCATGGCAGAAGTGCAGTACTTGGGTCACCGGGTAGGTTGTGGGAGCCAGAGACCCGAACCGGCCAAGGTGGAAGCAGTAGCTAACTGGCCCACACCTATCACCAAGACCCAAGTACTTGCCTTCCTAGGGACAGCGGGTTACTATCGACGTTTTGTCCCCGACTACAGTACGATTGCCAAGCCCCTAACTGATTGGACTAAAAAGAATTTACCTAGACAGGTCCTGTGGTCTCCAGCTTGTGAAGCCGCGTTTCAAGCCCTGAAGCAGGCTCTTGTGAATGCCCCTGTCCTGGCTGCCCCAGTCCCTAACAAACGTTTTCTTGTCCACACAGACGCTTCCATGTATGGACTGGGGGCTGTGCTGAGCCAGGTCGGGGAGGATGGCGGAGAACACCCTGTCGCATATCTCAGCAGAAAGTTACTACCTCGAGAAGTGAGTTATGCGGCAGTAGAGAAAGAGTGTTTAGCCCTGGTCTGGGCACTGAAGAAACTGAGCCCCTACCTATACGGACAAGAATTTTCCCTCGTAACAGACCACAACCCCCTCGTCTGGCTTAACCGGGTCTCTGGGGACAATGGCAGACTGCTGAGGTGGAGTTTGGCCTTGCAGCCTTATAATTTCACTATCAGCTACCGACCCGGTAAGCAGAATGGGAATGCGGATGGGTTATCCCGGCAAATAGACGTCCCTATTCCCTCTAAGTCCGGTCATCCCCAAGTTGACCCGCCACAGGGTCAAGCCGGGTCTGCCGGAGTGTTCCACAAGGAGGGAGCCATGTGACAGACCCATCCCGCTGGACTAAACCTATTGGGTTCGTCTGATTTGCCCAGTACTTATGGTCCCTGAGAGATCCTGCGGAGAGTTGTGACTTTGCACAACTAACAGTTCGAATACAGCCAAAACCAACGAAGCGCTAAAGCTATCAAAGCCTCGTGGTGGCCGACATCGGACAAAGGGCCACGTGGCGGCGGCCATTTTACCTTCGAATCCGCCGACCCGTACTATCGACGATACTTCGACAGTACAACGTAGTCGAAGTACCGATCCACTTCGAACAGGACGTAGACATTTTTAGGCCAACAAGTGACCGACCGTATAGCCCGAATCCAGGGAACTCTTTTGGGCACGAAACGGTAGCTGCGGTCGGTCATAAACAGACATTCGAGTAACTTTGGATTCACTGGAGGGATTGGTGTGATTTTTGAGACTGTTTATGATTTAAGTATGCTGAATCTGAATATGTGCCTTTTATGTGAATATGATGGATGGATTTGGAGTTATGAAAGTTGTATAAAAATATATTCTAAACTGCCTGTATAATAAGATTATGTGTCACACCAAGGGGAGGGAATGTGTGGGATGTACCATCGATGCCAGTGGTTGTTTTATGCCTCCCCTTGGGTGTGGCCTGTGTGTGTGAAATGCAAATAAAAGGCAGGCTGGCTGTTCCAGTCCTCAGTTCATGTTTTACCCTCATAATGGAGCTTGGTCTCGTTATTGGGGGAACCGGGAATACAAGTGACTAACGACTGTGTCTGGAGCTCGGAAGGTGGTACCGTAACACTAGTGACAATTGTCACACAGGTATCAGGTGTTGGTCCTTTGCTCTCCACTTATACTGTGCTGCATTCTATCAGCAATTTTGACACAGGACACTTATGTCCTTTTATTCAGATATACCCATGCATCATTCTCAAGGGAAACCCTTGGTTCTTTCATATTAGTAACTCCGCCACATACTTCTTGTTTTCGGTGTCACAGACGTGGTCACTAGCATTCTGTTCACTCCTCTATACATTTACGGTTCTGTTTAGCCTCTGCCCTGTTGTGGTTCTAGCTATCCAACAGTGCGTTCTAATTACAGTATTGTTATTTTGGTTTCGACCCAGCTGTGTCCTGAATATTCTGATCTCCGTGCTCTTTCACCTTTGCTTGCTTTATTGTTCTCTTTTTCCTCTATTACCCGTGATCTCGGCCTGTCTCTGAATTTGCTTCGCCTGCTTTTAGGTGTGTCTTTGCCTTGCTGGGCCCATTATTAAGGTCAGCTATTCTAAGGACTGATAATATATACCTATCTTTTTATTCTCTGTTTGAGATTCATTCCTTTCGTCCTATTCTGTGTTTGTTTAAATTGCTGAATCCTGACACTTAGAATGATCATGTGTGATATTTTTGGATGTTAGCTACATTTCGCTGGTATATAACATATGTTTTGGGTTGTTTTTTTTTTTGTTTTGTTTTTTATTTCAAGTTTATAGGGTTACTACAAGCATCGTAACAATTGCATCCCATTGTACCCTGGCACTCTTCAGTAGGCTGGCAAATGAAAGCCTTTGCCAGTTGCAATATCTCAGCATGTGCAGTGTTTCAAACTGAAATGTTGCTTATACAGAAACTTTGCACCATGATCACTTCAAAACGCTAAGTGGTAACAATGCTTGGAGTAATCCCTTAAGCACCTTATTGGCTAAATACCGGGATCTTCCAGAGCACTATATAATAATATTACGCTCAGACATGTCAATTTTAGCTTTTGACATAACTTCTCCTTTTTTTAAAATTTTATTTACGCTGCTCATTTATGGATATAATAAATAATAAAATTCATATTATTAATTTAGCATTGTTACAGTGTCTGTAGCAATAACCTACTTCCATGAATAAGGCATGAAGCTGCAAAATAATTATGCTGAATGCCAGCGAGAAAATATCAAAAGCAACAAAACGGCACATGTATTTTTTTTAGCAGCTGTTATAATTGCATGACAATATTTGTCTCATAAAATTAGATTTGTCCTGCTGTTTGCAACTTTCAACTATCTTTAAAGAACCCAGAGCATGTGTCTGCAATGAAGGAGGCTGCTTTTAAGCACTCAGCAACACCTTCGAACAAACATATGGAGACACAAGTTAATATTTCATGCAGCGTATGTTTAGGTATCAGACCTACACTGTAGAGCGAGAGAAAGCTGAAGTTGCCATTCCATGCTGGGTTAGCAAGCTTTAGTGTTTTTAGCATGTGTAGTGAAAATATAGATCCTGCAAGCAAATGTCTGATAATCATAACTGTCTAGCTTTAGCTGATACTTTCTATGTTATGGCTACATTAACCCTGTCACTACCACAGTCTCTTTGTTAAAAACAAATATAAATGTGAAACTGTCACTACTGAATAGAACGTTGAAAATGACATATAAATCGTTCTCCTTTCTACTTGCGATGCATTGTTTTCATGCCTGTATTTAACAAATATATATCTGTAAGGTGTGAGAAATAAAAAAAGAAATGTAGAAATTCACACAATTCTATCCTGAAACTGAGTGCCTCCATCTTAGCTCCCTGTCAATCACTGTTAAAAAACATCCTTTGCGCTTGGCGGTCAACATAGAAAAGAATGCTGATAAGAGGAGAAATTAAACAATGTTTCTCCTTCTCATTTGCCTCTTATTGGCTTTGGCTGTGCCTGGACTGAACTGGCTTGTGAATATACATTCAAAACAGAGCATCACATGGAAAAGGTTAATGCACTTTATAGGTCATTTTCAAAAAACATTTTAATTCAGTTATGTAATATCCAGAAAAGCAATGGTTTTCCTCTAAAGGAACATGATAGTGTTAGGAATACAAACATGTATTCCTGACACTATAGTTTTAAAAGCGCCATTTAGGTGCCTCCCCCCACCTTTGCCTGCTTTTAAAAATGTGTTTAAACATACCTTTATTCCAGCATTGTGCCAGTCTCGCCAAGGCGGGCTCCACCCCACTCTGATCATCAAAGTTGAAGATGTTAGTCAATCTAATGCGTTCTCCTCACACAGATGCATTGAATCAAGTTTATAACAGGTGTTGACAGGGAGCTAAAATGGAGTTCCTGCACAGAGCAACGTAAATGTCATTTAAGTTAATTTTTTCAGTCCTTACAAACCCTTAAATGTTACATTTAGAGGATTAATAAACATAATTTAAAAATTCCTGGGTAATGACTGTTCACATTTAAGTATAACACATTTATTTGAAACCCAATTAATAGCTTTCAATTAGAATATGGAAAATTCAATTATAGTTCATTCCTAATTATAACTGTAGCTCAAGCAAATCCTTATCATTTTGTTTTGGTGACACTGCTGTCACCTACAGTAGGTGCAGCAAAATAAGGGAATAAAATAAGCAAAATATATAATAACTGGTAAAACATCTTGTTTTACATATTTGTAGGCAATATGCCAAAGAGTAAGCATCTCAAACAGTGCAAATCATGTTAAACGTAAATGTATTTCTTGCTTCTATGGCCACCTCACTTCCTACAGTATAAAATATTGAGAATTCAGTAAGGTTCAGTAAGGGCCATGTTGTCATCATGCCATTTTTAGCAGCCCTGGTGCATTATTGTTATGTCACTGATCCATCCAGCATTATAGGTTACATTAATGGTCATTGCAGTCCTCTAAAGTACTTCAGCTTGCTAAAGTGATTTAGTTTTTAACTCCATGTAACCTCCTGTAAGAGAAATCAGTACTTTTACAAATCCCCTTTGAGGCAGGAAATCATCCCTGCTTTTTAAGAAGACATCAGGTATGCTTTCCTGCCTCTTTCTTTAACCCCTTAAGGACACAGGACATGTGTGACATGTCATGATTCCCTTTTATTCCACAAGTTTGGTTCTTAAGGGGTTAAATTGTAGTTCTAAGAGGAATCAAATGTTTTTCTTTGTTTTCAATAGGTGACAGATCATGGTGAGTTCTGCAGACCTGCCATGTGACTCAATGCTTCCTCACAGAGAAGCATCTGATTGGACACAAGAAACCGGTAATGATGGTTTCACAGATTATGATTTCACTGGATTGGAGTTGCAAAGAGGAGACTCCTGACACTGGAATAAAACTAAGTTTAATATATATTTAATTAAGATAATAAATATATATATATATATATATATATATATTTATTTTTAAAAATTGTTAATGTTCCATTAAAGAAGCATATTGCATATTATTTTTTTGAGCTTTAAATCTGAATTATGAAAGCAAACATTCAAAAATCACCCCAAACTGTTTTTGTTTTTCCTGTCCACGCAGAACCGGGTATATCTTCTCTAGCCCAGTCATCCTCATTGTATCTCCTAGTGTACACACATAATAAATAATGCTATAATGCTCAGCATTCATCTGGTTACGAGCAAATTCTAACTATTCCTAAATGTCCAGGGTCCGTAGAGTCACTCATTTTCATAGCCCTAAAATGTGCAGAATGATTGCTTCACTGAACTTGCTCAAAATATTGCAAGAAACATTTCAAGCATGTACAAATGCATGCTGTGCCTTGTGTGCTTCACCAAGGTGTGCATGCTCAGAAAGTTCATACCTCCTTTGTCAAACATGCCTCCTGTGTGCTAGTTATACGGATATTAGTGATGTCCCGAACAGTTCGCCGGGAACCGTTCACCGGCGAACATAGCGTGTTCGCGGTCGCGAACATGCGCGATGTTCGGTCCGCCCCCTATTCGTCATGGAAATGGGAGGGTCTGGGAGGGAGGGTCTGCTGCTGATTGGCTGGAATGTGTCTGCTGACTGTGAGGTACAGGGTCAAAGTTTACTCAATGGTGACGAATAGGGGGCGGACCGAACATTGCGCGTGTTCGCGACTGCGAACGCACTATGTTCGCCGGCGAATGGTTCCCCGCAAACTGTTCGGGACATCACTAACGGATATACTAATATACATATTTGTTCCTGCTTGGCAGTAACATAAAGCCATGGAAGTCCCATAAAGCTTTGTGTAATCATTATTATTATTTGAAATGTACAGTACAGAGCCTGGTACTACCACAGACTTGACAATAATTCTCCTGTCCTTTCTATGTCTTCCAGAGCCTCCTGGAGAAATAAACATGTTCGGAATAACAGGTGGCTGTGCTGTGATGCATGATGCTCCTAGGCCTAGGTCCTATTATTTTTTTTTTTTGACATTCTTATTTTATTTTATTTTTTTTGTCAATCTTTCTTTTATTAGAGGCATATAATATGGGGTACAGAAGAGAAAATGGAGGAAACGTTTGAGTGATTTACAGTATAGGGTTGATACATCAATTCGCAAAATTAGATTACATTTCCAGAAGTGCAATGCCTCATTTTTATATTTTTGTTGCTAAACTTTTAGGTGAGAATACAAGCTATGGACCATAAAATCCGGTTGGTAACATGCTAAGTTATGATAGACAGACATCCAGTGACACATGAGTTTATAGCAAACTAACAGTTTAAGGAAACACAAGAGTCAAGAAACGAGAAAAGCGTTAGGCAAGTGCATCAGGCTAAATAAGATTAAATGGGAACTGGTGGTCTGAGCACATGTCTAATGAGTGCCGTAGAGGATTATAAAGCATAAACGTACAATATAAAATACTTATGATAAAAAGCAAATCAGGGGTGTCTACTAGGCTAAGCCAGAGTGTCCGCATTTTGCAGGTGAGAGTCTCAGTGTGAGGGTATGCAGGGTTTGTGTGCCGGTCATCCGATCTGCACCTAGGAGAGTATGGCTGGTGCATCCATGGTGAGGCCAATTCAGCCGATGCCCCGCTTGTGCAGGAGTGTTGGAGCTGAAGAGGGTATTGGACCGGGAGCCATGTCGTGCCCTCGTATGCGAGGCAAGTCAGTCTCTGGGAAAGGGGTTCTCAGAGGTGCTGTGGGTGTGCGGCAAGATGTTGCTGAGGGTCTCCGTGGTCTGCCGTGCTGGTTCCCCAAATGGAGGGTGCTGAGGTTGTGATTGGGTAGTCCCTGCTGGGGGTGAGGAGGACTCACCGCTGTTCCTGGTCTGCGGTTTCGGGGTTTGTGTCGGGGTGTCCTCCTCCTCCCTCTCGCCGTCTTAGCTTTGGCTTTGTCCCGGGCGGGTGTTGTGGGTCTCACCCCAGCCTCACCCTGGGTGGTTGCTGGTAGAGTCTCCACTTCCGTGTCCCCTTGGCGGCTGATTCTAGCCCAAAAGGCTTCAAAAAGGCGGTCCAATCTTTCCTCCAGAGATAGCCGTTGGGTGCTGTCTGGGGGTTGACACGTGGTGTCCGCCATAGTTGCCAGTGTTGGTCCGGCTATGTGGGACTGTCCCCTTTGTGGTTGTGCTGCTGCGTTCCAAGCTGTAAGTACCGGGATATCCCTCACCGGTGGGGGGGGGGATGGAGTTTGCCAGGGAGACCTCCAAGTGAATGGCTGCAGGCAGCGCAGGGATCGGCCGCCTCCCCGCCCCGTCTGAGTAGGCCTCAGGTAGGCCTCAGGTCAATCCCCGGTCAGGAGCTGTCGGTCGCGGTCAGGATACTAGATTTTTTATTCTGTGGTCTAGGGCTCCACACTCGATGTCGTGTGATCGTCGATTGGCAGGGTTTTGCCCCAATTCTGGCTTGATATGAGCGGTTTTGCACGGAGCTCGTCTCCCGTGCGACCGCTCAGCTCGGCTGCTTGGCTCCGCCCTCCGCCTAGGTCCTATTATTGTCCACAGTAACTTTGGGGTTATATGATGGCTGATGATTACATTTCACAATCACAAACAACCATCAAGTAATTTGCCAAACTAGTAACTTACTGAATATGCCTGTTTATTGTATTTCCATCCTTCTGCTATAAGTGTATTTTATTCACAAGTGTATCCCAGATAATTAGTGCACCTGTCATTCGTTTCATCCACTAGATGGCAGTAACTGTGTTTATGTGTCCTGCTGTGAAGTTTTATTTAAGTATTTAAAAACAAAAAAAATCTCATTACTCTTATGTATTATGTGTGAGCAATAAGATACCACAAAATAGTGATGGATTGAATTTAACCAAATCATAATCAGATATAAAATAACAATTAAGCAAGTCCTATTGGCATTATGATTTTGAAGAGTAACATTGAAGCACAGTGAATCGTCAGATAGTGAGCCACAGAGCTTACTATTCAATTAAGGATTTTTTTCACATAAAATATAAAGTACAGAACCATTTTATGCACAATAGAATTAATTTCCAAAGGCATGTTCAGCTTTTACACACCCACATAGGCCCCAAAGGGGTTAAATGATTTAGAAAATGTATGTTAATTAACGTGCATTGTTGTACATTATTAGTTCCAGATTTCATCTCCTTTATTATAAATGACTGAGACAGTGGTATCACAAGGGAAAAGGAACAATTATCTATAGAAAGAATAAATTGATTTCAAACATTGCATATTGCTATACTTGTTCCACTGTGTAAGTCTCACCTGCTCATTAACACACTTACTGAAATAGCATGCATTAATGTAACATGCAAATGTGGTACTTTCTTAAGAAAGGCTATTTTCATCAAATAGATAGCTTATCTGCAGGGCTCTCAAAACATCCTGCACAGTTTCTTACAGTCTCTTTTGCTAACTAGTAGGGTTGGTGACCGGGAAAATAGCTTTGGTAAAAAAGCATAGAAAAATCGTTCCTGGATTGTTTGACCTAAAATTTGCTTTTACTGCTGGTCAGTTATTTTGCTTTTCCATTTACACCACCTTGCCAACTATACACCATCTATAATTTAGTGAATGGCCCTCACTGACAAGGTCATTATAAGGGTTCAGCCAAAGTAGCCAAAATTTGCAATTCTCCGTTCAGTGAATATATCCCATTGGATCAAACTCTGCAGAATTTGTTGGCAGTATATTAATAATCATAGTAATTGAATGTAATTTGCAACATAACATGTTTTATGTAAAACCCTGCATAAAATAAAAGACTAGTAGCATATGATTTTATGTACATCAAATTGGGAAACAATCAGGAGTATGCCAATAGTCAATGACACCCGAGTTCTGAGTGTCCACTTGCCACGCACCTTTTTACATCTGTCCTTTTTTTCTCTAAAAAACAAACTAGAGCTCAAGAGCATGAACAGCAACTCAATAACTATTGTACAATTATTTATTGTACAAACAGAGAACATGAGGAATCGGGCAAAAGCTTAAAAAAACGCACAATACGGCAGCCCAAATCCAAAATGCTCGCTAGTTCCTGCTGCACAAGAGATACAGCAACCCCGGACGCTTATTTCTAGTTTATTTGAACTTCGTCAACATTCAAGGTACAGTGAGCACAGGTCTGGATTGAATTTTTTACTTAGGGAGACCCTAAGTAAATTCATTGCAGCAAAACAGGAAAGGTTAAAACAGGCAAAACCTCAGAGAAACCTGAAAAGCATGCCCTGTTGGTTACATAGTTACATAGTTAGATAGCTGAAAAGAGACTTGCGTCCATCAAGTTCAGCCTTCCTCACACCTGTTTTTTGCTGTTGATCCAAAAGGCAAAAAAAAACAAAAAACAAAAAAAAAAACCAGTTTGAAGCACAATTTTGCAACAAGCTAGGACAAAAAAATTCCTTCTTGACCCCAGAATGGCAGTCAGATTTATCCTTGAATCAAGCAGTTATTACCCTACATTGAAAGATTATATCCTTGAATATTCTGTCTTTGCAAGTATGCATCTAGTAGCTGTTTGAACATCTGTATGGACTCTGATAAAACCACTTCTTCAGGCAGAGAATTCCACATCCTGATTGTTCTTACAGTAAAAAAACCTTTCCTTTGCCTTAGACGAAATCTTCTTTCTTCCAGTCTAAACGCATGGCCTCGTGTCCTATGTAAAGTCCGGTTTGTGAATAGATTTCCACACAATGGTTTGTATTGGCCCCGAACATATATATGGTTATTCCCCGCTCAGGTCTCAAATAGGTTTTTGATCGCTTTTTTTTATTGATTGCATATCAGACAAATGCCCCCCCAGAAGGGCAGTCCTTATTTGACATGCTGGCAGGTTCCCTCTGCACGAATGATACAGCAACCCCAGACAATCATTTCAGCCTTTGTTGAGTCTTCTAAGTGAGATGTAGCTTGTACCCCTCTAGGCAAAGTAAATCCATGTCTGGATTACCCTTTTGAATTAGGTAGTCCCTAATTAAATGCATTGCAGCAAAAAACAGATAATACTAGAACCTAAGAACAGGCAAAGGCTCAGAGAAACCTCAATAGCTTGCCCTTTCTGTTCGTTCCTGATCAGGTCTCAACAACGTTTTTGCTTACTTGTGCCATTACAGAGAGAACCTATACAATTTACACATAAACCTGATGCCTGCCCATAAGGGCAGTCCAGATACAAAACGCTGGCACATTCCCTCTGCCCGAGAGATACAGCAACCACAGACAATCTTTTTGGCCTTCTTTGGGCCTTGTCAGCAAAGCGTAGTTTATACCCTCTAGGCACAGAGTTCACATCTAGATTACCTTTCTGACGTAAGGAGATCCTAAGTAAATGGATTGCAGCAGAAACAGAACTTGACAACTCTGAAAGTAGTTTAGCAAAATCTCTATAGCTTCCTTTTCATGAAATCCCTGATTAGAACTTGCTGGTTAGTTCACAATACACAATAGATACCAGAGCTGTCAAATCTTTTCAACTTTCTCTGGGGCCCATGTGTGGATTACCAGTTTGATAAGTGTTGCCTTTGACCCAAGGGGACTAACGATGGCTACCTCCATTGAGAAAAACTCAGCTAAGAAATCCATAGATGAGTTAATAACTAGATATTTTTAGTCTAAAAAGGAAATAGTAAGGTTATAATATATGCAATATTTTATAATCAGTAATATGAAAATTAAAGATTGTTTTTCTTTAAAAGTATCTGAATAAAATTGATAAAAAGTTTCTAAAAACACTACCTCAACAAATAAATTGAGATTGTATGGTCTGTTGATTTTAATCACCAATTTAAGCTAAAATGGTTTAGTTTCCCCCACCCACCCCAATGTCTAATACATGCAGAGTAGAACAAGTAATTGCTTAGGCTGAAATGCCTAATGATATATAACATGGGTACCTCTTATTTAATCTATTTTGTTTGTAAGTTTTCGAGGAACGTGGTAATCACAACTGCTTGAGATTTAAGTTAAATAATTTGCCTAATTCTTTGCTCTAAAAGCATGCTTAAAATGCAGTCTATTAAATTTATAGATAAAACATGATAAAAGTGTTAGTTTATTTTGTTAGTGAAAATTAAGTTTATGCCTGGCTACAGGTTTCTTTTGTTGTTGTTCAGAAACCTTACATCCAATTGAAAGCTCACAATTATATGGACTTTTCTTGCCCCTTCTATTAAGAAAACTCACACTTCTAACATCAATAAATAAGGAGATTGTGGTTTAGGATTAAGATTCCGAATATATAAACAAAGCATCAATTTTAAACTAAATTGGGACAGAAATGCTTCCAACAGGATACACAATTGCAAATGCCAATAATATGCGACATAATATCACAATCTATTGAAATGTTAAAGTTGAATACATATTTCACAAAGATACTTATGTATTCAATGTAATATATCAAGATGTACTTATCTTATGCCAATAATCTCAACAATCTTTCTGACACACATGCAGATACACAGACACACACATGCACTAAAACACATACAGATAAACAGATACACACACTGACACACATGCAGATACACACATAGACACACATGCAGATACAAATACGGACACACATACAGATACACACGCACACATGCACAATAAACACTGAGACACATACAGATACACATAATAACACTCATACTGATACAAACACTGACACAGATACACAGGGATATAGACTGAAACACATGTAGACACACAGATACACATAGAGACACACATGCAGATACATAGACAGACAGATACACATACACAAATATATTCATACAGACATACATGCAGATACACATACAGACAAGCAGATACACAGACACACACAGATACACACACATGCAGATACACAGACACACAGAACGACTCACAGATACACATAATGACGCACATGCAGGTACATGTAATGACAAAGATACAGATACAAACACTGTGACACTCACAGATGCAAAAACTGACACACTTACAGACACACAGGGGCACACACTGACACACATGCGGATACATAGACATACAGATACATGTACAGACACACATGCATATACACAGATATACAGACACACAGATACACACACACAAATACACATAGAGACACACAAGCAGATACTCATAAAGACACACAGATACACATACAAACAGACACACAGATACACATACAGACACAAAGATACACATACAGACACACAGATACACACGTGCAAAATGTACATTTTTATTTACCCTCGGGTAGTAAGATTGTGGCTTCTCTGGGGTCATGTTGGCAGGCTGAGGTTGTTGGCAGTCAAAGACTCTCCCGGTCTGCGCTGCCTTTTCCTCCTGCGTGGCTTGGTCTGGGAAACTGACAGGGCCCCTGACCATAGAGTGCCATCACACGGTCTTAAGTGTATGAACTACTTGATGAGCCCCGTTAGCGTGTGGCCCCAGTGCTGCTGCACCGGTGGTAGTTCCACCACTGCGTAGCACATGCATTGAGGTTGCTATGCTTTGAAGAGCAGAATGACCGTCTGTGGTTGGTCTTTTCTGCTCTTTTTTTTCAGTCAAATGTTAGGCACAGTGATTGGGAGAAATAATTATCAAGTGATAAGTATCAATTGGTGTTTTATACAAAAAACTATAAAAACAACAAAGATTGAAACTGTAATAGCACAATGTGAAAACATGCACTGTGACTTTAACTTTACCCCCACGGGTTGAGCTTTAAACTAATTTGTGCAGAAATCAAGTTGTAAAAAAAAACTTAGCTTTGTAGTTATCTTCAATAAAAATTGCTATATATATATATATATATATATTTATTCTTAATTTTAGGAGTGCAGTGATAAGTACAAGCTTTTGTGATGACATATGACAAGAGGTATAATGATAATATTTAAACATAAGGTCAAAATATGCTGCACTTTTTTTGTAAAGAAAACATGCTTATTCATAGTAAGTCAATATATTAGTAGTGAAAAGTAAGTCAATATATTAGTAGTGAAAAAGTAAGTAGTAAGTAAAGAGTAAAGGTGGCTAAGTAAACCGACTATACGGTTAGACATAATAATAAAGTCTCACAGGCAACTTGAAGAAGGCAAGTTTGCATAGAGAGTAGTTTCTGAGGCTAGCACTACTCAAGGAAATCAAACGATTTGTATGGAGAAATACTCAGATTTAACATCATGTGTGGGAACAGAAACATGGAGAGCAATAATAAAGGGAGCTGGGTCAATAGCGTAAATCTCCTATACCAAGGCATCTAGCCTTCACCTGATACCATGCTGATTATCAGAGTACCAGCAGTCCAGAACAGATTGCTGTCCTCGGTTCTTGGCTCATGGAGTCGAATCCTGAGTGGCTGTGTGCGTGGCTTGGGAATGTGGTCACTTCCTCTGGGGGTATGGGATAGGCTTCGGGATTTTCCCCCTTATGAGCCATAAGCCGAGGTGTGCAGGAGCGGGTGCTGGACTTTTCAGGATGTGGACTTTTCAGGATGTGGTCAGTTTGTGCTTTTTTCCCATGAGGCTTCCTATTGTAGAGAGCTAAGGATGGTTTCTGGATCAGATAAGCCAGGTAGTGCACTTTGGAAGAGAGGTGTAGCATAGCATCCTCCCATCTCTCTTCTGCAATCCGAACCTGTCTGCACTTCAGGTTCTGCCAGAAGGCACGAAAAAGGTTGTCTAGCAGCTGTAGGATGTTATGCTGTGATTGTCGGGTGGTTGTTGTAGTGGCTGTGTCCGCCATCTTAGTTCTGGTATAGAGACTGAGCATGTGTTGCAGAGGAGTAGGTGATGTACTATACCCTTCATGATAGGTAAGTATAGCCTGTCAAATTGTGCCAGGATGACCCTCACCGGCGCGGGGGGGGGAGTTTTGGGGCCCTGACCACTGTCATGTAGTACTGCAAGATCGCCAGCAGGGAGATCGGCCACCTCTTCCATGCTTGCATCCCCGACGTAGATTACAGGGGTTTGTCAGTGTCAGACTGCCCGTCGAGTGGTGAGAAACCCGGAGAGTAGGTCGCTGAGATGTCCTGACACCCTCCAGCACTCAAAAATTGGTTGTATGCAGGCTTAATATTTACAAAATTGCTGTGTATTAGGGCTTCGCACAGAGCTTGCATTTAGTGCAACCGTTCAGCTCGGCGGCCAGGCCCAACCCCCCAGAAATACCTCATTTTAAATTAGTTTTTCTACCAATCTATACGTTTGTTAGCAAAACTGCTAACACAATGTAGAGATGAAATATCATGTCCTATCAGAAGAGGATCAGTGGTTTGGGGCCTGACAGGTCCCCTTTTAGGAATGCTAATGAGTTGTTAATTATGTTAAAGGTATAATAATCCTACCATTAACCATGTTTTACCGCAGCACTTTTCCCATTATTGGATTTTTGAGTAAGATCCCTATATCTTATGTTAAACCTGCACGTTTTGGCCATCACAATCCTAATAAAGAGGAGTTAGCAGGGGCATGGCTTGGCCCTCAACATAGATGGCAGCATAACCTGAAGGCTCCCGACAATCCGCACTGAATCACACACTTGCCTGTAGCATCGAGACCCATACACGCCTCAAAACGCACCTACTATGTCCAGTGCAGGTTCTGGAGCAAAGCCATCAGGGAAGAAGAGAGCAGAACAAGGTGAAAATCCGATATCTGTGGCTAACATGTTTGCAGTCTCGCGCTCTACTCAGGCCTCAAAAGTTGGCTGTCACATGAGTCCATGCGGCTCGCTTTATCCAGCCTCCACCGCCGGCTATTTCTCTGATATCCCCCCAGGAGAAACCTCTCAAATCCTGCTCAAATTGGCAGAGGTGAAAACCTTCCTCGCTGGGGAAATAACCTGTAACTCCCAAGAAGTTAAAGTGGAGTGTTGTGGCCATGATTTAAATATGAATATTAATATTTTAATAAATATATAATAATTAAGCAATAAGTAACAACATGAATATTTTGTATAGTTCGTGGTATTATGGTCGAATATGTGGATAGAAAATACACAAAACGTTGTAATATTAAATGTATATTTAATATAAATATAATAACAAGTAAACAAATGCTAGCAGAATGTCAATTTACTACAATAATTACACAATTCAAAACTGCAACATATTACATACAAAAAAGGCTATAACAGTTGCTAAATGTTACAATGGTTTCACATGGTACAATACAAAACATAATTAAACTTACACAGGCCCCAGCTGGGGCTGGGGCTATCAGCTGTTACATCCTTAGACAGTCTAGGGCAAAGCAAAAGAGACCCTTAATCCTTCCTACATGTGGTTTTTATTCAGTGTAAATAGCTGGCCTGATGCCAGAAGCACATGGATTCCTACACACTGCCTCTAGTGGTGCCTCCAAAGCATTAAACCCATTATGCTTTATTTATGATGTAAAGTAATTAATTAGTAAATACCATTACATGGAGATACAGGCCATGGGGACGCGCACCTCTGAACAGGAGCAGCGGATGGAATCCGTGCCGTGGTGCAAGCCCTCAACACGGTAGGGACACCATGGCCCAGCAGTTAGATCATCTGGAAATGATGACCAATCCAATCATTCCAGGCGGAATAATTTACACATTAGAATCACCAAATGAAGGCCCACTTCCACAGAAAATGATACCTGACATACTGGATGAAACTTGTTATTAAATATAAATTTAATATTACAACGTTTTGTGTATTTTATATCCACATATTCGACCATAATACCACAAACTATAAAAAATATTCATGTTGTTACTTATTGCTTAATTATTATATATTTATTAAAATATTAATATTCATATTTAAGTCATGGCCACAACACTCCACTTTAACTTCTCCACTTTAACTTCTTGGGAGTTACAGGTTATTTCCCCAGCGAGGTAAGTTTTCACCTCTGCCAATTTGAGCAGGATTTGAGAGGTTTCTCCTGGGGGGATATCAGAGAAATAGCCGGCGGTGGAGGCTGGATAAAGCGAGCCGCATGCCAACTTTTGAGGCCTGAGTAGAGCGCAAGACTGCAAACATGTTAGCCACAGAGATCGGATTTTCACCTTGTTCTGCTTTCTTCTTCCCTGATGGCTTTGCACCAGAACCTGCACTGGACATAGTAGGTGCGTTTTGAGGCAAGTGCGGATTGTCGGGAGCTTTCAGGTTATGCTGCCATCTATGTTGAGGGCCAAGCCATGCCCCTGCTAACTCTGTGCGTACCTCTTTAAGGGCGGCAAAGTCACGCAACTGTAGATATCGGAAAAAATCCCTGGTCCAAAGGGGGGCCAGTTCCTTTAATCTGTCATGGGTGATTATCATTTTGTCTATGTACAAGTGTATCTTTGGAGGCCTGTGTGTTCAATCCCCTTAAAGTCCCTTGCGTTAAGGCCCGGGGGGCATGCCCTGTTCCTGAGGACTGGGGTCATCGGGGAGGGCAGCTTGCTAAGAAGATATTTGGATGTAGTCAGGTCCCATATCCTGATGGAGTTGAGTATTGGCGGGCTGTTGTGCCTAATCATTAAATTCATGAAGCACCAATATCAAAAAAAGCAATAATCAATGACTCTAAGGTTTTTTAAAGATATTGGTGGGCACCAAAACCCTATTTGGGATGAGTGAATTGAGTATTTGAGAAAGGGAAAAACACCGACACCAAGTACTTGTAAATAATCAATACAAACTTTATTGAAGAACAGAAACTTAATTAATAAGTAATAATATTCAATATATACTGCACATTCAGCTTAAGGAAACGTCTCAATTATCTAGATATCAGTTTAAGTATACATCACCATTAGAGAAGCTTGGTTGTCACTCCGCTGCACACGACTGAGAACTTCTGGCAGTCAGGCTTGGAGGGACCCTGTCTACTGGGAACAAACAGCAGAACCAGCAACACACGTCCGTATTACAGGTGGGTAGTACTCCAAGGAGTGCCAAGTTTTCATCTTTTATACCTTTTTTACCAATGGGATGGATAGTCTGTACTTTTCCACCAAGTCTCCTTGTCAGTACAGCCCAGCAAAGACCTTGCACAAGCGCTGGATGGTACCGGCAGCTGGCCAGTCTGTTCAGGACCACCAACAATGCCATGCCAGATCTGTGCGGTTAATTGTCTCATATATAAGCTTGCTCTGTACTAATCTCGTGATGGTAAGCATGAGTCATTCTGATGCTGTGTTTTGTGGTTTTATACAGTTTCAGTGCTGTGCATTAGTAGCTGTGGCATGCAGCCTGCATCTAGTGATACTGCCTGTGTGTGCTTATGTGTTTACCGGCACCATCTTAACTATCTATAAGAGTTTGATTTGCTCAATAGTGATCAATCAATAATTCTTAATTAATATGGGATATTTGTGACGAACCCATCTGTATAGACTTGTATTGCTGGTTCGTCTGTTTGCCTTGAGTTCGTGGATTTCCTGTCCGTATGCCCTTGTTCGTATGTTTTCCTTAGTACCGATTGAAACTACCGAACCAACGGCCACCCAGGAGAGGAGTGTGCGGCTTGTTAACACCTTGACCACAATTAGAACGTTGTGGTTAACCGCAAACACCTCTCCATTCCATTCGTACGGGTGGTCGTCGTTCGTATGCCGAACACGAGGCGGCGGCCATTTTGGACACGAGGCGAATCTGGTTGTTCGGTGCAAAACCTATGGATCTAAAAACGGACTCTTTATCTACCGAACACCGCTGGAGACGGCCGCCCCCCTTCTATTTTTCCTTGAGGCGTACGAACACCGGTCAGTTCGGGAGTTTCTCTAATTCGTATGGACTTACCCAGGTAGCCGTCCCATGGAGTCATTCGTATACCGAAGGACTTATGAGAGACTTTGACTCCATGGCGATTGGACTATGTACATCGGACCTGAGCGCTATTCGGTAGGAATATGCCCTCAGATCCAGGCTATCTGGGGATACGTTGCACGAACACTATACAATCGGTATTTCTGATTTTATGTATTTTATTGTAGTTTTCTTATTATGTTTTAAAAAGGCGATGGTCTCTATCCTCGGAGATAATTAGGTTTCTCCCTAATTATCTCCGGGATAGAACATAATGACTTATGGGTAAAATGGGAAGGGCTTGTATTGAAGCCACTGCGATTGGCTACTGTATAATATATTTTACAGTCTTCCACAAGGTCCCCTAGGGGAGTGTCTACCTTGTGGAGACCTGCATAAATACCGGGCAGGTAGCCCCCATTAAACACATTCCTGTTTGACCTTCAAGATGGAGCTTTGTCTCGTTTGTGGAGGGATTTACTATTGGCACAGCGTTTTCGTTTATTTCTAGCTGTCGAAGGATTTCGGATGAATTGCTGATCGGGAGTTGCCGTATTCGTATGCTCCGTTCGGGAGTTTTACAATCGGTTGGACTAAAATTGCATTTCTGGAGAAAGGGGATTATCGACTAAACGGCGGCTTCATTCCCCTGGCGGTGAGTGTCTTAACAATATTATTATCACACAAGCCTCAATGTACTGAGAAGGTCCTGCTAGTTTTGGGTACCCATATAAATAATTGGGGAAGATCTGCTTCCATTAGTAGAGATGTGATATCTACCCAACATTTATGTTCTGGGGGTGAATGAAAGTGAACAATTTGAGCCAGGTGTGCTGCTAGATTATAAAGAATTAAGTGTGGTAACCCCAAACCCCTCTGTTTTTGGGTCGGCATAGTAGGGCGCGTGCCATTCTGGGGTGCTTTCTTTGCCAGATAAATGTGTCTATGGCTTGCTATAAATGTGTTAGATCCACTCTTGTGGCTTTTACTGGTAGTGACTGGAATGGGAAGAGAAGCCGAGGCATTATGTTCATTTTTATTGTATGTAATCTCCCGATCCAAGAGATCAATTTATCCGTGCATTGCTCCAAATCCCAAAATAGGGTAAGCAGCGGTGGATAGTTATATCTGTATAATTGTGTGTGGTCTGATGTAAGTTTTACCCCTAAATATTGGAGTGTATCTCTGGCTTTGTGTAGATTAAATTTGGTGTGTATTAGTGCTGTGTCTGGAGCCGAAAAGTGGAATGGTAGTACCATAGACATTGTCAGATTTACCTTGTATTCCAAGACAGTACTGTACTGGGCTGGGCTAGGAGTTCAGTCAGGTGCGTCAGCAATTGCATTGGGTCTGTAAGAGTCAAGAGGACGTCATCTGCGTAGGCGGTGACCTTAAACTGCTTGCCAGACAGGGTAATCACTTTTATGTGAGGATGTTGCCTTATTGCTTGGAGCTGTGGCTCCAGTGAGAGTACGAACAGCAGTAGAGGCAGCGGGCAACCCTGCCTTGTTCTGCTGTGTAAGGGGAATGGGGTACGCTTAGCCCCCGTGATGATGGTCTGAGCTCTCAGGTTCGAGTATAGCGCTCAAATCGCTGTGGTGTATGCCACCGGGAAGCCCCATGCTGTGAGAAGGCCAAACAGATACGGGCACTTCACTCTGTTGAAGGCCTTCTCTGCGTCTAAAGAGAGCGCCAGAGAAGGCCTCCTTGATGCTCCCATGTGCCATGTTAAGACTGTGCTTCATCTAGTGTTGTCATACAATTGTCTCCCGGGCATGAAACCCACCTGGTCTGGGTGTATGAGACATGTTAAGAGTGGCGTAAGACTAGATGCCAGTATGCATTCGTACAATTTCAAGTATGAGTTGATCAGGGATATGGGTCTGTAGTTAGCTGCCTGCACTGCATCCCTGCCTGGTTTGGGAAGGAGAACGATGTTTGCAAGAGCCATTTCGGGGTCCAGGGTCCCTCCTTTCAGACTACTACTAAAGGAGCTGAAGGCTAAAAACGCAGACATCGCCCTAATACAAGAAACCCACCTTCCTAGGATGGCCTATATCAGACTATTAGATAGAATGTATACTAGGGTCTTTGAGGCCAGAGCATTGCACAAGCGCACTGGAGTGGGTATCCTTATACATAAACACTGCCCCTTTCAGATGACAGGAACCCAAATAGACCTGGAGGGCAGATATGTAACCATCACGGGCACAATACACACAACCAAATTTCACATACTGAGCGTTTACGCACCAAACGAATCAGACCCTTAGTTCTGGAAGTCCCTAACGACACTGGTGAACACAGGGGGCGCGGATTGGTGTCATAGTGGGGGAAGACTTTAATGCAGTACCATGTCCGGCTGCCGACAGAAGCACAAGACGGGGGGTGCCGCGGTCACACGGGAGAGGGACATTAGACAAACTGATGCACACTTTCCTAAGACACACAGGACTACACAACGCGTGGCGACTCCAACACCCTGACACATGACTCTACACATTTTAGACACATGCAATTAGTTTTTCGTTCCAAATGTGAATTAGGAAAAATTTCGGGAATTTCGGCCATTCGGATACTTGAATGTCCGAAGTGGCGTATTGCCGAATTTCCGAAGTGCTGAATTTCCGAAGTGCCCAACTGAACCAAATTGACGAAGTGACGAATTTCGGAAGTGCTGAAGTGCTTCGGATTTCTGAAAAGTGGCAAAACAAGAGAGGGAGGGAAAATTACGTGAATGATGACAGGGGTAGGGGTAGGAGTAGGGATAGGAGTAGGGTTAGGTGTAGGGCTAGGGGCAGCGTTAGGGGCAGGGTTAGGGATGGATTACGGGTTGGGTTAGGGGTATTGTTAGGGAGCCCTACAGATGTTCCGAATTGCCGAAGTCACGAATTGCCGAAGGCCCGAATTTCGGAAGTGCCTAACCGAACCAAATTGCTGAAGTGACTAATTTTTTTACTTACCCGAATCTCCGAACTTTTGCCCGTGCAGATCCCTAATACATTTTACAAAGCACCGCATGTCACCTACTCCAGAATAGATAATATATTAATTAACGGACCGTGAATGGCCAAGGTTATACACACTGACATTAACAGTATTACAAGGTTGGACCATGCAGATATTACAGTCACCCTCGACAGGCTCAAATACTCAACAAGCTTACTAAATTATTATTATTATTGTTTTATTATTTATGTAGTGCCAGCAAATTATGTAGCGCTGTACGATAAAGGCATAACCCACTCAGTGAACATATTTCTCAAGGAATATTTTGAACACAATTGTACACAAGACGTCAATCCCTCAACAATATGGGCGGGCCACAAGACGGTTATCAGGAGATACTTTATCAAGGCAGCCAGACACAAAAAAAGGCAAACAACTAAACAGTTATTAGAATTACAGATAGCCCTAAGGAAAGCAGAGCTCCAACAGCAGACAAACTGAACAAACTTAATGCCCTAGACATTCTATTAAAGCAATATCACTGGAGGGAGTGGCCCGTCTCATCCTCTGGTCCGGACACACATTATACAAGAAAATGGATACTCTCTTAGCATGGTCCTTACAACCAAGACAAGGGATCCAGCACATAACTAAGATCCTCACAGACAGGGGACATGGCAGAAACTCCAGACAAAATTAACAAAGTCTTCACGGGACTCGATGGATTTACCGCGGGTTATTACAAAAAATTCAGAGACATTCTAACCCCACTAACCTCTATAACCACTTTATGAAAGGGGGGACCCTGGACTCAGAAATGGCTCTCGCAAGCATTGTTCTCATGCCCAAACCAGGCAGGGACGCAGCACAGGCGGCTAACTACAGACCCATATCCCTGATCAATTCAAACTTGAAATGGTACGCAAGCATACTGGCATCTAGGCTTATGCCACTCTTAACACGTCTCATACACCAAGACCAGGTGGGCTTCATGCCCGGGAGATGAAGCACGGTCTTAACATGGCACATGGGAGCATTAAGGAGGCCTTCTCTGGCACTCTCTTTAGACATCGAGAAGGCCTTCGACAGAGTGAAGTAGCCGTATCTGTTTGGCCTTCTCACAGCATGGCTTCCCGGTGGCATACTCGAACCTGAGAGCTCAGAACATCATCCAACAGCTAAGCGTACCCCATTCCCCTTACACAATGGAACAAGCCCGGGTTGCCCGCTGCCTCCACTGCTGTTCACACTGCTCCAGGCGATAAGGCAACATACACATATAAAAGGGGTTACCCTGGCTGGTAAGCAGTTCAAGGTCGCCGCCTATGCAGATGACTTCCTCTTGACTCTTACAGACCCAATGCAATTGCTGATGCACCTGACTGAACTCCTAGCCCAGTACAGTACTGTCTCAGCATACAAGATAAATCTGACAAAGTCTATGGCACTACCGTTCAGGCCCGGACTGGCCATGAGGCATACCGGGCAAATGCCCGGTGGGCCGCGATGCCCGTGGGGCCGAGGCCGGCAGGGGAGATCACAGGATCTCCCCTGACAGCCCCTGCAGGGCCAGCGCTATCCGAGCGCCGGCCCCGCTGTGTGCCTCCATGGGCCGGTGGGGAGATCAAAGAACTCCCTCACCGGCCCAGAGACAATTCTAAACGGCTGCCGGCTGAGGAGTGAGGGAGGGAGGGAGGGAGGAGAGGACCGGCGGAGCTCTAGCCAGCCGTGGGGCCAAGGCCGGCAGGGGAGATCACATGATCTCCCCTGACAGCCCCTGCAGGGCCAGCGCTGTCTGTAGACAAAACAATAGTCAACTATGACAGATTAAAGGACCAGGGATTTTTTCTGATATTGACAGTTGCATGACTTTGCCGTCCTTAAAGAGGTACGCACAGTGGCTACACCCCCTTGACATTTTTCAAAAAAATGTGCTTTCAGGAAAAATCACAACAGGGACTGATATCACTACTCTACTGTCACTTTAGCTCAGAATCCAACGAATGGGGGGGATTGTGTTACACAGACCAATGGGAGACTGACCTGGGGGAAAAATTAGAGGGGGTACTATATTGCATAAATGTATTTGCAAATGTGGACACCATGGAAACTCTCACATGATATAGTTTGAGCTTTATTGAGGTACCTGTCACGGCCCCCGGCTCACGGCTGCACTGATCGGGTGCGACCACGCTGACAGGTTGGAGGAATTACCTGTTCAGCAACGAGCCAGGAGCCGACCCATTGGGGCATCCGTCCCCTCCACATGCAGGATCCCAAATGGTGCCAACCACGAGGTCGTGGCCATTTGTAGCTCCGCTTCCAAAGTTCAACGTCGATGCACATGCACGTTCTGGGGTGAGAGGCTAAGCTCTGACCAATCACAGCCCAAAGAGGGATATTTAAACCCCTGAATTTCCCTAGCTCATTGCCCTGTCGTGGTTTCTGTTCCTGGTTCCCGAGAGCGAGTTTTCTTGTCCTTGTTATTGATATTCCGGGTATTCTGACTTTGGCTATTCCTGACTATTCTGATCTCCCTGGTTTTCCTGGCTTTGTTTTCTTATCCATCTTGTGTATTTCTGGCCTCCTCAACCTTGGCTTTTCCTTGACCATTTTCTGTCTTTCAACGTATTAATCCAGCTATTCTAAGGAACGGTTTACATTCTGTCTATTTTTCTATTCTATGTAGATGTTACTTAGTTGTGCATGTTGGATCACGTTAGTAGTCGTGACATTAAGACAGGGCCATGGATCCTGCAGAACTATGTAAGCATATGATAGCCTTTGAAAGTAGGGTGGAGGATATGGATCACAGGCTAGACCAAGTTGCCCAAGCATTCCAGACCTTGCTCTAATGAACGGCTCATCTTGAGTCACCTCAGGTACAGCTGGTTACTCCGCCACCGGTATATGATTTATAAAGCTCCCTCCATAACCCTTTCTCCTCCTCCTCCTCCTCATTTTGTAGGTGAACCTAAAGAATGTAGGGGGTTCCTCAACCAAATTGAATATAATTTTGAGGCTTCTCCTGGCAACTGACATTTAATGTGCAAGATAATGAATCTTGGATGTAAAAACCCAAGGGCAGAGTACAGAATATTTGATAGAGTCCTAACCTCAACATCTGAGGAAAGAGATTTAGGGGTCATTATTTCTTATGACTTAAAGGTAGACAGACAACGTAATAGAGCAGCAGGAAATGCTAGCAGAATGCTTGGTTGTATAGTGAGAGGTATTAGCAGTAGAAAGAGGGAAGTGCTCATGCCATTGTACAGAATACTGGTGCGATCTCACTTGGAGTATTGAACGCAGTACTGGAGACTGTATCTCCAGAAGGATATTGATACTTTAGAGAGAGTTCAGAGAAGGGCTACTAAACTGGTTCATGGATTGCAGGATAAAACTTACAAGGAAAGGTTAAAGGATGTTAACATGTATAGCTTGGAGGAAAGACGAGACGGGGGATATGATATAAACATTTAAATACATAAAGGGAATCAACACAGTAAAGGAGAAGACTATATTTAAAAGAAGAAAAGCTACCACAACAAGAGGACAACAAAGGTTTAAAAATAATATCAGGACGTATTACTTTCCTGAGATGTAGAGGTTCGACACAGTAAAGGAGTTTAAACCTGTGTGGGATAGTCATAAGGCTATCCTAACTAATGAAAGTATTTAGAAAAATTGGGACTAATGAAAGTATTTATAAAATTGGACAGACTAGATGGGCCGAATGGTTCATCTAGTCTCTATGTTTCTACTATGGGACGGGGGGGGGGGGGGTAAGGAACACTATGGAACAGGAGGGGGTGGTAAGGAAAACTATAAGAATGAAAACTACGGGATGGGGGAGGGGGAATGTTAAGGAACACAATGAGATGTGGGGGTGGAAGAACACCATGGGGGTGGTAAGGAACACAATGAGATGGGGAGTGGAAGAACACTATGGGACAGGGGAGGGAGGGAAAGAACGCTATTTGACAGGGGAGGGGGTGAAACGGGAAAGAACACTATGGGACAGGGCAGGGGGGAACGAAAAAGAACATTATGGGACATGGGGAGAACACTATGGGACAGGGGAGGGGGTACAGAACACTATGGGACTTTTCCCCCCACCCCTGGGGGGGCAGAAAGAACACTATGGGACAGGGGACAGACGTAAAATAACATTTTGGGGGAGGGGAGGGGGGAAGAACACTATGGGACATGGTTGGGGGAACAGAAAATTATGGGACGAGGGAAGAACACTATGGGACAGGGGAGGGGGGAAGGAACACTATGGGGCAGGGGAGGGGGGAAGGAACACTATGGGGCATGGAGGGGGGAAAGAACACTATGGGATGGTGAGGGTGGGAGAACACTATGGAACAGAGGGGAGGGGGGAACACTATGAGATGGTGAGAAAGAACACCATGGGATTGTAGAGGGGGTGGTAGAACACTATGGGACAGGGGAAGGGGTGGAAGAACACAGATTTGGGATTTGGATAGATTGGGGGACTGGGCACTAAAATGGCAGATGAAATTTAACGTAGAAAAATGCAAAGTTATGCACTTCGGGGTTAAGAATGCACAAGCAATTTATACCCTAAATGGTAGTGAACTAGGGATAACCACACACGAGAAGGATTTGGGAATTGTTATAGACAACAAATTAGGTAGCAATATGCAATGCCAATCTGCCGATGCTAAGGCCAGTAAGGTTTTGTAATGTATAAATAGGGGCATAAATTCTCAAGATGAAAATATAATTTTGCCTCTTTATAAATCGCTGGTAATGATACCGGAGAAACTGACGGAAGCCAAGCACAGAGAGATGGACACAGGTTTCTTCAGGAAGGAAGAGATTCTTTATTTGATTCACCGATCGGGACTCAGAGGGACTAATGTCACAAAAATACAACAAGTTCTGAGCCCCGGACAATAGTGTAGGCTCCTTATATAGGCACATAACTCCTCCCATAATAAGCTCCACCCACACATCCTCTTAACCAATCAAAACGAACAAGAACTAACTTCCTGCTTGACTGCATGGCTTGTCCAGCACAATGGAGGAGGGGAATACTATATCCGGTATTCTCGCACATGCTCCGTACACTACTGATCGTATCTTTGCCACGTGCAACCAACCGACCGATACACCAGTATATGCACGCACACATGCCACGTGGTAATCTCGGCCTACTAAATTTATTTTTACCGAGATTCCACCACATTCCCCCCTTTGATGCCTCTGATATTTCACAATTACTGAGGCATCACTTAACCTTAGTTTGCATATACCTCAGGTTGCCATGAACCAGACCAGACTTTTTGATGATGTGAATCCCTCAACATTCCTCTTCCTGCATTGGTTCTCCCTGATCTAGAGCCTCGTATTTATATATGGCCATTATCTGTGCAGCAGCCTTCCTCTCTGCTATATTTTCTATAACGCTCTGCACAGACCTAACTACTAAAGGAATAAGACATGGTAGGAGTAGACACAACATTAAAATTAGCATGACTCCGCCTACCAATGCCTTAAGCCCTCCAAACTGCTCATACCAGTTACCAAACCAACTACTTGGATTATACCCTTTCCATACCTAAGTAGGCACATGCGCTAGTTTAACCATATGGCTAGTAAGCTCAGCTATTGCTTGCCCTTCGTCATCTATTTGAAGACAGTAATTGCTCAGGTTAAACTTCCCACATACACCTCCCTCTACTGCTAATAGATAATCCAAAGCTAATCGATTTTGGTAAACTGCTGTCCTCATCCTGGTATTATGCTTCGCTGGAAGATTGAGCGCTTGTGAGGTCTCATTAGTAATTATCTCAACCACCGCCTGTAACCTTATAATGCGGTTGAGCATATATATTGGGGTTCTATATCCGAAAGTACCATCCTCTGCCCAAGTGGCTGGCCCATAATAGTCTATAATACGCTGGGAAGGCCATTCATCATCTTCCCAGGCGCCTATCTCTATGGGTCCCCTTTTCTTCCTTTGATTCACATCATACACTTTAACTCCCAAAGTCTCACCTGTTTCAATAGGCAACAAGAAGAATGATGGTTTAAGCATACCTAACACACATGCCCCTTCCCAGTCCTGTGGTAACTCCGAATAGGCCTTCTTACCACAGATCCAGTACAAATTTGCTGGGGCTTTCCAACAGATGTGATAGATAAGTCAAACCATACGTCCTTTAAATTGGCATATATTGCAAACGGGTTGGGTGGTTCTGAGACATTTGAAGCCGACCACCAGGTTGTATTCTTTGTATTGTCATCATAAGCTTTTTGCCCTAGACAAGTTAACTCTCCTACAGAGGTATTAAACATTATTCCTTTCCTTGCTATGCAAACATAACCTATGATGGAGGTTTTTAATCTCCAGCCGGATTTACCTCTAACACTCATCTGATAATCGGCTTGTGAAGATATTATTTGTTCAACTGCCTCAGAACCGGACATTACCTCCTTTGCTTCCCAAGGCCATTGGTCTCCCATGTTAGTACCTCCACACACATAGCAGTTGGTCACATTAAGACTACCAGCAATACTCTCAGCTAAGTCTATAAACAGGTTTTTAGCATTATGGGGGATCTTATTATCTACACTCATCTCTTCATAAAAAGAATGGAAAACCTGATGAGTTTGGGATGCTACGGTATCGGTCTCTATCCCTATAAACAATATTGTCCCAGGATCTAAACCCGTCCCATATATCTGAAACCCAAATAAGTTACCGAACCTATCTAAGAATTGTTCAGGATTATTTATAAGTATATGGACTGGGTTACATTCCATAGACTTACAATATGGTTTGGTAGGCAACTTCATAGTAGGTAGGTAACAATCATATCCTTGTCTGCTGTCTGTCCCCAAGTTGCCCACCCCACACAAGACCAATATGGGCAATAATTATATTCCTTATCTGGGCATCCTTGACTTACGTACTTGTTCTTACTACTGGGACAAATATATTTATCGTTAGACCCATACGTTCTCTCCCACTTAAGATCCCCACATACATTCCACGGCTTTCTACCACTTGATATCGCTTTACATGCATCAAATAGCAGAACACCCGAAGAATGTACGGTTTCTAACACAGTTTTATTTATTAGGGTCCCCTGTGGATCTCCATTCCTGAGGGTCAACCAAATTGTACGGGGTTGATACTCCGGATTGAAGCACTTAGGTTCTCCTACTCCTAAATGGCATACACTATATTCTATACCTAGGTATCTACACCTAGTCACATATCCCTTACACTCATATTGTGAATGCCAAATTAGGGTCTGGGAAATATGATTACCTGTTATAGTAGTCTTAATGCAAACCTCACAGCTAGGAGTGTCGGTACCTCTACCTTCCTGAATATAAAAAGACACATATATAAACATTATCAATAACACTTCTTTTGGCGTCTTCATCCTCAGTCTTCGTCCGTGCGATGGCACCTCAGCTTCCAGGATGTAAGGGCTGCAGGGAATGGAGTTCTGCTCGTCTTCACATGGGTCCCTTCGAAACATCCTGACTTATAATACGTGGGTGAGTGGTCAGGCGTTATTATGGCTGTCAAAACACTCACTTACCAATCTCTTTAAATGTAATTTGTAATCCAAATGTCTCCTCGTCACTCCGACTGAGTCATGCGCTTTAACCGGATCTTGCAGGGATTCTCTGGATCTGTTGTAGCTTGCCAAGAATCTACTGCTGCTGGTTTAACCCTGGAGTGATGAATCCACGGAGTCACTTCAGCCACCTTTATTGCTGTAGGGGTAGACAAAAGAACAACATAAGGACCCCTCCACTTAGGCCCTAATTATTCCACTCTTTAATCCATACTTGGTCTCCTGGATGGTAACTATGAACAGGGGAATAAATATTCACAGGTAATCTCTCTTGTACCCATTTATGTACCTCCTACATAGTTTTACCCAACTCTACAACCTGCTGCCGAGTAATTCCTTCTCCCAACTGACTCAAATCCCCCCCTAAGTTACCAAGTACGGGAGGTGGACGCCCATACATGATTTCAAAAGGTGAGAGACCCATCCTTCTGGTAGGTGTACTTCGAATACGTAACAGAGCTATGGGCAAAAGAACATTCCACTTAAGTTGGGTTTCCTGACACATCTTTGCCAACTGGTTCTTAATAGTTCTATTCATTCTCTCTACTTTACCAGAACTCTGAGGTCTATATGCCGTATGAAGCCTCCACTTAATACCAAGCATATGAGTCAGTTGTTGTAGGCACTGGTGAACAAAGGCTGGACCATTATCCGATCCTATAGAGCATGGTAGTCCATATCGGGGTATTATTTCTCGTAGCAGGAATCGCACAACTTCTCCTGCTTTCTCTGTACGAGTAGGACATGCTTCTACCCAGCCTGAATAGGTGCACACAACTACTAGTAGGTAGCGATGTCCACCAGATTTAGGCATAACTGTATAGTCAATTTGTAGATCGGACATAGGGAGTCCCCCCATATACTGAACTCCTGGTGGTTTTACTGGTCCTTGCCTTGCATTATTCTTAGCACATATTACACATCTTCGTACAATGGCTTGAGTTAAGTTGGACAATCTTGGTATGTAGAAATGTTTTCTGAGAGATTCTTCCATACTATCTCTTCCAGAATGTGTCCCGTTGTGATAGTTCTGGACAATTTCTACAGCTAGTGATGCTGGAATGACTATTCTTCCATCTTCTAACTGATACCATTTGTTCTCCAGGTACTTTCCAGTTTCGGTCTTTAACCACTCTTCTTCTTGAGCTGTATAAACTGGAGTCCATTGAGACAGTGGAGTCGGTATAAGAGCAGCTATATGTTCCACATATTCCTGTCTTCCTGATTCAGCGGCACGCTTAGCTGCATTATCTGCCATCCGATTTCCTTTGGTTACATCACCATCTCCTCTCAGATGCGCCCGACAATGTATAATACCAACTTCTTTCGGTTCCCATACTGCTTCCAATAGTTGTAATATTTCAGCTGCGTACTTGATTTCTTTACCCTCTGTGTTCAATAATCCTCTTTCTTTATACAGAGCTCCGTGGGCATGAGTGGTTAAAAACGCATACTTGGAGTCCGTGTAGATGTTTACTCTTAAACCTTCAGCCAATTGTAACGCTCGTGTCAGTGCAATCAATTCTGCCTTCTGTGCCGATGTTCCTTTTGACAGTGGCCGAGCTTCTATCACCTTGTCTATTGTTGTTACTGCATATCCTGCATAGCGAATCCCTTCTTTCACATAACTACTGCCGTCTGTATAGTATTGGACATTAGGGTTCTGGATGGGAAAGTCACGAAGATCTGGTCTACTTGAAAATACTTCATCCATCACCGCCAGGCAATCATGTTGACTCTCAGTAGGTTGTGGCAAAAGGGTAGCTGGATTTAAGGTATTGACAGTCTCTAAATGCACTCTTGGGTTTTCACACAACATTGCTTGATACTTAGTCATGCGGCTGTTACTGAACCAATGATTGCCTTTGTAATCTAGCAACGTCTGTACTGCGTGCGGGACTCGCACATAAAGTTCTTGACCCAGAGTGAGTTTATCGGCTTCAGCTACCAGCAGGGCAGCTGCAGCTACGGCTCTTAGGCAAGGTGGAAGACCACTGGCCACTGCATCCAGTTGTTTGGACATATAGGCAACAGGTCTTTGCCATGATCCCAAGTACTGTGTTAATACTCCCACAGCCATTCTTCTTTGTTCATGTACATACAGGTAGAATGGACGTGTGTGATCAGGTAGACCTAATGCTGGGGCACTCATCAAAGCCCTCTTTACATCTTCAAATGCCTTTTGCTGTTCTGGGGTCCATAGGAAAGGATCGTGTTCTGTACCCTTTATTGCTGCATACAGAGGTTTCGCCAATATCGTGTAACTGGGAATCCATATCCTACAGAAGCCTGCTGCCCCCAAGAACTCTCGCACTTGTCTTCTATTCTTGGGTATTGGTATTTGGCATACAGCTTCTTTTCTCTCTGGCCCCATTATTCTTTGACCTTCAGAGATATGGAATCCCAGATATTTGACAGTTGGCTGACACAACTGAGCCTTCTTCCTGGACACCTTGTATCCTGCCTTCCAGAGAATGTGTAGTAGATCATGTGTTGCTCGCTGACATATTTCTCTTGTAACTGCGGCTATCAACAAATCATCTACATATTGTAATAGTACACACTCTCCTGGGATGGACTTGAAATCCAGTAAGTCTTGACTTAAAGCTGAACCAAATAGGGTAGGTGAATTTTTAAACCCTTGGGGCAGTCTTGTCCAAGTCATCTGGCGTTTCGAGCCCGTTACAGCATTTTCCCATTGGAATGCGAAGATACACTGGCTTTCTGCAGCAATTCGGAGGCAAAAGAAGGCATCTTTGAGATCTAAGACAGTGAAATAGGTAGCCCCGCCCGGAATTAAAGCAAGCAGGTTATACGGATTGGGCACAACTGGGTGTATACTTACGACCGCATCATTGACTGCTCTCAAGTCCTGTACAGGGCGATACTCATCTGTACCGGGCTTTTGAACAGGCAGCAATGGGGTGTTCCAGGGGGAAGTACAGAATTTTAGGATACCATACCGTATGAACTTATCCAGATATGATTGGATATTCTTCTTAGCCTTCTGCGGGATATGATATTGCCGTAGGCTCACTGGATAAACCCCAAGTTTTAGTTCAATTCGAATAGGTGGAATATTGCGAGCAAGTCCTGGTGGGTTGTTCTCTGCCCAAACTCCTGGTATATTGAATAAGGATTCATCACTCTTAGGGTTTTGGCTAGTCAACGCTGTATAAAGTCGCCACTCTTCTTCCTTTGGTACTGATAGTGTCATGATACCTGAAGGTCCATTAAACTTTAAAGATGTTGTTCCATTTGGTAGGAACGTTATCTGCGCTTGTAGTTTTGACAGCAAATCACGTCCTAGCAATTGGACTGGACATTCAGGCATATAAAGGAATTGATGTTTCACTATGTGGCCTCCCAATGTACAGAGTCGACTTTTAAGAACCGGTTTTGCAGCACTCCTTCCAGTTGCTCCAATGACAGTGATGGTTCTTCCGGATGGAGGAGCAACTAGGTCAGTCACCACCGAATGTTCAGCACCAGTATCAATCATGAATGCACTCCTTTTTCCCCCTATTGATACATCGACCATAGGCTCCGCTCGGCCAAGGGGGATGGAGCCCGGTCGGTATCAATAGTCCTTCATGACCGTGTCAGCCAATCCTACAAAGTCCCTATCTTCTCTATCGCGGGATCTCTGCGCTGCGGGATAATATCTATCCTCCCTCACACTTCCTCTATTGTTACCATTACTCCCTCCGGGACCTCCTCTACCTCTCACTCTGCCTCTATAATTACCATATCCTGCCCTGGGTCGGTCTCTCTCATACTGTTCCCTTTGTGGACACTCACTTCTCCAATGCCCTTCTTCTCTACAGTATGCGCACTGATTCCTACTCAGGGGTTCCCTATTCCACTTACTATCACCCTTATCCATTCCCCTTCTGTCTACGCCTGCGATCGCTACCGCTAGCATATCCGCCTTTTTACGCATCTTGCGCTCTTCCTCTTTCTTAGTCTCCGTTTCCCTGTTCATATAAACTTTATTAGCTACCTCCATTAGTTGGGTTATGGACATTCCTACAAACCCTTCTAACTTTTGTAGCTTGCGCTTAATATCTCCATAGGCTTGGCTGACAAAGGCAGAGTTAACCATCCGGGAATTCTCAGGGGCCTCCTGATTAAAGGGGGTATACAAGCGGTATGCCTCCAATAATCGGTCTTAAAAGACACTGGGCGATTCATCACTTTTCTGTAACACCTCAGCCGTCTTAGACATATTAATAGCTTTCTTTCCTCCGGCTTTCATGCCAGCAATAATAGCGTCTCTATAGGCTTTTAAATGAATCATGTCTGCGCCATTGGCATTCCACTCGGGATCAGTGTTCGGATAATGGGCTGCGGCCCATGCTGCTGGATTAGCTTGATTTAATGTACGAGCTTCTTCTTCCAGCGCTTTAATGGCCGCTTGGTTTATCCTAGTCCTTTCCTCATTATTAAATAATGTCATTAATAATTGCTGGCAATCAGTCCAAGTAGGATTGTGCGTCTGGACTATTGAGGTGAATAGATCGGTCATGGCTTGAGGCTTATCGGTGTATGAGGAGTTATGGGTTTTCCAATTAAAGAGATCGGTAGTCGTAAAGGGGACGTATACAAAAACTGGGTCAGCGTATTGTAGTTGGCCTTCATCATTAAGGTGTGCCGTGCCGGGAGTTAAACGAAGTGGCATTTGATAATGTCTGGGTTTGAGAGTACCGGTCAGTTGTCGGGTTAGTATAGGGCTTCGTTGAGGTGCGTCGGTTAGGGGTTCCAGTCGAGGGGTTGTAAGGCATGAGGATGGGGAAGCTTTACTATGGGGAAGGTTGGTTAATAAAATATTCCGGGCCGGGCTAGGGGGAGCCTGACCTGAAGCTTGATATGGCGCCAAATCAGGATATGTGGGGTTAACGGAAGTAGATACCGGAAGGGGAGGTTTTGTAACAAGGGGGCTGGACACTGAACTGGAGGAGGAAGTAGATGGGGACAACGGGGAAAGGGGTGTAACATTTTCAGCAGCACTTCCTCTTCCTCTTCCTGTAGAGGAGGAGTAAGGGGGCGGAATAGGGATCTCGGACTCAGGGGGCGTGTCCAAAATGGGCGTAATCATGGCCCTAGTGGACAAACGAGTCCTGGCCACCATGAGGCAAAATTGCTCCTCGTGGCATACTCGGATCCATCTTGGCGAGTCATTTACGGCCTGCCTCCAACAGTCAATGTATGGAAACTGGCCGTAAAGTTCAGGCCTACCTGATACAGCCACGTGTACACGCTGTACCAGATTAGGTACTAAACTGCCACGTGGCGGCCATGCGGCAACCAAAGTAGGCCATTCCCTATTACACAATGTAATCAAGCGTGCTGGAGACATTTTTACCCCAAAATCACATTTTAAGGGATCCAAAATCGTCGAATCTGACACGCCCATACTTAACAATGGAGCGTCGTTTCCAACGAATACTATACACACACTCTATCAACGGTCACACCCGTTCCCTCGGCAACAGCACCACGTGGTACAGTTACTAAGTGAAACGCACACAACAAAAAACACACATTGAATTCCCGTACACACACAGCTGTTACACCAGTCACTAAGTAATAGATACTATGCCCTTTGGTGAAACTATACAGTCACCCACGCTATAATTCCCTATATTTGAATTACCCGTCTATAACATACCCCAGTAACATCGTCTTTACAAACAGTAGTTACAGTACGGTTAGCATAGGTCAAAGTACAATTTAAGGTCACAGTACAATTAGTAGTGGTTATGGTGTTAGACATGCAATATAGACGACAATTATTAGTACTTATATACAGTGTCAGTAATTATACATGATTATGGTACCGTGCGCTATAATACAATTACACACTATTCACACTCTCGCTAGACGGCAGAGCTCACGCTATCTAGCAAGATATACACGCTACTAAAACAATCTTTAACACATATACAATCCCAACGAATCTATTGGCCAGTACCTTGATGGACTACCTAAAACTATCTTTATCCGTTTTGGTTAGCCACACTGCCCAAGCACCACATATAGCGAACTAGAGGGCAGAATTTACAACAGTACCCTCTTAGTCTATCTACTCTATCAAAAGTCTAGTGGGTTCCAAATTTACACGCCTTCCCACTTAGCCAAGATAGGTTGAGAGCTAGCGAACCGAATTTACACAGGCGCCGCTTAGTCTCCCGGTCCCTCCGACCTAGCGAACGTAATATACACCCTAGAACGCTAGTCTAGACAAGACACCGGTGTCCGGCTAGGGCTATTTACACAGGACCCCGCCTGACTCCATACCAAATTAAATGGGCTTACTAAAGAGCGTTTAATTGAGCGGTGTGCCTTCGCTCCTTCCCTCCACTGGAGGGGGCCAATTCCATACACAATTCAAACCCCAAACCCCTACCACACAATCGGTATCCAAACCCCTAGTGGGTCCGCCATCTAAAACAGCGGTCTTCTTACCTCCTCGTTCCTGAACCTGAGTTCACACTCATCGACGGGGACACCCCAGCACTTACTACGTAGAGGCCGATGATCTCCTGGACAACAGACCAGTGGTGCCGAGACGAAGGGAGGTCCACGCAGAAGTTCAGGGGTGCAGCCGTAGAGAACGTGGGCAAAGATAGACCGTCTCACTCCTCTGCTTCTCAGCTACCGTTGAACGATGAGTTTCCCGGCCAATGCACCAAATGATACCGGAGAAACTGACGGATGCCAAGCACAGAGAGATGGACACAGGTTTCTTCAGGAAGGTAAAAATTCTTTATTCGGTTCGATCGGGACTCAGAGGGACTAATGTCACCAAAATACAACAAGTTCTGAGCCCCGGACAATAGTGTAGGCTCCTTATATAGGCACATAACTCCTCCCATAATAAGCTCCACCCACACATTCTCTTAACCAATCAAAACGAACAAGAACTAACTTCCTGCTTGACCGCATGGCTTGTCCAGCACAATGGAGGAGGGGAATACTATATCCGGTATTCTCGCACATGCTCCGTACACTACTGATCGTATCTTTGCCACGTGCAACCAACCGACCTATACACCAGTATATGCACGCACACATGCCACGTGGTAATCTCGGCCTACTAAATTTATTTTTACCAGGATACCACCACAGTAAGACCACACCTTGAATATGCTGTGCAATTTTGTTCACCTGTTCTAAAGAAGGATATCATGGCACTAGAAAAAGTGCAGAGACGAGCTACAAAATTGATAAAAGGAATAGAGCATTTTAGTTATGAAGAAAGGTTACAAAATTTAAATCTCTTCAGTTTGGAAAAACGGCGCCTTAGAGGGGATATGATAACATTATACAAATATATTCGGGGCCAGTACAAACCATTATCTGGAAATCTATTCATAAACAGGGCTATACATAGGACATGAGGTCACACATTTAGGCTTGAAGAAAGGAGATTTCATCTAAGGCAAAGAAAAGGTTTTTTTACAGTAAGAGCAATAAGGATATGGAATTCTTTGCCTGAAGAGGTGGTTTTGTCAGAGTCTATACAGATGTTTCAACTGCAATTGGATAAATACTTGCAAAAACATAACATAGAGGGATAGAATTTCTAATTAGTGGGGTAATAACTGCTTGATCCAAGGAGACATCTGACTGCTATTTTGGGGTCAAGAAGGAATTTTTTCCTAGTTTGTTGCAAAATTGGAAGTGCTTCAGACTGGGTTTTCTGCCTTCTTTTGGATCAACAGCAAAAGCATATGTGAGGAAGGCTGAACTTGATGGACGCAAGTCTCTTTTCAGCTATGTAACTATGTAACTATGTAACACTATGGGACAGGGGAGGAGGTGGAAGAACATTATGGGGGGAGAACACTATGGGGGAAGAACACTATGGGGGACAGGGTAATAACACTAAGGGGAGGGGGGAGAACACTAATGGACAGTACAGGGAAGAACATTATGGGGAGGGGGAAATAACACTGTGGGGGAGGGAGAAGAACACTATGGAACAGGGGAGAGATGGGGAAGAACACTAAACAAGAGGGAGGGGAGAGGAACACTGGGGGGAGAGAGAGGAACGTTAAGGGGGGCACTAAGGTACAGGGGAGGGAAGGGAGAAGAAATGTTGGGGTAGGGGGGACCACTAAAAGTGAAGGGAGAGGAACATTAAGGGGAATGGGGGGCACTAAGAGACAGGTAAGGGGGGAAGAGGAACACTAATGGACATGGATGTGAGGAGAGAGGAACACTAAGGGACATGGAGGGGAGAGTGGCACACAGGGGGGCCTGAGAGGAGAGAAAGACACACAGATGGGCCTGGGGTGAAAATACAAAAGGGCTAAGAGTGAATGAGACACAGAGGGGCTGGAGAAGAGGATAAAGAAACACAGAGGGGCTGGGGGGTGATAGACGGGCTGGTGGTGAAAGAGAAACACACAAAGGAGCTGGTAAGAGTAAAATACACAAAGGGGCTGGGAGAGAAGGAGACACACAAAGGGAATGGGGAATAAGACACACAGAGGGGGATTGTAAGAGTTACACAAGGGAGGCGTAAGACACACAATGGGGAAAATAGGGGATAATATACACTAAAGAGGGTAAGATATTTTTTTTAAAAAGGGGGATAAGAAACAAAAGGCAAGTTAAGAGGCACACTGGTGAAGATGCTTTTGGGTGTAGCCTGTGTTCCCAAAACTTTTTGCACCGGCCCTGGGAATCCTATATAAAAGCTCACGATATCTACATCTCCCAGTTGTCCCTATGTAGGTGGGACAGTACCTATTTTTTGGCCCAAATCCCACTGTCATTTTCATTTTCAAATAAGAATATTGCATTGCATTTTGCATCGATAATGCAATGCGTGGAAAGAATGATGGGATGCAAATACAATTTTTCACTGAAAAAAATACATACCTAACCTTTACACGGAAAGTTAATTTTTCTACACAATGTAAAAATGTTGTGTCTGTCATCTATAGGATTTAAAAAGTGCTTACGTGCTTCCTCCCACATTCTCTTACAGATTGATAACTTGCTGCAAAAGAAGCTCACTCAGAGGTACACATAAAAGAAGCTCACTCAGAGGTACATATTATGACCACATGTTTAATCTGTACTTATGCTAGCCAAGTACAGATTTAAAATATTTTGCATGTTATTATTTTTACCTTCTTTTTCTGTACTGCTTTGTATTTGGCATAACAGTAAGGGCTACTAATTTGGAGCAAAAGAGGCTGAATGGTGCCAGACTGCCAGTATCTGTTTGTGTGCTCCACCTGCAGCATGAGAGTGAGCTCTAAGAGACCTCTGTACCTCTGCTGTCAGTAGAGAATTCCTTAAGGGTGGGATTAACGGGTAGGATTAGGAGTGGGACTATAGTTAGTATTGTGAGTAGAATTAGGGATTGAATTATGGGTAGTATTAGACCTGGATTATGAGTAGGATTATGGGTTTTAAAAGGAGTTTTAATTAGGGGTAGAATTCTAGGGTGGTTTATGGGCTGTATTAAGGATTGTATCAAAGTTTGGATTAAGGGTTGATTTAGGGGCTGCATTAAGGGTTGGATTAGGGAAAAGATTAGGGGCAGGACTAGGGGAACAGGTATACATGTGGAGTATCATTATACTCAAGAACAGTAGCAGAATACAAATATTTGGTGTTTGAAGTACTGGGACATGCATGGTCTGTACATTTACTCAAAATATAAATTAACTAATTCTACCTAGTTTGTGATAAAATGGTTAAATAAAAAGTGTCAAAATAATCTTAGTTGCTTAGCCTGGGGGGATTTACTTTCTGCAAATATATATAGATATATATATATATATATATATATATATATATATATATATATATATATATATATATATATATATATATATTTGTGTAGCGTATTTGGATTCTGTGACAACTATTAAAACTGTAATCTCAGTATGTCAAATTTTGCAATGTTTTAGCTTTAAAACTGTAATTCACTTCTAATAGTGTTTGTTTTATAACTTCTAAAAATTAATTGAAACCCTAGACAGGGCCGTCTTTAACGTGGGGCAAACGGGGCAGCTGCCCCGGGCCCAATTGCTCCTGGGGGGCCCAGAGCAGCTTCCCCGTGGGCCCAGTGATTTGCGCAGCCCCCCTTGGACCCGGCGGTGCGGCTGCACAGAGCCGCACCAGCCCGCTCGCTGAGGAGGCTCCCCGGGTGGCTCATGCACTAAGGGCCACCCGGGGAGCATTTGTGAGCAGGGGCCCGGTCTGGCGCTGTGACGCTTAAACAGCGCGACCGGGCCACTTCCTGTACCGGCTGGGAGGAAGTGACGTCACTTCCTCCCGACGGAGAGCACAGCCGCGCAGGAGGAGAATGGCAGGGAGGGGAGTTCCAGAGGAGAACTCCCATCTGCCTCAGCCTGCCACTGTACCCCAGGGAAACCACCCTCCAGGAAAAGGTAAGAACCTGGAGGGTGGCTAAATGTATGCTTGTCTGTAAGTATGTATGTGTGTGTATGTATGTATGTATGTGTGTGTGTGTGTCAGTATGTCTGTCTGTGTATGTATGTACGTGTGTGTGTGTGTGTCAATACTTCTGTCAGTGTATGTGTCTGTGTGTGTCAGTATATCTGTCAGTGTATGTGTTTGTGTGTGTCAGTGTGTGTCTGTGTGTGTATGTCTGTCTGTGTGTGTGTGTGTCAATACGTCTGTCAGTGTATGTGTCTGTGTGTCAGTATATCTGTCAGTGTATGTGTCTGTGTGTGTATGTCTGTCTGTGTGTGTGTGTCAATACGTCTGTCAGTGTATGTGTCTGTGTGTCAGTATATCTGTCAGTGTATGTGTCTGTGTGTGTGTGTGTGTCAATATGTCTGTCAGTGTATGTGTCTGTGTGTGTCAGTATATCTGTCAGTGTGTGTGTCTGTGCGTGTATGTCTGTGTGTGTGTGTGTGTCAATACGTCTGTCAGTGTATGTGTCTGTGTGTGTCAGTATATCTGTCAGTGTATGTGCCTGTGTGTGTATGTATGTATGTCAGTATGTCTGCCAGTATATATTTGTGTGTCAGTGTATGTGTGTGTCAGTATGTATCTGTGAATGTTTTAATGTCTGTCTGTGTGTATGTGCCAGTACGTCTGTCTATGTGTATGTCAGTATGCCTGTGTGTGTGTCAGTATGCCTGTGTGTGTCAGTATGCCTGTGTGTGTGTCAATACGTCTGTCAGTGTATGTGTCTGTGTGTGTCAGTATATCTGTCAGTATGTCTGCCAGTGTATGTGTCTGTGTGTGTATGTATGTCTGTGTGTGTGTGTCAGTATGTCTGCCAGTATATATTTGCGTGTCAGTGTGTATCTGTGAATGTTTTAATGTCTGTCTGTGTCTGTATGTGCCAGTACGTCTGTCAGTGTGATTGCGCATTGGGCGTAATTGGGGGGTAGGGATAGGAGGGGCAGGGCCCAGGGGGCCCAAGAAAATGCATTGCCTAGGGTCCTAATCATATTATAGACGGCCCTGACCCTAGACATATAAGGCATTTTAACTATCAGTACTAATTAGTGAATCTATTTTGAGTTGTCTTTCTTTATTTGCTCTTGGTGTGTAGAAAGTAGTAAATGCAAAGCTGAGAAAAAAAAAAGGTGTTTTTTTCTATTTTTTCTATTATTCCTATTTAATATTGCGTTATGTATAGATAAAGGGTATAAAAAAAAGAAGGCCAATTTCTGTATTAAACAATTATATATAATATGCATGGTTGCCCTTAAACAGCAATTGGGAAAGCCTTGGTCACAAACACACCACATCAAAAAAGAAAAAAAGCCTTGGTCCTTAGGTTAGGGATAATCAAAACTATTAAATAATTTGAAAACTTTATCTAACAATATTGAATCAAGGACATTGTAGGTTCAAACTATGTACAAACTATGCATGTGACATATATTGAACAGGCCATAACTTCAGAATATCTCCACACATATACGTTTAAATATTTATGAAATATTGGAAATATAACTTGTAAATAATTATTCTGAAACATGGTATAAAACCAGTATATCATATGTAGTTAAAGGGACACTCCAGTCACCAATACAATGTAATGCATTTTATATATCTTGGACTCATTAATATGCTATAGTTTTTGCACACACAAAAAATTTTTTTGCAGAGTGCTGCACCATAAGCCTGCCTCCTTACACACGCCTCCACGTGCCAGAAACCTTTTTAAAGGTTTATTAAAGGAACACTGTAGCGCTACAGGCCTGACGACCCTTGTCATTTAGTGTTAAATCAAAATTAAACAAATGACTTACCTTTTCAACAGTGCAGAGTCCTTCACCTCAAGTGACGTCATCCTTGCGTGCCTCCAGGATGATGGTCCAATCCTTTTCTCCTCATAGCCTTACATTATGCTGTGCCCCACCTTGTACCCTCCCAATTCAAATGCAGTACTGACCTCTGTGAGTAGAGGCGCATCGCGGCGATAGGTTCCGCCACCTCACACTAAGCCACGCCCTCCTTTGTAACCTCCGTCCCTGCCTGAGTTCCCCCGCAGAGCTCAAGGAAGGCTGGCTGGGCGGTAAGTAGACACAGGGGAGAGGGCAACATAAGGGCACAGTAGAGGAGTGGGGCTAAAGAGGGCACAAGAAGGAGGCTACAAAAGGGCACAGGAGAATAGGGGTGAGGGGCTACAGAGGACACAGGAGGGGTGAGGGACTAAAGAGGACACAGGAAGGGGACAAAGGAATGGCACAGGAAGAGGCAAAATAGGGCACTGGAGGTGAGGGGGAATAAAGAGGGCACAGGAGGGGACTGGGCTACATAAGGGCACAGGATCGGAGGGGACTAAAGCGGACATAGCAGGGGATGGGGGCTAAAGAGGGCACATGAGGGGAGGGGGCTACATAGAAGCACAGGAGAGTATAGGGGCTAAAGAGGGCACAGGAAAGAAGAGAGCTACATAACGGCGCAGGAGAAGAGGACCAATGGTTAAACTACCGAAAGAGGCACAAACGGGGACCACCTTCAATCTGGCGTGTGGCAGCAATTAGAACATAGAAAGTTGCGGTTAACCGCAGGCTAAGTGGCCCTTCACGGAGGGCTAACTTCGGATACCGAACAGCTATCACATCCAGGCAGAGAGCGGGGATTCGGGCAGAACTCTGGCCGGTATTAGTTCCACGAGTTGACGCCGAGGTCCCGCTGCCTATTGTTGCACATAAAAACATGGCCGCCATTTTCAGCCTGCGACCCAAATACACGAACAGACTTTGTTTCGACCGAATACAGCTATGGGTTCGTGGGTTTGAGTCGCTATTCGGTGGATTAGTGCATACGGACCAGAGCTATAAAATGAGTGGTGAAAGTGCTGAAATATCTATGTTAGAGTTATGTATTTTTAATGTGTTTTCTGTGTATGGAAAATAAACGTGGGTTTTGGGCGCTTGGAGATAATTGTATTACTGTAACCGTTGGATTCATTATCTCCAAGCTGGGCGGTATCAAATTCAAATGATACATTGTATTCTCATTGGTTGATGCCTTGTGTTATCCCTGTATCCCATCAGGTCCAGAGGGGGCTGTTCCTGGACCTGAGAGTTTGCATACATACCGATCCCTGTGTGCCATTAAAATCTTTCATAAAACCCATATTAATAACATATAAAAAATGAACTTTAAAGTGCCTCTAGTCACTATGCCTCATGCATAAAGTGCAAAAAAATCTATAAAGTGCTATAAAAACTATAAAGTGCATAAAAACCACTGGTCTATAAAGTGCTATAAAAATATAAAGTGCATAAAAAACACTGGTTTTTATGCACTTTATACTTTTTATAGCACTTTATAGATTTTTTGCACTTTATGCATGAGGCACAGTGACTAGAGGCACTTTAAATTTCATTTTTTATATGTTATTAATATGGGTTTTATGAAAGATTAATATTTATGTCTTTCTCCTTTATATGTACAATAATTCTTTCGGCATACATATATTTGTGGATACATGGACTGATTGCCCACTTTAAAGATGGCTATTTCAGCCTCAAACTGTATGGACATCATTACATTATGGAAAAAGAGAAGGGACATTGCTGATTCAATCTCAGGAAAACCGGAAGTGACGCGACAGATCGATCTCATCACCGTGCGCATCATCGGAAGTGACGCGACGGACAAACGGAATATACTCACAATACCCCCAACCACCTAGTCACCCACGATCTGGCTATATCGTGTAGGTTGACTATGATGGCTGGGGAGACAGTGATGCATTAGTCAGTGGAGAATTTGCCTGAAGAGAGGAGGAAATGCGTATGTCCCATTTAAGTGACATAAAAGCTGCATAAGTCCCGAGCCTACTTTTAAACGGCTCAGCAAAGTGTGAGTGATTTCAGCTAAATAATTTCCACCTTGTAGCGGAGAACCGATATCTCACAGCTATTCTCCACTAAAGATCCCAGTGAGGCTCAGGAACAAGGTGATGATAAATCCACAGGCAAGGTTTCCACCAGGTAAAGTAATACAGCAGTATCCCAACAGCAATCCCAATAACTGGACGACACACAGTTTCAGGAGCAGAACTGCTGGCTGGTACATCCAGCCTGCCTTTTATTACAAATGTACACATACAGGCCACACCCAGGGGGAGGCATAAAACAACCAATAGTATCATGGGCGCAACCCACAGATTCCTTCCCCTCAGCCTGAGAGATAATCCACTTATTATACAGTTTCAAACATAACTTTTACCCAATATCTATAACTTCTACAATATTAGTGCTAGTCCCAATCCCTCCAGTAGATCAAAAGTTAGCTGGAGGTCCCTTTAGGACCGACCGCAAGCACATTTTCCTGCCCAAAACAGTTCCATAGATTTGAGCTGTGCGGTCGGTCAATTTCTGGCATAAAAACGGCTAAGTCCCGTTCGAAGTGTGGCCGGTACTTCGACGTTAGTCGAAGTGTCGAAGTGGAGTCGATGGTAAGGGTCGGCGGTGTTCGAAGTTAAAATGGCCGCCGCCACGTGGTCCTTTGTTCGATGCCGTGCACTTCGACGACTTCGACAGCTTCGACGAGTACTTCGGCACTTCGACGGTATCCGAAGTGCCCATTTAAAGTTGCAACACTGCCCTGAGGTAATCCAAGGTGGTGAGGGCAATCAACAATACAGGAAGGGGCAGCCACAACAGGGTTCCGCTACACACCTCACTGTGTATTATATACAGATTACACTATGTTTTGTTTTGTGCTTATATTTTTTGTATAGGTTAATACAATATTGAATATATTTCCTGTATATAAGGAGGAGATATTTATCATCAGTTACCAAATATTACATTATACGTCAGGTAACTACCTCCTTGCTTTTGTGTGCGCTTTTACCTTTTTACGTTTTATTGAATTCTTTCTAAGTATACATAGTGGTGATATACTTGGGTATAGCAGCACCATTCACTATCTTTATCCTCAAGCGCCACTTCTATATATTTCTTTGTCATGAGTCTCTAACAGTTTAAAATCTAGTTATTACTTTTTACCGACACCTCACTAAAATGCCTGTCATTAATTTTAGTGAATAACTGCTGTACCAAGGGATTTGCCAACTGCTTTCACCAAGTAGTGGATAACGTCTCCCATTTGGAGCCACTTTTTTTATTCTAGGTGATTGGTTTTTGATTACCAGCTGATGCTAACCCTCAAAACATTTTTTGGCTGTTTAGCTAAAAATCCTTATACCAGCCCATGTTGCTATTAATCTATCTCATAGTAATGTATTTTGAAATACTGCAGAAAGGAAAACAAAAGAGGTCAATTCTAAAATTTTGCATTTTATATCAAAATTGATTTTTTTTCTGGAAATTTCAATCTGTAGAAATGATAAATTTGAATGTGAAGCATCTAAGCATAAAACTATGCTAATCATTTATGGCAAGCATTCCGAGAGGTGCAATGTCTATCCCTGGTTCTGTCGGTAATCATTATTTTAACAATGTTATTTATATAACATATTTTTGACTAGTTGATAAATATTCACCTTCCTTCAAAACTGCGTCACAGCACTTAGTCAGGGTTCCTTTTAAACAGGAAAACCTGAGAACATCTGTCTACTTCTCATTCAGTACAATACGGCTAGCCAGGGGCAATATATATTATCTTGTTACAGGTGCTCAGTTGTAGATAGATGCTTAGAATCTGGAGTGCACACCGACATTCTGTCTCTTTATATATCTCGTCATAATACCCAGGTGTTTCCTGTGATATGAAGCACTTTAAGTCTGTGTGTAAGCATAAAGGGTCCTTCACTATAGTACCCTTGTTTATGGTTCTTTAAGGAGCATTTATTTATCGGTGATGTTCTGGCTGTTTGCATGCTAACACATTGCAGCTGGAAATGAGTACAGCTTGAAAACTGTGAAGCTTTAACAATGGATGTATTCCGGTATATGCAAACCTTTTCTAGGGGCAATTTGCCCTATGGCGATCAAAAATCAGAATGCTTCTAGTGTTGAATCTATAGTACCATGTGACATCTATGAGGCAGAAAACCTTATGAAACAGATTAAGAACATATAAACAGGATCTGCTACCTTATGGAAGGAAAATTAGGAATTCATCTGATTAGCTCAAAACTGAATCAGGGCTGGACAATATAATATCCAAACCATATCACCCGTAGGCTGTATAACTCCTATAAGTCATTCACCTAGGAACACACTTAAACACAATGCAGAGCTTTGAATATTTTCATGTTTTTTTTTCAAATATTTTTTTTAATTTTTAAACATAATGTGGTGGAATCTCGGTAAAAATAAATTTAGTAGGCCGAGATTACCACGTGGCATGTGTACGTGCATATGCTGACGTATCGATCAGTTGGTTGCACGAGGCAAGATACGATCAGTAGTGTACGGAGCATGTGCAAGAATACAGGATATAGTATTCCCCTCCTCCATTATGCTGGAACAAGCCATGCGGTCAAACAGGAAGTTAATTCTTATTTGTGTTGATTGGTTAAGAGAATGTGCGGGTGGAGCTTAATATGGGAGGAGTTATATGCCTATATAAGGAGCCTGCACTATTGTCCGGGGCTCAGAACTTGTGGTATTTTGGTGACGCTAGTCCCTCTGAGTCCCGATCGGTGATCCAATAAAGAATCTCTTCCTTCCTGAAGAAACCTGTGTCCATCTCTCTGTGCTTGGCTTCCGTCAGTTTCTCCGGTATCATTTGGTGCATTGGCCGGGAACCTCATCGTTCAACGGTAGCTGAGAGGCAGAGGCGTGAGACGGTCTATCTTTGCCCACGTTCTCTACGGCTGCACCCCTGAACTTCTGCGTGGACCTCCCTTTGTCTCGGCGCCACTGGGCCGTTGTCCAGGAGATCATCGGCCTCTACGTGAGAAGTGCTGGGGTGTCCCCGTCGATGAGTGTGAACTCAGGTTCAGGAACGAGGAGGTAAGACAACTGCTGTTTTAGACGGCAGGACCCACTAGGGGTATACCGATTGTGCGGTAGGCCCAAAGGGGTTTTGAATCTGTGTATCTGCCCCCTCTGTCGGAGGGAAGGAGCGAAGGCGCACCGCTCGATCGAACGCTCTTTAGTCAGACCGTTTGATTCTGTTAGTCAGGCGGGGCTCTGGTGTAAATAGCCCTAGCCGGACACCGGTATCTTGTCTAGACTAGCGTTCTAGGGTGTACATTTTGTTCGCTAGGTCGGAGAGACCGGGAGACTAAGCGGCGTCTGTGTAAATTCGGTTCGCTAGTTCTCATCCTATCTGGGCTAAGTGGGAAGGCGTGTAAATTTGGAACCCACTAGACTTTTGATAGTGCGACTAAGAGGCGTCTGTGTAAATTCGGTCCTCTAGCTCGCTATATATGTGGTGATTGGGCAGTGTGGCTAACCAAAACGTATGTAGATTGTTTTTAGGTAGTCCATTCAAGGTACTGGCCAATAGTTTAGTTGGGAATTGTAAATGTGTTAACGATTGTTTAGTAAAGTGTATATCTTGTTAGATAGCGCGAGCTCAGCCGTCTAGCGAGAGTGTTAATAGTGTGTTGCTGTATTATAGTGCACGGTACCATAACCCTGTATATTTACTGACACTGTATATAAGTACTAATCACTGTCGTCCATTGCATGTTTTAACACCATAACCACTAATAATTGTATTGTGACCTTAACTTGTGCTTTGACCTATGCTAACCGTACTGTAACCGCTATTTGTAAAAGACGATGTTACTGGGGTGTGTTATAGACGGGTAATTCGTATATAGAGAATTATAGCGTGGGTGACTGTATAGTTACGCCAAAGGGCATAATATTGATTATATAGTGACTGGTGTAACAGCTGTGTGTGTACGGGAATTCCCTGAGTGTTTATTGTTATTGTGTACGTTTCACTTGGTAACCGTACCACGTGGTGCTGTTGCCAGAGGAAACGGGTGTGACTGTTGAATAGTACGCGTGTATAGTATTCGTTGTCGACGACGTTCCATTGTTAAGTATGGGTGCGTCGCAGTCAACGATTCCGGATCCCTTAGGTTGTATGGTGAAGAATTTTAAAAAGGGATTCAAAACTTGTGATTTTGGGGTTAAGATGTCTCCTGTACGTTTGGTTACTTTGTGCACTAGGGAGTGGCCTACTTTGGTTGCGGCATGGCCGCCACGTGGCAGTTTGGATCCAACTCTGGTACAGCGCTTACACGTGGCTGTATCAGGTAGGCCTGAACTTTACGGCCAGTTTCCTTATATTGACTGTTGGAGACAGGCCGTAAATGACTCGCCAAAATGGCTCCAGACATGCCACGAGGAGCAGTGTCGCCTCATGGTAGCTAGGACTTGTTCGTCCACTAGGACCGGTGTTAGGCCCATTTTGGACACGCCCCCTGAGTCCGAGATCCCTTTGCCGCCCCCTTACTTTCCGTTAAGAGGAAGTGACGCAAACGCAGGAAGTCCTGCACCCCTCCCTTCATTACCCTCATCCACTTCCGCTTCCTCCTCCAGTACAGGGTCCACCCCCCCTCGTACTAAATCTCCCCTTCCGGAACCAGAACCCACCCCCATTAGAAACGAATATCCTGATTTGGCGCAACTTCAGACTTCCGGTCAAGCTTCATCTAGCTCGGCTCGAAGTGTTTTATTTACGACCTTTTCCCAAAACCAACCTCCCACATCCCCATACCCTATCTCTCCCCGACCGGAACCCATGACTGACGCCTCTCTACGTAGCCCCATCCAAACCCGACAGTTGACTGGTGCCCAACAATTAAAGCACTATCAGATGCCTCTTCGTCTGAATCCCGGGTCAGCTTATATCGATGCCGCAGGTCAAATGGCACACGCTGACCCAGTCTTCGTATATGTCCCATTTACCACAACCGATCTTTTAAACTGGAAGACCCATAATTCCTCGTATACTGAGAAACCACAAGCTATGACTGATCTGTTCACCTCAATAGTACAGACGCATAATCCGACATGGGCTGATTGCCAGCAGTTACTAATGACTTTATTTAACAATGAGGAAAGGACAAGAATAAATCAAGCAGCCATAAAAGCACTAGAGGATAGAGCCCGTGCTTTGAACCAAGCTAATCCAGCAGCATGGGCCGCAACACATTATCCCAACACTGATCCCGACTGGAACGTAAATGGTGCTGATATGGTTCAACTCAGAGCCTATAGAGACGCTATAATTGCTGGCATGAAAGCAGGAGGAAAGAAAGCTATTAACATGTCGAAGACAGTTGAGGTGATCCAGAAAAGCGATGAAGCGCCCAGTGTCTTTTATGACCGATTATTGGAGGCATACCGCTTGTATACCCCCTTTAATCCGGAAGACGCAGATAATTCCTGAATGGTTAACTCCGCCTTTGTCAGCCAAGCATACGGAGATATTAAGCGCAAGCTACAAAAGTTAGAAGGGTTTGCAGGTATGTCCATCACCCAACTAATGGAGGTAGCAAATAAGGTTTATATGAACAGGGATACAGAAAGTAAGAAAGAGGAAGAGCGCAAGATGCGTAAAAAGGCTGATATGCTAGCGGTAGCGATCGCAGGCGTAGATAGACGGGGCCCAGATAGAGGCGATAGTAGATGGAATGAGGAACCTCTAAGTAGAAATCAGTGCGCTTACTGTAAGGAAGAAGGGCATTGGAGAAATGAGTGTCCGCGAAGAGAACAGTCTGAGAGAGACAGACCTAGGTCAGGTTACGGAAACTTTAGAGGCAGAGCGAGAGGTAGAGGAGGCCCCGGAGGGAGTAATGGTTATAGAGGGAGTAATGGGAACAGAGGAAGTGTTAGGGAAGACAGGTATATTCCAGCAGCGCAAAGGTCCCGCGATAGAGAAGGTAGGGACTTTGTAGGATTGGCTGACACGGTCATGGAGGACTATTGATACCGACCGGGCTCCATCCCCCTTGGTCGAGCGGAGCCTATGGTCGATGTATCAATAGGGGGAAAAAGGAGTGCGTTCATGATCGACACTGGTGCTGAACATTCAGTGGTGACTAATCTAGTTGCTCCTCCATCTGGAAGGACTATTACTGTGATAGGAGCAACTGGAAGAAGTGCTGAAAAACCGGTTCTTAAAAGTCGACTCTGTACATTGGGAGGCCACGTAGTAAAACACCAATTCCTTTATATGCCTGAATGTCCAATCCAATTGCTGGGACGTGATATGCTATCAAAATTACAAGCGCAGATTACGTTCCTACCTAATGGAACAACATCCTTAAAGTTTAATGGACCTTCAGGTATTATGACTGTATCCGTACCAAAGGAAGAAGAGTGGCGACTTTATACAGTGTTGACTAGCCAAAACCCTAGGAGTGATGAGACATTGTTTAACATACCAGGAGTTTGGGCAGAGAACAACCCACCAGGACTGGCCCGCAATATTCCACCTATAAAAATTGAACTAAAACTTGGGGTTTATCCAGTAAGCCTAAGACAATACCACATCCCGCAGAAGGCTAAGAAGAACATTCAATCCTATCTGGATAAGTTCATACGGTATGGTATCCTAAAATTCTGTACTTCCCCCTGGAACACCCCATTGCTGCCTGTTCAAAAGCCCGGTACAGATGAGTATCGACCTGTGCAGGACTTGAGAGCAGTCAATGATGCGGTTGTTAGTATACATCCAGTTGTACCCAATCCATATAACCTGCTTGCTTTAATTCCGGGCGGGGCTACTTACTTCACAGTCTTAGACCTCAAAGATGCCTTCTTTTGCCTCCGAATTGCCGCAGAAAGTCAATGTATTTTCGCTTTCCAATGGGAGAACGCTGTAACGGGCTCAAAACGCCAAATGACTTGGACAAGACTGCCCCAAGGGTTTAAAAATTCACCTACCCTATTTGGTTCAGCTCTAAGTCAAGATCTACTGGATTTCGAGTCTATCCCAGGAGAATGTGTATTGTTACAATATGTAGATGACTTGTTGATAGCAGCAGTTACAAAAGAAAAATGTCAGCAAGCAACGCACGATCTACTACATATTCTCTGGAAGGCAGGATACAAGGTGTCCAGGAAGAAGGCTCAGTTGTGTTTGCCAACTGTCAAGTATCTGGGATTCCATATCTCTGAAGGTCAAAGGATTATGGGGCCAGAGAGAAAAGAAGCTGTCTGCCAAATACCAATACCCAAGAATAGAAGACAAGTGCGAGAATTCTTGGGGGCAGCAGGCTTCTGTAGGATATGGATTCCCAGCTATGCGATACTGGCAAAACCTCTGTACGCAGCCATCAAAGGTACAGAGCACGACCCCTTCTTATGGACTCAAGAACAGCAAACGGCATTTGAAGATGTGAAGAAGGCTTTGATGAGTGCCCCAGCATTAGGTCTACCTGATCACACACGACCATTCTACCTATATGTACATGAGCAAAGAAGAATGGCTGTGGGAGTATTGACACAGTACTTGGGATCATGGCAAAGACCTGTTGCCTACATGTCTAAGCAACTGGATGCAGTGGCCAGCGGACTTCCACCTTGTCTAAGAGCCGTAGCTGCAGCCGCCCTGCTAGTAGCTGAAGCCGATAAACTCACTCTGGGTCAAGAACTTTATGTACGAGTCCCACATGCAGTACAGACGTTGTTGGATTACAAAGGAAATCATTGGTTTAGTAACAGCCGTATGACCAAGTATCAAGCAATGTTGTGTGAAAACCCAAGAGTGCATTTAGAGACTGTAAACACCTTAAATCCAGCTACCCTTTTGCCACAACCTACTGAAAGTCAACATGATTGTTTGGAAGTAATGGATGAAGTATTTTCAAGTAGACCAGATCTTCGTGATTTTCCCATCCAGAACCCCGATGTTCAATATTACACCGACGGCAGTAGTTATGTGAAAGAAGGGATCCGCTATGCAGGATATGCAGTAACAACAATAGACAAGGTGATAGAAGCTCGGCCACTGGCAAAAGGAACATCAGCACAAAAGGCAGAATTGATAGCACTAACACGAGCGTTACAATTGGCTGAAGGTTTAAGAGTAAATATCTATACGGACTCTAAGTATGCGTTTTTAACCACTCATGCCCACGGAGCTTTGTATAAAGAAAGAGGACTACTGAATTCAGAAGGCAAAGAAATCAAGTACGCAGCTGAAATCCTACAACTATTGGAAGCAGTGTGGGAGCCGAAAGAAGTCGGTATTATACATTGTCGAGCGCATCTGAGAGGAGATGGTGATGTAACCAAAGGAAATCGGATGGCAGATAGTGCAGCTAAGCGTGCTGCTGAATCAGGAAGACAGGAGTATGTGGGGCATATAGCTGCTCTAATACCAACCCCACTGTCTCAATGGACTCCAGTTTATACAACTCAAGAAGAGGAGTGGTTAAAGACTGAACCGGGAAAGTATTTGGAGAACAAGTGGTATCAGCTAGAAGATGGAAGAATAGTCATACCAGCATCACTAGCAGTAGAAATTGTCCAGAACTATCATAACGGGACACATTCTGGGAGAGACAGTACAGAAGAATCTCTCAGGAAACATTTCTACATACCAAGATTGTCCAACTTGACTCAGGCCATTGTACGTAGATGTGTAACGTGTGCTAAAAATAATGCAAGACAAGGACCAGTAAAGCCACCAGGAGTCCAGTTCATGGGGGGACTCCCCATGTCCGATCTACAAATAGACTTTACAGTGATGCCTAAATCGGGTGGACATCGTTACCTGTTGGTAATTGTGTGCACCTATTCAGGCTGGGTAGAAGCATGCCCTACTCGTACAGAGAAAGCAGGAGAAGTTGTGAGATTCCTGCTACGAGAAATAATACCCCGATATGGACTACCCTGTTCTATAGGATCGGACAATGGTCCAGCTTTTGTTCATCAGTGCCTACAACAACTGACTCATATGCTTGGTATAAAGTGGAGGCTTCATACTGCATATAGACCCCAGAGTTCTGGTAAGGTAGAGAGAATGAATAGAACTATTAAGAATCAGTTGGCTAAAATGTGTCAGGAAACCCAACTTAAGTGGAACGTTCTCTTACCTATAGCTCTATTGCGAATCCGCAGTACCCCTACCAGAAGGATGGGCCTCTCTCCTTTTGAAATCATGTATGGGCGACCACCTCCCGTACTTGGTAACTTAAGGGGGGATTTGAGTCAGTTGGGAGAAGGAATTACCCGGCAGCAGGTTGTAGAGTTGGGTAAGACTATGGAGGAGGTACAGAAATGGGTACAAGATAGATTACCTGTGAATATTTATCCCCCTGTTCATAGCTATCATCCAGAAGATCAAGTGTGGATTAAAGAGTGGAATAATGTACCGTTAGGGCCCAAGTGGAGAGGTCCTTATGTTGTTCTTTTGTCTACCCCTACAGCGATAAAAGTAGCCGAAGTGACTCCGTGGATACATCACTCCAGGGTTAAACCAGCAGCAGTCGATTCTTGGCAAGTTACAGCAGATCCAGAGAATCCCTGCAAGATCCGGTTGAAACGCACTACTCAGTCGGAGTAACGAGGAATTATTGTGGATTACAAATTTTATTGTTACAGGTGTGAGTGAGAAGGCCATAATAAAGCCTGTCCGCTTACCAACACATAGTGTATAAGCCAGGAACGTCTCGAAGGGACACCTGTGAAGACGAGCAGAACTCCATTCCCTGCAGCCCTCACATCCTGGAAGCTGAGGTTCCATCGCACGGACGAAGACTGAGGATGACGGCGAAAGATGTGCTTTTGATTGTGTTTATTTATATGTGTTTTTATATTCAGGAAGGTAGAGGTACCGACACTCCTAGCTGTGAGGTATGCATTAAGACTACGAGAACAGGTAACCATATTTCCCAAACCCTAATTTGGCATTCACAATACGAATGTAAAGGAGAGGTATCAAGATGTAGATACCTAAATATAGACTATAGTGTGTGCCATTTAGGAGTAGGAGAACCTAAGTGCTTCAGTCCAGAGTATCAACCTCGTACAATTTGGTTGACTCTCAGGAATGGAGATCCTCAGGGGACCCTAATTAATAAGACGGTGTTAGAATCCGTATATTCTTCGGGTGTTCTGCTATTTGATGCATGTAAGGCGATATCAAGTGGTAGAAAGCCGTGGAATGTATGTGGGGATCTTAGATGGGAGAGGACGTATGGATCTAACGATAAATATATTTGTCCCAGTAGTAAAAATAAATATGTGAGTCCTAGATGCCCAAATAAAGACTATAACTTTTGCCCATATTGGTCTTGTGTGGGGTGGGCGACTTGGGGACAGACAGTAGATAAAGACATGATAGTGACTAAGTTGCCGACTAGCCCATATTGTAAGTCTATGGAATGCAACCCAGTCCATATACTTATTAATAACCCCGACAAGTTCTTAGATAAATATGGCAATTTATTTGGGTTTCAGATATATGGGACGGGTTTAGATCCTGGGACATTATTGTTTATAGGGATAGAGACTGATACGGTATCCTCCCAGACTCATCAAGTATACCATTCCTTTTATGAAGAGATGAGTATAGATAATAAGATCCCCCATAACGCTAAGAACCTGTTCATTGACCTAGCTGAGAGTATTGCCGGTAGTCTTAATGTTACCAACTGCTATGTGTGTGGAGGTACTAACATGGGAGACCAATGGCCTTGGGAAGCAAAGGAGGTGATGTCCGGTTCTGAGGCAGTTGACCAACTAATATCTACACAAGCCGATTATCATTTGAGTGTTAGAGGTAAATCTGAGTGGAGATTAAAGACCTCCATCATAGGTTATGTTTGCATAGCAAGGAAAGGAATAATGTATAATACTTCTGTAGGAGAATTAACTTGTCTAGGGCAAAAAGCTTATGATGATGATACTAAAAATACAACTTGGTGGTCGGCTTCAAATGTCTCAGAACCATCTAACCCGTTTGCTAGATATGCCAGTTTAAAGGATGTGTGGTTTGATCTATCTATCACATCTACCTGGAGAGCCCCAGCAAATTTGTACTGGATCTGTGGTAAGAAAGCCTATTCGGAGCTGCCACAGGACTGGGAAGGGGCATGTGTGTTGGGTATGCTCAAACCATCCTTCTTCTTGTTACCGATTGAAACAGGTGAGACTTTAGGTGTTAAAGTGTATGATGTGAATCATAGGAAGAAAAGGGGACCCTTAGAGATAGGCACCTGGGAAGATAATGAATGGCCTCCCCAGCGTATCATAGATTATTATGGGCCAGCCACGTGGGCAGAAGATGGTACCTTTGGTTATAGAACCCCTATTTATATGCTCAACCGCATTATAAGATTACAGGCGGTGGTTGAGATTATCACTAACGAAACATCACAAGCGCTCAATCTCCTAGTGAAACATAATACCAGGATGAGGACAGCAGTATATCAGAATAGATTAGCCTTGGATTACCTTTTGGCAGTAGAGGGAGGTGTATGTGGGAAGTTTAACCTAAGCAATTGCTGTCTTCAAATAGATGACGAAGGGCAAGCAATAGCTGAGCTTACTAGCCATATGGTTAAACTAGCGCATGTGCCTACTCAGGTATGGAAAGGGTACAATCCAAGTAGTTGGTTTGGTAGCTGGTATGAGTGGTTTGGAGGGCTTAAGGCAGTGGTAGGTGGAGTCCGACTGATTTTACTGTTGTGTCTACTCCTACCGTGTCTTATACCCTTAGTAGTTAGGTCTGTGCAAAGCCTGATAGGAAGTATAGCAGAGAGGAAGGCTGCTGCACAGATAATGGCGATATATAAGTATAAGGCTCTAGATCAAGGAGAACCAATGCAGGAAGATGAATGTTGAAGATTCACATCATAAGATAAGTCTGGTCTGGTTCAAGGTAACTTGCGGTGTAAGCAAAACTAAGGTTACGTGATGCCTCAAGTAATTGTAAAATATCAAGAGGCATCAAAGGGGGGAATGTGGTGGAATCTCGGTAAAAATAAATTTAGTAGGCCGAGATTACCACATGGCATGTGTACGTGCATATGCTGACGTATCGATCAGTTGGTTGCACGAGGCAAGATACGATCAGTAGTGTACGGAGCATGTGCAAGAATACAGGATATAGTATTCCCCTCCTCCATTATGCTGGAACAAGCCATGCGGTCAAACAGGAAGTTAATTCTTATTTGTGTTGATTGGTTAAGAGAATGTGCGGGTGGAGCTTAATATGGGAGGAGTTATATGCCTATATAAGGAGCCTGCACTATTGTCCGGGGCTCAGAACTTGTGGTATTTTGGTGACGCTAGTCCCTCTGAGTCCCGATCGGTGATCCAATAAAGAATCTCTTCCTTCCTGAAGAAACCTGTGTCCATCTCTCTGTGCTTGGCTTCCGTCAGTTTCTCCGGTATCAATAATATATAATGTAAAAAATGTAAACACAAAAAATAAAGATAGATAAAAAGGAGGCGTAATACATCCATTCAACGAATCAATATTTACACATCAAGCAAGTACAATTTCAATAATAATACAAAAATTGCTGTATCATATTATCAACTTGGGCTATTAATGCATGTAGGGTTAAGAAGTGAATAAATGGATCGAGAGAAACTGGCTGTGGGACTTCTAACAAAGTTGGACTTTTTAGACTCATGGACAGAATAAAAACACTGCTAAAAATATATATATATTAAATAGTTTTTCAGTTATGGCATATGCAAGATCCAGCAACTATACAGAATACTGTTCTGTGATCTGTTGACCCTAAAACTGAACTATTAGCGCAAAACCCTAAGCATGGCACACAGCCAACATTGATCATTACCTTAACAATAACATTGAGCTAATGCATACAATTTAACTCTTTTTAACCTCAGTGGTAAGAGAAGAACTTCTGGATTTGGGGTTATACATCTGTTTCTGAAACAGCTGACTTTGAGTGCAATAAACACATAGGCAAAGTTAGATGTATTTTTTGTTTTAGCATCTTGATGGCAAAGGATTCCATTTAGTAGATTCCACTAGTAGCTTATAATGTATTTCCACTTAGTTATTATACTTAGAGACACGTTGAAGCATATTTAATACTATAGTATAAAAATCATTGTACATGCTGTAGACTATATCTCCCATTATACTGGCATAGCAGCAGGGCAGATACCATAAACTAAAAATGGGAAATTGGTCAAATATATGGCTGTATAATTAAATCATAAAATATACTACTACTGTCATAGGCGTGCACAGCCTATTGCATTAGGGTGTGCACCCTAAAGCACAAACACACGCCGCATGTGTATGTGTGTGTGTGTATATATATATATACACACACACACACACTGCTGTGTGTGTGTGTGCTGTTAGTGTGCTGTGTGTAAGGGTGCTGCTGTGTGTGTATGTGTGAGGGTGCTGTTAGTGTGATGTGTGTGTGAGGGTGCTGGTAGTGTGCTATGTGGGTGAGGGTGTTTGTGTGTGTGTGTGTGTGTGTGTGTGTGTTTGTGAGGGTGCTGTTTGGGTGTGAGGGTGTGTGTGTTTGTTAGGGTCCTGTTAGTGTGCTGTGTGTGAGGGTGTTGTGTGTTTGTGAGAGTGTGGTTAGTGTACTGTGTGTGTGAGCGTGCTGTGTGTGGGTGCTGTATGTGTACTGTATGTGTGTGGGTGCTGTGTGTGTGCTGTTTGTGTGAGGGTGCTGTATTTCTGTAGGTGCTGTTTGTGTGTGGGTGCTGAATGTGTGTGTGTTCTGTATGTTTGGAGGGATTATGGAGGTGGGGGCAGACTAGTAAATATCCCCCCTCCCTTCGTACCTTATGTAGGGAGGGGGGATCCTTGCTGCCATGTGCCATCCCTGGTGGTCCAGTGGAGAGTTAACTCTAGCCTGCGGGGCTAGCGTTAACTCTCGCGAGATCTGAGCGTTGCCATGGCAACGCTAAGATATCGCGAGAGGAACCTGGCGGAGCTGCTGTCTGGAGTTCCCCGGGTCCTCTCCTGCCTCCCTCCATGCTGCTGTGGGCCGGTGAGGTAGATCTTTGATCTCCCCGCTGGCCCATGGAGGCTTAGATCAGAGCCGGCACTCAGATAGCTCCGGTTCTGTGTGAGCCGACAGGGGAGAATATATATATATATATATATGCACACACACACACACTGACACGCATACTCAGACACACACATTCAGACACACACACTCATACATTCACAGACAAACATACACACACACACATTCACATTCACAGACACCCATACATACATTCACAGACACACATATACACACACATTCATATACACACACACATTCACAGACACATACACTGACACATACACTGACACACACTCATACATTCACAGACACCGTACATACATTCACAGACACACTTATACACACACATTCAGACACACACATACACACACATTCACAGACACACACATTATTATTTTGTAATTAAAAAATGTCCACCCAGCCTCCCTACCTGGAGTGCTGGCGTGGACTTGTCCCTGGAGTCCAGTGGGTCGGGCGCCTGTCTTCATCTCAGCCGCAGTGAGGGAGCTGTGTGCTCTCTGCTCCCTCTCACCGCGCGGGCTGTCAACAGTAGCTGGGATGTCATATTCCGGCTCCGGCATCAGCAAACGGCGCGCGGCGAGAGGGAGCAGAGAGCACACAGCTCCCTCGCCGCGGCTGAGATGAAGACAGGCGCCCGACCAGGGGAGGAGGGGGGTTTGGGGTCCATCACATCTTGCCCCCCCCCCATGACAGGGGGAGGAAGGGGAGCATTTGGGGGCCCTGAGTGCCTGCAGGAACAGTGTTCCTGCTCATAAAAAGTGCAGGAACTCTGTTCCTGCAGGACTTAATCCATAGGCGTGCCGCGGGGATTAGGGTGTGCCCAGGCACACCCGGCACACCCCGTGCGCACGCCTATGACTACTGTCTACTTTTGAAAAGGGTATGTATTCATGAGGTAATTTGAAAAAAATTGTAACAATGATCCAAAATGAGACACATGCTCATCAAATCCATCAATCACAATTCTAACTGTAAAATCTGACACACATATCAGATTTATAAAATGCCAAGCAAAAATGTATATTTAGAAAAAAAATGATTGATTTCCACAAAATTTGACATGATCTGGTAAAAACTAGCAGTACAATTAACTCCATATGAGATACCTTGGAGTGTCTCCTTTCACAAATGGTAGGCCTTTGTGGGGTACTTTGAACACTCAAACTGAAACAATACCCCAAATTCATCTTTGAAAATTCTCTGTGAAACCTGAAATACAGTGGCAAAGGCATATATTTAGGGGATATTGTTGTACTCGGAAGTTGTAGCTGAATAGTTTGGTGTTTGGTACAGGATTAGCACATTGAAGTTTAAGAAATACACATTAAAAAAAATTGTTATATGTGTCTGTAAAAAAACAACCATCCCCCCTACACACATTTGTACAACAATATATAAGAGATATTAGCAGTTAAAGGACTATGTAAAAAAGTTTCAAAAACAATACACTTAGGTTAATACCCTGTGATGTCTACATTGTTATTGATGTACACATTATTTTTGCCAAACCTGTAAAAAATATATATATATATTTTGCATGTTTTGGTACTTTGTAATAATATATTGAAGCCATTTTTGGCCATTACAAAAAAATATGTTGATGCAATAAATGATAAAGATTGAAATTGCGGTTGAACACACATGTACATCTGTACAAAACAAGCAAACTTAAGCTGGTAAGGAGAATTTGGGCACTACAAAATATCCCCTGTTGACAAAGAACTCGAATAAATGTAGGCTTAAGTCCCCTTCATCTGGCATCTAAAGCTAATGTGACGGACCGCTGGCACTCCGACCGAGTAATTCCGCCAATCGATGCACCTAGTGCTTGCCGAGGTCTCCATGCACTCCATCCGACACTATCAGCACTTCCAGCGATGCAGCTGCGCCGGGGTCTCACCGTCCTCCACCCACCCTGGACCCAAGGCCAGGATCCAGCTTCCAGTGGGCAGACCTCTCTTACTCCAGAGAGCGTAGCAGGGGCAAGCTCTTCCAAGAGCTTACTCTGGGGAGTATAGTGTGAATATAGCAATCCCCAAGAGTGTAGTTATCCCATCCCCTAAGCATGAGCCAAGGCTTCAAGAAAGGGTCAAGCAGGTCTGTTTAATGGAAGCCAGCACTTACAATTTATACACAAATTTTAAACAGCCTCATTTACATACAATAGGTTACATAGATTACTATAGTACAAGGAAGGGTGGGATCAGACTATAGCAAGGGCTGATGGGAGATTGAGGAGGGACAAAGCAGCTAGTTTAAACTGGTCTGGCAGTGTCCCTGGGACAACAGCCTACTGGGGAAACAATAGGACAGGACAAAGGGGGAAGGGAAAAGGCACAGATAAGCAATACATTCAACATGCTCCTCCTCTGTGTCTGAGAGATAATGAATTATCTCCAGGTACAGAAAAACACACAATTTAGAAAACACCCCAAAAGTACCCCCAAGATCCATGGAAACCCCATGGTTTTTCCATGCATTTCATGCGTGGCGCATAATCCTGGGGCAAGAGGCTGGCAAGCAGGCCCTTCCAAGTACCAATAGCGAGGTTACATTCGCCACAGTTATTGTATAGTTTTGGATTTTTATTCTGGATTTTTATTTTGACTTGTCCACTAAAAATATTTATTTTTTTAATTTGACAATTTTATTAAGTTTGAGAAACGAAAAAAATAAGTCAGATAAGCAGATTCATCTAAGTCTCACAAGGTGGAAATGAGGTAAAGTGCTGAAATTATAACATGATGGGTGATGATTCAAAGGTGTACCCTCCGGGAATTGTCAAAATGGCCCATACCGAATTGGGCAAAATCATTCAGCTGAGTACAGGGCCATTCGGACTGCAGAATCTGGACATTGTTCCAGCAATTTAACAAGTCAGGGCCTGGACGGCTGAAACCCAGACCGAATGCTGCATAGAGGTTTCAAATCCAGGCCCTGATTAAATTAAAATCCAAAATATCTAACTAGTGCTCAGAGGCGTAGCGTGGGGGGTGCAGGGGGGGGCGGCCGCACCGGGCGCAACATCTGGGGGGGCGCGCTCGCGCCCCCATCCTCAAATGAGACCTGGCAGCTTCACCTCCTCTCTGCCAGGTCTCCTTCTCCTGTCCCTCGCGGCTCTGCGTGATGGGAGAGGTGGGACAGGAAGTGACATCACTTCCTGTTTACTCTTCTCACACAGAGCCCGATCAGCAGGGGAAGGAGCAGCAGCCTGGGAGAGAAGAGGAAGCCGAGAGAAAGGTAGGCACTAATCACCCTTCCCCCCTCCCACTGTGTCCCTAATAACCCCCTCCCCTGTCACTACTCACCCCCCCTGTCACTACTCACCCCCCCGTGTCACTACTCACCCCCCCGTTGTCACTACTCACCCCCCCTGTTTCACTAGTCACCCCTCCTGTCACTAGTCACCCCCCTGTGTCACTACTCACCCCCCTGTGTCACTAGTCACCCCCCATGTCACTAGTCACCCCCCTGTGTCACTCCCCTGTGTCACTAGTCACCCCCCCACTAGTCACCCCCCTGTGTCACTAGTCACCCCCGTCACTACTCACCCAACGTTTCACTAGTCAACCCCCCTGTGTCACTACTCACCCCCCTGTCACTAGTCACCCCCCCTTTCACTAGTCACCCCCCCTCTGTCACTAGTCACCCCCCTCTGTCACTAGTCACCCCCCCTCTGTCACTACTCACTCCCCCTGTGTAACTAGTCACCCCCCCTGTCACTAGTCACCCCCCTGTGTCACTAGTCACCCCCCCTGTCACTAGTCACCCCCCTGTGTCACTAGTCATCCCTCCCTGTCACTAGTCACACCCCTGTGTCACTAGTCACCCCCTGTCACTAGTCACCCCCTCATTGTGTCACTAGTCACCCCCCTCACTGTGTCACTAGTCACCCCCTTCACTGTCACTAGTCACCCCCCACTGTGTCACTAGTCACCCTCCCTCACTGTGTCACTAGTCACCCCCTCACTCTGTGTCACTTGTCACCTCAGTCACTAGTCACCCTCCCTCTGTCACTAGTCACCCCCTCCCTCACTCTGTCACTAGTCACCCCTCCCTCTGTCACTAGTTACTCCCTCCCTAACTGTCACCCCCCCTCCCTCTGTCACTATGTCACCCCCACCCGCCCTCTGTCACTAGTCACCCCTTCCTCCCTCTGTCACTGTGTCACCCCCACCCTCTGTCACTAGTCACCCCTCCCTCTGTCACTAGTCTCCCTCTGTCACTAGTCACGTCCTCCCTCTGTCACCATGTCACCCCCTCCCTCACTCTGTCACTGTGTCACCCCCTCCCTCACTCTGTCACTAGTCACCCACTCCCTCCCTTACTCTGTCACTAGTCATCCCCTCCCTCACTCTGTCACTAGTCACCCCCTCCCTCACTCTGTCACTAGTCATCCCCTCCCTCACTCTGTCACTAGTCACCCACTCACTCTAGTGACAGAGTGAGGGAGGGGATGAGTAGTGACAGAGTTAAGGAGGGAGTGACTAGTGACATGGAGGGAGGGGGTGACTAGTGACAGAGAAAGGGAGGGAAGGGGTGACTAGCGTGAGGGACACAGAGTGAGGGAGGGAATGGGTGACACAGTGACAGAGGGAGGGGGTGACTAGTGACAGAGTGCGGGAGTGGGTGACTAGTGACAGAGGGAGGGATGGGGTGACTAGTGACAGTCACCACCTCCCTCACTCTGTCACTAGTCACGCACTGCCGCACTCTGTCACTAGTCACCCCCTCCCTCTGTCACTGTGTCACCCATTCCCTCCCTTACTCTGTCACTAATCACCCCCTCACTCTGTCACTAGTCATTCTCTCCCCCACTCTGTCACTAGTCACCCCCTTCCTCACTCTGTCACTAGTCACCCACTCCCTCCCTTACTCTGTCACTAGCCATCCCCTCCCTCACTCTGTCACTAGTCACCCCCTCCCTCACTCTGTCACTAGTCATCCCCTCCCTCACTCTGTCACTAGTCACCCACTCACTCTAGTGACAGAGTGAGGGAGGGGATGACTAGTGACAGAGTTAAGGAGGGAGTGACTAGTGACAGGGAGGGAGGGGGTGACTAGTGACAGAGTAAGGGAGAGAAGGGGTGACTAGCGTGAGGGACACAGAGTGAGGGAGGGAATGGGTGACACAGTGACAGATGGACGGGGTGACTAGTGACAGAGTGCGGGAGTGGGTGACTAGTGACAGAGTGAGGGGGTGACTAGTGACAGAGTTAGGGAGGGAGTGACTAGTGACAGAGGGAGGGATGGGGTGACTAGTGACAGTTACCACCTCCCTCACTCTGTCACTAGTCACCATCTCCCTCACTCTGTCACTGCGTCACCCCCTCCCTCTGTCACTAGTCACCCACTGCCGCACTCTGTCACTAGTCACCCCCTCCCTCTGTAACTGTGTCACCCATTCCCTCCCTCACTCTGTCACTAATCACCCCCTCACTCCACGGGTTAGGGGGCGCAAATTACTTGCCTTGCCCCGGGTGCTGACAACCCACGCTACGCCACTGCTAGTGCTGGACAAATAAAGATAATTGGCCTGATGAGCAAAATGAGCCTATACACATTTTTTCAAAGCTAGTCAGATTAGGGCAATCTATTTTAAGTTTTTATTGAGGAAACATACTACCTAAAAAATTTAAAGTTTGGATTTAGCTATAGTGTATTTTATTGGCCAATACGTGTTTGGGCAGTAATTGGGAACAGGAGAAAAGAGAAAAAAAGAGAAAAAAAGGGTATGTATTCATGAGGTAATTTGAAAAGTCAAATTGTAACAATGCTCATCAAATCCATCAATCACAATTCTAACTGTAAAATCTGACACACATATCAGATTTATAAAATGCCAAGCAAAAATCCAATGTGTAGTTGGAAATAAAAATTATTAATTTTCACAAAATTTTACATGACCTGGTAAAATGTGACATGACCTCCGTAAAAACTAGCAGTACAATTAACTCCATACACAGAAATACCTTTGAATTGGATCTGTGAAAGTCACAGATATATTTAATTTCACCCTTAAACCTAGAAGCAATATCAAAATTAGGGATAAGCAATTAGAGAAGGGCAGTGATGGCTACTGTAAGGGAAAAGCTCAACAGAAGGTGGGGGCAGGAAACACTACGTAGATAATGTTCCTTAATGTGTACCTTATGGGGGTTGGGAAAGTTCTCTATGTAATGTGATGAGGCGGCAATAACAGCAATAAGACCTGTCTGATAATATAAGAATGCATTGAGGAGATTAACACCTTCTTCATTGCTGCTTCTATGTAGGATTTTTATTTCTACTCTTACTTCATTCTGTACATTCCTGAAGAACAATCTAGGGAGCACTATTAGGAGGGAACGAAGTAGGTATTACAATTTGGGGAGTCAAGGACATATGTTATGCTTTCACCCAGAGGATATGGTACAATGAATTCTAGGTGCGAAAATAGTTATTTTGGTAGAAATCCTCTGGATCTCTAGTGATCAATATACCTAAATAATTAACATGTGAGTCTTTACAATAAAAACTTAAGCTGGGTTGTACACATTGCACCAATTCCTCTGCAAGATTAATGCATGTAGATTGAGTTTTACTCATATTCAATTTTTAGTAGGACACCAAACATCAGTCCAGTAAAGTTTAATGAGCTTAGACAGTGATTTAATTGACCAAGCCAATGTCAACAAGTCATTGTCTGTGAATAGACTTAGTTTATGTATGTTTGTATGGCCCACAGAGGTACCACGGATGTCACGTGAGGGTCATAGAATTTTAGCCAAAGCCTCTATAGCCCAAACATGTAATAAGAGGGAAAGGGAATGTCACATGTTGTTAGATAAAGCAAGTCTATAAAAGCTTTAGTTGATCCAAAGCATTTTCAGCATCTAATGATAATGAGGACCCCAACCCTCACCACTATGCAAATTAACTAATAGATCAATAACCTTGTGAGATTTATGTGAGAACTGTGTCCTTTAGATGAAGCCAACCTGGTGATTGTTGATCAATAATGGAAGAACATTAAATTTACATTTTTGCTCTCATTTTTGCACCAATGTTTAACCTAATGTTTACATCCGGTCAGAATTTTACATAGTTTTGGAAGGGTGATGATTTTAGCCAAAAAAATGTGGATGGTAAACTTTGAGAATGGTCCATGGATTTGTATAAAGAAGACATGTATAACGCTAAAGACAAAAGCAAAAGTCAGGTAGTATCTGTCAACTAACCCATCTGGTTCTGGTTCCCTATGGGTAGAGAGTTTGGCTATGATAGACAGAATTTGATCTGAGTTAATAGGGTGCATGAATGATTGCTTTTGTTCCTCTGACTATGAAGGTACAGGACACGTTGGAGAAAGCTGTCAAGCAATTGCTGGTTCAGGTTAAGAGTTAAATTGGATCAGTGCAAGTGGTAGAGAGGTTTGTAAACGTTTGCAAGCTTTTCACTAATAATTTGCTTTTAGTTTTAGAAAACAAACAAGTTATTTTAAGCTGAGCCTGTTTTGCTGTGAGGAAATTATTTATTAATAGCCCCCACTTCCTGCCTATGGGTAGGAGAAGGGAGAAGGTTAGTATGTCCCACCATGTTTTTTTATAGAGCCCCCACCCACTGGCCATGGCTGGGGGCAGGGATGGGGGTGGTGACCTAAGCCACCACCCAATGTTCACATGTGGGGCATATGGAGACCAGTGACTGGTATTTCCCAGTATTTACGACTTTCAAACCTAGCCTGTGGCTGGTCACTGTTTAGTAGATATGCATACATTGCAGGTTGGGAGGTTCTACACCTCCCTTATACTATATGAGGGTAGGCTTTTTAGGGGGAATTTTAAATGTGGTACCACATAATTAACCCTCATGTCACCAAGTTTTCTTTGTTTTTTGTTTTTTTACTATTTGCTTGCATTATTTCAGAGTTTTAAAATCCATCCCCTGATTTTTACAATCTAGGGCTGGATTTCAGCCTTGGCCCTGACATATTTTGGTCCAGCTGAAATCCAGACCAAATTTTAGTTTGTTCAGAGCTAATCCGGAGATTGTTACATACTGTGAACTAGGGGTAGTAAACCTTTTAATACCTACCGCCCACTTAGGTATATTTATTTATGGTAACATTTTCTTACCTCCCCCGTTCCCCCACCGGTGCCGCAATAACTGCAATATTTTTTTAGCACCAGTGCAACATTTTTCTTTAAAAAAAAAAAAAATGTACATAAAGTATCTTTTTATTTCTACTTTATGCATGTTTATACATATCTAATTTAAATGTAATGAATTTCCCCATCTTTGTTGATGCCGTGCCTACTAGCGCGGGAGCTGCTTAAATTGAAGAAAAAGTAAGTTAAAAATAAAAACAATAAAAAAAACCAATAAAATAAAAATGCTTTTCTATTTTTTTTCTTCCTTTTCTTCCTTTTCTCCTTTTCCTTTCTTCTTATCTTTTCTTTTTTCTTATTGCAATCACCAGCAGGAATGCTGAACTAGGTAGCCCATTTTATACCTAGCCAACAACAAAAAATAAAACAGATAAAAGAAATAGCTATATATCAGGGGTCTCTTTTTCCTTTCTTTTTATTCTCTCCTTCTCCTTCCTTTACTCATTTTCCTTCTTTCTTTTATTATGTTAAGTAATCCACGTCAACAGAAAATAACAGAACTTAGCTTGCCAAAGTTCAATATCAGCCTCTCTAAATACCATGCTTCTAACTGTCCTTGCTTTCACATTGAGTACATCAGCTCCCCTCCTCTTACGGCGTGTTACAACATCACGTCCCCGTCCATCCCAATCAGAAGTGAAGCTGCGCACGCACTTCTTTTAAACCATTGAGAGTGATTTAGCAAACATAGATGTTCACGCAGTGTGTGTCGGCTGGAGGGAGGCTCACAATTGTGCAGAGCACGTGGTTGTGCCGAAGAACTGAGGGTCATGGATAAAACCCACAACTGCCCAGCGCCGTCTTTAGTATTGACTGGACCCTGGGCAACCATTTGCTTGGGCCCCCTCGATCCTGCCCCCTGCCAGACTTACTAACACACACAGACATACACTGACACACATACTGACACAAATACTGACATACACATACACAGACAGACATACTGACATACACAGACATACTGACTTACACACAGACACATACACAGACACATACACTGACAAACATACTAACAGACACTGACAGACATACTGACACAGACCAGGGCCAGATTAAGAGCCCAGTGGGCCTGGTGATGACAATTATGATGGGCCTAATTAAAAAATCTTATTCACCAAAAACACCTAAACAGTCCTACCTCCTAAGCGTCATGTATCTGATGGAGATGGTGCTGGAGGGAAACTCATAGGATGCATCTAAAAGAAAACACATACCCTATGTTAATCTCACGCTTTCATCTTTCAAGTAAACCAATACCCCCTAACAGCAGTGTCCAGTAAAGCAGGAAGTCTATGGATGGGGTAAAAGGGTGGGCCACTGACACAAATCACATAACTAGAACTGCCGAAAGAGGCAAACATACACAAAAAGGGGCCATGTCTGTGGAGACATGGGGACACTGTGATACTAGGGAACACTGGGAGACCTGGGGACACTGAGACTCTTGGGGACACTGGGAGACATGGGGACACTGGGTGACTTTGAGACATGAGGGGACACTGGGAGACATGGGACACTGAGATACTGTGATATATTGGGGACACTGGAGACTTGATAATAACCTGGCTACAGGTTAAAATGTTGCAGTGTCCAATAAACCTGATTAAATCTATCACAGTGAGTGCTTGAGATTTTTTATTTTATACTAGGGAAACTGAGACACTAGGAGACATGGGGACACTGGGAGACATTGGGACACTAAGACACTGGGAGACTAGGGGACTTTGGGAGACTAGGAAACACAGAGACAGTGGCACACTATGGACACTGAGAGACACCAGGGACACTGGGAGACATGGGGATATTGAGATACTAGGGACACTGGCTGGGAGACATGGGGACACTGGGAGTGCCCCATATCTCCCAAGTCTCAAAGTCGCCCAGTGTCCCCATGTCTCCCTGTGTCCCCCAGTGTCTCCATGTGGCTCAGTGTTCCCTAGTGTCTCAGTGTAACCATGTCGCCCAGTGTCCCCTAGTGTTTGTATCTCCATGTATCCCAGTGTCCATTAGAGTCTGTGTCCCCATGTCTCCCAGTGTCCCCATGTCACTAGGACACTAGGGGACACTTAGAGACATTGGGACACTGTAAGACTTGGGGACACTGAGACACTGGGAGAGACATGGGGACACTGAGATACATGGGGACACTGCGAGACTAGGGCACTCTGGGAGACTAGGGACACAAACACTAAGGACACTGAGAGACACCAGGCACACTGGGAGACATGGGGACACTGAGAGACACCAGGGACACTGGGAGACACCAGTTACACTGGGAGACACAGGGACACAGACACTAGGGACACTGGCTGGGAGACATGGGGACGATAGACTAGGGACCACTGGGAGACATGGGGCATCAGTGTCCCTAGTGTCTCAGGGTCCCCATGTTCCCCAGTGTCCCTATGTCTCCTAGTGTCCCAATGTCACAGCGTCCCCAAGTCTCTCATTGTCCACATGTCTCGCAGGCTTGATGCTGTAACTTCTTATCCCTGCCTCTCTCCACACAAACAGTCCTACTGTCCGGCGCTGGTATGGAAGAATAATCTCTGTTTGTTTATACATTTGTATTGCCGGTTTTACTGCAATGCCGGCACCAGCTAGGCAGCCTCAAATACCTGAGAAATACCCTGGCAACCCTAAGAGTAGTGTGTCAAAAAAAATATATATGTTTTTATTTTTTTTTAAATCAATGGGCCTATCCCAGGGGCCAGGGCCTGGAGCTGCAGCTCCATCAGTAATTATAGGCAATACTTCCAAAAACACAGCTTAATGGAACCTTGCAATCCACCCCCACCTACCCTTGCTACTTACCTTCTGAGTGATAAATAGGTAATGTGTTATTTTATCCAGTAAATAAACTTTACAGATTTTTATATGGGCACCATAATCTCTCAACACTTTTTTTCCCAAATATTTTTTCCCTCTTTAATTCATACATACAGTATCTGAGGCTGTTGGGAGTAGGGGTGTGCCTCTCCCGGCCCAGCCCCCCTCCTTCCTGCCTTCTCTGTCTCCTGCGTGGCTCCTTTCCTTAGTGGGAGGAAAAATTTTGCGGCTGTCACTTCCTCCCAGCGCTGCCGAAAAGCAAGGGCCAGGTCGCACTGTTAAAGTGCCACAGTGTGTGACCGGGCCACTGCTTACAAATGTTCATCCAGCGGGCCTCTTTAGTGTGTGGTCCACCTGTTGCATCGGCGAGCCCATGGGGAAAAGAATTGTTGAGGGCAGTTGGGCCCACGGGGCAGCTGCTTTGGGCCTTCCAAGAGTAAAGGGCCCAGGGCAGCTGCCTTGTTTGCCCGGCGTTAAAGACGGCCCTGCAACTGCCCACCATGAAAGCTTAAATTGCCCACTAGTGGGCGGTAGGGACCAGGTTGACTACCACTGCTGTGAACAGTTATCTGTAATGAAATAATATTGTGGTACTATTACCCATATTTATATATATTAACGGTTGCTTTGATTCTGTTAAAAAGTATATAACATTAGGGATTGCGCCTCTGAAACTCCTTATTTATTATTTTGTGCAGTGGACATCTGAATTCCCTAAAATAAATTGAATTAATAAATTGATAAATTGATAATATTTTTTATACTATATTTCTCTACAATCTAGGACACATGGTTTAATAATTAAATGTATGAATAGCAGCAAGATGCAACATTGCTCTTCCTGTTTCTTCCTTCCGTAGTCCCATGCATTTCTGACCTATTTCTGTTTGTTTTATGACATCTCACCTTTATGTGACTTGACTACTGAGGATGATTAATTGACCTGTGCTTTTACAGTCTCATTTTATCCAAAGGGGCTAGCTCACTTTGTTTTGCAGATATAATAATTCGGAGTGAGTTCAAAGGCTATTCCTTTGTGGATAGGAAATTGTAATCACTACCCTGTAATGCATTCAGGTTTTTTTCACAAAACCAGGAATTGTCAGGAAATCACCAGAGTATTGCAAATTTGAGGTCAAAATAGCTGGATTGGGAAAACTTTCCAGCTCAGCTAGTTTTCTAACCCCGTTATTTTGGCTTAATTATGCAATTCTCTGGCCATTTGACAATTTCTAGTTTAGTAAATAATTGTCTGCATCAGATATCTGGTGGAAAGATGTGAGAAATAAATTTAAAAATACTAACACGTGACTCACGCTGCCTTTTATTGTAGTAGACCACCTTAATGTATATGTCTGGGGGAAAAAACTGACTAACGCTTGGTGTTTTAGCAAAAGACGTTTGAATTACTGAGACAGAACAAGACTGGATTACAAGGATTGACTGTATTCATGACTAGGTAACTGTATGCTGTATTAAAAAAGTTGCAGGATCACTATACAATGACATACCGACCTACCACTCACAGCCACACACATCACTCAGAGCTATCTACAAAGCCACACACAATACCCACAGCTACCCATGCAGTCACATACACCACATTAGAGCTATCCACACACCACACACACAGCCGAAACATATCACACACAATCACAACACAAACATTACAGACAGCTGCAACACTTACAACCAACCTAGACTACACATGTAAGTCACTCATATACACACAACATACACACTGTCACCCTATACAAACGTTTAAAAACTGGTGTGGGTCCTGGCTGCCATGCTGAAGACACATATTACATAGTTACATAGTTATATAGCTGAAAAGAGACTTGCGTCCATCAAGTTCAGCCTTCCTCGCACATATTTTTGCTGTTGATCCAAAAGAAGGCAAAAAACCTAGTCTGAAGCGCTTCCAATTTTGCAACAAACTAGGAATAAATTCCTTATTGATCCCAAAATTGCAGTCAGATATCTCCTTGGATTAAACAGCTATTACTCCACTAATTATATCCCTGTATGTTATATTTTTGCAAGTATTTATCCAATTGCAGTTTAAACATCTGTATGGACGCTGATAAAACCATCTCTTCAGGCAGATAATTCAATATCCTTATTGCTCTTACTATAAAAAAACACTTTTCTTTGCCTTAGATGAAATCTCCTTTCTTCCAGCCAAAATGCATGACCTCGTGTCCTGTGTATAGCCCGGTTTATGAATAGATTTCCAGATAATGGTTTGTACTGGCCCTGAATATATTTGTATAATGTTATCATGTCCCCTCTGAGGCGTCGTTTTTCCAAACTAAAGAGATTTAAATTTTTTAACCTTTCTTCGTAACTAAAATGCTCCATTCCTTTTATCAATTTTGTAGCTCGTCTCTGCACTTTTTCTAGTGCCATGATATCCTTCTTTAGAACAGGTGAACAAAATTGCACAGCATATTCAAGGTGTGGTCTTACCAGCGATTTATAAAGAGGCAAAATTATATTTTCATCCCGAGAATTTATGCCCCTATTTATACTAGATAAAACCTCATTGGCTTTAGCAACTGCAGATTGACATTGCATATTGCTGCCTAATTTGTTGTCTATAACAATTCCCAAATCCTATTCATGTGTGGTTATCCCTAATTCACTACCATTTAGGGTGTAAGCTGCTTGTGCATTCTTGACCCCGAAGTGCACACCTTTGCATTTCTCTACATTAAATTTTATCTGCCATTTTAGTGCCCAGTCCCCCGATCTATCCAAATCCGTCTGCAGCAAAGCAATATCGTGCTTTATGTGATGGGAGTTCCAGAATAATTACTTTGATTTTGCTGTTTTGGGTCTGTAATTTCTCATTCTATGACTGATGTGAACATTATATTACTCCTAGCATTATTCAGGCTAAAACTTGGTGAAGCCTGATCAACACACTCAGACGTGATCCGGTTACTTTATTGAGGCCTGGTGTTCCCTGTGGATCTATCCAGTGGCCCCACAAAATACAAACATTGCATTTTTGGTATTGCAAGCAATGTTTATTTATATATATTTTTTCATTTGGTGACTTTTATTAGTGTAGTCCAAAACCATACTGTATTCTATTGTAAAAGAGTATTTCTATCTAGCACTCCAATGTTAGAAATTAAAATGTCTACAGTAGTCACATCATAACTCTTTTCAACTAGTTTGTCTTTTAAAATATTGTGGGGGGCAGAGCTTGCTATGAGGGGGGGGCAGTCGCATCTCCATATAAACGACTACAAAAATTCGATTTTTGGGTGTTATTTGGCACTTATCAGAATTGACTCCGCTTCATAGGAAGACTGACACGCCATGGGACGGAAAAACAAGAAGCCCAGAGTGGACAAAGGTCCCCCAGGCCAAGATATCAGCGAATTGGTCCGTATCTCTCAGAAGGCCACATGGGACAAAATGGAGCTCCTTGAGGTAGGCTCCTCATACTCCTCTGAGGACTTATCAGTGGATCCAGGTGACGGGGCTTCTTATATCCACAGTTGGTGCCTAAGCCCCAAGTCACTGTAATGATATTCAAAACTATGCTGGCGGAGCTCTGCACAAATGTATCTGCTGATATGGTCCAGTTTAGAAAGACTATGAAGGCAGCATCTACTAAAATCGCCCAAATGGAGGCCTCCCACAGCATCCATGACACCAGGCTCTCAGTAGTTCAACAGAAGTGTGATTAGAGTGGATGCTTCAGAGGACTACAGGGGCAGATACAACCTCAAGATCAGAGGAGGGCCTGAGGCTGTTGGGGTAGCAGACTTACCGCACTAACTGCGAAGACTCTTTGTGGTCTACCTACCACCGAAACAGGCAAAGGCGATAAAACTGGATTGCATGTTCCGTCTCCCCAAGCCTAGGGACGCGCCGCTCCAGATCTCTCAAGACCTCATCATCCACTTCCAGTCTTCGCAAGACAAGGCCCAATTCCAGGCAGGTGTAAGGGAGAAATTACCACTCACCTTTGAAGGATCAACACTACAGCTATTTCCTTACCTCACAAAGAATACCTTGAATTGGGGCTGGTCCCTAAGGCCCCTGCTGTTGATCCTACAATAAAACAGCATCTCCAACCAGTGGGGCTGCCAAGGGCCCTTCTCTTCACAGCCAGGGGTGCTACCCTCAGAACTGGCTCCTATCAAGAGCTCGAGGACCACCTACATCAATAAGACTTTCGAAAGGCACCTGCGAAGACCGGGAGGGGGTGGTCTGGCATTGACCCAACGCAGATGAATTCACCATCCACTCGAGTCACAACTTGACAAGAAAACAACTGGAATGGAAAAAAACTCCTGGTGCTGGGAATGTCTGAACACCCTTGCTGGGTTACACCACTGAACAGTTTCCTTCTAAAATTTATTTTATTATATTATTATTTACTTTAATTTTCAGTTTTGCATATGTTTTTGCTAAATGACTAGTGCACTCTATTATATTTACACACCGATAAACCCACCTACAGGATACATGCACATGTTCTGGCTCACACAGGTTAGATGGACTCATCACACAATATAGCTTACTGTCTCACTTACCAGAGTTTATAACCTAAAAATGTAGACCTTCCCCCCCTCCCCCCCACCCCTGTCAATCTAATAGAACACACAACTACTGATACCGCCAAAGACCTCATTCTGAGGGGTAGTAACACACGGAGAGCGATATTAACACCACACAGATAAGCACGCAGGAATGTAATCTTGAACCCCTAACATAAAATACTAATTCCACACTCTATACTCCTCGCATACAACTTTTCTCCTCCTTTATGTTCCAACTTTCCATGGAATGTTTATACAGTTGAGTTGATACTGAATTGACAAAATCTGTTCATACGCATTATGTCTTCTAGTGTACAGTGAGAAAAAAATAAGGACTAAAAAAAATATTGGCTTGTGCGTTAAAACAATATGGTCTGTACAGTTTCTTTTCACCATTAATAATTGGCTTTTGGGTACGCTATTAAACCAAGGTGCATAGTGACAGCTAGTAAGGTCAATAAAAGTATTTGTGTGAACTTTTTTGAAGAAAGTAAAAAATGTTAAGATGTTACTTTCAATATAGATCTCGAGATATGGAAAATTGATTGAGCTTTTGCTAAAATTAGAACTGAGTTTGATTCCTCTATTGATAGAGTTTAAACAATATAAAACCAACCCAGGGCCTTCAAGATAAAAAAAACAGGTCTTCAATTTATCAATAGAGGACCAGCTCCCCTGCTATGTCCATCCAACACGGCAGAATTTTCCCAATCCGCCATGAAGACTTAGCATTGTTGGAGGCAAACCCCATAGCTGTTCCAGTTGTTTTGTAAATAAAAGGTATTGTAAAACCAGAATTAATTATTAGTTAAAATCAATTGGATGCACTCAATGCTAAAATGTACTTGTGAGGTAGAGATGTTTAAATTTTTTGAAGCATATTTCTTACTGCCTTTCATCCTATATCGTGGGTAGAGTTGAGCGAACACGAACTGAAAAGTTCGGGTTCGTACCGAACATTACGTTTTTTGGACCTCTGACCCGAACACGGACGTTTCAGTGTATGTTCGGGTAGGAGTTCGGTGTTCGGCAATTTAATGGCACGTTTTGAAAAGCTACAGGGCAGCCAATCAACAAGCGTTTGACTTGTGTACCCTTAGAAGCCATCACAGCCATGCCTACTAATGGCATGGCTGTGATCGGCCAGTGCAGCATGTGAGCCATAGACATAGTATACATAGACACCGCATTGACTGCTGAGCGGCGAGAAATACTCACAGATACAGAGATATAAACTGACTGTGGCGGAACCAGCCTCGCCACTGGGCATTGGAGAAGACTGATTGCCAGTCTCCTGCTCTGTGACTATGGCCCCATGTTGAAATGCTTGATTTTCCCCTGCAAAGACATGAAAGCCGGGTCATTCGGTACTTGCCCTATTTGAACAGTGATACCCCAGATAGCTATGCCATGGAGCCCATTCGTATAACAAAAGACTATGTGAAAGACTTTGGCTCCATGGCAATTGAACTGTATGTATGTGATCTGAGCGCCATTCAGTAATAATGTGCGCTCAGATCTAAGCTATCTGGGGATATGTTGAATGTACCTGTTTTATGCAATAGCTGCACAGTTATATATCTTTATGTATTGTATTGTCTTTTGCTACCATGTGTTCAGTGGAGTTTTGCCTCTGTCCTTGGAGATAATTTGATTACTTCCCAATTATCTCCAGGATAGAGGACTCTGTGGAACTGGTTTGGGCTGGAAAAGCCATGCTTCAGTGGTCACAAAGGACTTTCGACATAACTTTTGAACCACTGGACCAATTTGAATAAATTTTTGAGTATATTTATATTTGAAGGACGCTGATTTCAAATATGTAACTTTTATTAATATTGCATGGATACTTTTAAAATTATAAGAATTGTGTAAAAACGGTATATTTTCTGCCTGTGCTAATTAAGTTAGTCTATTGTCTTGAGATAATTGTATAACAGGCAGAGGGGAGGATTTCTGCTGGGAGTGGTTTACTTTATTGTATGTGTTGTAATGTTTTTATTGGTTGTTCTGAAAACCCTGTGGGCGGTCCTGTATGTGTTAAACCTGCATAAAAGAAGGCCCTTTGGTGCCAAGTAAGAGAGTTCTACTTCATCCTCAATTTGGAGTGCCGTCTCTTATTGAGGGAATCTGCTACAAGGGATTGCTATGCTTGTCATACTCCCTTGCAAAATCACTACTAAGCTCTTGTAATAGCTTGTTCCTGTCCTGCTCTCTGAAGGAGTCCACGGTGGTTATGGTGTCGGCTGGAGTGCTTGGAGCCCTCAGGAAGCGCTAGGAGCATCCTTCAACGGAGGTAACCAGTCGAGGTGCCAGGTGATCCGTTACACTGACACAAATGGATAATGAGAATGGCAGTACTCAGTTAGTGCAGAGCAGGGATAATGAGAATGGTAGTACTCAGTCAGGGCAGGGATAATGGGAATGGTAGTACTCAGTTAGTGCAGGGATAATGAGAATGGTAGAACTTAGTCAGGGCAGGGATAATGGGAATGGGCCCAAATTTACAATTATACAAATATACAATTGCGCTGTAAACGCAGTATTTGATGCTTCTATTTGACCCTCAAATATGAAGAGCACGCCCCAAATTTACTATTTAGCAGTTTAGCACCAATACAATTAGAATTTTTACAACTGCGCTGTAACCGCACTATTTGACGCTTCTATTTGACTCTCAGATATGAAGTGCAGGGCCAAAATGTACTATTTAGCAGATTAGCACCCAGAAAATAAGAATGTTTACAATTGCGCTGTGACCGCACAATTTGACGCTTCTATTTGACTTTCAGATATGAAGAGCACGCCCCAAATTTAGTATTTAGCCGTTTAGCACCAAAACAATTAGAATTTTTACAATTGCGATGTAACAGCACTATTTGACGCTTCTATTTGACTCTCAGATATGAAGTGAAGGACCCAAATTTACTATTTAGCAGATTAGCACCCAGAAAATATTTTTTTTTTTACAATTGCGCTATAACCGCACTATTTGACGCTTCTATTTGACTCTCAGATATGAAGAGCACGCCCCAAATTTACTATTTAGCAGTTTAGCACCAAAACAATTAGAATGTTTACAACTGCGTTTAACAGCGGTATTTGACACTTCTATTTGACTCTCAGATATGAAGTGCACCCCACTAATGTACTTTTTAGCACCCAAAACTGTTTAAGTTTTAAAACTGCAATGTGACAGCAGTATTTGACGATTCTATTTGACTTTGAGATATGAAGTGCACCCCACTAATGTACTAGTTTGCAGAATTATTTCCTAATCTGTCCCTGAAAGCGGTAGCATCCTCTCCCTACACTAATAAGAACTCATAGTTATAGAGGCTGGGTCACATGCTGCACTGGCCAATCACATCCATGTCATTAGTAGGCATGGCTGTGATGGCTTCTAAGGGCACACAACTCAAAAGCTTGTTGATTGGCTGCCCTGCAACAATAACTGACAGGTTGCTAGATAAAAATGAAAAAACACGTTTGAACAATCATAAATTACCACCAAAATCGAAAAGGAATTAATATTGGACCTAAAGGGGACTTTGCACAAAAGTTGTCAAAGGGAAAATAAGTAAAATACTGCTTTACTACTCAGAGGGCTATATTTGTGCAATTTTTATGGCAATTACGTATTGAGCACACATTGTATATGACAGACTACTCATCTAGGGCACTTGTAAACCAATGAAATAAACCACGACAGTGATTCACTTGGTTGTGGTTAGCTCAGGATATCTATGACTATGGCTTATTCAAGTTACTTTCAAACACATTGTAAAGTCTGTAAAGTCTAAATGTGCATCTCTATATATCATCGAACAGCTACATAATGAGATAATCACACATCTTTCTTTACTTTATTCATCTCAAGAGTTGAAGTTGTCATCATTAATTAACTTAACATAAATTGAAGATTTTTCTGAGTTCCTTGATGTTTTTTTTTGACATGCATTTAGCACAGCCTGCTCAATGTCCGTTTTCCTTGAACCATCTGTTCTGTTGCATTTCCGGTGCCATCTTTGCATAATCATACCATATAAATCTGGCTGGCAAAAAGAGAACTATACAATTCCTGGCATCATGACAACAAGTTTAATTGAACTGCAAATCATATAATAAGGGGTTCTTAGTATTTCACATTTTACCTGACCGAAAAAGAAGACCTGCTAACACAAAGTTCAGCTATAATGCAGATAACACCTTGAGACCACTTCCTGATTCACTCAGGAAATGGGTCAAGTAAAGCAACTCGAGGAATTGTGGCAAGAGTTTACCTTTGATATAGAAATAGAAATGTTGATAGAATAGAAACTTGACCTAACATTTTACTTTCATCAGTCTGTATCAACTAAGAAGTGCTCATTATGATTTAAAATTTTCGAACTCAGTTTATTATAAATGTGCACGCATAGATGCTGCCCCAGCTGCCTTGAAAATAAAAACAGTACTATTTCCGAGAAAGGGCGCTGTTCATACAGTGCAGTTTCCATACATCTGGGGCACCCACTCAGGAAATTATTCAGTTATTCAATCATTTTGACGTCTAGCATCAACATGCAAAGTGTTTTGATGCCAGACATGGTGTGCATCCTGTGCGGATTCAGTGTTGCTCATAGAGAAGCATTAGATTAATGGATCATGGTAATTGCTGAGCATGAGCCATGCATACATGTTCACTGTTGCTCTATGAGAAGCATCTTATTGGACAAAAGTCATCAGTCTTGAAGACATTTTGAAGCACCACTTGAGAATGATTGGATTGTAGTATGGTGTCTGTCCCAGCACTAAAATAAAAAATTGAGGGCTTGGCAGAGTTTTTATTGGCATTGATGCAAAGTTATGCCAAAAATGCTGTTCACCTACTGATGTCACATTGCTTCAGTGCCAATTAATAAAAGGTTCAGAAAGGAGCTTGAGCAACCTACTGGAAGCCACAGACACACCAATTGCTATTCGTTAAGCGGAAAGCAGTAAAAGTAATACATGCCATGATCTATAAGACACCAGCATGTAATTAGAGAGATACAATTAGTTCCCTCGCACATTACAATTACGGTATAAGAAGAAATATGACAAGTGCCCCACTCCTACCTACCAGCCAAGGGTAAGTAGAGATACTTTTATAAATTAAACTTGTTATGCTACCTCTCCTCCTACCTGGATTTCAATTAGATATTTGGTCCTGTTACTTACTGGTAGTTTAGCTCAGTGGAGCTAATCTAAAGAGGCAGTAACTGTTCAGAGCACCTGCCTTGCAAATACTTCTCATTAAGCTGCATTGGAAAGAAATTGGACAGCAACAGCAAGTCTGGGTTGGAGAAGAAGGGGAGAGCTTGAAATGGCTGCAGGCAAGAAAATCTGCAGCTTTGGCTGACTGTATTACGTCCTCCTCCAATGAATAAAATCATAGTTAAATGTATGTATTTTCATTGAGGGTATTTCTACTAAATAATTATGTTTTTATTTTTTCATTTGAGTAGTGGAGCATCCCTTTAATCTTTATGACTACCTTGTCTTCAGCATGCTTCTTCTTTTACACAACTAAAATCTTTTTACAAACGGTTTTGTCCAATAAAATGGCTGCAAAGTCAACTTTTTAAAGCATAGAATGCGTTTAAATAGAAAGGCAATGTTCAAAGATCATGTACTTATGAACTATTACATCAACTAACTATTTTACCAAGGGCATTTTAAACTTGCCAACAGTCCTCTGCAGAATTAAAAGACAACCGCTAATTAATTTGCTTTGTAACTAATTCTAAATTCACCCATTTTATTTTCATTGTATTTTTATAGTGAGGGGAAAAAGTATTTGATCACCTGCTGATTTTTAACGTTTGTCCACTGACAAAGAAAGGATCCGTCTATAATTTTAATGGTAGGTGTATTTCAACAGTGAGAGGCAGAATAATAAATCCAGAAAAACACATGTCAAAAAAGTTAAATTGATTTGCATGTCAATGAGTGAAAAATAAGTATTTGATTCCCTATCAATCAGCAAGATTTCTGGCTCCCAGCTGTCTTTTATACAGATAACGAACTGAGATTAAGATCACTCTCTTAAAGGGAGTGCTCCTAATCTCAGCAAGTTACCTGTATAAAAGACACCTGTCCACAGAAGCAATCAATCAAATTCCAAACTCTCCACCATGGCCAAGACCAAAGAGCTGTCTAAGGATGTCATAGACAAGATGTTAGATCTACACAAGGCTGGAATGGGCTACAACACCATCGCCAAGCAGCTTGGTGAGAAGGTGACAACAGTTGGTGCAATTATTCGCAAATGGAAGAAACACAAAATAACTGTCAGTCTCCCTCAGTCTGGTGTTTCATGCAAGATCTTACCTCGTGGAGTTTCAATAATCATGAGAATGGTGAGGAATCAGCCAAGAACTACACAGGAGGATCTTGTTAATGATCACAAGGCAGCTGGGACCATAGTCACCAAGAAAACAATTGGTAACACACTACACCGTGAAGGACTGAAATCCGCAAGGTCCTCCTGCTCAAGAAAGCACATGTACAGGTCTGTCTGAAGTTTGCCAATTAACATCTGAATGATTCAGAGGAGAACTGGGTGAAAGTGTTGTGGTCAGATGAGACCAAAATCGATCTCTTTGGCATCAACTCAACTCGCCGTGTTTGGAAGAGGAGGAATGCTGCCTTTGACCCTAGGAACACCAACACCACTGTCAAACATGGAGGTTGAAACATTATGCTTTGGGGGTGTTTTTCTGCTAAGGGGATAGGACAACTGTACAGCATCAAAGGGGTGATGGACGGGGCTGGCCAACAAACGGCATACTATACAGAAAGCACCCTGCACTTGGTATAAATGCATCTAATGATGTGCTCGATCCATGCTTTCTAAGGGTTGTCATTTACAGACACATGTCAACTTGTCTGCTTACCTTCTTACAAGCAGACAGAAGCTCCTGGCATATAGTCTGGGACAGAAAAAGGTATATATAGTGAATGTAGAAGAAAGGGGGGACAGTGTTAGAGAGACTAAAGTCAGCATTACCTTAACTAATTTCATTGTCAGCCAGTCCACCCAAGTTTTGCTCTCATATATATATCTCTTAAGTTTCCATACTTAAGCAAGAGTATGCGAAGAATAGAGAGTAAAAAAAAATGTTTTAAAAAAATAATATATATATATATATAAAAATATATATATGTTTTTTTTTTTTTTTTAATCAATGGGCCTATTCCATGGGCATGGACCTTTAGCTGGAGCTGCAGCTCCATCAGTCTCTATGTTGATCCGGCCCTGCTTAGTAGATTAGCCTGTTGCTGTTATGACCTGCTACAAATGAGATGAATAGCCAGACACCAGCTTTAGGCAGCGTTCCTGATGAATCCTAGCCCATTGCTTATGAGTAAAGGCTTTCAGTTCTGTAATAATCTTGGGTTTGCATGCTAAAACCACCTTTTTCAAATCCCACCAGATATTTTATATGTAACCCTTCTTTATCTGGGGTGGGTTTCAAATTTAAGGCCAGAGTAGCCAATTTAACCCCTTAAGGACCAAACTTCTGGAATAAAATGGAATCATGACATGTCACACACGTCATGTGTCCTTAAGGGGTTAAAGGGACACTGTAGGCACCCAGACCACTTCTGCTCATTGGAGTGGTCTGGGTGCAAGTGTAATTATTGCAGTTTTTCATAAACTGCAATATTTACATTGCAGGGTTAACTCCACCTCTAGTGGCTGTCTATTAGACAGCCACTAGAGGTCACTTCCTGGGTTCTAGCACAGGTTTCCTGTGCTAGAGCGTCGCTGGACGTCCTCACGCTGTGTGAGGACCTCCAGCGTCGCTCAAAACCCCATAGGAAAGCATTGAAATGATTTTTCAATGCTTTCCTATGGGGAGACGTAATGCGCATGCGCGGAATTTCCGCGCATGCGCATTAGGTCTCCTCGGCCGGTGAGCGAGATCAGTCTCGCCCACCGGCCGACGTAATCACTAGGAGGAGCGTCGCGGAGGCGGAGACAGCGGCGAGGGACATCGCCGCTGTCCCAGGTAAGTCACTGAAGGGGTTTTCACCCCTTCAGTAACCGGGGATTGGTGGGTGGGAGGGAGAGGGACCCTCCAGTGCCAGAAAAACGGATCGTTTTTCTGGCACTGGAGTTTCCCTTTAAAGGCATGACTGCTATTTTGACCTTAAGTATTTTTCACTATTTTGTTTTGTTCACCGTATTAATTTATGTAAATATACATTTTTCAAAAATATTTATTTCAACTCCTTAAGGACTAAGCCAGTTGTACACATTGTGATCAAAACAAAACAGGTCCCTGAAACTGAAGATTATGCTAGCTTTAGTGTACTAATAATCTTAATTTTAATAATGACAGGAGGTGAATATTTTACTTGATCTTTCTTTACTAATTCAATATAGCAACAAAGAAAAGTAAAGAGAACTGAGAACCAATCAAACACAAGCAATGCATATAAGAGGCATGTATAACTGAAGCAGTCCTCAACTGCGACGTCACAACTCCATAAATCCACTTGAAACTGTAGACATAAGATGTTCTTTAAATCCAAACAATGAACATCAGGACCGATATCCCATGAACTGGACTGTCGAAGGTCACCTACAGTGTACAATTAAGCTGAAAGAGAGTATAACCTGCAATGGGAATTAACAGTACACCCAATAGCAATCCACCCCCAACTAACATAACTAGCTGGATAAAAACAAGTCCCATACTCAATTAAACTAAACCCGACTGAACAGGGCAATATAACATAAATATATGAGCAAGTAGTAAAACATACCAACTTGAAAAGGTAAACACAACATAAATAATAAACAGATGGAGGGAAATAGAGAAGAAACAAGAGAATGTGGGGGCGGGGGATATTCGCCTCCTGTCATTATTAAAATGAAGATTATTAGTACACTAAAGCTAGCATAATCTTCAATTTTACCACATGACAGGAGGCTTCATATTTTGCTATTTCTACGCTGAGAGAGGAGAGAAAAAGCAGGGTTTGCAGCAGGACGAAAATAGAATGTCCGGAACGTAGATTTACATGACCAATCTGCAGCACGAATGATATCGGGAAGCTAGGTGCCAGACACCAAAGCTGCGGAAGCCGCCACTCCACGTAGCGAATGTGCTTTGAAATTCGGATCTATACCCGCTAGAGCTAGTAGCTAATTGATCCACCTGGCCCGAGTCGTGACTGAAACTGGATTATGAGGTCGAACAAATGAAGTTGACGCGATGAAAGAGACCGCAGCGTTGTGGTAGCCTCCATGTAGCAGCGGAGTGTCGAGACCACACAGAGTTGCAAGACCGAGGGAAAAATGGATAAGAAACTGAGGCGGAGTCCGATTTGGTAGGCAAAACGCAAACATTTCCATGTCGAATGCCCGAATGTCGGATACCTGTCGAAAGAAGACTAAGCAGAGGAGAAAGTTAAATTTGTCCATAAACTGGTGAAGAGCCTGTCATTAGGGAGCCAATCACATAAAAATTGAAGGAGGATACTGACGTATTTGGGTCCCAGGGGACGCCATAGTCGTATGCCGCAAAGAAGACGGCAAACAAGTGGATCTTGACCCAAGGTAGTCCCCTGTAGGGGAACATGAGCCGCAGAAATGGCAGATCACTCCACGTTGATCGAGCGATATGATTTTCCTGAGGAGAAAAGGGAGGAAAGGAAATTCAGAATAGCGGAAACAGGGGCAGTAAAGTAATTAAAGTCCCGTCCCACACACCAAAAGGGACCAAGATCGCCAGGCCGAAAGGTAGCATCTCTTCCCATAAAAGGTCCTAAGCATCTTGCGATAGTTCTCAGGAACCCTGGAAATCGTAAAAGTCACCAGAGGGAGACAGCTTTCCATGAGAAGTGGATGCGAGACCCATTGGGTTCCTGAGAATCGTTGGACCTGATGGTAGGAGGAAGGGGTCCTTGCACAACAATTTCAAAAGTTCTGGAAACCAAGGCTGGCCCTGCCACAGGGGTGTTAGGAGTGTAACTAACACCCTCTGCAGACGGACTTGATGGAGGACCCTCGCAATCGATGCGAGGGGTGGAAAGGCATAGGCCCCATGTCTCGGCCATGTCTGCAAGATCTCCGGGTCCGGTAACCAACTGAAGAAGTCCTGGTGTGTCTGGTGGTTGTTGCGTGAAGTGAATAGGTCGAGGCAAAATGGGCCCCTCCGTTTGTCTAGTCCTCGGGTCTAGTTGCCAGTCACTGCTGTCTCGCCAGCAGTGTGAGAACCAATCCGCCGTGAGGTTCGATTCCCCTGGCAGGTGTTCCACTATAAGTGTGATTTTGCGGGGTAGACAGCAGTCGAAGATCTCCTTCGTTAGTTCTACTAGCGCTCGTGAGCGCGTGCCTCCGAGACGATTGATATATCGCACTGCTGAGACATTGTCCATCCAAAGTTGGATTTCCCTTTTGCCAGAATGCGGAGTGTGAATGACCCTGCCAGAAGCTCCAGGCAGTTAATGTGCATGGAAAGTTATTCAGAGGTCCAGACGGCTCCCGTGGCGATAGTGCTATTCGTAGCCCCCCAGCCTATTCGGCTGGCATCTGATTCCAATACAAAGTCTGACTGGTTCCTAAACATGACTTGACCGTTCCAGGCCTGCATGCAGTTCATCCACCACTGGAGTTTCGCCCGAATCTCGTCCAACATAGGGTTTGGTTGGTCGTATGTCGGGTTCCAGCATATGAATCATGTCTTGAGGCACTGTATAGCTTGGTATTGGAAGGGACCTGGGAATATTACCTGGATGGAGAAGGATAGAAGGCCTACTCTTCGTGCGAGCAGGTGAAGTTGTAAAGATGGCACGTGGAGAACCTTGCGGATGGAGGCTACCTTTGCAGCTGGGAGATGTAGTGTACAAGATCTGGAGTCTCTCGAATCCCAGTAATTAAATAGTTTGTCAAGGGGTCCAGCGCCGATTTGACGCGGTTGACCACAAAGCCCAGCAATTCCAGCAATTGAACCATGTAGGTGGTGTGTCTGAAGGGGAGGCAAGTAAATTGCCATGCGTGCCAGAGGAAGCATAGGTAAGGGCAACTTTGATCATTAATTGGAGTTGTAAGTTAAGCGTCTTTTAGGTCCAGCCACGTAAACCATTCGCCGTTTCGAAGTAGGCTCCGAAGGAGATGAATGCCTTCCATCTTGAAGTGTCTGTATGTGACGCGGGTATTTAACTGTCTTAGATTGATAACCAGGTGGAATTCTCCATTCTTCTTCCTGACCAGAAGAATCTGCCGGAATCTGGGGCTGGCTGTATGGCGCCTTTGGACCATAGATCGCACAGTTCAGAGTCGATCATTTGCGCATCCAAAATGGGGGTGGCGGATGTGATTGAACAGGGACGTCTCTGAATTCTATTCGGTAGCCACGTACCATCTGTAGGATCCAGGCGTCCATGAAGAGGTCTGCCCAGCTGTGGAAAAAAATAGAAATAAGGCCTGTGTTCTGAACAGTAGTTAGCGGAAGAGTAAAATGGGAATTTGCCAGAGGTGAATCTTGGCCTGGAGCGTCCTCTGCCTCCATGGCCGTGGTCTAAGCCTCTGGAGTAGTGGAACCCACTGGCGGTATCCCATCTCTGGATAGAAAGGTTGTGTCCGGGTTGTGCGGGGGCCTAATGGCCAGAATCGGCTGGCGGCACAACGCCGTTGCTGACCAGCCCTGCCAAAAACGCCTCTGCTGTGTTAAGACTTTTCACATAGACGATTGCTGTAAAAATATTTACTCTTTTGTTGAGCTCATTTAAAAGGGCCTCGACAAACAGTTTACCCTGTGCCAGGGGTCAGAGCTTTTTGTCCCCTAATTCCATCAGTTTTTCATCTATGTGAAACAGTGCTGCATGGCGTCTCTCAGACGAGAGGGCCACATTGGTATTTCCAAGGAAGCAAAAGCACCGTTGTGCCTACTCCCTCATATCACGTGCCCATTCACGCGCCATATCACAGTCAAAGGTGTCAGCCCGAGCATATGCGCCGTCTGCCAAGTCTATAACTCTGGCCAGGGGTCCAATAGCAGCAAGCGGCTTGTCCTGTGCCCCCACTGACGTCAGCCGGAACACCATAAAAGGAATGAAGAGAACAAGCGATCGAAGGGAAGCTAATTGAAAGCTACTGATTTGAAGATTTGAAGCACCTTACATGAACAATATTTCTACTCCTGATGAAGTCTGACATACCAGATGAAATGCGAGTTTGTTTTTAATTTTTTGTTGTTTTATATACCTGATTCTTCTGCCTACTACCTCTGTGGAGATTGTTCCATTCCATGCTGATTGAACACACAGAATTGTATTTATGGGCATTTTTACTTCTTTTACACTGTAAGTGCAACCATTAATGCTGATGATTTTTAATTTATAAGCAGCGCTGTACTATGTTGCTTTCTTATCTTTTACATGTATCATTCATTATACGAATTATGAGGAATTTGTGAACATCTACAAAATTGATGAGCCTGAAAACTCCTTGAATTTTGTGAGTGTAACATTGAAAAAGGGGCTGTGTATTGACTTCTCTATGAGCCCTTTTTTTTTTCTTCTTTCTCTGTTTGTATGTTTAGGTATATTCTATTTTCCCCCTTGAATCTGCATTCTACCCCTTTACGTGGGTCACGATCCCCGCTTGTAATGAAGGTCAGCATAAGCTGATCGAAGTCAGGGGTAAAGGACACCTTATCCGGCAGCGTAGCGTAGGGTGAGGGCCAGCAGTACATACCGCAGTCGCAGGGGTGGCAGCTGCGACCGGCCCGTCACTCCAGGGGGCCCGGCCGCCCTGCGGACCCATCGCAATCCGTCGAGTGTGTCTCTCTGTATGTGTCTGTGTCTGTGTGTGTGTGTGTGTCTGTATGTGTGTCTCTGTATGTATGTATGTGTGTATGTATGTGTGTGTCTCTGTATGTATGTGTCTGTGTGTGTGTCTGTCTGTATATGTATGTGTCTGTCGGGGAGTGTGTATCTGTCTGTACCAGCTGCCACGTTTTGCGGCCCCGGCCTGTGCGACAAACCATCGGGGCCGCATGTTAAGGGTTCCAGCGGGTGGCCCATGTTGTCAGGGCCAATGGATATGGATTGTCAGGGGGCCCGGTCTGTGCTGGGCGCTTTAACAGCAGATGATATCACTGCTGGGAGGAAGTGACTCCCCGGTCACTCTTCCCAGCTATCAGAGCCCGCGCGGGAAAAAAGCAGGAAGGAGGAGGGAGTCAGAGTGGGAACTCTGACTCCCATTAGGCTGAGCCTCCACTGGACTCCAGGGAAAGTCACAAAAGGTAGAAAACAGGAAACATTTTGTGTATGTGTGTGTGTGTCTCTGTATGTGTGTGTGTGTGTGTCTGTCTCTGTATGTGTGTGTCTGTGTGTCTACGCCTCTGCATGTGTGTGTGTGTCTTTGTATGTGTCTCTGTATGTGTGTGTTTCTCTGTATGTGTGTGTTTCTCTGTATGTGTGTGTCTGTCTCTGCATGTGTGTGTGCCTTTGTGTGTGTCTCTGTATTTGTGTGTCTCTACGTCTCTGTATGTGTCTCTGTATGTGTGTGTGTGTCTTTGTATGTGTGTGTTTCTTTGTGTGTGTGTCTCTCTGTATGTATGTGTGGCTGTGTCTCTGTGCATGTGTGTCTGTGTGTGTCTCTGTATGTGTGTCTCTGTATGTGTTTGTGTCTGTGTCTGTGTGTGTGTCTGTGTCTCTGTGTGCGTGGCTCTGTATGTATGTGTCTGTGTCTTTGTATGTGTGTGTGTCTCTGTATGTGTGTGTTTGTCTCTGTATGTGTGTGTGTCTTTGTATGTGTGTGTTTCTTTGTATGTGTGTCTCTCTGTATGTGTCTGTGTCTGTGTGTGTGTGTGTGTGTATATCTGTGTGTGTGTTTGTGGGTCTGTATGTGTGTCTCTGTATGTATGTATGTGTGTATGTATGTGTGTGTCTCTGTATGTATGTGTCTGTGTGTGTGTCTGTCTGTATATGTATGTGTCTGTCGGGGAGTGTGAATCTGTCTGTGTGTATGTGTCTGTGTCTATGTATATGTCGGGGGCCCACAGATCGGTGGAGAGAGGGGAGGGAAGGGGAGAGAGGTGAGGGGGGCCCACGGAGCAGTTTCGCACCGGGGCCCCATGGATTGTGTGTACACCACTGGTGAGGGCACTTGGATCTAATGCATTTCCGTGCCTCCTTATCCAAGGGTTTTCAGAGCCAGAAATGTATGAACTTTGCAAGATGGTCCAGGGGTGTTCATTCCTCAGAGTGAGGGTGTCGGATGTTCATAGGGTCAAACATCTGGAGGCCAGAGTCATCCAAGAACACTTCAGAGTCGTCCTGCATCCTTAGGAATCTTGTCCGTCAAGGTTTTCTAACTCTGGGGCCCACCCAGAAAATGTCCTGTTGAAAGGTCGGGTCAGATCTGGACTCCGAGTCCCAAGCGTTGTCATCTGCCACCGCTTCAGCTTGCCACTCATCCAGCACTGAGAGCGCATGTGGATGGTCTCATTCCTCATCCGAGGAGGAGAGTTGTGCCGGCCTGGGGGCCGTGCGTTGAGAGGGCTCCCTGCGCTTGGCATGTGCCTTGCCTTTGGACTTTTTCGCCTTAGATCTTTCGCCCTTCCAATGGCGTTTAGGAGGGGCGCAAGTGTTCCCTGGAGGAGTCTGAATCTTCAGAGTCTGCCATATAGTGTGCCCTCTTGGACGTAGGCCTAGATACGTCTTTGGTAGCGAACGTTTGAGAGAATGCCTTCTCCATAGATGCTGCGACTGCAGCGGCAATCATGGCCTGCAAATCACTTGGAGTCTGTGACTCTTCCATGTTGATAAATGGGCTCAATATGGGGCTCATTCAGAGACATCAAGCGTGAGGGCAGAGTGGAATTGGCACTGAGGGTAGTAGAGGTCTAGGGACCAGGAAGTTGGTATGTCGGTAGGCGTTAGTGTAGCAAAACACACTTAGAATGACATATTATATATATATATATATATATATATATATATATATATATATACACACATATACATATACATATACTATTATTTTTTATTTACTGATGTATAGTTTTTTTAATTTTTCAGCAGCAGGGAGACTGCCTGACAGCACAGGCAGTCCCCCTGCAGGCAGCATTATGGACGCCTTTTGCCGCCATGTGACCTTTTCAGAGCGATCACATGGCCTGTGGGGGCCTAATTTGCTGAGGGGGGACTGTCTGGGCTGTCAAACTGGGAGCAAACTGTCAAACTGGGCCTGCTGATGGCCGGCGTTTAGGCTCGGCTCCTCTAGGGCGGCAAAGAACATCCGCCATCCTTAAGGGGTTAATATCACAGTGATTAACTGTTAAGTTTTACATTTGTGTCAGGGCAACCCTTCTTTATCTTATAATGCCTATGAATGTTTTTTTTCTCCCTGCATTTCTAGCGACCAAACGTTTTTTCCAAGCACTATAATTACTATAGATCACCAGAGGTGACATGGGGCCACCCTATTGCCACCCTATTGTCACCCTAACAGTCAAAGTGTTTTTCAATGTACCAGGGTTATGCCAGGCATTGCTTCCCTCCTTTACTATGAGAGTCGGAAGTTCCTAAGCAGAAACTTCTCCTTAGTCATAAATGATTAAGTCTTGAAGAGCTCAAGAATCACATTTGCTGTGTGTTTTTCTACAATAAATTATTTCTCCTTTGGCATATTGTGTTGTCTGTTTTTACCATTAGTACTGATACTCTCCCAACTAATAGAACACTTTTCTAAGAGAAGCACTGGGAGGCAGAGTGCATGTACTGCAATGTTTCTCATACGGAAATGCTGAAACCAAACCTTCTCTATGAAAAACACTGCTTTCCACTTTGTCCTTGGGTACAAATCAATCAAGAAAATCATCTCCTCCCCCTGCCTGTTTGACAGCTTGGAGAATTCAACCTTGGTAGTTCATAAAAGTACTGATTCCTCTTGAAATCTGTAAGTTTATAAAGTAAGATATAGGGGACACTTTCTTAAACCCTAAAGCAAACTGAAGTGCTTTAACGGGTTTGGAGTTTAGATGGAGCATTTTTCTCTATTTGAGCTATTTTGATGTACAATTTTGCATTTCCCTTGTACATTACTCACAATTCTTCTTTTAGTGAGTAATCTTATTAAGATTTTTACTTTTTTATGCATTCACCAAGGCAAGGGGAAGCAGGATGTGGTAGTAAAACATATATAAATGTCCATGGTTTCACTTCCTCTCAATTTATTATAATTTAAGTTTCAAAGAAGATGAAGTGCAGTGTCATCTTGTATTAGCCATAGCTATTTTAAATAAAGTGATGGAAAAGCAGATTTTCCACCTCCTTACAGGTAGCAGATGAATCTACCACTTATGTATTGAGCTACCTGTCATATTAGAGGTTAAGGAGTCTGGACTCATGCTGACGAGGTAAGCTCACGCACACTACAATTAAGAGAACAGTTATTTTCGTCAGTACCCGGTTGTTCTTTGATTTGCACCATTGGGTATACAGCAGCCACTGAAGTTTTCCTTCACTGTAGCTTGGAAATGTGAGGAATTCGAGTGATACCAGGTTGTGATGGGATACGATTTCTGATACAGACTATGCAGAAAAGGTAGCCAAAGGCTACAATACTATCCACAAAGTGCTTGCAAGCCCAATTAATATGCAACACACTTATTTCCCTCACCTATCATAAACTCTTCTCAAAGTATAACATTATTACATCAGGTATGACTACTAACTCCAGTCATATGAGGATAGTCACTGCTCGGAAATCATCTTTTAAACAGGCTGTCAGGATCGGGACAGGGATCCAACACGCAGAGTACAAAGAGTAGCAGATACGTATACCGGACCTTAGAATGGCCGGACTTAACGTAAAACTACGTATAGAATGGTCAGGGACAAGCCGAGGTCGAGGGAACGAGAAGACAGGTAAACGAGAGACAAGCCGGGTCAAGGATAACAGAGAAGACAGGTAAGTAATAACAAAGCCGGGTCAGAACCAAAAGACAAGAGAATACAAGAGCACTGTGTGACTAGGCTGGCTAGAACCACGACAGGGCAATGAGCAAATGCTGAGAGCTCCCTTAAATACCCTGGTTCTAGAGACTAATCACGCCTCCGCCGAGACCTGATTCGTGTCCGGGATTTGACTGACAGGTCGGGCTAGAATAGCGTCATGACGTCGACTATTGAGCGTCACGTTACAAAAAGGCATAGTTCTCTCGCGGCCGGCGTTTACATGCGCGAGGGGACCGCGAGGAACGGGAGAATCATGCCGTCTGGATGGAAAAACGTCTAAGTCTCTACCCGTCTCAGGGGTAGAGACTACAGGTACCCTGACAGTACCCCCCCTCTCAGAAACGCCCACCGGGCGGAAGGAACCGGGACGAGATGGAAAGCGGGAATGAAAAGCCCTGCGAAGACGAGGAGCATGGACATCCTCCTGTGGTACCCAGGTCCTCTCTTCTGGACCATATCCCTTCCAGTCAACCAGGTATTGGATTCTCCCCCGGGAGATTCGAGAATCGATGATGGAGTTGATTTCATACTCCTCCTGACCCTCAACCTGAACAGAGTGAGGAGAGGAGACCTTGGAGAAGAATCTGTTAAAGATCAGGGGTTTTAGCAAGGAAACATGAAAGGAATTAGGAATACGTAAGGCAGAGGGGAGCGCTAGGCGATACGCAACAGGATTAATTCGATTCAGGATCCTATAGGGTCCAATGTAGCGAGGAGCGAATTTCATAGACGGTACTTTCAAACGAATGTTTCTAGTACTCAACCATACCCTATCACCAGGGTGATAGGCGTGACCAGCGTGTTTTTTATACAGTATAGAATTATGTAGGAGAATTTGTCGAGTCTGATCCCACAACTTCTTCAGATTGGCAACATGAGTATCAACCGACGGTACCCCCTGGGAAGAAGGAACCGAGGGAAGAATGGAAGGATGAAAACCCTAATTCATGAAAAAGGGGCTAGAGCGAGTTGAATCGCAAACAAGATTATTGTGTGCGAACTCTGCCCAAGGAATCAGACCGACCCAATCGTCCTGGTGTTCAGAAACAAAACAACGCAGATATTGTTCAATCTTTTGATTGGTACGTTCAGCGGCTCCGTTAGACTGAGGGTGATAAGCAGAAGAAAAATTCAATTTAATGCCTAGTTGAGAACAGAATGATCTCCAGAAACGTGAAACAAACTGGGAACCCCTATCAGAAGTAATCTCGGAAGGTATCCCATGTAAGCGAAAGATCTCTTTAGCAAAAATCTCCGCTAATTCAGGTGAAGTCGGAAGTTTAGGTAAAGGCACGAAATGAGCCATCTTGGTAAACCTATCCACCACTGTGAGAATAACAGTGTGCTTTTTCGAAACAGGCAAATCCACAATAAAATCCATCGCCAAACAGGACCAAGGTTTTTCTGGAACTTCCAGGGGATGTAAGAGACCACAAGGAAGCGAATGAGGTAGTTTAGTCTTAGTACAGACCTCACAGGCTCCGATAAAATCCTTAATATCCCTCCGTAAAGAAGGCCACCAGAAATCCTTAGAGATCAAGGAATATGTTTTGCGAACGCCCGGATGACCAGCCACCTTACTCTCGTGAAGACACTGTAAGAGCTCCAGTTGGAGTTCAGGAGGAACGAAGTGTCTAGACGCAGGAGTCAGTCTAGGTGCCAGATGCTGCAAGCTCCTGATCTGATCAAGAAGCGGAGAATGGATTTTGAGAGTTGTGTTAGCGATGATATTACACTTAGGTACTATAGAGGATAAAACCGGCTCAGATATGGCAGAAGGTTCATGTTGGCGAGACAAGGCATCAGCTTTAGAATTCTTAGAACCAGGCCTATATGTGAGTATGTAATTGAAGTGAGTGAGGAATATAGACCAACGGGCCTGTCTCGATGATAATCGTTTAGCCTCCCCAATATAGGATAAGTTTTTATGATCCGTCAAAATGGTAACAGGATGCAAAGTCCCCTCCAATAGATGTCTCCACTCCTTTAAAGCCATGATAACCGCTAGGAGTTCCCTGTCACCAATGTCATATTTGCTCTCAGTACCCGATAATTTTTTGGAAAAATACCCACATGGATGTAATGGTTTATCCACACCCAACCTTTGGGACAGGATGGCACCTATACCCGTCTCAGAAGCATCAACTTCGAGTAGGAAAGGCAGAGTAGTATCAGGGTGAACTAAAATTGGTGCGGAAGCAAACAGCTCCTTGAGAGTCTTAAAAGCCAGAAGTGCTTCAGTAGACCAATTCTTAGTGTCAGCCCCTTGTCTGGTCATATTGGTGATAGGAGCAATAATAGAGGAGTAACCCTTAATGAAACGTCTGTAATAATTAGAGAAACCAATAAATCTCTGAATGGCCTTGAGACCCTTAGGTAAAGGCCAATCTAAAATGGATTGGAGTTTCTCCGGATCCATTTCAAACCCCTCTCCAGAAATCACGTAACCAAGAAAGGTAGTCTGGGATTGGTCAAAGCTACATTTCTCTAATTTGCAGTACAAGCCATGTTGAAGAAGTTTGTGCAAAACCCTTCTGACCTGTCCGTGGTGAGTCTCAATATCCCTGGAATGTATAAGTATATCATCGAGGTATACAATAACACAGTCATGTTGAAACTCCCTAAGAACTTCATTAATTAGATCCTGAAATACCGCCGGGGCATTACAGAGACCAAAAGGCATTACAGTATACTCATAGTGCCCATAACGAGTATTGAACGCAGTCTTCCACTCGTGTCCCTTCTGAATTCTCACCAAGTTATAAGCACCTCTGAGGTCTAACTTAGTGAAAATCTTGGAACCCTTTAATCGATCAAAAAGCTTGGTGATCAAGGGGATCGGATAGGCATTTCTAATGGTTATCTTGTTCAAACCTCGGTAGTCAATGCAAGGTCTTAAAGAACCATCCTTCTTTTTAACAAAAAAAAATCCAGCCCCAGCAGGGGAGGAGGATCTCCTAATGAACCCTTTGTCTAGGTTTTCACGAATATACTCCTCTAAGACTAAGTTCTCATTCGTAGACAAAGGGTATACATGGCCCCTGGGAGGCATAGTACCAGGAAGTAAATTAATTTTGCAATCAAAAGGCCTGTGTGGTGGTAAGGTATCAGCCTTTCCTTTGTCAAATACCGCCTTTAAATCTAGATACAAGGACGGTATCTGTACTTTAGTAGAGTCGGTAGAGTTATTAAGTGTGTTAACAATACAAAGCGGTGACACTCTCTTTAAACATCTCTCTTGACAACCCTGACCCCACGAGACTATTTCCCCTGATTTCCAATCTATAATGGGGTTATGTATCTTCAGCCAGGAGTATCCCAGGACTATGGGAACAGAAGGAGATGAAATGAGTAGTAGAGATATCTCCTCCTTGTGTAGAATACCAGTAGTTAAGTTAAGAGGTGTGGTCTCCCGGAAAATCACAGGCTCAACTAAAGGTCTACCATCTATGGCCTCAACAGCCAAAGGTGTCTTCCTTAACTGGGATGGGATAGCGTGTTTGGTGAGAAAAACTTGGTCGATAAAGCTCTCAGCAGCTCCGGAGTCTATCAATGCCACAGTCTCTAAAGTTCACCTCTCCCAAGTTAAAGAGACGGGTAATAGAAGCCTGTGTTCTTTGTAGTTATGAGTAGAGGACAAAATAGAAACACCCAAGGCCTGTCCTCTAGAGAAACTTAGGTGCGAGCGTTTCCCGGGCGATTGGGACAATTCAAACGTAAGTGACCTCTGACTCCACAATACATACACAGTCCCTCCCTTCTCCTGTACTGTCTCTCCTCTTCTGAGAGGCGAGTAAGGCCTATCTGCATAGGTTCTGGAAACTGTGGAGTTTTGGTTTCAGGACTTTGAAATGAAGGAGCTAGTCTAAAGGAAGGTCTACCGGTTCTATCTCGAGTGTTCTGCCTCTCTCTTAGACGTTCGTCAATGCGAGAGATAAAGGAAATTAAGTCCTCCAAATTCTCGGGAAGCTCTCTCGTCACTACCTCGTCAAGTATTACATTGGATAATCCGTTTAAAAATACGTCTATATAAGCCTGTTCATTCCACTTAACCTCTGCCGCCAAAGACCTATATATTACACTTAGGTACTATAGAGGATAAAACCGGCTCAGATATGGCAGAAGGTTCATGTTGGCGAGACAAGGCATCAGCTTTAGAATTCTTAGAACCAGGCCTATATGTGAGTATGTAATTGAAGTGAGTGAGGAATATAGACCAACGGGCCTGTCTCGATGATAATCGTTTAGCCTCCCCAATATAGGATAAGTTTTTATGATCCGTCAAAATGGTAACAGGATGCAAAGTCCCCTCCAATAGATGTCTCCACTCCTTTAAAGCCATGATAACCGCTAGGAGTTCCCTGTCACCAATGTCATATTTGCTCTCAGTACCCGATAATTTTTTGGAAAAATACCCACATGGATGTAATGGTTTATCCACACCCAACCTTTGGGACAGGATGGCACCTATACCCGTCTCAGAAGCATCAACTTCGAGTAGGAAAGGCAGAGTAGTATCAGGGTGAACTAAAATTGGTGCGGAAGCAAACAGCTCCTTGAGAGTCTTAAAAGCCAGAAGTGCTTCAGTAGACCAATTCTTAGTGTCAGCCCCTTGTCTGGTCATATTGGTGATAGGAGCAATAATAGAGGAGTAACCCTTAATGAAACGTCTGTAATAATTAGAGAAACCAATAAATCTCTGAATGGCCTTGAGACCCTTAGGTAAAGGCCAATCTAAAATGGATTGGAGTTTCTCCGGATCCATTTCAAACCCCTCTCCAGAAATCACGTAACCAAGAAAGGTAGTCTGGGATTGGTCAAAGCTACATTTCTCTAATTTGCAGTACAAGCCATGTTGAAGAAGTTTGTGCAAAACCCTTCTGACCTGTCCGTGGTGAGTCTCAATATCCCTGGAATGTATAAGTATATCATCGAGGTATACAATAACACAGTCATGTTGAAACTCCCTAAGAACTTCATTAATTAGATCCTGAAATACCGCCGGGGCATTACAGAGACCAAAAGGCATTACAGTATACTCATAGTGCCCATAACGAGTATTGAACGCAGTCTTCCACTCGTGTCCCTTCTGAATTCTCACCAAGTTATAAGCACCTCTGAGGTCTAACTTAGTGAAAATCTTGGAACCCTTTAATCGATCAAAAAGCTTGGTGATCAAGGGGATCGGATAGGCATTTCTAATGGTTATCTTGTTCAAACCTCGGTAGTCAATGCAAGGTCTTAAAGAACCATCCTTCTTTTTAACAAAAAAAAATCCAGCCCCAGCAGGGGAGGAGGATCTCCTAATGAACCCTTTGTCTAGGTTTTCACGAATATACTCCTCTAAGACTAAGTTCTCATTCGTAGACAAAGGGTATACATGGCCCCTGGGAGGCATAGTACCAGGAAGTAAATTAATTTTGCAATCAAAAGGCCTGTGTGGTGGTAAGGTATCAGCCTTTCCTTTGTCAAATACCGCCTTTAAATCTAGATACAAGGACGGTATCTGTACTTTAGTAGAGTCGGTAGAGTTATTAAGTGTGTTAACAATACAAAGCGGTGACACTCTCTTTAAACATCTCTCTTGACAACCCTGACCCCACGAGACTATTTCCCCTGATTTCCAATCTATAATGGGGTTATGTATCTTCAGCCAGGAGTATCCCAGGACTATGGGAACAGAAGGAGATGAAATGAGTAGTAGAGATATCTCCTCCTTGTGTAGAATACCAGTAGTTAAGTTAAGAGGTGTGGTCTCCCGGAAAATCACAGGCTCAACTAAAGGTCTACCATCTATGGCCTCAACAGCCAAAGGTGTCTTCCTTAACTGGGATGGGATAGCGTGTTTGGTGAGAAAAACTTGGTCGATAAAGCTCTCAGCAGCTCCGGAGTCTATCAATGCCACAGTCTCTAAAGTTCACCTCTCCCAAGTTAAAGAGACGGGTAATAGAAGCCTGTGTTCTTTGTAGTTATGAGTAGAGGACAAAATAGAAACACCCAAGGCCTGTCCTCTAGAGAAACTTAGGTGCGAGCGTTTCCCGGGCGATTGGGACAATTCAAACGTAAGTGACCTCTGACTCCACAATACATACACAGTCCCTCCCTTCTCCTGTACTGTCTCTCCTCTTCTGAGAGGCGAGTAAGGCCTATCTGCATAGGTTCTGGAAACTGTGGAGTTTTGGTTTCAGGACTTTGAAATGAAGGAGCTAGTCTAAAGGAAGGTCTACCGGTTCTATCTCGAGTGTTCTGCCTCTCTCTTAGACGTTCGTCAATGCGAGAGATAAAGGAAATTAAGTCCTCCAAATTCTCGGGAAGCTCTCTCGTCACTACCTCGTCAAGTATTACATTGGATAATCCGTTTAAAAATACGTCTATATAAGCCTGTTCATTCCACTTAACCTCTGCCGCCAAAGACCTGAACTCTAGTGCGTAATCCACAAGTGTTCGGTTCTCTTGTCTAAGGCGCAACAGTAATCTAGCTGCATTGACCTTTCTGCCAGGGGGGTCAAAAGTTCTTCTAAAAGCAGCTACAAAGGCATTATAGTTATAGACTAATGGATTATCATTCTCCCACAACGGATTAGCCCATCTCAGAGCCTTCTCAATGAGTAAGGTGATAATAAATCCCACCTTTGCCCTATCAGTAGGGTAGGAACGGGGTTGTAGCTCGAAATGGATACTGATCTGGTTCAAAAAGCCACGACACCTTTCAGGAGAACCAGCATAACGTACAGGTGGGGTAACTCGGGAAGAAGCACCTACAGTGGCTACCTCTAGCCCTGAACTCACAGGAGGAATAGAAGTATTACGCATCTCCTCAGGTGGATTATTAGGACGTGATAGTAACGCCTGTAGTGCTAGTGCCATCTGATCCATTCTATGATCCATGGCGTCAAACCTAGGATCAGGGGAACCAAGCTGACAGTTTGTACCTGCAGGATCCATTGGCCCTGTCGTAATGTCAGGATCGGTACAGGGATCCAACACGCAGAGTACAAAGAGTAGCAGATACGTATACCGGACCTTAGAATGGCCGGACTTAACGTAAAACTACGTATAGAATGGTCAGGGACAAGCCGAGGTCGAGGGAACGAGAAGACAGGTAAGCGAGAGACAAGCCGGGTCAAGGATAACAGAGAAGACAGGTAAGTAATAACAAAGCCGGGTCAGAACCAAAAGACAAGAGAATACAAGAGCACTGTGTGACTAGGCTGGCTAGAACCACGACAGGGCAATGAGCAAATGCTGAGAGCTCCCTTAAATACCCTGGTTCTAGAGACTAATCACGCCTCCGCCGAGACCTGATTCGTGTCCGGGATTTGACTGACAGGTCGGGCTAGAATAGCGTCATGACGTCGACTATTGAGCGTCACGTTACAAAAAGGCATAGTTCTCTCGCGGCCGGCGTTTACATGCGCGAGGGGACCGCGAGGAACGGGAGAATCATGCCGTCTGGATGGAAAAACGTCTAAGTCTCTACCCGTCTCAGGGGTAGAGACTACAGGTACCCTGACAGAGGCGGGCAAGAACAAGAAGTCTTGACAAAGTCTTGACAAAGTCATTTGTACAAACCTGCTTGTTCTTGCCTGCTTGCTTAAACGATGATAGGTAGTGTAGTACGGGCAAAGACCATTACAGATTGTTCTGATTTATAGTTGCGAGAAAGCCAAAATGTCAAAACAAGCAGCTTTGCTTACTGCACACTTAGCAAGCTATACTCGGAGCATGGAAATATAGTAAATAAACATCTCTTAGATCTGTGAATTCTACTAAAACTATAGTGAGCTGATCAGTCTGCAGTATAAGTACTTTTAGGACCAGAAATTGAGAGGATGAGGATGATACTTGGCATTGGTAGTGTCAATAAATAGGTCAATTTTTTGGTCAATGCAAAAAGCATGCATGCTACTTGAAAGGGAGGCATAGCATCGGCAGATATGATGTAAGCTTTTGAGTAGATATGGAAAGAGCTGAGATTCATTAGCTTAATGCGAGTGAACCTATAGATGCTGGAGTCTCCAAGATAGGAGATAAGTAACCAGAAAGTACAGTACCATTATTTTTCAATTTAAAATTTTTTTTTTTTAAATCAGTCATCTAAAATAACATAAATAAACTTTATTTCACAGGTTGTGAGGTCTAAATTAGAAATGCTTTTGGTATATATATATATATATATATATATATATATATATATATATATATATAAAAGAAGAAAAGAAGAAGAAGAAAAAAAGAAGAAGAAGAAAAAAGAAGAAAAAAGAAGAAAGAAGAAAAGAAGAAAAGAACTGTTGGAACAAAGAAATAGCTTTTCATTTTGGAAAAATCCTGGGAGTGCTGATTTTCTTTTCTGTATATATATATATATATATATATATATATATATATATATATATATATATAAATAATGGTGGCGAGCATTAAAATTGAGCATAAAATGTGGATGTTGTAGGCAGGTCACAACTATTGTAATTACTTAACCAGTTTAACCCTTTAAGGAAGGAGGCAGTTGTCCAAGCTCTGAACCAAACCAAATCCTAGAATTTGAGCTATATGTCTGTTCAACCATAATTCACCTCTTTCATATTACGTGCACCACGTGCACCACGTGCACCCACACTTATTATATATAATTTTGTTTAGAAGATATAGGGCTTTCATTTCAAATAATTATATATGAAACATAATTTACTATGAATAAAATCAAGAAATGTTATTTTGCAAGTTCTACATAGCAATTTAACTGTGAATATCATAGTCATTTTTGCTTTTACTGCAATAACACACACATATTTGTATGCTATGATGTATGATGAAAGTTTATGGTTTTAAACTGAAACATTGACAGACATTGCAATACAAGCTAAGTTTAAGTCTATTCCGCACAAATTCATTGTGTTTCAGTGGGGCTGTAGGAGGCCTTTTCATTCTCCGCTTTTATAACCTCTGGTCATTCGTACCAAAATTGGTGTTCAGTCGGCACCACTGTTCGAGGGTGTTGTGGTATATTGCACAAGCGCAAAAGTTCTGGTTTGCGCATGCGTAGTAGTATTAAAACGACCATACTGTATTGAGTAAAATTAGTGAAAACCTTGGTGGTACAATGGTATAGTACCGTCCTGGGAGACACTTGGTAGGGGGAGGAGACAAGCTTTACAGGATAGGGCAATAAAGTGTAAAGTAGAGGATAGAACATATTGTGGGCAATGAATACAGAAGTAAAATAAATACATGTACCAAATCTCCTACTACAACCGGTGAGTTATAAAAAGCCCCCACCCGAGGCTAGAAGAGATTAAGTTAAATAGCAAGAAGTTGTTTCACTGGTTGACCCAGGAATAGGAGATAAATGGTATTAAAGGAAAAAATGCACTTCGTAAAGGCTAATAATAAGAAAAAAAGGGTATATTCACTAAACAATTGAATTTTTTAAATGCAAACATGTTATATAAAATCTTAAATAAAACTAGACAATAAAAGAATAAAAGAAAAGGGTAAAATATTTCTCAGTCCAAAGTCCTCCGCTAAGTGGTTTCACGGAAGGTAGTCAATTTGTGATCATCCTTGTATTTAACTAGTGTTGTCGCGAACCCGAAATTTTCGGTTCGCGAACGGCGAACGCGAACTTCCGCAAATGTTCGCGAGCCGGCGAACCGCCATTGACTTCAATGGGCAGGCGAATTTTAAAACCAACAGGGACTCTTTCTGGCCACAAAAGTGATGGAAAAGTTGTTTCAAGGGGACTAACACCTGGACTGTGGCATGCCGGAGGGGGATCCATGGCAAAACTCCCATGGAAAATTGCACAGTTGATGCAGAGTCTGCTTTTAATCCATAAAGGGCAGAAATCACCTAACATTGACACCTGTCCTCAAAGCCCTGCCCTGATACACACTGACACAGAGCAGAATAGAGACTGTTCCCCGTCCTCAGAGACCATGATACACACTGACACAGAGCAGAATAGAGACTGTTACCCCTACATAGGGTCACTTGGCAGATATGGCGGGGTCGTGGGAGGGGGAGGATGACTTTCACCTCTTCCCCTGTTACATTCCCGTTGTGCTGTGACATCACCCTTATACGCTGTGTAAAGCATACTATTTAATTTGATCAGCATGGCCACTTGAGTTTTTATAGTTTTCACGCTGCTTGTAGTTTATATATGGTTCACAAAAATCAAACAAACGATAAAGTAAACATGTAAGGATTCCAAATATTCTTTCAAACCCTTACACATTGTGTGTACGTATTTTTTGTCTTAAGTTTGTGGCTTTAAAGAGGTTCACATTGTTTCTATGATGTGCATAACATGTTCTTGTAAATGTTTGTTAAATTTTTCCTGGAATTGTAATTTTTCAATCTGAATAAAGATAGTCAAATCCCTGATACACACTGACACAGAGCAGAATAGGGACTGTTCCCCCTACATAGGGTCACTTGGCAGATATGGATTGACACCTATCCTAATGATCCCTGATACACACTGACACAGAGCAGAATAGAGACTGTTCCCCCTACAGAGGGTCACTTGGCAGATATGGATTGACACCTGTCCTCAAAACCCCTGATACACACTGACACAGAGCAGAATAGGGACTGTTACCCCTACATAGGGTCACTTGGCAGATATGGATTGACACCTGTCCTCAAAGCCCATGATACACACTGGGGGGAGCTACTGTCCTCCCCCCCTCGGCCCCCACCCCTGCGCGGTGGGTGGGGGCCATAAATCACAATGGGGGGACCTACTGTCCTCCCCCCCTCGGCCCCCACCCCTGCGCGGTGGGTGGGGTCCATAAATCACAATGGGGGGCCTAGTTTCCTCCCCCCCGGCCCCCATCCCTGCGCGGTGGGTGGGGGGCATAAATCACAATGGGACGGACCTACTGATAGGAGTGGAGTATTGTTCATATCAGTTTAATACCTTCCGCGTCTCCTATCAGTGGACGTGTATATGGCAGCCATTTTAGGAACCGCACACCTGGGACCCGAGCAAGGTCACCTCGTTCAAGCTGCTCTGGTTCCTTGATGAGCCAGCTGCCCGTGAGTTAACATGTCCCGTGGAGAAGCACTCTGTCCTGTAAAGCCTCACCACAAAAAAATTAAATAAATAACAGCACTCGGAGTGGTGAGTTTAGTAAATGTTCATATCAGTTTAATACCTTCCGCGTCTCCTATCAGTGGACGTGTATATGGCAGCCATTTTAGGAACCGCACACCTGGGACCCGAGCAAGGTCACCTCTTTCAACAGGCGACATGATTTGGCCCTGTAAAACTATCCTGGATATTCTCTACAATTTCTATGGATATGGCATTGATTTATGTAACAGGGAGATGGAAGAAGATGCTTGGTCGGTCCTCTTACTTGAAATTTGGGGCACTGCGCGGGCAAGCTAATGTGCCATCAGATAGGAGTGGTGAGTTTAGTAAATGTTCATATCAGTTTAATACCTTCCGCGTCTCCTATCAGTGGACGTGTATATGGCAGCCATTTTAGGAACCGCACACCTGGGACCCGAGCAAGGTCACCTCTTTCAACAGGTGACATGATTTGGCCCTGTAAAACTATCCTGGATATTCTCTACAATTTCGATGGATATGTCATTGATTTATGTAACAGGGAGATGGAAGAAGATGCTTGGTCGGTCCTCTTACTTGAAATTTGGGGCACTGCGCGGGCAAGCTAATGTGCCACCAGATAGGAGTGGTGAGTTTAGTATTGTTCATATCTGTTTAATACCTTCCGCGTCTCCTATCAGAGGACATGTATATGGCAGCCATTTTAGGAACCGCACACCTGGGACCCGAGCAAGGTCACCTCTTTCAACAGGCAACATGATTTGGCCCTGTAAAACTATCCTGGATATTCTCTACAATTTCTATGGATATGGCATTGATTTATGTAACAGGAAGATGGAAGAAGATGCTTGGTCGGTCCTCTTACTTGAAATTTGGGGCACTGCGCGGGCAAGCTAATGTGCCACCAGATAGGAGTGGTGAGTTTAGTATTGTTCATATCAGTTTAATACCTTCCGCGTCTCCTATCAGTGGACGTGTAAATGGCAGAGATTTTTAATTGTTGAATCACCTCCCCTTTTTAGGCCAAGGTGGGAAGATGCTTAGACCACTGGTATATTGGTGCCATCTTGGAGGATTTTTTTTTTGGTTTGGTTTTTGAAGCCACAGTGCTGCACCAGTGGGCCTAAAAATTAGGCATGTACACATGCCTGAAAAATTTGGTATTGTTGCAGCCGCTGCTGTAGCAGCGGCCAGAAAAATTGATGTTTGTTTCACAGGCAGAAAGTGCCCTAAAACATGGCAGCTTGAACCCTAGTTGGTGGTGGATAAGTCACGCAAGTCAAACGTCATTCAGAGGTAAAATACAGCAGCGTGTGGACCATTTTTAGCCCAAGGCAGCTCATCTCATCAGGCCTTTTTTAATCGAATGTATCGCCCAGTGTCAGTCCCTTCGGGATCCATCCCTCATTCATCTTAATAAAGGTGAGGTAATCTAGACTTTTTTGACCTAGGCGACTTCTCTTCACAGTGACAATACCTCCTGCTGCACTGAAGGTCCTTTCTGACAGGACACTTGAAGCGGGGCTGGCCAGAAGTTCTATCGCAAATTGGGATAGCTCAGGCCACAGGTCAAGCCTGCACACCCAGTAGTCAAGGGGTTCATCGCTCCTCAGAGTGTCGATATCTGCAGTTAAGGCGAGGTAGTCTGCTACCTGTCGGTCGAGTCGCTCTCTGAGGGTGGATCCCGAAGGGCTGTGGCGATGCATAGGACTTAAAAAGGTCCGCATGTCCTCCATCAACAACACGTCTTTAAAGCATCCTGTCCTTGCCGGCGTGGTCGTGGGAGGAGGAGGATGACTTCCACCTCTCCCCCTGTTAGATTCCCGTTGTGCTGTGACATCACCCTTATACGCTGTGTAAAGCATACTTTTTAATTTATTTTGCAAATGCTGCATCCTTTCCGACTTGTTATAATTCGGTAACATTTCCGCCACTTTCTGCTTATACCGGGGGTCTAGTAGCGTGGACACCCAGTACAGGTCGTTCTCCTTCAGCCTTTTTATACGAGGGTCCCTCAACAGGCAGGACAGCATGAAAGACCCCATTTGCACAAGGTTGGATGCCGAGCTACTCATTTCCCGTTCCTCCTCCTCACTGATGTCATTGAAGGTATGTTCTTCCCCCCAGCCACGTACAACACCACGGGTACCAGATAGGTGACAACGAGCACCCTGGGATGCCTGTTGTGTTTGGTCTTGCTCCTCCTCCTCAAAGCTACAATCCTCTTCTGACTCCTCTTCCTCACAATCCTCTTCCAGCGTTGCCGCAGGTCCAGCAAGCGATGCTGATAAGGCTGTTTCTGGTGGTGATGGTGACCACAACTCTTCCTCTTCCTCTTCACGCTCATCTACAGCCTGATCCAGCACTCTTCACAGGGCACGCTCCAGGAAGAAAACAAATGGTATGATGTCGCTGATGGTGCCTTCGTTGTCACCTCCTCAAAAGGACGCATGAGCCTACAGGCATTGCGCATGAGCGTCCAGTAACGTGGCAAAAAAATTCCCAGCTCCCCAGAGGCTGTCCTAGCATCCCGGTCATACAAATATTCATTAACAGCTTTTTCTTGTTGGAGCAGGCGGTCGAACATTAGGAGTGTTGAATTCCAACGTGTAGGGCTGTCGCAAATCAAGCGCCTCACTGGCATGTTGTTTCGCCGCTGGATATCGGCAAAGTGAGCCATGGCCGTGTAGGAACGCCTGAAATGGCCTGCTTCAGGACGTCCTGTAAGCCTGTGTACTTATGCACAAAGCGTTGTACGATCAGATTACACACATGTGCCATGCACGGCACATGTGTCAACTTGCCCAACTTCAATGCCGCTATCAAATTTTTTCCGTTGTCACACACCACTTTGCCGATATCCAGTTGCTGCGGAGTCAGCCACTTTTCCACCTGTGCGTTCAGGGCGGACAGGAGTGCTTGTCCGGTGTGACTCTCTGCTTTCAAGCAAGTCAAACCCAAGACGGCGTGACACTGCCGTATCCGGGATGTGGAATAGTACCTGGGGAGCTGGGGGGGTGCCTTTGATGTGGAGCAAGACGCAGCAGCACAAAAGGACTCAGCCGAGGAGGTTATGGAAGAGGATGGAGTAGGAGGAGTAGAGGAGGTGGCAGCAGGACTGCCTGCAATTCGTGGCGGTGTCACCAACTCCTCTGCAATGCCACGCATTCCTTGCTTGTCAGCAGGTTTACCCAATGCGCAGTGTAGGTGATATACCTGCCCTGACCATGCTTTGCAGACCAGGTATCAGTGGTCAGATGGACCCTTGCCCCAACACTGTGTGCCAGACATGCCATGACTTCCTTTTGCACAATCGAGTACAAGTTGGGGATTGCCTTTTGTGAAAAGAAATTCCGGCCGGGTACCTTCCACTGCGGTGTCCCAATAGCTACACATTTTTTGAACGCCTCAGACTCAACCAGATTGTATGGTAAAAGCTGGCGAGCTAATAGTTCGGACAAGCCAGCTGTCAGACGCTGGGCAAGGGGGTGACTTGGTGACATTGGCTTCTTACGCTCAAACATGTACTTGACAGACACATGACTGTGGGCAGATGAGCGGGAACTGCTCAAGGCGGGAGACGGAGTGGCGGATGGTTGAGAGGGGGCAAGAAGGACAGCAGTGGTTGACGTGGCTGAAGATGCTAGACCAGGAGGAGGATGGCGACTTAGAGTAGGCGTGCTGCTTGTACTCATGTCTTGATCCCATAGGCGTTTGTGATGTGAGATCATGTGCCTACGCAAAGCAGTTGTACCTAGGTGGGTGTTGGACCTCCCACGACTCAGTTTCCTTTGGCACAGGTTGCAAATGGAATCGCTGTTGTCCGAGGCAGACACACAAAAAAAATGCCACACTGCTGAGCTCTGCAATGACGGCATTCTGGTGGTGGACACAGCATGCGTTGATTGGCGTGCTGTCGGGCTGACCCCGGGTGCCAATGCATGCTGTCTGACTGTGACACTAGCTCCTTGCGACGACCCCCCCCCCCTGCTTCCAACTCGTCTCCTCCTCCTCTCTGTCTCCCCATCTGAACTTTCGCCCTGTTCTTCTTCTTGCCGAGCAGGCACCCACGTGACCACGTGTCGCTTGTATCTGACAACTCAGAAAAGGAAGCAGCAGCGGGTACAACATCATCATCATCACACCGTACCTCCATGTGTTTAATGCTGCCTGCCTGAGACATATCCCTGTTATCTACATCCTCTAGCAATAATAGTTGCGCATCACTCATTTCTTCAAACGGGTGTGTGAATAACTCCTCTGACATACCAAGTAAAGCGGCTGTGGTGCTAGTTTTGGTGGTGGCGGCAGGCGGGTGAGTGGTATCTTGAGAGGTGCCTGAAGCTAAGCTGGAGGAGGATGGTGCGTCAAGGTTCCGAGCGGAGGCTGTACAAGATTGGGTGTCCTGTGTTAGCCAGTCAACTATGTCCTCAGAACTTTTCAAGTTCAGGGTACGTGGCTTCTGAAAACTGGGCATTATTCTAGGGCAAAAGGGAATCAAAGCACCACGACCACGACGGCCCCTGCGGGGTGGCCTGCCTCTGCCTGTCATTTTTTGGGGGATTAGTGGTACTATGCGTGCAAGCTACTGTGAGACCAGATATGATTGGCAATGTGAACTGTAACAGTTCTGCAGAGCACACACTGTAGGCCTGACACACCCGCTTGAAGACAAGTAACTGCTATTCAATCTATAACAGTGAAAAACTAATTTTCTTTGTAAAAGCACGCTATAGAGACACCAGATATGATTGGCAATGTGCACTTGAACAGTTCTGCAGAGCACACACTGTAGGCCTGACACACCCGCTTGAAGACAAGTAACTGCTATTCAATCTATAACAGTGCAAAAAAAATTTTGGTTTTAAAAGCACGCTATAGAGACACCAGATATGAGTGGCAACTGTCAAAGTACGCTGGCAGGGTTGTGCAGGGCACACGCTGAAGGAAGGCCTGACAGAGCCGCTTGAAGGACACTGACTGGCTGCTATTAGCTTACACTAGAAACCTTTTTTCTTTGTAAAAGCACGCTATAGAGACACCAGATATGATTGGCAATGTGCACTGGAACAGTTCTGGAGAGCACACGCTGAAGGAAGGACTGACAGAGCCGCTTGAAGGACACTGACTGGCTGCTATTAGCTTACACTAGAAACCTTTTTTCTTTGTAAAAGCACGCTATAGAGACACCAGATATGATTGGCAACTGTCAAAGCACGCTGGCACAGGTCTGCAGAGCACACGCTGAAGGAAGGACTGACAGAGCCGCTTGAAGGACACTGACTGGCTGCTATTAGCTTACACTAGAAACCTTTTTTCTTTGTAAAAGCATGCTATAGAGACACCAGATATGATTGGCAATGTGCACTTGAACAGTTCTGCAGAGCACACACTGTAGGCCTGACACACCCGCTTGAAGACAAGTAACTGCTATTCAATCTATAACAGTGAAAAAAATAATTTGGTTTTAAAAGCACGCTATAGAGACACCAGATATGATTTGCAATGTGCACTGGAACAGTTCTGGAGAGCACACGCTAAAGGAAGGACTGACAGAGCCGCTTGAAGGACACTGACTGGCTGCTATTAGCTTACACTAGAAACCTTTTTTCTTTGTAAATGCACGCTATAGAGACACCAGATATGATTGGCAACTGTCAAAGCACGCTGGCACAGGTCTGCAGAGCACACGCTGAAGGAAGGACTGACAGAGCCGCTTGAAGGACACTGACTGGCTGCTATTAGCTTACACTAGAAACCTTTTTTCTTTGTAAAAGCACGCTATAGAGACACCAGATATGATTGGCAACTGTCAAAGCACGCTGGCACAGGTCTGCAGAGCACACGCTGAAGGAAGGCCTTACAGAGCCGCTTGAAGGACACTGACTGGCTGCTTTTAGCTTACACTGGAAACTTTTTTTCTTTGTAAAACCACGCTATAGAGACACCAGATATGAGTGGCAACTGTCAAAGTACGCTGGCAGGGTTGTGCAGGGCACACGCTGAAGGAAGGCCTGACAGAGCCGCTTGAAGGACACTGACTGGCTGCTATTAGCTTACACTGGAAACCTTTTTTCTTTGTAAAAGCACGCTAAAGAGACACCAGATATGATTGGCAACTGTCAAAGCACGCTGGCACAGGTCTGCAGAGCACACGCTGAAGTAGGCCTGACACCCAGACGCTTGCAGACAACTAACTGCTCTTCTATTACAGTGAAAAAAAATTATTTCTTTTAAATCTAAAGCCTTTACCTATTGTAAAAACAGATATGAGTGGTGGCACTGACTGTGCAAATGGGCAAGGCATCCAACCTGACACAGAAGCTGGCAGGCAGGCAACTGCTCTTCTATTACAGTGAAAAAAAATAATTTCTTTTAAATGTAAAGCTTAACCTATTGTTAAAACAGATATGAGTGGTGGCACTGACTGTGCAAATGGGCAAGGCATCCAACCTGACACAGAAGCTGGCAGGCAGGCAACTGCTCTTCTATTACAGTGAAAAAAAAATTATTTATTTTAAATGTAAAGCTTAACCTATTGTTAAAACAGATATGAGTGGTGGCACTGACTGTGCAAATGGGCAAGGCATCCAACCTGACACAGAAGCTGGCAGGCAGGCAACTGCTCTTCTATTACAGTGAAAAAAAATTATTTATTTGAAATGTAAAGCTTAACCTATTGTTAAAACAGATATGAGTGGTGGCACTGACTGTGCAAATGGGCAAGGCATCCAACCTGACACAGAAGCTGGCAGGCAGGCAACTGCTCTTCTATTACAGTGAAAAAAAAATATTTCTTTTAAATGTAAAGCTTAACCTATTGTAAAAACAGATATGAGTGGTGGCACTGGCAAGTAGGCACAGTATCCAATGTGAACCTCACACAGAAGCTGGCAGGCAGGCAGGCACCTGCAATTACATTACACAGGAGAGAAAAAAAAAAGCAGCCTGATGTTCTAGCCCTAAAAAGGCCTTTTTGGGGTGCTGTCCTTACAGCAGATATCAGACTTCAGGATTGTAGTGGACACTGAATACCCTAGCCTAGCTATCAATTTCCCTATCTAATCAGCAGCAGCTAAACTTTCCCTCCTCTCACTAAGCATGCAGCTTCAGAATGAATCAAAAATGGATGCTGGGAGGGAGGTTGGAGGGTGTGGAAGGGAGGGAGTGCTGCTGATTGGCTGGAATGTGTCTGCTGACCGAGAGGCACAGGGTCAAAGTTTGCCCAATGATGACGAATAGGGGGCGGATCGAACTGTGCATGTGTCCGCCCGCCGCGGCGAACGCGAACACGCTAAGTTCGCCGGGAACTGTTCGCCGGCGGACAGTTCGGTACATCACTATATTTAACAATGTATCAGTTTAATTAAAGTGTAGATAAGTAAGCGTGTAGTGTAGTAACCACTACTATGTTAAAAAGTCTCGGGACTTCCTAAATACTCTGAATTATTTTAGTATTAGGCTAAAATCCATTATATAACATCAGCACTAACACAACTTAAAAATCTTGATTGTTTGTATATTCCAGATGATTATCTCGGTGTCAGGATCCCACGGTGGGGTAAATCTATAATAATAATAGCAGAGACATAGTGCTCTCTGGAAAAAGTTTTATTTGAAAAAAAAAAGGATAAAACACACTCACATAAGATGCAGGTATAGTTTGCACATCGCCAGGTGGAAAATTGATATCAGTTAGTATGTCCTATGAGTCCTCTTTCCTCTTTGCCGGCTCTGGGAGAGATTGGAGGATCTGAATACCGTGTTTGCCGCTTGAAATTCCTTGCGTGCGGTCCACTGTGAGCTGCTGTGCATTCCACCTTCTGCACTTGTCAGTGAAGTTTTGATTGATGCTGCCTTACGCACCATGTTTCGTGATTGCTTGAATCACTTCATCAGAGGTAAGCATCCAAACTATTCGGCTGGTTTTTAAATGTATCCAGCCACTCGATTTTAACCCTTTAGTATCTTATGGTACAGTTAACTCATTACTATCTAGAGTATATTCAATCTCAAAGATCATGGTTAAACGCAATACATAATACAATACAAAATAATTATTCATGGAATCATAAAATTATTCTTAAAGGAACATTATAGTCACCTAAATTACTTTAGCTAAATAAAGCAGTTTTAGTGTATAGATCATTCCCCTGCAATTTCACTGCTCAATTCACTGTCATTTAGGAGTTAAATCACTTTGTTTCTGTTTATGCAGCCCTAGCCACACCTCCCCTGCTAATGATTGACAGAGCCTGCATGAAAAAAACTGGTTTCACTTTCAAACAGATGTAATTTACCTTAAATAATTGTATCTCAATCTCTAAATTGAACTTTAATCACATACAGGAGGCTCTTGCAGGGTCTAGCAAGCTATTAACATAGCAGGGGATAAGAAAATCTTAATTAAACAGAACTTGCAATAAAGAAAGCCTAAATAGGGCTCTCTTTACAGGAAGTGTTTATGGAAGGCTGTGCAAGTCACATGCAGGGAGGTGTGACTAGGGTTCATAAACAAAGGGATTTAACTCCTAAATGGCAGAGGATTGAGCAGTGAGGCTGCATGGGGCATGTTCTATACACCAAAACTGCTTCATTAAGCTAAAGTTGTTCAGGTGACTATAGTGTTCCTTTAATAATATGTAATGGACAAGTTAGCATAAAAAGCAAGTTCACTAAAAAATTTACAGTAAACCTTGAATGTCATAGAATGAAAAGTGCTCATAGGACAAGATTAGTTAACTTAGAGGGAAAATTATATGATGAGAGAATACCATAGATATAACAAAAAGTCAGAAGGAACTTTAATGAATATAGAAAATAATGATATTGAGGAAATTTGTTCATTCTAGTCTCTCTATATTAGCCTTACTTGCTAAATATATATTATTGAGATCGGAAAGTTGGTCTATTATCTGAAAGTTATATGTCAAGGAATTGAACTCATTAGGTTTGGGAATAGATAAGAGTGTAAATTGTGCCTTATCAGAGAGATACAAGGGCGGGCAAGAAGGGCACGGGTTATGTATCTTCATTTAAAACATCACATAAATTAATATTGTTCATAATGTAAAATTCAAAACAATTATTAAGTGTTCTTGCAAAGCAAGACCACTTAATGTTATCTCACATATATATTATTATTACCGTATATACTCGAGTATAAGCCGACCCGAATATAAGCCGAGGCCCCTAATTTTACCCCAAAAAACTGGGAAAACTTATTGACTCGAGTATAAGACTAGGGTGGGAAATGCAGCAGCTACTGGTAAATTTCTAAATAAAATTAGATCCTAAAACAAATATATTAATTGAATATTTATTTATAGTGTGTGTATAATGAATGCAGTGTGTGTATAATGAATGCAGTGTGGGGTGTATGAGTGCAGCGTGTGTGTATGAGTGCAGCGTGTGTGTATGAGTGCAGCGTGTGTGTATGAGTGCAGCATGTGTGTATGAGTGCAGCGTGTGTATATGAGTGCAGTGTGTGTGTGTGTGTATGTGTGCAGTGTGTGTATAAGTGCAGTGTGTGTGTGTATGAGTGCAGTGTATGTGTGCAGTGTGTGTGTATGTGTGCACTGTGTGTGTATGAGTGCAGTGTGTGTGTATGAATGCAGTGTGTGTGTATGAATGCAGTGTGTGTATGAATGCAGTGTGTGTGTGTGTGTGTATGAGTGCAGTGTGTGAGTGTATGAGTGCAGTGTGTGTATGTGTGCAGTGTGTGTGTGTGTGTGTGCAGTGTGTGTGTGTGTGCAGTGTGTGTGTATGTGTGCAGTGTGTGTGTGTGTGTGTTGCAGTGGTGGGGGGTGGGCAATTTTATTATTTTATTTATTATTATTTTGTATTATTTTAATATATTTTTTCCTTATTATTTTTTATTTAATTATTATTTTATTTTTGTCCCCCCTCCCTGCTTGATACATGGCAGGGAGGGGGGCTCCTTCCCTAGTGGTCCAGCATTGGCAGTTCAGTGGGGGGGAGAGGACGCTGGCAGAGATCTTACTTACCCGTCCTGCAGCTCCTGTCAGCTCTCTCCTCCTCCGCGCCGTCCGTGCAGCTCCCTCTGTCAGCTCACACTGTAAGTCTCGCGAGAGCCGCGGCTCTCGCGAGATTTACACTGGGAGCTGACCGAGGTGCTGAACGGACGGCGCGGAGGAGGAGAGAGCTGACAGGAGCTGCAGGACGGGTAAGTAAGATCTCTGCCAGCCCCCTCTCCCTCAGTCTGTATTATGGCAATGCAAATTGCCATAATACAGACTATTGACTCGAGTATAAGCCGAGTTCCGGTGAAAAACTCGGCTTATACTCGAGTATATACGGTAAGTGTTCTTGCATAGCAAGACCACTTACTGTTATCTCACATATATATTATTATTATTATTATTATTATTAAGTGTTCTTGCATAGCAAGACCACTTACTGTTATCTCACATATATATTATTAAGTGTTCTTGCATAGCAAGACCACTTAATGTTATCTCACATATATATTTAAGTGTTCTTGCATAGCAAGACCACTTAATGTTATCTCACATATATATTATTATTATTATTATTATTAAGTGTTCTTGCATAGCAAGACCACTTAATGTTATCTCACATATATATTATTATTAAGTGTTCTTGCATAGCAAGACCACTTAATGTTATCTCACATATATATTATTATTACCGTATATACTCGAGTATAAGCCGACCCGAATATAAGCCGAGGCCCCTAATTTTACCCCAAAAAACTGGGAAAACTTATTGACTCGAGTATAAGACTAGGGTGGGAAATGCAGCAGCTACTGGTAAATTTCTAAATAAAATTAGATCCTAAAACAAATATATTAATTGAATATTTATTTACAGTGTGTGTATAATGAATGCAGTGTGTGTATAATGAATGCAGTGTGGGGTGTATGAGTGCAGCGTGTGTGTATGAGTGCAGCGTGTGTGTATGAGTGCAGCGTGTGTGTATGAGTGCAGCATGTGTGTATGAGTGCAGCGTGTGTATATGAGTGCAGTGTGTGTGTGTGTATGTGTGCAGTGTGTGTATAAGTGCAGTGTGTGTGTGTATGAGTGCAGTGTATGTGTGCAGTGTGTGTGTATGTGTGCACTGTGTGTGTATGAGTGCAGTGTGTGTGTATGAATGCAGTGTGTGTGTATGAATGCAGTGTGTGTATGAATGCAGTGTGTGTGTGTGTGTATGAGTGCAGTGTGTGAGTGTATGAGTGCAGTGTGTGTATGTGTGCAGTGTGTGTGTGTGTGTGTGTGTGCAGTGTGTGTGTGTGTGCAGTGTGTGTGTATGTGTGCAGTGTGTGTGTGTGTGTTGCAGTGGTGGGGGGTGGGCAATTTTATTATTTTATTTATTATTATTTTGTATTATTTTAATATATTTTTTCCTTATTATTTTTTATTTAATTATTATTTTATTTTTGTCCCCCCTCCCTGCTTGATACATGGCAGGGAGGGGGGCTCCTTCCCTAGTGGTCCAGCATTGGCAGTTCAGTGGGGGGGAGAGGACGCTGGCAGAGATCTTACTTACCCGTCCTGCAGCTCCTGTCAGCTCTCTCCTCCTCCGCGCCGTCCGTGCAGCTCCCTCTGTCAGCTCACACTGTAAGTCTCGCGAGAGCCGCGGCTCTCGCGAGATTTACACTGGGAGCTGACCGAGGTGCTGAACGGACGGCGCGGAGGAGGAGAGAGCTGACAGGAGCTGCAGGACGGGTAAGTAAGATCTCTGCCAGCCCCCTCTCCCTCAGTCTGTATTATGGCAATGCAAATTGCCATAATACAGACTATTGACTCGAGTATAAGCCGAGTTCCGGTGAAAAACTCGGCTTATACTCGAGTATATACGGTAAGTGTTCTTGCATAGCAAGACCACTTACTGTTATCTCACATATATATTATTATTATTATTATTATTATTAAGTGTTCTTGCATAGCAAGACCACTTACTGTTATCTCACATATATATTATTAAGTGTTCTTGCATAGCAAGACCACTTAATGTTATCTCACATATATATTTAAGTGTTCTTGCATAGCAAGACCACTTAATGTTATCTCACATATATATTATTATTATTATTATTATTAAGTGTTCTTGCATAGCAAGACCACTTAATGTTATCTCACATATATATTATTATTAAGTGTTCTTGCATAGCAAGACCACTTAATGTTATCTCACATATATATTATTATTAAGTGTTCTTGCATAGCAAGACCACTTAATGTTATCTCACATATATATTATTATTAAGTGTTCTTGCATAGCAAGACCACTTAATGTTATCTCACATATATATTATTATTAAGTGTTCTTGCATAGCAAGACCACTTAATGTTATCTCACATATATATTATTAAGTGTTCTTGCATAGCAAGACCACTTAATGTTATCTCACATATATATTATTATTATTATTCTTATTATAGCCAAATTTGCCACCCTAACTCCTCCCACAGTTTTTAAACTACATAGCCGAAAATTTACCAAAACGTGCAGATTGTTCCCGATCGGATTGCTATTACTTTGTAGAACATTTCGCCGAATGGTTCACGGAATATCGTCGTTCTTGTGGCAAAATTTGTCCCATAGGAATGAATGGCAAAGCTAGAGTGGGAGCTGGCAAAAGCTGAAAAATCAGGACATGATTTCTAAACTGCCACCACTCCCTCATTTTCAGGCCCACCTACACAAATCTTATATCAAAACGTTCAGCTATCCCTGCTGCCACTAAAAATGTCCACAGCTAAGTCGTATTCCTTATAGTTTTCACAATATGACCATTTGTTTGCAACTCACGCAGTCCATTGACATTCATTGAAACTCCACTCTGCAAAGCTCACATTTGAAGGGCAATTTCTAAACTGCGACTGTGCCTTCATTGTTAATATCTCAGAGACATACTATACATCAAAATGTAGGTCTGGGTCTTGTGATTCTCACAATATAAAGCTCTTCACTGTAGGATTTATAGTTTTTAAAATACGACCGTTTGAAGATGGCAACCGCAAAAATACTCTGACCTGTGCAAGGCTGCAGCAGCAAGTGATGTCATAGACATGCACCTGCTAATGGTTTCTATAGCTGTATGTTTTAATGTAACTGTGAAGCACTTTGGGCAACAACGTTGCAATTAAATGTGCTATATAAATAAATAATAACAGTTACTCCGCCCACTCCAGTTGTAGACTACTGGTGGAGGCAAGAACACTTCACAATTTCCCCAGAAATTGTAGCTTTTCTAGTTATTCTTATTATTCTTATTATAGCCAAATTTGCCACCCTAACTCCTCCCACAGTTTTTACACTACATAGACAAAAATATACCAAAACGTGCAGATTGTTCCCGATCGGATTGCTATTACTTTGTGGAACGTTTCGCCGAATGGTTCACGGAATATCGTCGTTCTTGTGGCGAAATTTGTCCCATAGGAATGAATGGCAAAGCTAGAGTGGGAGCTGGCAAAAGCTGAAAAATCAGGACATGATTTCTAAACTGCCACCACTCCCTCATTTTCAGGCCCACCTACACAAATCTTATATCAAAACGTTCAGCTATCCCTGCTGCCACTAGAAATGTCCACGGCTAAGCCATAGTCCTGATAGTTTTCACAATATGACCATTTGTTTGCAACTCACGCCTTCCATTGACATTCATTGAAACTCCACTCTGCAAAGCTCACATTTGAAGGGCAATTTCTAAACTGCGACTGTGCCTTCATTGTTAATATCTCAGAGACATACTATACATCAAAATGTAGGTCTGGGTCTTGTGATTCTCACAATATAAAGCTCTTCACTGTAGGATTCATAGTTTTTAAAATACGACCGTTTGAAGATGGCAACCGCCAAAATACTCTGACCTGTGCAAGGCTGCAGCAGCAAGTGATGTCATAGACAAAGCCTTTTACACCTGCTAATTTTTTATAACTGTATGTTTTAAAGTAACTGTGAAGCACTTTGGGCAACAACATTGCAATTAAATGTGCTATATAAATAAATAATAACAGTTACTCCGCCCACTCCAGTTGTAGACTACTGATGGAGGCAAGAACACTTCACACAATTTCCCCAGAAATTGTAGCTTTTCTAGTTATTATTATTCTTATTATAGCCAAATTTGCCACCCTAACTCCTCCCACAGTTTTTACACTACATAGCCGAAAATTTACCAAAACGTGCAGATTGTTCCCGATCGGATTGCTATTACTTTGTAGAACATTTCGCCGAATGGTTCACGGAATATCGTCGTTCTTGTGGCAAAATTTGTCCCATAGGAATGAATGGCAAAGCTAGAGTGGGAGCTGGCAAAAGCTGAAAAATCAGGACATGATTTCTAAACTGCCACCACTCCCTCATTTTCAGGCCCACCTACACAAATCTTATATCAAAACGTTCAGCTATCCCTGCTGCCACTAAAAATGTCCACAGCTAAGTCGTATTCCTTATAGTTTTCACAATATGACCATTTGTTTGCAACTCACGCAGTCCATTGACATTCATTGAAACTCCACTCTGCAAAGCTCACATTTGAAGGGCAATTTCTAAACTGCGACTGTGCCTTCATTTTTAATATCCCAGAGACATACTATGCATCGAAATGTAGGTCTGTGTCTTGTGATTCTCACAATATAAAGCTCTTCACTGTAGGATTTATAGTTTTTAAAACACGACCGTTTGAAGATGGCAACCGCCAAAATACTCTGACCTGTGCCAGGCTGCAGCAGCAAGTGATGTCATAGACAGAGCCTTTTGCACCTGCTAATGTTTTTATAAATGTATGTTTTAATGTAACTGTGAAGCACTTTGGGAAACAACGTTGCAATTAAATGTGCTATATAAATAAATAAAAGTTAAAAATGCATTTCTCACTCTTTAAAGCTTGCCATGTGCACTTTTTAAATTTTATCAATCAATTGGTTAGTGTAATGTTTACGATTTTTACTTACTCCAAACATTCCCCACAGTTACTCTGCCCACAGTTACTCTGCCCACCAACACAAATCTTATATCAAAACGTTCAGCTATCCCTGCTGCCACTAAACATGTCCACTGCTAAGCCATAGTGCTGATAATTTTCACAATATGACCATTTGTTTGCAACTCACGCCGTCCATTGACATTCATTGAAACTAAACCACGACTGTGCCTTAATTTTTAATATTTCAAAAAAATACATTGCATCAAAATGTAGGTCTGGGTCTTGTGATTCTCACAATATAAAGCTCTTCGCTGTAGGATTTACAGTTATTAAAATACGACCGTTTGAAGAATGAAAAGTAATCAGGAGAGGCAAAATACTCTAGGCTGGAGCAGCAAAGAAAGAGGAAGTGATGTCATAGACAGGGCCTTTTGTACACCTACTGACTTTTTTCAGATTGGTTGTTGTGTTTCTGTGCTGCTGGAGATTTTCAGTAAAGAGAGTTATGCAAATGTGGAGCCTGCTGTCATGTGGTAAAATTAGAGCTGTGTGAATATCATCATGCCACCTAAAGGAAAGAGATCTAAAGCTGCAAAGATACGCTGGACTAAACTGCACCTTTCAGACCCACGTTTTTGGGATCCAGAGCCCCACAGCAGCATAGTGGAAATGGAGGTTTGTGAAAGTGAATGTGCCAAGGAGGTACATAGTGAACCTGTGGTGTCATTCCCATGTTCAACTAAGTGTCAAGTTCAAGAGCACACTGACAGTGTGATGGGCACTTCTGAAAACCATGGCATGCAAGAACCATGCGTACCAAGTGAGATATCTGTGCAGGCATCATTTCATCAGGGTCATCATGGCTAGGGAAGTTTAAGGAACAAACAGTGTACATGCATGGCTCTGACATTTTTGGCATACCACAGTGAGCTTGATGATGTGAGGAAGGATGATCTTGATCAAATACTGAAGAAGGGCAACAGCTTGTATGGCACAACAATACAACAGTTAAAACGAAGAAATGTCTATCAGCACCAACACTTGACAATGGAAGAATTGCCCCTCAGAGTCAACACTGAAAAATATGAATATAACGTTGTTAAATCTCCAGTGTTATCGGGATGTGTGAGAGCCACGGTAGACAGTGACAACCAAGTTTGGTTTGTTGACCTCTTCACAAGACTACAGTGCCTCAATGCAGATGTTACACATGCACTTTTTATAGTAGTGCCATATTGCATTGCATTGTTCAGAGACAAGTCTGGGAGATATGGACTGTTTGATTCTCATAGTCGAAATAAGGATGGACTTCCTGCCACTGGAAAAGGAAAAGCTGTTATGATCACATTTACACATTTGAGTGATATGGGGGCAAGGATTTATAATTTGTATGAATTGCTCCTTACAGACACCAGAGGCCCTATTGATGGACTGCAGTATGACTTCATGCCAGTCTCATTTCATCGTGCAAGACGTCTGTCAGAGGGTTTGCTGTCCCCACTGGTGCAATCTGACAAACCACATAATGGAAAGCATGTGGAGAACAAAGTGACACAGATGACCAAAGATGCAACACACACTGGATTCCCAGCCAGCAAGCATTCTCCAAGGTCACTTGATGCAAAATCCTCACAGGGCATATGGAAGGACAGTAAGGCATTTTCTAAATTAAATGCACAGCAACAACAAAAACTGAAGACAAGACACAGAAATGAAAGAAGGCGTGGTTTCAAGGCTACAAAGATGTCTGTCACCAATAAGAAGAGAACATACATCACCAGCCGATACAGAGCAGATGCTGATTTTAAGTTGAAGCAGAAGCAATATATCATTCGCAAATATGCGACAGATGCCAATTTCAACTTGAAGCAGAAGCAATACACAACTAGCAAATATGCGACAGATTCCAATTTTAACTTGAAGAAGAAGCAATACATCACCAGAAAATATGCAACAGATGCAGGTTTCATGTTAAAGCAGAAGCAATACATCACCAGAAAATATGCGACAAATGCCGATTTCAACTTGAAGCAGAAGCAATACATCACAAGAAAATATGCGACAAATGCCGATTTCAACTTGAAGCAGAAGCAATACATCACCAGAAAATATGCGACAAATGCCGATTTCAACTTGAAGCAGAAGCAATACATCACCAGAAAATATGCGACAAATGCCGATTTCAACTTGAAGCAGAAGCAATACATCACCAGAAAATATCATAATGATCCTGCTTTCAGAAAACGTCACTTGCAACATTGCATGAGTTACATGAAAATGAAGCGTCACACTCAGGCAGACTTTCGCATAACCCATAAGATGCAATGTGCCTTCAAAATAAGAATGAAATATAGACGATGGACTCATGTCATGCGGGAATGCAGTCAACCAGTGGACAACAGCCTAATGCAGACAGCTATATCCACTTTCCATGAATGCATTAAAGCTGGGCCAACTTTTGTGTGCACAATGTGTCATCGCACCCTTTTCCCTAACCAAGTGAAACATTGCATTCACAGCAATTACAAGACGAATCTACACATCGTTGCTGCCTGTTTGACAGGGAAATATGTCCATGTGTGCAACAATCACTGTCAAGGCCCTGAACAATGCACAGTACCAGATGAAAGGACCAAAGAATGGATTTGTCACAACTGTGATTCACATTTAAAAGCAGGACACAAATCATCCATCGCTGTGGCTAACAACATGGAGCTGACGCCCATTCCCCCAGAGCTTTGCGATTTAAATGTGCTGGAAAGACAACTTTTGGCCAAAATACTGCCATTTGCCAAGATCATCACACTTCCCAAAGGTCGACAGGCAGCTATACACGGCGCTGTAGTGTGTGTGCCATCTGAGGTGGAAACCACGGTCAATACTTTACCAAGATCGCACAGCACATCCCAGTTACACAGAGTGAAGCTGAAAAGACGTCTGACTTACAAAGGCCACCAGCTGTTTCACAATGTCAACATGAGAAATGTAGTAGCAGGTCTGTCAAAACTCATTGACACACACCCCGACTACAGTGACATTTCAATCAGAGTGGATGAGACAATCGCTGCTGATAATGCGGATAATGATGATGATGGGATGGAACTCGACAGTTGTGATGAAACTGGAATGATGGAGATACTTGAACGCATCGAAAATTGTGATCCATCAGAGGTAGAGTCTGCATGTTTACTGGCTGCTTCTGAGCAACAGGAAGGCCATGACCAACAACCTCCCAATGCTGAGGATGAGAAGGATTTACTAAGACCTGGAATTGGCCTAGACAGTTGTTTGCAGCCATCTGACCTTGGAGAGGAAGCACTGACACACGGTGATGGAATATTCAGCATTGCACCTGCACAAGGAAACACACCTGTCAGCTTCTTTAAAGTTCCTAGGCTTGAGGCAATGGCTTTCCCTGTTCAGTTTCCTACTGGACAGAATACATTGGACCAGGCAAGACAAGTCAAACTGTCCCCGAGCATGTATTTCAATGCAAGGCTTTTTTGTGTTGATACTCGTTTTGCTAGAGACACAAGCTACCTCTTCTTTGCGCAATTTGTCACAGAAACACACATGGCCAAAAGCAGCATGTCCATCCAGTTAAGGAAAGGAAAACCCAATACCAGGGATGGACAGAAAATATCCAACAAGCTGCTACAGGACAAGCGTGAGGTTGAGAGGTTGGTGCGAAACCGAGATGCCACAAGGTTCATGCAACCACTGAGAGGGAGTCCAGCTTATTGGGATAAAAATCTGAAGAATTTGCTAGCCATGGTCAGACAATTGGGTAAGCCAACGTTTTTTCTTACCTTCTCTGCTGCAGAATTCAGATGGCCAGAGGTAATCACGGCAATAAAGGCGCAACAAGGTCAAAAGGTGGATTTTGCAGAGCTAGACTGGGCTGAAAAGTGTGACATCCTTCGAGGCAACCCAGTGACCACCATGCGCATGTTTGACAAACGGGTTGATGCTCTGATGCGAGAGCTGCTGTTGGGTCCTGCACAGCCAATCGGTGAAGTTATCGATTACTTTTACCGGGTTGAATTTCAGGCGAGAGGGAGCCCTCATATACATTGTCTCTGTTGGGTAGAAGGAGCTCCTATATTTGGACAAGACAGTGATGACCAGGTGTGTGCCTTTATAGATCATAACATCTCATGCCAGCTGCCTGATGAAGCTAAACAGGCCCTACTTCACAGATTTGTAACAGAACTTCAAATGCACAGCAGATCTCATTCAAAATTGTGCAAGAAAGGTAACAGAGTATGCAGATTTGGATTTCCAAAGCCACCTATTACAAAAACGAGGATAACTTACCCGATTCCAGAAGAACAAGGAGATTGTGCAATGAAACCACAAGCAGCCAAAAACAAACTGAAACCAGTCTGGGATTTGCTTAATAACCCGAAAGTGCAGCTTGAAGACATGTCACAGCTACTGGCACAGTGTGATATGACTTTGAATCAATACAACTCGTACATTGAGGCATTGACCTCTTCAAGCGTGATTGTAATGAAGTGAGATGTCAAGGACTGCTGGGTGAACAACTACAATCCACATTTGCTGACGGCCTGGAATGCCAACATGGACATCCAGTACATTCTTGATGAGTATGGTTGCATCATGTACATGTTGTCCTACATATCCAAGCCAGAACGCGAGCTGAGTGACCATCTCAAAACTATAGTCAAAGAAATGAGCCCAGAAACAGAGACAGAACGAGAAGAAATGAAAGAAGTTCTTCAGGCTTATTCAAGACACAGAGAAGTCAGCGCCCAGGAGTCTGTGGCTCGTACGTGCAGCCTGAAAATGAAGTCTTGCTCACGTGAGGTTGTTTTTCTGCCAACTGGTGACAACGCACTGAAAATGAGTCTCCCGCTTAGTGCATTGCAGAACAAACCAGCCGATTCTCTTAATGTGTGGATGACGAGTTTTGTCGACAAATACAGAGCCAGACCCGAAACACCAGAGTTTGAGTCCATGTGTCTGGCAGACTTTGCATCCCATTACAGGGTTGTCTATGGCAAGCAGAAGGAAGATGGCAAGCAAAAGGAAGACGGCAAGCGTGTCAGCCTTTTGAATGAAATGGGAACGATTCAAAAACGCACAAGAGGGAAGCCTGCAATCATCAGGTACGCACGCTTCTCAGAGAAGAAGGACCCCGAGAACTACTACGGCAGACTGCTTAAACTCTACCTCCCCCACCGTTCAGAGTCATCACTGAAAACTGTAAGGTTCCCAACACACCAGGATTTTTACAAAGGTGCCTGTGTGAGCTTACCAGGAAAAGAAGCAATCCGAGCAGTGTCTGCAATTGTTACCAGCAACCAAAAGAAGTTCGAACAACACAACAAAATTGTGGAACAAGTCTTGGATGACTTTGTAAAAAACGGCCCTGTTGAAGATGCTTGGAACACCTTTGCCCCAGAAGTTGAGTTAGATAGGTTGGAATGTATAGAGGAACGCAAAGAAGGGGAGCCACTTCATGAGAATGAACAAGATGATGTTCCGGAGTATACACGTCACAAACAAACAGGTGGAATTGCGCTTACTGTGAAGGCCCCACAAATGTGCCCTGATTTCCTTCATACAATGTACAGAAAACTTAACCGGACACAAGCTCAGACATTCTACTCAGTTTGTGACTGGTGCACTAACCGTGTGCGTGGCCTAAATCCTGACCCATTCTATTACTTTGTCACTGGTGGCGCAGGGACAGGCAAATCACACCTGATAAAGTGCATCTATGCTGAGGCGACAAAGATACTCTGTAAACTTACCAGACTACGTGAGGAAGCAGACATATCCATGCCCAGCGTTTTACTAACTGCATTTACAGGTACAGCAGCTTTCAACATTTCAGGCAACACTTTGCATTCTCTGCTGAAGTTGCCAAGAAGCTTGAAGCCACCCTACCAAGGACTTGGAAATCTCATAGATGAAGTGAGGGCACAGCTGTCAAATGCGGAGATCATTGTTATTGACGAGGTGTCAATGATTTCAAAGCCCCTGTTTGCCTACATCAACTGGAGATTACAGCAAATCAAAGGCAGTAAGAAACCTTTTGGTGGTATGTCAGTACTAGCAGTAGGAGACTTTTACCAGGTCCCCCCGCTGGGAAAAAGTAAGCCACTCTGCGTGTTTGAGGAAAATACCAATGACGTCTGGAAAGACTACTTTCAGATGATCACGCTGACAGAGATCATGCGACAGAAGGATGACATTTCATTTGCTGAGCTTTTGAATAGAATCAGAGTCAAGCAAAAGACTGGCACCTTAAGAAATGATGACAAAGCTCTGCTTGCTCAGGCTTTGACAGATCCCACCCACTGCCCTAATGACGTGCTGCACATCTTTGCCACCAACAAAGAGGTTCACAAATATAATGCCGCAACTGTGTCTGTTCTCCATTCAAACGTCACCAACATAGATGCCGACGATTACAGAAAAGACCCTAAAACAGGAGTGATGCAGAGGCAACACCAACCTTTCAAAGGACACAAAGACAATCTGATTGACACACTGCAAGCAGCTGAAGGTGCCCGTATCATGATCACAAGAAACATTGATGTTGAAGACGGGCTTGTTAATGGGACATTTGGCAAGATTGCAAGAATAATCATCCAGAATGAGAATGGTGCTACTACGGTAAACAAGCTTGGGCTTGTGCTGGACAATCCAAATGCAGGACAGAGATACCGTAACAAGTCATCTTGTGATGCTGACAACTTGGTGTACATAGAAAGGGTAGAGGAAAACCTGAGACAGAAAGGAGTTGTTCGCAGGCAGTTCCCCCTGAAGTTGGCTTTTGCATGTACGATTCATAAGTGTCAGGGGATGTCGATACAGTCGGCAGTGGTCTCATTGAAACGGGTCTTCCAACCGGGAATGGCCTATGTAGCTCTGAGTAGAACGACTACACTGCAAGGACTGCACATAACAGACTTTGATGAGAAGAAGATCTTTGCTGATCCTGAAATCACAGCCTCCCTTGACTCAATGAAGAATGCATCACTGGAAAGTGTTATGCCTCTCTTAAAGTTTTTACAGACAACAGACAAACAGCAAACATTAACAATTATCCATCACAACACCGAAGGATTACCAGCTCACATTGAATATATCAAATCTCACCACGAGTTGACACTTGGAGATGTTTTATGTTTCACTGAAACTCATCTCTCAGGCTCTTCTGTTGCTGAAAGTCTCCAGCTGGAGGACTACAACCTGTTCAAACGCAACAGACACCTCTCATACACGAACCGTCCTGACATTGCAAGTAAAGGTGGCGGAGGTGTCGCCTTGTATGTCAAAAACCATTTCAAGGCCTTTGAAAAGCAGTATCATCACAATGTGACTGACTTGGAGTTCTTGGTTGTCAAACTGGAGTCTCCTGTACAAGCTTTGATCGCCGTTGTTTACAGGCCACCTGATTACAGTATTGGCCAATTCCTTACTAACATGCTGGGCCTCTTGGAATCTTTGGAAAGAATGGATTGCCAACCTATAATACTCTGTGGAGATTTCAATGAAGATTTTTTGTGCAGCGCAAAGAAGCCAATATCTGATCTTCTTGACTCAAGAGGATATACCCAACTGGTCTGGGCAGCCATCACAGAAAAACACACACTGTTGGATCACATTTACATCTCCAGGGTGCAACACTGTCTCCAGTCAGGAGTACTGCACAGTTATTACAGCTATCATGATCCCGTGTATTGTGTTTTGAGCAGTGGTTGTGAACACGCTTAGAGCCTGCATAAACAGGGCATGAGCGTTGCCAGGAAACAGTGGTTGTAAACACTGATTATCGTCAAACAGATCGCACACCTTCACCTCCATTCTACGTCAAGATGCTGAGACCCCCCCCAAATGCATGTGGTCATACCTTCATCTGTTAGGCTAGTTAATGGTGTTAATGTTTTTATAAATGTATGTTTTAACGTAACTGTGAAGCACTTTGGGCAACATCGTTGAAATTAAAAGTGCTATATAAATAAATAAAAGTTGAAATGCATTTTTCACTCTATCAAGCTTGCCATGTGCACTTTTTAAATTTGATCAATCAATTGGTCAGTGTAATGTTTACTATCTTTACTCAGTCCAAAGACTCCACACAGTTACTCTGCCCACTCCATAAAGTTACTCTGCCCACTCCATAAAGTTACTCTGCCCAGTCCAACCTTTCCACAGTTACTCCAGCCAATCCAACCACACAACAGTTACTCAAGCCACTCCACCCAGTTACTCCGCCCACTCCAGTTGTAAGCTACTGGTGGAGGCAAGAACACTTCACACAATTTCCCCAGAAATTGTAGCTTTTCTAGTTATTCTTATTCTTATTATAGCCAAATTTGCCACCCTAACTCCTCCCACAGTTTTTACACTACTTAGACGAAAATTGACCAAAATGTGCAGATTGTTCCCGATCGGATTGCTATTACTTTGTGGAACGTTTCGCCGTATGGTTCACGGAATATCGTCGTTCTTGTGGCGAAATTTGTCCCATAGGAATGAATGGCAAAGCTAGAGTGGGAGCTGGCAAAAGCTGAAAAATCAGGACATGATTTCTAAACTGCCACCACTCCCTCATTTTCAAGCCCACCTACACACATCTTATATCAAAACGTTCAGCTATCCCTGCTGCCACTAAAAATGTCCACGGCTAAGCCATAGTCCTGATAGTTTTCACAATATGACAAATTGTTTGCAACTCACGCCGTCCATTGACAGGATTTATAGTTTTTAAAATACAACCATTTGAAGATGACAACCGCCAAAATACTCTGACCTGTGCCAGGCTGCAGCAGCAAGTGATGTCATGGACAGGGCCTTTTGCACATCTGCTAATGTTTTTATAAATGTATGGTTTAATGTAACTGTGCAACAACGTTGCAATTAAATGTGCTATATAAATGATAACAGTTACTCCGCCCACTCCAGTTGTAGACTACTGATGGAGGCAAGAACACTTCACACAATTTCCCCAGAAATTGTAGCTTTTCTAGTTATTAAGTGTTCTTGCATAGCAAGACCACTTACTGTTATCTCACATATATATTATTATTATTATTATAGCCAAATTTGCCACCCTAACTCCTCCCACAGTTTTTACACCACATAGACAAAAATATACCAAAACATGCAGATTGTTCCCGATCGGATTGCTATTACTTTGTGGAACGTTTCGGCTAATGGTTCTCGGAATATCGTCGTTCTTGTGGCGAAATTTGTCCCATAGGAATGAATGGCAAAGCTAGAGTGGGAGCTGGCAAAAGCTGAAAAATCAGGACATGATTTCTAAACTGCCACCACTCCCTCATTTTCAAGCCCACCTACACAAATCTTATATCAAAACGTTCAGCTATCCCTGCTGACACTAAAAATGTCCACAGCTAAGCCATAGTCCTGATAGTTTTCACAATATGACCATTTGTTTGCAACTCACGCAGTCCATTGACATTCATTGAAACTCCACTCTGCAAAGCTCACATTTGAAGGGCAATTTCTAAACTGCGACTGTGCCTTCATTGTTAATATCTCAGAGACATACTATGCATCAAAATGTAGGTCTGGGTCTTGTGATTCTCACAATATAAACCTCTTCTCTGTAGGATTTATAGTTTTTAAAATATGACCGTTTGAAGATGGCAACCACAAAAATACTCTGACCTGTGCAAGGCTGCAGCAGCAAGTGATGTCATAGACAGGGCCTTTTGCACCTGCTAATGGTTTGTACAACTGTATGTTTTAATGTAACTGTGAAGCACGTTGGGCAACAACGTTGCAATTAAATGTGCTATATAAATGATAACAGTTACTCCACCCACTCCAGTTGTAAACTACTGGTGGAGGCAAGAACACTTCACACAATTTCCCCAGAAATTGTAGCTTTTCTAGTTAAGTGTTCTTGCATAGCAAGACCACTTAATGTTATCTCACATATATATTATTAAGTGTTCTTGCATAGCAAGACCACTTAATGTTATCTCACATATATATTATTATTATTATTCTTATTATAGCCAAATTTGCCACCCTAACTCCTCCCACAGTTTTTACACTACATAGACAAAAATTTACCAAAACGTGCAGATTGTTCCCGATCGCGTTGCTATTACTTTGTGGAACGTTTCGCTGAATGGTTCTCGGAATATCGTCGTTCTTGTGGCGAAATTTGTCCCATAGGAATGAATGGCAAAGCTAGAGTGGGAGCTGGCAAAAGCTGAAAAATCAGGACATGATTTCTAAACTGCCACTACTCCCTCATTTTCAAGCCCACCTACACAAATCTTATATCAAAACGTTCAGCTATCCCTGCTGCCACTAAAAATGTCCACGGCTAAGCCATAGTCCTGATTGTTTTCGCAATATGACCATTTGTTTGCAACTCACGCAGTCCATTGACATTCATTGAAACGCCACTCTGCAAAGCTCACATTTAAAGGGCAATTTCTAAACTGCGACTGTGCCTTCATTGTTAATATCTCAGAGACATACTATACATCAGAATGTAGGTCTGGGTCTTGTGATTCTCACAATATAAAGCTCTTCAATGTAGGATTTATAGTTTTTAAAATACGACTGTTTGAAGATGGCAACCGCCAAAATACTCTGACCTGTACAAGGCTGCAGCAGCAAGTGATGTCATAGACAGGGCCTTTTGCAACTGCTAATGTTTTTATAACTGTATGTTTTAATGTAACTGTGAAGCACTTTGGGCAACAACGTTGCAATTAAATGTGCTATAAAAATAAATAATAACAGTTACTCTGCCCACCCCAGTTGTAGACTACTGGTGGAGGCAAGAACACTTCACACAATTTCCCCAGAAATTGTAGCTTTTCTAGTTATTATTATTATTCTTATTATAGCCAAATTTGCCACCCTAACTCCTCCCACAGTTTTTACACTACATAGACAAAAATATACCAAAACGTGCAGATTGTTCCCGATCGGATTGCTATTACTTTGTGGAACGTTTCGGCGAATGGTTCTCGGAATATCGTCGTTCTTGTGGCGAAATTTGTCCCATAGGAATGAATGGCAAAGCTAGAGTGGGAGCTGGCAAAAGCTGAAAAATCAGGACATGATTTCTAAACTGCCACCACTCCCTCATTTTCAAGCCCACCTACACAAATCTTATATCAAAACGTTCAGCTATCCCTGCTGCCACTAAAAATATCCACGGCTAAGCCATAGTCCTGATAGTTTTCACAATATGACCATTTGTTTGCAACTCACGCCGTCCATTGACATTCATTGAAACTCCACTCTGCAAAGCTCACATTTGAAGGGCAATTTCTAAACTGTGACTGTGCCTTCATTGTTAATATCTCAGAGACATAATATACATCAAAATGTAGGTCTGGGTCTTGTGATTCTCACAATATAAAGCTCTTCACTGTAGGATTTATAGTTTTTAAAATACGACCATTTGAATATGGCAACCGCCAAAATACTCTGACCTGTGCCAGGCTGCAGCAGCAAGTGATGTCATAGACAGGGCCTTTTGCAACTGCTAATGTTTTTATAAATGTATGTTTTAATGTAACTGTGAAGCACTTTGGGCAACAACGTTGCAATTAAATGTGCTATATAAATAAATAATAACAGTTGTAGACTACTGGTGGAGGCAAGAACACTTCACACAATTTCCCCAGAAATTGTAGCTTTTCTAGTTAAGTGTTCTTGCATAGCAAGACCACTTAATGTTATCTCACATATATATTATTATTATTATTCTTATTATAGCCAAATTTGCCACCCTAACTCCTCCCACAGTTTTTACACTACATAGACAAAAATATACCAAAACGTGCAGATTGTTCCCGATCGGATTGCTATTACTTTGTGGAACGTTTCGCCGAATGGTTCACGGAATATCGTCGTTCTTGTGGCAAAATTTGTCCCATAGGAATGAATGGCAAAGCTAGAGTGGGAGCTGGCAAAAGCTGAAAAATCAGGACATGATTTCTAAACTGCCACCACTCCCTCATTTTCAGGCCCACCTACACAAATCTTATATCAAAACGTTCAGCTATCCCTGCTGCCACTAGAAATGTCCACGGCTAAGCCATAGTCCTGATAGTTTTCACAATATGACCATTTGTTTGCAACTCACGCCTTCCATTGACATTCATTGAAACTCCACTCTGCAAAGCTCACATTTGAAGGGCAATTTCGAAACTGCGACTGTGCCTTCATTGTTAATATCTCAGAGACATACTATACATCAAAATGTAGGTCTGGGTCTTGTGATTCTCACAATATAAAGCTCTTCACTGTAGGATTTATAGTTTTTAAAATACGACCGTTTGAAGATGGCAACCGCCAAAATACTCTGACCTGTGCAAGGCTGCAGCAGCAAGTGATGTCATAGACAAAGCCTTTTACACCTGCTAATTTTTTATAACTGTATGTTTTAATGTAACTGTGAAGCACTTTGGGCAACAACATTGCAATTAAATGTGCTATATAAATAAATACTAACAGTTACTCCACCCACTCTAGTTGTAGACTACTGATGGAGGCAAGAACACTTCACACAATTTCCCCAGAAATTGTAGCTTTTCTAGTTATTATTATTATTCTTATTATAGCCAAATTTGCCACCCTAACTCCTCCCACAGTTTTTACACTACATAGACAAAAATATACCAAAACGTACAGATTGTTCCCGATCGGATTGCTATTACTTTGTGGAACGTTTCGCCGAATGGTTCACGGAATATCGTCGTTCTTGTGGCGAAATTTGTCCCTTAGGAATGAATGGCAAAGCTAGAGTGGGAGCTGGCAAAAGCTGAAAAATCAGGACATGATTTCTAAACTGCCACCACTCCCTCATTTTCAGGCCCACCTACACAAATCTTATATCAAAATGTTCAGCTATCCCTGCTGCCACTAAAAATGTCCACAGCTAAGCCATAGTCCTGATAGTTTTCACAATATGACCATTTGTTTGCAACTCACGCAGTCCATTGACATTCATTGAAACTCCACTCTGCAAAGCTCACATTTGAAGGGCAATTTCTAAACTGCGACTGTGCCTTCATTGTTAATATCTCAGAGACATACTATACATCAAAATGTAGGTCTGGGTCTTGTGACTCTCACAATATAAAGCTATTCACTGTAGGATTTATAGTTTTTAAAATACGACCGTTTGAAGATGGCAACCGCAAAAATACTCTGACCTGTGCAAGGCTGCAGCAGCACGTGATGTCATAGACAGGGACTTTTGCACCTGCTAATGTTTTTATAACTGTATGTTTTAATGTAACTGTGAAGCACTTTGGGCAACAACGTTGCAATTAAATGTGCTATATAAATGATAACAGTTACTCCGCCCACTCCAGTTGTAGACTACTGGTGGATGCAAGAACACTTCACACAATTTCCCCAGAAATTGTAGCTTTTCTAGTTATTATTATTCTTATTATAGCCAAATTTGCCACCCTAACTCCTCCCACAGTTTTTACACTACATAGACAAAAATATACCAAAACGTGCAGATTGTTCCCGATCGGATTGCTATTACTTTGTGGAACGTTTCGCCGAATGGTTCACGGAATATCGTCGTTCTTGTGGCGAAATTTGTCCCATAGGAATGAATGGCAAAGCTAGAGTGGGAGCTGGCAAAAGCTGAAAAATCAGGACATGATTTCTAAACTGCCACCACCCCCTAATTTTCAGGCCCACCTACACAAATCTTATATCAAAACGTTCAGCTATCCCTGCTGCCACTAAAAATGTCCACAGCTAAGCCATAGTCCTGATAGTTTTCACAATATGACCATTTGTTTGCAACTCACGCCTTCCATTGACATTCATTGAAACTCCACTCTGCAAAGCTCACATTTGAAGGGCAATTTCTAAACTGCGACTGTGCCTTCATTGTTAATATCTCAGAGACATACTATACATCAAAATGTAGGTCTGGGTCTTGTGATTCTCACAATATAAAGCTCTTCACTGTAGGATTTTTAGTTTTTAAAATACGACCGTTTGAAGATGGCAACCGCCAAAATACTCTGACCTGTGCAAGGCTGCAGCAGCCAGTGATGTCATAGACAAAGCCTTTTACACCTGCTAATTTTTTATAACTGTATGTTTTAATGTAACTGTGAAGCACTTTGGGCAACAACATTGCAATTAAATGTGCTATATAAATAAATACTAACAGTTACTCCGCCCACTCTAGTTGTAGACTACTGATGGAGGCAAGAACACTTCACACAATTTCCCCAGAAATTGTAGCTTTTCTAGTTATTAAGTGTTCTTGCATAGCAAGACCACTTAATGTTATCTCACATATATATTATTAAGTGTTCTTGCATAGCAAGACCACTTAATGTTATCTCACATATATATTATTATTATTATTATTCTAATTATAGCCAAATTTGCCACCCTAACTCCTCCCACAGTTTTTACACTACATAGCCGAAAATTTACCAAAACGTGCAGATTGTTCCCGATCGGATTGCTATTACTTTGTAGAACATTTCGCCGAATGGTTCACGGAATATCGTCGTTCTTGTGGCAAAATTTGTCCCATAGGCATGAATGGCAAAGCTAGAGTGGGAGCTGGCAAAAGCTGAAAAATCAGGACATGATTTCTAAACTGCCACCACTCCCTCATTTTCAGGCCCACCTACACAAATCTTATATCAAAACGTTCAGCTATCCCTGCTGCCACTAAAAATGTCCACAGCTAAGTCGTATTCCTTATAATTTTCACAATATGACCATTTGTTTGCAACTCACGCAGTCCATTGACATTCATTGAAACTCCACTCTGCAAAGCTCACATTTGAAGGGCAATTTCTAAACTGCGACTGTGCCTTCATTGTTAATATCTCAGAGACATACTATACATCAAAATGTAGGTCTGGGTCTTGTGATTCTCACAATATAAAGCTCTTCACTGTAGGATTTATAGTTTTTAAAATACGACCGTTTGAAGATGGCAACCGCAAAAATACTCTGACCTGTGCAAGGCTGCAGCAGCAAGTGATGTCATAGACAGGGCCTTTTGCACCTGCTAATGGTTTCTATAACTGTATGTTTTAATGTAACTGTGAAGCACTTTGGGCAACAACGTTGCAATTAAATGTGCTATATAAATAAATAATAACAGTTACTCCGCCCACTCCAGTTGTAGACTACTGGTGGAGGCAAGAACACTTCACAATTTCCCCAGAAATTGTAGCTTTTCTAGTTATTAAGTGTTCTTGCAAAGCAAGACCACTTAATGTTATCTCACATATATATTATTATTATTATTCTTATTATAGCCAAATTTACCACCCTAACTCCTCCCACAGTTTTTACACTACATAGACAAAAATTTACCAAAACGTGCAGATTGTTCCCGATCGCGTTGCTATTACTTTGTGGAACGTTTCGCCGAATGGTTCTCGGAATATCGTCGTTCTTGTGGTGAAATTTGTCCCATAGGAATGAATGGCAAAGCTAGAGTGGGAGCTGGCAAAAGCTGAAAACTCCGGACATGATTTCTAAACTGCCACCACTCCCTCATTTTGAGGCCCACCTACACAAATCTTATATCAAAACGTTCAGCTATCCCTGCTGCCACTAAAAATGCCCACAGCTAAGCCATAGTCATTATAGTTTTCAAGATATGACCATTTGTTTGCAACTCACGCCGTCCATTGACATTCATTGAAACTCCACTCTGCAATGCTCACATTTGAAGGGCAATTTCTAAACTGCGACTGTGCCTTCATTATTAATATCTCAGAGACATACTATGCATCAAAATGTAGGTCTGGGTCTTGTGATTCTCACAATATAAAGCTCTTCACTGTAGAATTTATAGTTTTTCAAATACAACCGTTTGAAGATGGCAACTGCGAAAAAACTCTCGCCTGTGCAAGGCTGCAGCAGCAAGTGATGTCATAGACAGGGCCTGCTAATGTTTTTATAAATGTATGTTTTAAAGTAACTGTGAAGCACTTTGGGCAACAACATTGCAATTAAATGTGCTATATAAATAAATAATAACAGTTACTCCGCCCACTCCAGTTGTAGACTACTGATGGAGGCAAGAACACTTCACACAATTTCCCCAGAAATTGTAGCTTTTCTAGTTATTATTATTCTTATTATAGCCAAATTTGCCACCCTAACTCCTCCCACAGTTTTTACACTACATAGCCGAAATTTTACCAAAACGTGCAGATTGTTCCCGATCGGATTGCTATTACTTTGTAGAACATTTCGCCGAATGGTTCACGGAATATCGTCGTTCTTGTGGCAAAATTTGTCCCATAGGAATGAATGGCAAAGCTAGAGTGGGAGCTGGCAAAAGCTGAAAAATCAGGACATGATTTCTAAACTGCCACCACTCCCTCATTTTCAGGCCCACCTACACAAATCTTATATCAAAACGTTCAGCTATCCCTGCTGCCACTAAAAATGTCCACAGCTAAGTCGTATTCCTTATAGTTTTCACAATATGACCATTTGTTTGCAACTCACGCAGTCCATTGACATTCATTGAAACTCCACTCTGCAAAGCTCACATTTGAAGGGCAATTTCTAAACTGCGACTGTGCCTTCATTTTTAATATCCCAGAGACATACTATGCATCGAAATGTAGGTCTGTGTCTTGTGATTCTCACAATATAAAGCTCTTCACTGTAGGATTTATAGTTTTTAAAACACGACCGTTTGAAGATGGCAACCGCCAAAATACTCTGACCTGTGCCAGGCTGCAGCAGCAAGTGATGTCATAGACAGAGCCTTTTGCACCTGCTAATGTTTTTATAAATGTATGTTTTAATGTAACTGTGAAGCACTTTGGGAAACAACGTTGCAATTAAATGTGCTATATAAATAAATAAAAGTTAAAAATGCATTTCTCACTCTTTAAAGCTTGCCATGTGCACTTTTTAAATTTTATCAATCAATTGGTTAGTGTAATGTTTACAATTTTTACTTACTCCAAACATTCCACACAGTTACTCTGCTCACAGTTACTCTGCCCACCAACACAAATCTTATATCAAAACGTTCAGCTATCCCTGCTGCCACTAAACATGTCCACTGCTAAGCCATAGTGCTGATAATTTTCACAATATGACCATTTGTTTGCAACTCACGCCGTCCATTGACATTCATTGAAACTAAACCACGACTGTGCCTTAATTTTTAATATTTCAAAAAAATACATTGCATCAAAATGTAGGTCTGGGTCTTGTGATTCTCACAATATAAAGCTCTTCGCTGTAGGATTTACAGTTATTAAAATACGACCGTTTGAAGAATGAAAAGTAATCAGGAGAGGCAAAATACTCTAGGCTGGAGCAGCAAAGAAAGAGGAAGTGATGTCATAGACAGGGCCTTTTGTACACCTACTGACTTTTTTCAGATTGGTTGTTGTGTTTCTGTGCTGCTGGAGATTTTCAGTAAAGAGAGTTATGCAAATGTGGAGCCTGCTGTCATGTGGTAAAATTAGAGCTGTGTGAATATCATCATGCCACCTAAAGGAAAGAGATCTAAAGCTGCAAAGATACGCTGGACTAAACTGCACCTTTCAGACCCACGTTTTTGGGATCCAGAGCCCCACAGCAGCATAGTGGAAATGGAGGTTTGTGAAAGTGAATGTGCCAAGGAGGTACATAGTGAACCTGTGGTGTCATTCCCATGTTCAACTAAGTGTCAAGTTCAAGAGCACACTGACAGTGTGATGGGCACTTCTGAAAACCATGGCATGCAAGAACCATGCGTACCAAGTGAGATATCTGTGCAGGCATCATTTCATCAGGGTCATCATGGCTATGGAAGTTTAAGGAACAAACAGTGTACATGCATGGCTCTGACATTTTTGGCATACCACAGTGAGCTTGATGATGTGAGGAAGGATGATCTTGATCAAATACTGAAGAAGGGCAACAGCTTGTATGGCACAACAGTTAAAACGAAGAAATGTCTATCAGCACCAACACTTGACAATGGAAGAATTGCCCCTCAGAGTCAACACTGAAAAATATGAATATAACGTTGTTAAATCTCCAGTGTTATCGGGATGTGTGAGAGCCACGGTAGACAGTGACAACCAAGGTTGGTTTGTTGACCTCTTCACAAGACTACAGTGCCTCAATGCAGATGTTACACATGCACTTTTTATAGTAGTGCCATATTGCATTGCATTGTTCAGAGACAAGTCTGGGAGATATGGACTGTTTGATTCTCATAGTCGAAATAAGGATGGACTTCCTGCCACTGGAAAAGGAAAAGCTGTTATGATCACATTTACACATTTGAGTGATATGGGGGCAAGGATTTATAATTTGTATGAATTGCTCCTTACAGACACCAGAGGCCCTATTGATGGACTGCAGTATGACTTCATGCCAGTCTCATTTCATCGTGCAAGACGTCTGTCAGAGGGTTTGCTGTCCCCACTGGTGCAATCTGACAAACCACATAATGGAAAGCATGTGGAGAACAAAGTGACACAGATGACCAAAGATGCAACACACACTGGATTCCCAGCCAGCAAGCATTCTCCAAGGTCACTTGATGCAAAATCCTCACAGGGCATATGGAAGGACAGTAAGGCATTTTCTAAATTAAATGCACAGCAACAACAAAAACTGAAGACAAGACACAGAAATGAAAGAAGGCGTGGTTTCAAGGCTACAAAGATGTCTGTCACCAATAAGAAGAGAACATACATCACCAGCCGATACAGAGCAGATGCTGATTTTAAGTTGAAGCAGAAGCAATATATCATTCGCAAATATGCGACAGATGCCAATTTCAACTTGAAGCAGAAGCAATACACAACTAGCAAATATGCGACAGATTCCAATTTTAACTTGAAGAAGAAGCAATACATCACCAGAAAATATGCAACAGATGCAGGTTTCATGTTAAAGCAGAAGCAATACATCACCAGAAAATATGCGACAAATGCCGATTTCAACTTGAAGCAGAAGCAATACATCACAAGAAAATATGCGACAAATGCCGATTTCAACTTGAAGCAGAAGCAATACATCACCAGAAAATATGCGACAAATGCCGATTTCAACTTGAAGCAGAAGCAATACATCACCAGAAAATATGCGACAAATGCCGATTTCAACTTGAAGCAGAAGCAATACATCACCAGAAAATATCATAATGATCCTGCTTTCAGAAAACGTCACTTGCAACATTGCATGAGTTACATGAAAATGAAGCGTCACACTCAAGCAGACTTTCGCATAACCCATAAGATGCAATGTGCCTTCAAAATAAGAATGAAATATAGACGATGGACTCATGTCATGCGGGAATGCAGTCAACCAGTTGACAACAGCCTAATGCAGACAGCTATATCCACTTTCCATGAATGCATTAAAGCTGGGCCAACTTTTGTGTGCACAATGTGTCATTGCACCCTTTTCCCTAACCAAGTGAAACATTGCATTCACAGCAATTACAAGACGAATCTACACATCGTTGCTGCCTGTTTGACAGGGAAATATGTCCATGTGTGCAACAATCACTGTCAAGGCCCTGAACAATGCACCGTACCAGATGAAAGGACCAAAGAATGGATTTGTCACAACTGTGATTCACATTTAAAAGCAGGACACAAATCATCCATCGCTGTGGCTAACAACATGGAGCTGACGCCCATTCCCCCAGAGCTTTGCGATTTAAATGTGCTGGAAAGACAACTTTTGGCCAAAATACTGCCATTTGCCAAGATCATCACACTTCCCAAAGGTCGACAGGCAGCTATACACGGCGCTGTAGTGTGTGTGCCATCTGAGGTGGAAACCACGGTCAATACTTTACCAAGATCGCACAGCACATCCCAGTTACACAGAGTGAAGCTGAAAAGACGTCTGACTTACAAAGGCCACCAGCTGTTTCACAATGTCAACATGAGAAATGTAGTAGCAGGTCTGTCAAAACTCATTGACACACACCCCGACTACAGTGACATTTCAATCAGAGTGGATGAGACAATCGCTGCTGATAATGCGGATAATGATGATGATGGGATGGAACTCGACAGTTGTGATGAAACTGGACTGATGGAGATACTTGAACGCATCGAAAATTGTGATCCATCAGAGGTAGAGTCTGCATGTTTACTGGCTGCTTCTGAGCAACAGGAAGGCCATGACCAACAACCTCCCAATGCTGAGGATGAGAAGGATTTACTAAGACCTGGAATTGGCCTAGACAGTTGTTTGCAGCCATCTGACCTTGGAGAGGAAGCACTGACACACGGTGATGGAATATTCAGCATTGCACCTGCACAAGGAAACACACCTGTCAGCTTCTTTAAAGTTCCTAGGCTTGAGGCAATGGCTTTCCCTGTTCAGTTTCCTACTGGACAGAATACATTGGACCAGGCAAGACAAGTCAAACTGTCCCCGAGCATGTATTTCAATGCAAGGCTTTTTTGTGTTGATACTCGTTTTGCTAGAGACACCAGCTACCTCTTCTTTGCGCAATTTGTCACAGAAACACACATGGCCAAAAGCAGCATGTCCATCCAGTTAAGGAAAGGAAAACCCAATACCAGGGATGGACAGAAAATATCCAACAAGCTGCTACAGGACAAGCGTGAGGTTGAGAGGTTGGTGCGAAACCGAGATGCCACAAGGTTCATGCAACCACTGAGAGGGAGTCCAGCTTATTGGGATAAAAATCTGAAGAATTTGCTAGCCATGGTCAGACAATTGGGTAAGCCAACGTTTTTTCTTACCTTCTCTGCTGCAGAATTCAGATGGCCAGAGGTAATCACGGCAATAAAGGCGCAACAAGGTCAAAAGGTGGATTTTGCAGAGCTAGACTGGGCTGAAAAGTGTGACATCCTTCGAGGCAACCCAGTGACCACCATGCGCATGTTTGACAAACGGGTTGATGCTCTGATGCGAGAGCTGCTGTTGGGTCCTGCACAGCCAATCGGTGAAGTTATCGATTACTTTTACCGGGTTGAATTTCAGGCGAGAGGGAGCCCTCATATACATTGTCTCTCTTGGGTAGCAGGAGCTCCTATATTTGGACAAGACAGTGATGACCAGGTGTGTGCCTTTATAGATCATAACATCTCATGCCAGCTGCCTGATGAAGCTAAACAGGCCCTACTTCACAGATTTGTAACAGAACTTCAAATGCACAGCAGATCTCATTCAAAATCGTGCAAGAAAGGTAACAGAGTATGCAGATTTGGATTTCCAAAGCCACCTATTACAAAAACGAGGATAACTTACCCGATTCCAGAAGAACAAGGAGATTGTGCAATGAAACCACAAGCAGCCAAAAACAAACTGAAACCAGTCTGGGATTTGCTTAATAACCCGAAAGTGCAGCTTGAAGACATGTCACAGATACTGGCACAGTGTGATATGACTTTGAATCAATACAACTCGTACATTGAGGCATTGACCTCTTCAAGCGTGATTGTAATGAAGCGAGATGTCAAGGACTGCTGGGTGAACAACTACAATCCACATTTGCTGACGGCCTGGAATGCCAACATGGACATCCAGTACATTCTTGATGAGTATGGTTGCATCATGTACATGTTGTCCTACATATCCAAGCCAGAACACGAGCTGAGTGACCATCTCAAAACTATAGTCAAAGAAATGAGCCCAGAAACAGAGACAGAACGAGAAGAAATGAAAGAAGTTCTTCAGGCTTATTCAAGACACAGAGAAGTCAGCGCCCAGGAGTCTGTGGCTCGTACGTGCAGCCTGAAAATGAAGTCTTGCTCACGTGAGGTTGTTTTTCTGCCAACTGGTGACAACGCACTGAAAATGAGTCTCCCGCTTAGTGCATTGCAGAACAAACCAGCCGATTCTCTTAATGTGTGGATGACGAGTTTTGTCGACAAATACAGAGCCAGACCCGAAACACCAGAGTTTGAGTCCATGTGTCTGGCAGACTTTGCATCCCATTACAGGGTTGTCTATGGCAAGCAGAAGGAAGATGGCAAGCAAAAGGAAGACGGCAAGCGTGTCAGCCTTTTGAATGAAATGGGAACGATTCAAAAACGCACAAGAGGGAAGCCTGCAATCATCAGGTACGCACGCTTCTCAGAGAAGAAGGACCCCGAGAACTACTACGGCAGACTGCTTAAACTCTACCTCCCCCACCGTTCAGAGTCATCACTGAAAACTGTAAGGTTCCCAACACACCAGGATTTTTACAAAGGTGCCTGTGTGAGCTTACCAGGAAAAGAAGCAATCCGAGCAGTGTCTGCAATTGTTACCAGCAACCAAAAGAAGTTCGAACAACACAACAAAATTGTGGAACAAGTCTTGGATGACTTTGTAAAAAACGGCCCTGTTGAAAATGCTTGGAACACCTTTGCCCCAGAAGTTGAGTTAGATAGGTTGGAATGTATAGAGGAACGCAAAGAAGGGGAGCCACTTCATGAGAATGAACAAGATGATGTTCCGGAGTATACACGTCACAAACAAACAGGTGGAATTGCGCTTACTGTGAAGGCCCCACAAATGTGCCCTGATTTCCTTCATACAATGTACAGAAAACTTAACCGGACACAAGCTCAGACATTCTACTCAGTTTGTGACTGGTGCACTAACCGTGTGCGTGGCCTAAATCCTGACCCATTCTATTACTTTGTCACTGGTGGCGCAGGGACAGGCAAATCACACCTGATAAAGTGCATCTATGCTGAGGCGACAAAGATACTCTGTAAACTTACCAGACTACGTGAGGAAGCAGACATATCCATGCCCAGCGTTTTACTAACTGCATTTACAGGTACAGCAGCTTTCAACATTTCAGGCAACACTTTGCATTCTCTGCTGAAGTTGCCAAGAAGCTTGAAGCCACCCTACCAAGGACTTGGAAATCTCATAGATGAAGTGAGGGCACAGCTGTCAAATGCGGAGATCATTGTTATTGACGAGGTGTCAATGATTTCAAAGCCCCTGTTTGCCTACATCAACTGGAGATTACAGCAAATCAAAGGCAGTAAGAAACCTTTTGGTGGTATGTCAGTACTAGCAGTAGGAGACTTTTACCAGGTCCCCCCGCTGGGAAAAAGTAAGCCACTCTGCGTGTTTGAGGAAAATACCAATGACGTCTGGAAAGACTACTTTCAGATGATCACGCTGACAGAGATCATGCGACAGAAGGATGACATTTCATTTGCTGAGCTTTTGAATAGAATCAGAGTCAAGCAAAAGACTGGCACCTTAAGAAATGATGACAAAGCTCTGCTTGCTCAGGCTTTGACAGATCCCACCCACTGCCCTAATGACGTGCTGCACATCTTTGCCACCAACAAAGAGGTTCACAAATATAATGCCGCAACTGTGTCTGTTCTCCATTCAAACGTCACCAACATAGATGCCGACGATTACAGAAAAGACCCTAAAACAGGAGTGATGCAGAGGCAACACCAACCTTTCAAAGGACACAAAGACAATCTGATTGACACACTGCAAGCAGCTGAAGGTGCCCGTATCATGATCACAAGAAACATTGATGTTGAAGACGGGCTTGTTAATGGGACATTTGGCAAGATTGCAAGAATAATCATCCAGAATGAGAATGGTGCTACTACGGTAAACAAGCTTGGGCTTGTGCTGGACAATCCAAATGCAGGACAGAGATACCGTAACAAGTCATCTTGTGATGCTGACAACTTGGTGTACATAGAAAGGGTAGAGGAAAACCTGAGACAGAAAGGAGTTGTTCGCAGGCAGTTCCCCCTGAAGTTGGCTTTTGCATGTACGATTCATAAGTGTCAGGGGATGTCGATACAGTCGGCAGTGGTCTCATTGAAACGGGTCTTCCAACCGGGAATGGCCTATGTAGCTCTGAGTAGAACGACTACACTGCAAGGACTGCACATAACAGACTTTGATGAGAAGAAGATCTTTGCTGATCCTGAAATCACAGCCTCCCTTGACTCAATGAAGAATGCATCACTGGAAAGTGTTATGCCTCTCTTAAAGTTTTTACAGACAACAGACAAACAGCAAACATTAACAATTATCCATCACAACACCGAAGGATTACCAGCTCACATTGAATATATCAAATCTCACCACGAGTTGACACTTGGAGATGTTTTATGTTTCACTGAAACTCATCTCTCAGGCTCTTCTGTTGCTGAAAGTCTCCAGCTGGAGGACTACAACCTGTTCAAACGCAACAGACACCTCTCATACACGAACCGTCCTGACATTGCAAGTAAAGGTGGCGGAGGTGTCGCCTTGTATGTCAAAAACCATTTCAAGGCCTTTGAAAAGCAGTATCATCACAATGTGACTGACTTGGAGTTCTTGGTTGTCAAACTGGAGTCTCCTGTACAAGCTTTGATCGCCGTTGTTTACAGGCCACCTGATTACAGTATTGGCCAATTCCTTACTAACATGCTGGGCCTCTTGGAATCTTTGGAAAGAATGGATTGCCAACCTATAATACTCTGTGGAGATTTCAATGAAGATTTTTTGTGCAGCGCAAAGAAGCCAATATCTGATCTTCTTGACTCAAGAGGATATACCCAACTGGTCTGGGCAGCCACCACAGAAAAACACACACTGTTGGATCACATTTACATCTCCAGGGTGCAACACTGTCTCCAGTCAGGAGTACTGCACAGTTATTACAGCTATCATGATCCCGTGTATTGTGTTTTGAGCAGTGGTTGTGAACACGCTTAGAGCCTGCATAAACAGGGCATGAGCGTTGCCAGGAAACAGTGGTTGTAAACACTGATTATCATCAAACAGATCGCACACCTTCACCTCCATTCTACGTCAAGATGCTGAGACCCCCCCAAATGCATGTGGTCATACCTTCATCTGTTAGGCTAGTTAATGCTGTTAATGTTTTTATAAATGTATGTTTTAACGTAACTGTGAAGCACTTTGGGCAACATCGTTGAAATTAAAAGTGCTATATAAATAAATAAAAGTTGAAATGCATTTTTCACTCTATCAAGCTTGCCATGTGCACTTTTTAAATTTGATCAATCAATTGGTCAGTGTAATGTTTACTATCTTTACTCAGTCCAAAGACTCCACACAGTTACTCTGCCCACTCCATAAAGTTACTCTGCCCACTCCATAAAGTTACTCTGCCCAGTCCAACCTTTCCACAGTTACTCCAGCCAATCCAACCACACAACAGTTACTCAAGCCACTCCACCCAGTTACTCCGCCCACTCCAGTTGTAAGCTACTGGTGGAGGCAAGAACACTTCACACAATTTCCCCAGAAATTGTAGCTTTTCTAGTTATTCTTATTCTTATTATAGCCAAATTTGCCACCCTAACTCCTCCCACAGTTTTTACACTACTTAGACGAAAATTGACCAAAATGTGCAGATTGTTCCCGATCGGATTGCTATTACTTTGTGGAACGTTTCGCCATATGGTTCACGGAATATTGTCGTTCTTGTGGCGAAATTTGTCCCATAGGAATGAATGGCAAAGCTAGAGTGGGAGCTGGCAAAAGCTGAAAAATCAGGACATGATTTCTAAACTGCCACCACTCCCTCATTTTCAAGCCCACCTACACACATCTTATATCAAAACGTTCAGCTATCCCTGCTGCTACTAAAAATGTCCACGGCTAAGCCATAGTCCTGATAGTTTTCACAATATGACAAATTGTTTGCAACTCACGCCGTCCATTGACATTCATTGAAACTCCACTCTGCAAAGCTCACATTTGAAGGGCAATTTCTAAACTGCGACTTTGCCTTCATTGTTAATATTGCAGAGACATACTATGCATCAAAATGTAGGTCTGGGTCTTGTGATTCTCACAATATAAAGCTCTTCACTGTAGGATTTATAGTTTTTAAAATACAACCATTTGAAGATGACAACCGCCAAAATACTCTGACCTGTGCCAGGCTGCAGCAGCAAGTGATGTCATGGACAGGGCCTTTTGCACATCTGCTAATGTTTTTATAAATGTATGGTTTAATGTAACTGTGCAACAACGTTGCAATTAAATGTGCTATATAAATGATAACAGTTACTCCGCCCACTCCAGTTGTAGACTACTGATGGAGGCAAGAACACTTCACACAATTTCCCCAGAAATTGTAGCTTTTCTAGTTATTAAGTGTTCTTGCATAGCAAGACCACTTACTGTTATCTCACATATATATTATTATTATTATTATAGCCAAATTTGCCACCCTAACTCCTCCCACAGTTTTTACACCACATAGACAAAAATATACCAAAACATGCAGATTGTTCCCGATCGGATTGCTATTACTTTGTGGAACGTTTCGGCTAATGGTTCTCGGAATATCGTCGTTCTTGTGGCGAAATTTGTCCCATAGGAATGAATGGCAAAGCTAGAGTGGGAGCTGGCAAAAGCTGAAAAATCAGGACATGATTTCTAAACTGCCACCACTCCCTCATTTTCAAGCCCACCTACACAAATCTTATATCAAAACGTTCAGCTATCCCTGCTGACACTAAAAATGTCCACAGCTAAGCCATAGTCCTGATAGTTTTCACAATATGACCATTTGTTTGCAACTCACGCCTTCCATTGACATTCATTGAAACTCCACTCTGCAAAGCTCACATTTGAAGGGCAATTTCTAAACTGCGACTGTGCCTTCATTGTTAATATCTCAGAGACATACTATACATCAAAATGTAGGTCTGGGTCTTGTGATTCTCACAATATAAAGCTCTTCACTGTAGGATTTTTAGTTTTTAAAATACGACCGTTTGAAGATGGCAACCGCCAAAATACTCTGACCTGTGCAAGGCTGCAGCAGCCAGTGATGTCATAGACAAAGCCTTTTACACCTGCTAATTTTTTATAACTGTATGTTTTAATGTAACTGTGAAGCACTTTGGGCAACAACATTGCAATTAAATGTGCTATATAAATAAATACTAACAGTTACTCCGCCCACTCTAGTTGTAGACTACTGATGGAGGCAAGAACACTTCACACAATTTCCCCAGAAATTGTAGCTTTTCTAGTTATTAAGTGTTCTTGCATAGCAAGACCACTTAATGTTATCTCACATATATATTATTAAGTGTTCTTGCATAGCAAGACCACTTAATGTTATCTCACATATATATTATTATTATTATTATTCTAATTATAGCCAAATTTGCCACCCTAACTCCTCCCACAGTTTTTACACTACATAGCCGAAAATTTACCAAAACGTGCAGATTGTTCCCGATCGGATTGCTATTACTTTGTAGAACATTTCGCCGAATGGTTCACGGAATATCGTCGTTCTTGTGGCAAAATTTGTCCCATAGGAATGAATGGCAAAGCTAGAGTGGGAGCTGGCAAAAGCTGAAAAATCAGGACATGATTTCTAAACTGCCACCACTCCCTCATTTTCAGGCCCACCTACACAAATCTTATATCAAAACGTTCAGCTATCCCTGCTGCCACTAAAAATGTCCACAGCTAAGTCGTATTCCTTATAATTTTCACAATATGACCATTTGTTTGCAACTCACGCAGTCCATTGACATTCATTGAAACTCCACTCTGCAAAGCTCACATTTGAAGGGCAATTTCTAAACTGCGACTGTGCCTTCATTGTTAATATCTCAGAGACATACTATGCATCAAAATGTAGGTCTGGGTCTTGTGATTCTCACAATATAAAGCTCTTCACTGTAGGATTTATAGTTTTTAAAATACGACCGTTTGAAGATGGCAACCGCAAAAATACTCTGACCTGTGCAAGGCTGCAGCAGCAAGTGATGTCATAGACAGGGCCTTTTGCACCTGCTAATGGTTTCTATAACTGTATGTTTTTTTTTTTATAAATTCTTTATTTTGAAAAGATTTTGTCATTTTTTTGGGGGAAGGGGTACAGAAAAGAGGTGTGGGATAAGGGTTAGTTTCTTGTTGAACATGTTTTATAACATAAATACACAGTAGTCATTGCATTCACATACATTATAGGTTCGTTCTCGTTTGTTTTCGTTCTCTTTCTTTTTTTTCTTGGGGGGTTAAGAGGGGGGGGTACAGAGAAGAATTGGGATCGAGAGAGGGTTACAATACATCAATGTTGCTGAACAGAGTTGGTTATATCACTGTCGTATAACAATAATTACATTAGCCTTAACTTTAAAAGGGAGTTATGAGCCCCTGAGGAGCGTGGGGGGGAAGGTTACTGGGTTGTAGTCTGCGTACAAGGTCATACTTGCTGTGAGCGGGTGTGGTACTCGGGTGGTTCCCGTGTGCCCCTGGGAATTGGGGCTAAACTGCGTTTTGGGGTTATCTTTGCGTTGTACGTCTGGTCTTGGTGTGTCGTTCTCGTGCGTCCTAGTCTCCGTCCTGTTATTTTGGGTTAGGGGTCATAAGAGTCCAGTTTAGGGAGGGGAGATGATGGTTGTGGAGAATGTTTGGTGGGCGTTGAACGTCCTAGAGGTTGGGTAGGTGTCCTCTAAGAGGGTTATCAATTGTATCCGAGATTCGTTTGTGGGTGAGGGGGGGGTGTGTATCAGGTTGAGAAGGGGGGTGGGGGGGGGGGGGTAGGCGGGGTGGAGGGGAGGTGGAAGGAGGTTCTACGGGTGTGAAGTTATTGGGGAGTTAGTATCGTTCTGGTTAGCCATGGGTCCCAAATTTTGTGGTATGAGTTTGTGGTGTCGTGGACTAGGGCTGACAGTTTGTCCATCTCCATGGTTTCTGTAATTTTGTGTAGTACTTCAGACGCTGTCGGGACAGCGTTGCTTCCCCAGTGTCTGGCTATGGTTCTCCGGGTGGCCAGCGCGATCCGGGCCGTCATTTTGTTTTGGGCCCTGGTAAGGGTCTCGTGGGGTTTAGACAAGAGCCAGAGCCAGGGGTCCAGTGGGAGATTGCTGTGTAGTGCCCCGTTTACCATGTGTGTTATGTCCTGCCATAGTTGGGCGATATGTGGACAGTTCCACCATAGGTGTATGTAGGTGCCTTGGTCGTTGCATCCCTTCCAGCAGCGGTCTGAGGGTGCTATGCGCATTTGTTTTAGTCTTAATGGGGTGATGTACCAGCGGAGCATGGTTTTGTACGCTTGTTCTTTGTGTGTTACGCAAATGGAGATTGCTGCTGTGGCTTCCCAAATGTCTTGCCAGTCTGACGGGTCAGTGATGGGGCCTATATCCCGTTCCCATGCCTTCGTGTAAGATAATGCTTCAGTGGATTGAGTGTGGTGTAGGATGCCGTATATGGTAGATATTTGGCCTTTTTGCATTGGGGTGTTCATGCACATTTTCTCAAAGGTGGTGAGCGCGGTAGTAGCTGTTTGTTGGATATGTGGTTGGGTGAGAAAGCTCCGTATTTGCAGGAATCTAAAGTGGTCGAAAGTGGTGTATGGGGTGTTGTTAGGTAGTTGTGCGAAGGGTAAAAGTTGTTGTCCCCGGAAAAATTGATGGAATCGTACCAGATTATTGTCTTCGTATCTCGCGAAGTGTTGGGGTGTCATCCCGGGTTGGAATTGTTTGTTTCTGAGGATTGGCGTTAGAGGGGATGGTGTGTTGATGATGTTGTATTTGCGGGTTACTCTGTCCCATAGTTGGATCGAGTGGATAAGTGCTGGCGTTGTGGGGGGTATCTGTGGTCTGTCTTGTCTTGGTAACCAAATGTACAGGGAGGGGAAGTCCCGTCCAGACAAGTTGTGTTCGATGTCAACCCATAATTTGAGTCCTGTTGGTGCGTGCAGGTTTTGGATCTGTGCTAATTGGGCCGCTTGATGGTAGTCCCATAGATTTGGTAGTCCCAGGCCCCCTCTCTTATGTGGTATGTAGAGTGTCGAGCGTTTAATTCTGGCCTTTTTCCCTGCCCAAATGAATTTGTCTATTCTGGATTGTAGTGTTTTGAAGTCTGTTTTGGATATCGGGATTGGCAGGGCTTGAAATAGGTAGAGGAACCTTGGTAGGAGGTTCATCTTAACCGAGGCTAGGCGCCCCAGCCACGATATGGTTAGGTTTTGCCATTTATCTAGGTCTTGGCTCGCCCTTTCTAGTAGTGGGGGGTAGTTCAGTTGGTACGTGAGTTGTAGGTCCCCCGGTATGTGTGTCCCCAAGTATTTTATGCTCTGTGTCTCGTAGCGGAAAGGGTAGTTTGTTTTGAGTGCTGTTATATCGTCTTCAGGGATGTGGAGTGGTAGTGCTTCGGTCTTATTTATGTTCAATTTGTACCCCGATATTTTAGCATAATCTTCTAGAAGGGTTATGAGTGGGGGCAGGGAGGTCGTAGGGTTCGTTAGCGTCAATAATAGGTCGTCTGCATATGCCGAGATTTTATATTCCTCTCCGCGGATCTGGATGCCGGAGATGATGTCGGTTTGGCGTATTTTCTGTAGGAGGGGTTCTAAAGATAGGGCAAAAAGAAGGGGGGAAAGGGGGCATCCCTGTCGTGTGCCATTATAAATTGTAAAGGAAGGTGGGTGGGTGTTCGGGATGAGGAGGCTCGCTGTGGGGTGGGAGTATAGATTTTGTATGGTTTCTACAAAGATTTCGGGAAAGCCCATTTTTTCGAGGGTTGTAAATAGGTATGGCCATAGTATTCGGTCGAATGCCTTTTCGGCGTCTAGGGAAAGGAGGAGGGTCGGTTGTCGTCGGTGGTTCACTATCCAGATTAGGTCGTATGTTCTCCTGGTGTTATCGCATGCTTGTCGGTGTGGGATGAATCCGACCTGGTCTGGGTGGATTAGTTTGGGGAGGATAAGGTGGAGGCGGTTGGCTAAGATTTTGGTGAATAGTTTAATGTCGGTGTTGAGCAGCGATATCGGTCTATAGTGTCCTGGGTCTGTGTGTGATGTATGGGGTTTGGGGAGCAGGCATATGTTGGCTTTTATCATGTCTGTAGGCGGGACCTCCCCATCCATGAGTGACGTGAATAAGTGTAGGAGGTGTGGTAGGAGCAACGACGAGAAGGTTTTATAGTATAATCCAGAGAAACCGTCTGGTCCTGGGCATTTGTTGGGCTTTAGTGTTTTCATGGCTTGGGCTATCTCCTCGAGTGTAATAGGTGAGCGTAGTGTTTGTTTATAACTGTATGTTTTAATGTAACTGTGAAGCACTTTGGGCAACAACGTTGCAATTAAATGTGCTATATAAATAAATAATAACAGTTACTCCGCCCACTCCAGTTGTAGACTACTGGTGGAGGCAAGAACACTTCACAATTTCCCCAGAAATTGTAGCTTTTCTAGTTATTAAGTGTTCTTGCAAAGCAAGACCACTTAATGTTATCTCACATATATATTATTAAGTGTTCTTGCATAGCAAGACCACTTAATGTTATCTCACATATATATTATTATTATTATTCTTATTATAGCCAAATTTACCACCCTAACTCCTCCCACAGTTTTTACACTACATAGACAAAAATTTACCAAAACGTGCAGATTGTTCCCGATCGCGTTGCTATTACTTTGTGGAACGTTTCGCCGAATGGTTCTCGGAATATCGTCGTTCTTGTGGTGAAATTTGTCCCATAGGAATGAATGGCAAAGCTAGAGTGGGAGCTGGCAAAAGCTGAAAACTCCGGACATGATTTCTAAACTGCCACCACTCCCTCATTTTGAGGCCCACCTACACAAATCTTATATCAAAACGTTCAGCTATCCCTGCTGCCACTAAAAATGCCCACAGCTAAGCCATAGTCATTATAGTTTTCAAGATATGACCATTTGTTTGCAACTCACGCCGTCCATTGACATTCATTGAAACTCCACTCTGCAATGCTCACATTTGAAGGGCAATTTCTAAACTGCGACTGTGCCTTCATTATTAATATCTCAGAGACATACTATGCATCAAAATGTAGGTCTGGGTCTTGTGATTCTCACAATATAAAGCTCTTCACTGTAGAATTTATAGTTTTTCAAATACAACCGTTTGAAGATGGCAACTGCGAAAAAACTCTCGCCTGTGCAAGGCTGCAGCAGCAAGTGATGTCATAGACAGGGCCTGCTAATGTTTTTATAAATGTATGTTTTAAAGTAACTGTGAAGCACTTTGGGCAACAACATTGCAATTAAATGTGCTATATAAATAAATAATAACAGTTACTCCGCCCACTCCAGTTGTAGACTACTGATGGAGGCAAGAGCACTTCACACAATTTCCCCAGAAATTGTAGCTTTTCTAGTTATTATTATTCTTATTATAGCCAAATTTGCCACCCTAACTCCTCCCACAGTTTTTACACTACATAGCCGAAATTTTACCAAAACGTGCAGATTGTTCCCGATCGGATTGCTATTACTTTGTAGAACATTTCGCCGAATGGTTCACGGAATATCGTCGTTCTTGTGGCAAAATTTGTCCCATAGGAATGAATGGCAAAGCTAGAGTGGGAGCTGGCAAAAGCTGAAAAATCAGGACATGATTTCTAAACTGCCACCACTCCCTCATTTTCAGGCCCACCTACACAAATCTTATATCAAAACGTTCAGCTATCCCTGCTGCCACTAAAAATGTCCACAGCTAAGTCGTATTCCTTATAGTTTTCACAATATGACCATTTGTTTGCAACTCACGCAGTCCATTGACATTCATTGAAACTCCACTCTGCAAAGCTCACATTTGAAGGGCAATTTCTAAACTGCGACTGTGCCTTCATTTTTAATATCCCAGAGACATACTATGCATCGAAATGTAGGTCTGTGTCTTGTGATTCTCACAATATAAAGCTCTTCACTGTAGGATTTATAGTTTTTAAAACACGACCGTTTGAAGATGGCAACCGCCAAAATACTCTGACCTGTGCCAGGCTGCAGCAGCAAGTGATGTCATAGACAGAGCCTTTTGCACCTGCTAATGTTTTTATAAATGTATGTTTTAATGTAACTGTGAAGCACTTTGGGAAACAACGTTGCAATTAAATGTGCTATATAAATAAATAAAAGTTAAAAATGCATTTCTCACTCTTTAAAGCTTGCCATGTGCACTTTTTAAATTTTATCAATCAATTGGTTAGTGTAATGTTTACAATTTTTACTTACTCCAAACATTCCACACAGTTACTCTGCTCACAGTTACTCTGCCCACCAACACAAATCTTATATCAAAACGTTCAGCTATCCCTGCTGCCACTAAACATGTCCACTGCTAAGCCATAGTGCTGATAATTTTCACAATATGACCATTTGTTTGCAACTCACGCCGTCCATTGACATTCATTGAAACTAAACCACGACTGTGCCTTAATTTTTAATATTTCAAAAAAATACATTGCATCAAAATGTAGGTCTGGGTCTTGTGATTCTCACAATATAAAGCTCTTCGCTGTAGGATTTACAGTTATTAAAATACGACCGTTTGAAGAATGAAAAGTAATCAGGAGAGGCAAAATACTCTAGGCTGGAGCAGCAAAGAAAGAGGAAGTGATGTCATAGACAGGGCCTTTTGTACACCTACTGACTTTTTTCAGATTGGTTTCTGTGCTGCTGGAGATTTTCAGTAAAGAGAGTTATGCAAATGTGGAGCCTGCTGTCATGTGGTAAAATTAGAGCTGTGTGAATATCATCATGCCACCTAAAGGAAAGAGATCTAAAGCTGCAAAGATACGCTGGACTAAACTGCACCTTTCAGACCCACGTTTTTGGGATCCAGAGCCCCACAGCAGCATAGTGGAAATGGAGGTTTGTGAAAGTGAATGTGCCAAGGAGGTACATAGTGAACCTGTGGTGTCATTCCCATGTTCAACTAAGTGTCAAGTTCAAGAGCACACTGACAGTGTGATGGGCACTTCTGAAAACCATGGCATGCAAGAACCATGCGTACCAAGTGAGATATCTGTGCAGGCATCATTTCATCAGGGTCATCATGGCTATGGAAGTTTAAGGAACAAACAGTGTACATGCATGGCTCTGACATTTTTGGCATACCACAGTGAGCTTGATGATGTGAGGAAGGATGATCTTGATCAAATACTGAAGAAGGGCAACAGCTTGTATGGCACAACAATACAACAGTTAAAACGAAGAAATGTCTATCAGCACCAACACTTGACAATGGAAGAATTGCCCCTCAGAGTCAACACTGAAAAATATGAATATAACGTTGTTAAATCTCCAGTGTTATCGGGATGTGTGAGAGCCACGGTAGACAGTGACAACCAAGGTTGGTTTGTTGACCTCTTCACAAGACTACAGTGCCTCAATGCAGATGTTACACATGCACTTTTTATAGTAGTGCCATATTGCATTGCATTGTTCAGAGACAAGTCTGGGAGATATGGACTGTTTGATTCTCATAGTCGAAATAAGGATGGACTTCCTGCCACTGGAAAAGGAAAAGCTGTTATGATCACATTTACACATTTGAGTGATATGGGGGCAAGGATTTATAATTTGTATGAATTGCTCCTTACAGACACCAGAGGCCCTATTGATGGACTGCAGTATGACTTCATGCCAGTCTCATTTCATCGTGCAAGACGTCTGTCAGAGGGTTTGCTGTCCCCACTGGTGCAATCTGACAAACCACATAATGGAAAGCATGTGGAGAACAAAGTGACACAGATGACCAAAGATGCAACACACACTGGATTCCCAGCCAGCAAGCATTCTCCAAGGTCACTTGATGCAAAATCCTCACAGGGCATATGGAAGGACAGTAAGGCATTTTCTAAATTAAATGCACAGCAACAACAAAAACTGAAGACATGAAAGAAGGCGTGGTTTCAAGGCTACAAAGATGTCTGTCACCAATAAGAAGAGAACATACATCACCAGCCGATACAGAGCAGATGCTGATTTTAAGTTGAAGCAGAAGCAATATATCATTCGCAAATATGCGACAGATGCCAATTTCAACTTGAAGCAGAAGCAATACACAACTAGCAAATATGCGACAGATTCCAATTTTAACTTGAAGAAGAAGCAATACATCACCAGAAAATATGCAACAGATGCAGGTTTCATGTTAAAGCAGAAGCAATACATCACCAGAAAATATGCGACAAATGCCGATTTCAACTTGAAGCAGAACCAATACATCACAAGAAAATATGCGACAAATGCCGATTTCAACTTGAAGCAGAAGCAATACATCACCAGAAAATATGCGACAAATGCCGATTTCAACTTGAAGCAGAAGCAATACATCACCAGAAAATATGCGACAAATGCCGATTTCAACTTGAAGCAGAAGCAATACATCACCAGAAAATATCATAATGATCCTGCTTTCAGAAAACGTCACTTGCAACATTGCATGAGTTACATGAAAATGAAGCGTCACACTCAAGCAGACTTTCGCATAACCCATAAGATGCAATGTGCCTTCAAAATAAGAATGAAATATAGACGATGGACTCATGTCATGCGGGAATGCAGTCAACCAGTTGACAACAGCCTAATGCAGACAGCTATATCCACTTTCCATGAATGCATTAAAGCTGGGCCAACTTTTGTGTGCACAATGTGTCATTGCACCCTTTTCCCTAACCAAGTGAAACATTGCATTCACAGCAATTACAAGACGAATCTACACATCGTTGCTGCCTGTTTGACAGGGAAATATGTCCATGTGTGCAACAATCACTGTCAAGGCCCTGAACAATGCACCGTACCAGATGAAAGGACCAAAGAATGGATTTGTCACAACTGTGATTCACATTTAAAAGCAGGACACAAATCATCCATCGCTGTGGCTAACAACATGGAGCTGACGCCCATTCCCCCAGAGCTTTGCGATTTAAATGTGCTGGAAAGACAACTTTTGGCCAAAATACTGCCATTTGCCAAGATCATCACACTTCCCAAAGGTCGACAGGCAGCTATACACGGCGCTGTAGTGTGTGTGCCATCTGAGGTGGAAACCACGGTCAATACTTTACCAAGATCGCACAGCACATCCCAGTTACACAGAGTGAAGCTGAAAAGACGTCTGACTTACAAAGGCCACCAGCTGTTTCACAATGTCAACATGAGAAATGTAGTAGCAGGTCTGTCAAAACTCATTGACACACACCCCGACTACAGTGACATTTCAATCAGAGTGGATGAGACAATCGCTGCTGATAATGCGGATAATGATGATGATGGGATGGAACTCGACAGTTGTGATGAAACTGGAATGATGGAGATACTTGAACGCATCGAAAATTGTGATCCATCAGAGGTAGAGTCTGCATGTTTACTGGCTGCTTCTGAGCAACAGGAAGGCCATGACCAACAACCTCCCAATGCTGAGGATGAGAAGGATTTACTAAGACCTGGAATTGGCCTAGACAGTTGTTTGCAGCCATCTGACCTTGGAGAGGAAGCACTGACACACGGTGATGGAATATTCAGCATTGCACCTGCACAAGGAAACACACCTGTCAGCTTCTTTAAAGTTCCTAGGCTTGAGGCAATGGCTTTCCCTGTTCAGTTTCCTACTGGACAGAATACATTGGACCAGGCAAGACAAGTCAAACTGTCCCCGAGCATGTATTTCAATGCAAGGCTTTTTTGTGTTGATACTCGTTTTGCTAGAGACACCAGCTACCTCTTCTTTGCGCAATTTGTCACAGAAACACACATGGCCAAAAGCAGCATGTCCATCCAGTTAAGGAAAGGAAAACCCAATACCAGGGATGGACAGAAAATATCCAACAAGCTGCTACAGGACAAGCGTGAGGTTGAGAGGTTGGTGCGAAACCGAGATGCCACAAGGTTCATGCAACCACTGAGAGGGAGTCCAGCTTATTGGGATAAAAATCTGAAGAATTTGCTAGCCATGGTCAGACAATTGGGTAAGCCAACGTTTTTTCTTACCTTCTCTGCTGCAGAATTCAGATGGCCAGAGGTAATCACGGCAATAAAGGCGCAACAAGGTCAAAAGGTGGATTTTGCAGAGCTAGACTGGGCTGAAAAGTGTGACATCCTTCGAGGCAACCCAGTGACCACCATGCGCATGTTTGACAAACGGGTTGATGCTCTGATGCGAGAGCTGCTGTTGGGTCCTGCACAGCCAATCGGTGAAGTTATCGATTACTTTTACCGGGTTGAATTTCAGGCGAGAGGGAGCCCTCATATACATTGTCTCTCTTGGGTAGCAGGAGCTCCTATATTTGGACAAGACAGTGATGACCAGGTGTGTGCCTTTATAGATCATAACATCTCATGCCAGCTGCCTGATGAAGCTAAACAGGCCCTACTTCACAGATTTGTAACAGAACTTCAAATGCACAGCAGATCTCATTCAAAATCGTGCAAGAAAGGTAACAGAGTATGCAGATTTGGATTTCCAAAGCCACCTATTACAAAAACGAGGATAACTTACCCGATTCCAGAAGAACAAGGAGATTGTGCAATGAAACCACAAGCAGCCAAAAACAAACTGAAACCATTCTGGGATTTGCTTAATAACCCGAAAGTGCAGCTTGAAGACATGTCACAGATACTGGCACAGTGTGATATGACTTTGAATCAATACAACTCGTACATTGAGGCATTGACCTCTTCAAGCGTGATTGTAATGAAGCGAGATGTCAAGGACTGCTGGGTGAACAACTACAATCCACATTTGCTGACGGCCTGGAATGCCAACATGGACATCCAGTACATTCTTGATGAGTATGGTTGCATCATGTACATGTTGTCCTACATATCCAAGCCAGAACACGAGCTGAGTGACCATCTCAAAACTATAGTCAAAGAAATGAGCCCAGAAACAGAGACAGAACGAGAAGAAATGAAAGAAGTTCTTCAGGCTTATTCAAGACACAGAGAAGTCAGCGCCCAGGAGTCTGTGGCTCGTACGTGCAGCCTGAAAATGAAGTCTTGCTCACGTGAGGTTGTTTTTCTGCCAACTGGTGACAACGCACTGAAAATGAGTCTCCCGCTTAGTGCATTGCAGAACAAACCAGCCGATTCTCTTAATGTGTGGATGACGAGTTTTGTCGACAAATACAGAGCCAGACCCGAAACACCAGAGTTTGAGTCCATGTGTCTGGCAGACTTTGCATCCCATTACAGGGTTGTCTATGGCAAGCAGAAGGAAGATGGCAAGCAAAAGGAAGACGGCAAGCGTGTCAGCCTTTTGAATGAAATGGGAACGATTCAAAAACGCACAAGAGGGAAGCCTGCAATCATCAGGTACGCACGCTTCTCAGAGAAGAAGGACCCCGAGAACTACTACGGCAGACTGCTTAAACTCTACCTCCCCCACCGTTCAGAGTCATCACTGAAAACTGTAAGGTTCCCAACACACCAGGATTTTTACAAAGGTGCCTGTGTGAGCTTACCAGGAAAAGAAGCAATCCGAGCAGTGTCTGCAATTGTTACCAGCAACCAAAAGAAGTTCGAACAACACAACAAAATTGTGGAACAAGTCTTGGATGACTTTGTAAAAAACGGCCCTGTTGAAAATGCTTGGAACACCTTTGCCCCAGAAGTTGAGTTAGATAGGTTGGAATGTATAGAGGAACGCAAAGAAGGGGAGCCACTTCATGAGAATGAACAAGATGATGTTCCGGAGTATACACGTCACAAACAAACAGGTGGAATTGCGCTTACTGTGAAGGCCCCACAAATGTGCCCTGATTTCCTTCATACAATGTACAGAAAACTTAACCGGACACAAGCTCAGACATTCTACTCAGTTTGTGACTGGTGCACTAACCGTGTGCGTGGCCTAAATCCTGACCCATTCTATTACTTTGTCACTGGTGGCGCAGGGACAGGCAAATCACACCTGATAAAGTGCATCTATGCTGAGGCGACAAAGATACTCTGTAAACTTACCAGACTACGTGAGGAAGCAGACATATCCATGCCCAGCGTTTTACTAACTGCATTTACAGGTACAGCAGCTTTCAACATTTCAGGCAACACTTTGCATTCTCTGCTGAAGTTGCCAAGAAGCTTGAAGCCACCCTACCAAGGACTTGGAAATCTCATAGATGAAGTGAGGGCACAGCTGTCAAATGCGGAGATCATTGTTATTGACGAGGTGTCAATGATTTCAAAGCCCCTGTTTGCCTACATCAACTGGAGATTACAGCAAATCAAAGGCAGTAAGAAACCTTTTGGTGGTATGTCAGTACTAGCAGTAGGAGACTTTTACCAGGTCCCCCCGCTGGGAAAAAGTAAGCCACTCTGCGTGTTTGAGGAAAATACCAATGACGTCTGGAAAGACTACTTTCAGATGATCACGCTGACAGAGATCATGCGACAGAAGGATGACATTTCATTTGCTGAGCTTTTGAATAGAATCAGAGTCAAGCAAAAGACTGGCACCTTAAGAAATGATGACAAAGCTCTGCTTGCTCAGGCTTTGACAGATCCCACCCACTGCCCTAATGACGTGCTGCACATCTTTGCCACCAACAAAGAGGTTCACAAATATAATGCCGCAACTGTGTCTGTTCTCCATTCAAACGTCACCAACATAGATGCCGACGATTACAGAAAAGACCCTAAAACAGGAGTGATGCAGAGGCAACACCAACCTTTCAAAGGACACAAAGACAATCTGATTGACACACTGCAAGCAGCTGAAGGTGCCCGTATCATGATCACAAGAAACATTGATGTTGAAGACGGGCTTGTTAATGGGACATTTGGCAAGATTGCAAGAATAATCATCCAGAATGAGAATGGTGCTACTACGGTAAACAAGCTTGGGCTTGTGCTGGACAATCCAAATGCAGGACAGAGATACCGTAACAAGTCATCTTGTGATGCTGACAACTTGGTGTACATAGAAAGGGTAGAGGAAAACCTGAGACAGAAAGGAGTTGTTCGCAGGCAGTTCCCCCTGAAGTTGGCTTTTGCATGTACGATTCATAAGTGTCAGGGGATGTCGATACAGTCGGCAGTGGTCTCATTGAAACGGGTCTTCCAACCGGGAATGGCCTATGTAGCTCTGAGTAGAACGACTACACTGCAAGGACTGCACATAACAGACTTTGATGAGAAGAAGATCTTTGCTGATCCTGAAATCACAGCCTCCCTTGACTCAATGAAGAATGCATCACTGGAAAGTGTTATGCCTCTCTTAAAGTTTTTACAGACAACAGACAAACAGCAAACATTAACAATTATCCATCACAACACCGAAGGATTACCAGCTCACATTGAATATATCAAATCTCACCACGAGTTGACACTTGGAGATGTTTTATGTTTCACTGAAACTCATCTCTCAGGCTCTTCTGTTGCTGAAAGTCTCCAGCTGGAGGACTACAACCTGTTCAAACGCAACAGACACCTCTCATACACGAACCGTCCTGACATTGCAAGTAAAGGTGGCGGAGGTGTCGCCTTGTATGTCAAAAACCATTTCAAGGCCTTTGAAAAGCAGTATCATCACAATGTGACTGACTTGGAGTTCTTGGTTGTCAAACTGGAGTCTCCTGTACAAGCTTTGATCGCCGTTGTTTACAGGCCACCTGATTACAGTATTGGCCAATTCCTTACTAACATGCTGGGCCTCTTGGAATCTTTGGAAAGAATGGATTGCCAACCTATAATACTCTGTGGAGATTTCAATGAAGATTTTTTGTGCAGCGCAAAGAAGCCAATATCTGATCTTCTTGACTCAAGAGGATATACCCAACTGGTCTGGGCAGCCACCACAGAAAAACACACACTGTTGGATCACATTTACATCTCCAGGGTGCAACACTGTCTCCAGTCAGGAGTACTGCACAGTTATTACAGCTATCATGATCCCGTGTATTGTGTTTTGAGCAGTGGTTGTGAACACGCTTAGAGCCTGCATAAACAGGGCATGAGCGTTGCCAGGAAACAGTGGTTGTAAACACTGATTATCATCAAACAGATCGCACACCTTCACCTCCATTCTACGTCAAGATGCTGAGACCCCCCCCAAATGCATGTGGTCATACCTTCATCTGTTAGGCTAGTTAATGCTGTTAATGTTTTTATAAATGTATGTTTTAACGTAACTGTGAAGCACTTTGGGCAACATCGTTGAAATTAAAAGTGCTATATAAATAAATAAAAGTTGAAATGCATTTTTCACTCTATCAAGCTTGCCATGTGCACTTTTTAAATTTGATCAATCAATTGGTCAGTGTAATGTTTACTATCTTTACTCAGTCCAAACACTCCACACAGTTACTCTGCCCACTCCATAAAGTTACTCTGCCCACTCCATAAAGTTACTCTGCCCAGTCCAACCTTTCCACAGTTACTCCAGCCAATCCAACCACACAACAGTTACTCAAGCCACTCCACCCAGTTACTCCGCCAACTCCAGTTGTAAGCTACTGGTGGAGGCAAGAACACTTCACACAATTTCCCCAGAAATTGTAGCTTTTCTAGTTATTATTATTATTATAGCCAAATTTGCCACCCTAACTCCTCCCACAATTTTTACACTACATAGACAAAAATATACCAAAACGTGCAGATTGTTCCTGATCGGATTGCTATTACTTTGTGGAACGTTTCGGCGAATGGTTCTCGGAATATCATCGTTCTTGTGGCAAAATTTGTCCCATAGGAATGAACGGCAAAGCTAGAGTGGGAGCTGGCAAAAGCTGAAAAATCAGGACATGATTTCTAAACTGCCACCACTCCCTCATTTTCAGGCCCACCTACACAAATCTTATATCAAAAGTTCAGCTATCCCTGCTGCCACTAAAAATGTCCACAGCTAAGCCATAGTCCTGATAGTTTTCACAATATGACCATTTGTTTGCAACTCACGCCTTCCATTGACATTCGTTGAAACTCCACTCTGCAAAGCTCACATTTGAAGGGCAATTTCTAAACTGCGACTGTGCCTTCATTGTTAATATCTCAGAGACATACTATACATCAAAATGTAGGTCTGGGTCTTGTGATTCTCACAATATAAAGCTCTTCACTGTAGGATTTATAGTTTTTAAAATACGACCGTTTGAAGATGGCAACCGCCAAAATACTCTGACCTGTGCAAGGCTGCAGCAGCAAGTGATGTCATAGACAAAGCCTTTTACACCTGCTAATGTTTTTATAACTGAATGTTTTAATGTAACTGTTAAGCACTTTGGGCAACAACATTGCAATTAAATGTGCTATATAAATGATAACAGTTACTCCGCCCACTCCAGTTGTAGACTACTGGTGGATGCAAGAACACTTCACAATTTCCCCAGAAATTGTAGCTTTTCTAGTTCTTATTATTCTTATTATAGCCAAATTTGCCACCCTAACTCCTCCCACAGTTTTTACACTACATAGACAAAGATATACCAAAACGTGCAGATTGTTCCCGATCGGATTGCTATTACTTTGTGGAACGTTTCGGCGAATGGTTCTCGGAATATCATCGTTCTTGTGGCAAAATTTGTCCCATAGGAATGAATGGCAAAGCTAGAGTGGGAGCTGGCAAAAGCTGAAAAATCAGGACATGATTTCTAAACTGCCACCACTCCCTCATTTTCAGGCCCACCTACACAAATCTTATATCAAAAGTTCAGCTATCCCTGCTGCCACTAAAAATGTCCACAGCTAAGCCATAGTCCTGATAGTTTTCACAATATGACCATTTGTTTGCAACTCACGCCTTCCATTGACATTCGTTGAAACTCCACTCTGCAAAGCTCACATTTGAAGGGCAATTTCTAAACTGCGACTGTGCCTTCATTGTTAATATCTCAGAGACATACTATACATCAAAATGTAGGTCTGGGTCTTGTGATTCTCACAATATAAAGCTCTTCACTGTAGGATTTATAGTTTTTAAAATACGACCGTTTGAAGATGGCAACCGCAAAAATACTCTGACCTGTGCAAGGCTGCAGCAGCAAGTGATGTCATAGACAGGGCCTTTTGCACCTGCTAATGTTTTTATAACTGTATGTTTTAATGTAACTGTGAAGTACTTTGGGCAACAACGTTGCAATTAAATGTGCTATATAAATAAATAATAACAGTTACTCCGCCCACTCCAGTTGTAGACTACTGGTGGAGGCAAGAACACTTCACAATTTCCCCAGAAATTGTAGCTTTTCTAGTTCTTATTATTCTTATTATAGCCAAATTTGGCACCCTAACTCCTCCCACAGTTTTTACACTACATAGACAAAAATATACCAAAACGTGCAGATTGTTCCCGATCGGATTGCTATTACTTTGTGGAACGTTTCGCCGAATGGTTCACGGAATATCGTCGTTCTTGTGGCGAAATTTGTCCCATAGGAATGAATGGCAAAGCTAGAGTGGGAGCTGGCAAAAGCTGAAAAATCAGGACATGATTTCTAAACTGCCACCACTCCCTCATTTTCAGGCCCACCTACACAAATCTTATATCAAAACGTTCAGCTATCCCTGCTGCCACTAGAAATGTCCACGGCTAAGCCATAGTCCTGATAGTTTTCACAATATGACCATTTGTTTGCAACTCACGCAGTCCATTGACATTCATTGAAACTCCACTCTGCAAAGCTCACATTTGAAGGGCAATTTCGAAACTGCGACTGTGCCTTCATTGTTAATATCTCAGAGACATACTATACATCAAAATGTAGGTCTGGGTCTTGTGATTCTCACAATATAAAGCTCTTCACTGTAGGATTTATAGTTTTTAAAATACGACCATTTGAATATGGCAACCGCCAAAATACTCTGACCTGTGCCAGGCTGCAGCAGCAAGTGATGTCATAGACAAAGCCTTTTACACCTGCTAATTTTTTATAACTGTATGTTTTAATGTAACTGTGAAGCACTTTGGGCAACAACATTGCAATTAAATGTGCTATATAAATAAATACTAACAGTTACTCCGCCCACTCTAGTTGTAGACTACTGATGGAGGCAAGAACACTTCACACAATTTCCCCAGAAATTGTAGCTTTTCTAGTTCTTATTATTCTTATTATAGCCAAATTTGCCACCCTAACTCCTCCCACAGTTTTTACACTACATAGACAGAAATATAACGAAACGTGCAGATTGTTCCCGATCGGATTGCTATTACTTTGTGGAACGTTTCGCTGAATGGTTCACGGAATATTGTCGTTCTTGTGGCGAAATTTGTCCCATAGGAATGAATGGCAAAGCTAGAGTGGGAGCTGGCAAAAGCTGAAAAATCAGGACATGATTTCTAAACTGCCACAACTCCCTCATTTTCAGGCCCACCTACACAAATCTTATATCAAAATGTTCAGCTATCCCTGCTGCCACTAAAAATGTCCACAGCTAAGCCATAGTCCTTATAGTTTTCAAAATATGACCATTTGTTCGCAACTCACGCCTTCCATTGACATTCATTGAAACTCCACTCTGCAAAGCTGACATTTGAATGGCAATTTCTAAACTGCGACTGTGCCTTCATTGTTAATATCTCAGAGACATATACATACATCAAAATGTGGGTCTGGGTCTTGTGATTCTCACAATATAAAGCTCTTCACTGTAGGATTTATAGTTTTTAAAATACGACCGTTTGAAGAGGGCAACCGCCAAAATACTCTGACCTGTGCCAGGATGCAGCAGCAAGTGATGTCATAGACAAAGCCTTTTTCACACCTGCTAATGTTTTTATAAATGTATGTTTTAATGTAACTGTGCAACAACGTTGCAATTAAATGTGCTATATAAATGATAACAGTTACTCCGCCCACTCCAGTTTTAGACTACTTGTGGAGGCAAGAACACTTCACACAATTTCCCCAGAAATTGTAGCTTTTCTAGTTATTATTATTAGAATAATCGAAGCTAGAATTTATACTTAATAACAATGTAACGGGCAAGTTGAGCATAAAAAAATAAGTTAACATAAAAAGGCAAGCTAATGTGAGAATGTTGCAATGGAATTTGAGTGTCTAGAAATAGACTATAGTTGGTTAAATTAGAGGGAAGAATGAATGATAGAAGCGAAATCATGAGTGTGGCAAAAAAATCGGAAGGAACTCTAAGAAAATATAATGATATAAAAGAAATGGGCTAATTTGGTCTCTCTTAAGTGGTCGTATTTGTTTGATATATTATGTTGAAAGCAGAAAGTTTGATTGCAATCTGAGAGATATGTATCGAGGAGAATAGACCATTGAATTAGTCAATACGTCAGGGAGTGAAATAAATAGTAACTACATTGTGAAAATATAAGATTGAAATAAATACTTGTGATAAAATAAAAATAAAAGTAGGGATGAAAATAGAAATAGAGTTAAAATAAAATAAAATACAATAACAATAAAAAATTTTTTAAAAAAATTGTATTGACGTAATTTATGAAAATTTTAAAATTAAGGGCCTAGGAAATTTTCTTAGCCATTACTTGTGTACATCCAAGCCTAATTTTTCAGTTGTCAAGTTATTTTCTGATCTCAAGCTTCTACAGCATCCTGTAAGTATTTAAAAGATAGTTTGTTTAAAGTGATACCTTAAAACATATTTAACTCATTCATTCAAATTTTCTTAGCCATTACTTGTGTACATCCACATCCACTTGTGTATCACCTCATCAATATACAAAGAAACCAAGCTAAAAGATGGCGCAGTAATTTCTAAGTGACTGAAAGATATTAAAACAAATAATAGCAGCACCTTATAAGTGTAAAAGCTCAAAATTGGTCATAATTTTATTATCCTCAATATATATGTTTAAATCTAAAAAACATAATAAAATAATAAGGATAATAAAATTATGACCAAAATTTTTTTTAAGAAAGTTGATGCGAACAGTTATGTCTTATACAATAGTGGTCACTACACGCCCTGGCTGAACAATATACCCAAGGGTCAGTTTCAGAGACTGAGACATATAACTGCACTAGTGACTAAGAACGTTTTAAATATAAGCAATACCCTGTAGACCTAATACACAAAGCTAGGGTGGAAGTAGGTAAAATAAGCCAGAATGATCTTATTGAACCAAAAGATAAAGGCACTTTACTAGACCACAACAAAATTGCACCTTTAGTATTGGATTTTAATGAGAATTTTAGAGAGATCAAACACATTGTATCCAAGCATTGGCACTTACTTAGAAAAGATAGGGAACTTAATGTTTTATTACCAGATAGACCTTTTATAACATTTAGGGGAGCTCCTAGTTTTAAAAGTATTCTAACTAATATCTATCCAAAAGAGGACAGTGGTAATAGGTTGACCAATAATTTTTTAACAAGTAAAAATAGTTTCTACTCTTGTAATAAATGTATTGGCTGTAGATGTAGTATTAATAGCACCTTGAAAGGGATTAGTAAATTTAAGAATAAGTATAATAATGTGGAACATCAGATTAATGAGTTTATCACTTGCTTTACAAGAAATGTGATATATTTACTAGTATGTCCCTGCGGACTGCAATATGTCGGTAGAACGATTAGGCCTCTGCACAAAAGAATAGCAGAACATGTTTATAATATAAGGAGAGGGTATGAGTTGCACAGTGTGTCAGCTCACTTTAAGAAGTACCATAATATGGACCCAAAAGGCCTTGTGTTTTTAGGCATCCAGAATGTTAAGAAGTCATGGAGGGGAGGTAATTTTATACAACAAATAGGAAAAGTTGAGATGAGATGGGTTTATAGATTGAATACCTTGCAACCCTCCGGTCTTAATATTGAGTTTGATCTTTTTAATTTTATGTGATATGGTCCCTTTAACATTTTTTGTTCCCCCTTTTCTACTATTGCCAGACGTTTTTAAATTAATTATGCACATGTAAGGTAATATCATTTGAAAGTATTCTTACTTAAAACGTATTTCCTAATAATGTATTTGATTATATGTATTTTTTTTATGTTTTTATAATACCACTTGTAATTTTGAGTATGTCTCTTTAAGACTTAAAAGTTTTCTGATTAGCAGGCTGAATTCAGCCAGATGGACATATCGGACTTTTTTCTTAATGACTTTTTTCTTAATGACTGAAGTACGCCCACTTTTGGAGGCTGTTATAATGGGATGGTCGGCGCAGGAACACGTGATCTGAGGAAGCCTTTACGGCGAAACGCGTCATCACGCTAGCACGCAGCACGCAGCACGCAAGGAGGACTGGACGCTTGAAAGACCGAGGGACAATACTACCAACATCCGGAGAACCGGTATCTGGATGTCTGTTTGCCCGTTCGGAGTGGAGTTAAAGCGAGTATAATCCAGTCTAGAGAAGTTGTATATTGAAGGCTGCAGATTATTTTTATGCAATAAAATTTATTTTTTACTGAGACGACCGCCCCATCGTTTTTAACCTATTGGATTCCAGAGGTCTACTCCCTGGAGACACTGTTCACAGTGTACAAGCGATTACAGCCTGAGCAGTCTCTTTACCTGCTCTGTGTTTGTGAGTGTTATACCACATTTTTAAATATTCTCATGTGTGTTTACAGTATTATACTATTATATGTTTTGTCTCCTTTTTATATGTAGAGCATCATTTACTTCTATCAATTTGGGTTTGTAAAACTACATTATTTCATAAAATTAACACTTTTTTATCACAATTTGTTGTATAATAAGAATCTATACACAAGTCACAACATTTATTGTTTTGCACATTTTGCACTTAAGCACTTTTGTGAGTGTTGCATTTTGCACAATTTTGTGAAGGCATAGCTATTTAAAGACACAGCGCACTTTATGTTTTAACTATAGATCACCTCATCACCAGAGTGAGTAGATCTTTGAATTTAAAAGAAACCGCTAAGAATGAGCCTTCCTCTAGCAGATACTTTTACGACTTGAGAAAAGAGAGAATCTCCTTCCCAGTCCATGTAACGATTAGATAATTAGCATTGTGCTAATCTGAAGCTTTCCCTAGATTATAGCTGTCAGGAACAATTAACTCTTGTTTGCAGAGAATTGGTCAAATCATACCACCTAGAAGTAGGAAGCATACAGACGCAAATTACTTAGAATAGCTGGGCTTAATGCTGTGCTTAGATAAATACTACATTCTACAGGGATGGAGAAGTTATGTGTTAGGAAAACTTGGCTGTTCTGGCACCTAGCTGTCAAGTCTCAGCTTTCTTGCTATACATTTTATTTACTCTGCTAAATGTAAATCCATATGTGCCCCTTATAGTTTAATTATTTAAAACACATTTAGAAAACAAAAAATCAACCTCACAGTTCCACTCTAAAGGAATGTGTAATCATATGTGGAAATCCTCCGGGCTTCCCCTTTAATTATCACAACTTCCTCTTTTGATTTCAGATTGCATTATTGGCACGGTTTCGCGTTACTGCTAAAATGTGATAAAGAAACAGCTGCACTGTATCTTTGTGACCCAAGATATATGGCAGATTTCCTGTGGCACTTTTCTCTTAAATAGGCACCACAATTTGCAGCAATTTGCAGCCAGACACTTAAATTCATTGGGAAACCGCAACTTCCTATATCCTTCATGCATGACTGCAGTACTGCACTACCATTTTCACATCATTGCAGTGTTGTATTTAGTACTGAGCAGTGTTTGTGTTTGTATGGATTATGTGTGAAGGGGGGTGTTTGTATGTAATGTTGGTGTTTGATTGCAGGTGTGTATTTGTGAGTAGTGTTGTAATTTGAATGTTTGGGTGTATCTATATATAATGTTGGGGTTTTAATATAGATGTGGTTTGTATGCAGTGTTGACATTTGAATGCAGGTTGCAGGTGTGTTTACACACTGCTCAAAAAAATAAAGGGAACACCTAAACAACACAATGTAACTCCAAGTCAATCACACTTCTGTGAAATCAAACTGTCCACTTAGGAAGCAACACTGAGTGACAATCAATTTCATATGCTGTTGTGCAAATGGGATAGAAAACAGGTGGAAATTATAGGCAATTAGCAAGACACCCCCAATAAAGGAGTGGTTCTGCAGGTGGTGACCACAGACCACTTCTCAGTTCCTATGCTTCCTGGCTGATGTTCTGGTCACTTTTGAATGCTGGCGGTGATTTCACTCTAGTGGTAGCATGAGACGGAGTCTACACCCCACACAAGTGGCTCAGGTAGTGCAGCTCATCCAGGATGGCACATCAATGCGACCTGTGGCAAGAAGGTTTGCTGTGTCTGTCAGCGTAGTGTCCAGAGCATGGAGGCGCTACCAGGAGACAGGCCAGTACATCAGGAGACGTGGAGGAGGCCGTAAGTGGGCAACAACCCAGCAGCACCACTACCTCCACCTTTGTGCAAGGAGGAACAGGAGGAGCACTGCCAGAGCCCTGCAAAATAACCTCCAGCAGGCCACAAATGTGCATGTGTCTGCTCAAATAGTCAGAAACAGACTCCATGAGGGCCCAACTTCCACAGGTGGGGGTTGTGCTTACAGCCCAACACCATGCGGGACGTTTGGCATTACCAGAGAACTCCAAGATTGGCAAATTCGCCACTGGTGCCCTGTGCTCTTCACAGATGAAAGCAGGTTCACACTGAGCACATGTGACAGACGTGACAGAGTCTGGAGAAGCCATGGAGAATGTTCTGCTGCCTGTAACATCCTCCAGCATGACCGGTTTGGCAGTGGGTCAGTAATGGTATGGGGTGGCATTTATTTGGGGGGCCGCACAGCCCTCCATGTGCTCGCCAGAGGTAGCCTGACTGCCATTAGGTACCGACATGAGATCCTCAGACCCCTTGTGAGACCATATGCTGGTGCGGTTGGCTCTGGGTTCCTCCTAATTGTCAGGATCGGGACAGGGATCCAACACGCAGAGTACAAAGAGTAGAGAGATACGTATACCGGACCTTAGAATGGCCGGACTTAACGTAAGAACTACGTATAGAATGGTCAGAGACAAGCCGAGGTCGAGGGAACGAGAAGACAGGTAAGCGAGAGACAAGCCGAGGTCAAAGGATAACAGAGAAGCAGGAGAGTAATAACAAAGCTGGGTCAGAACCAAAAGACAATCAGGATACAAGAGCACTGTGTGACTAGACTGGCTAGAACCACAACAGGGCAATGAGCAAATGCGGAAAGCTCCATTAAATACCCTGGCTCTAGAGAGTAATCACGCCTCCGACGAGTCCTGATTCGTGTTCCGGGCTTGAGTGGCAGGTCGGACTGGATTAGCGTCATGACGTCGGCTATTGAGCGTCGCGTCATAAAAGGAAGTAGCTCCCTCGCGGCCGGCGTGTAAACGACCGAGGGAACCGCGAGGAACGGGAGAAACGGACCTTCTGGAAGGAGAAACGTCTAAGTCTCTACCCCTCTCAGAGGTAGAGACTACAGGTACCCTGACAGTACCCCCCCTCTCAGAAACGCCCACCGGGCGGAAGGAACCCGGACGAGACGGAAAGCGGGAGTGAAAAGCCCTGCGAAGACGAGGAGCATGGACATCCTCCTGAGGTACCCAAGTCCTCTCCTCAGGACCATATCCTTTCCAGTCCACCAGGTATTGAACCCTCCCGCGGGAGATACGAGAGTCGACGATGGAGTTGATCTCGTACTCCTCCAGGCCCTCAACCTGAACAGAGTGAGGAGGTGAGACCTTGGAGGAGAATCTGTTACAGATTAACGGTTTCAGCAATGAAACATGAAAAGAATTAGGGATACGCAAAGCAGGAGGAAGCGCTAAGCGATACGCAACTGGATTAATTCGAGTCAGAATCCTGTAGGGCCCAATGTAGCGAGGAGCGAATTTCATAGAAGGTACCTTCAAACGAATGTTTCTAGTGCTCAACCATACCCTATCCCCAGGCACAAAACTTGGAGCCGCCCTTCTGCGTTTATCAGCGTGTTTTTTATACAGTAAGGAATTATGTAGGAGAATTTGTCGAGTCTGATCCCACAATTTCCTCAGATTGGCAACATGAACATCAACCGACGGTAACCCCTGGGAAGAGGGGACCGAAGGAAGAATGGAAGGATGAAAGCCATAATTCATGAAAAAAGGGCTAGAGTGAGTTGAATCGCAAACGAGATTATTATGTGCGAACTCTGCCCAAGGAATCAGACCAACCCAATCGTCCTGGTGTTCAGAAACAAAACAACGCAGATATTGCTCAATCTTTTGATTGGTACATTCAGCAGCTCCGAGGATGATAGGCAGAAGAAAAATTCAATTTGATGCCTAGTTGAGAACAGAATGAAACAAATTGGGAGCCTCTATCAGAAGTAATTTCAGAATGGATCCCATGTAAGCTTGTTATCCCATGTTATCGTGCAAATATTTCCGCCAATTCAGGAGAAGTCGGAAGTTTAGGTAAAGGTACGAAATGTGCCATCTCGGTAAACCTATCAACCACCGTGAGGATAACAGTCTGTCTTTTAGAAGCAGGCAAATCTACAATAAAGTCCATAGCCAAACAGGTCCAAGGTTTGTCTGGAATCTCCAAGGAATGTAAAAGACCATATGGAAGCGAATGAGGTAGTTTGGTCTTAGTACAGACCTCACAAGCTCCGATGAAATCCTTAACATCCCTCCGTAAAGAAGGCCACCAGAAATCCTTAGAGATCAAGGAATATGTTTTGCGAATGCCCGGATGACCAGCTACCTTACTCTCGTGAAGACACCGTAAGAGCTCCAGTTGGAGTTCAGGAGGAACGAAGTGTCTTGACGCAGGAGTCTGTCTAGGTGCCAGATGCTGCAACTTCATGATCTTGGCAAGCAGCGGAGAATGGATTTTGAGAGTTGTGTTAGCGATAATATTACACTTGGGTACTATAGAAGACAAAACCGGCTCCGATACAGCAGAAGGTTCATATTGACGAGACAAGGCATCGGCTTTAGAATTCTTAGAACCAGGTCTATATGTGAGTATGTAATTGAAGTGAGTGAGAAATATAGACCAACGAGCCTGCCTTGAGGATAATCGCTTAGCCTCCCCAATATAGGACAAGTTCTTATGATCCGTTAAGATGGTAACAGGATGCAAGGTCCCTTCCAATAAATGTCTCCACTCCTTTAAGGCCATGATAACTGCTAGGAGTTCCCTGTCACCAATGTCATATCTGCTCTCAGTACCGGACAATTTTTTGGAAAAATACCCACATGGATGTAATGGTTTATCCACACCTAACCTTTGGGACAGGATAGCACCTATCCCCGTCTCAGAAGCGTCAACTTCGAGTAGGAAGGGCAGAGTAGTAACAGGGTGAACTAAAATTGGTGCGGAAGCAAACAGTTCTTTGAGAGTCTTGAAAGCAAGGAGTGCTTCAGTAGACCAATTCTTAGTGTCAGCCCCCTGTCTGGTCATATTGGTGATAGGAGCAATAATTGAAGAGTATCCCTTAATGAAACGTCTATAGTAATTGGAGAAACCAATAAACCTCTGAATGGCCTTGAGACCCTTAGGTAAAGGCCAATCTAAAATGGACTGGAGTTTCTCCGGATCCATCTTAAACCCCTCCCCAGAAATTACGTAACCAAGAAAGTTTGTCTGGGATTGGTCAAAGCTACATTTCTCCAATTTACAGTACAAGCCGTGTTGAAGGAGTTTGTGCAAAACCCTTCTGACCTGTCCGTGGTGAGTCTCAATTTCTCTAGAATGTATAAGTATATCATCGAGGTATACAATAACACAGTCATGTTGAAATTCCCTGAGAACTTCATTAATTAGGTCCTGAAATACTGCCGGTGCATTACAGAGACCAAAGGGCATTACTGTATACTCATAGTGCCCATAACGAGTATTGAACGCAGTCATCCACTCGTGTCCCTGCTGAATTCTGACCAACTTATATGCCCCTCTGAGATCTAACTTAGTGAAGATCTTGGAACCCTTTAATCGATCAAAGAGCTCAGTGATCAAGGGAATCGGATAGGCGTTTCTGATGGTAATTTTATTCAAACCTCGGTAGTCAATGCAAGGTCTCAAAGTACCATCCTTCTTTTTAACAAAAAAAAATCCAGCCCCAGCAGGGGAGGAGGACCTCCTAATGAATCCCTTGTCTAGGTTCTCATGAATATACTCCTCTAGAACTAAATTCTCTTTCGTAGACAAAGGGTATACATGACCCCTTGGAGGCATAGTACCAGGAAGTAAATTAATCTTACAGTCAAAGGACCTATGTGGAGGTAAAGTATCGGCCTTTCTTTTGTCAAATACCGCCCTTAAGTCCAGGTACAAGGACGGTATTTGTACTTCTGTAGAGTCGGTAGAATTAGTAGGTGTGTTAACTGTGCAAAGCGGTGACACTCTCTTTAAACACTTCTCCTGACAATTCTGGCCCCGTGAGACTATCTCCCCTAATTCCCAATCAATAATAGGATTATGTCTCTTAAGCCAGGAGTATCCCAGGACTATGGGAACAGAAGGAGATGAAATGAGTAATAGAGATGTCTCCTCCTCGTGTAGGATACCAGTAGTTAAATTAAGAGGTATGGTTTCACGAAAAATCACAGGCTCAACTAAAGGTCTACCATCTATGGCCTCAACGGCCAAGGGTGTGTCCCTTAACTGGGATGGGATAGTGTGTTTGGTGACAAAAACTTGGTCGATAAAGCTTTCAGCAGCTCCAGAGTCTATCAATGCCATAGTCTCTAGAGTTCCCTTCTCCCAAGTTAAGGAAATGGGTAATAGAAGCCTGTGATCTTTGTAATTATGAGTAGAGGACAAAATAGAAACACCCAAGGCCTGTCCTCTAGAGAAACTTAGGTGCGAGCGTTTCCCGGGCGATTGGGACAATTCAAACGTAAGTGGCCTCTGACTCCACAGTACATACACAATGCCTCCCTTCTCCTGTACTGTCTCTCCTCCTCTGAGAGACGAGTATGGCCTATCTGCATAGGTTCTGGAAAAAGTGGTGTTTTGGCCTCAGGACTTTGAAAAGATGGAGCTAGTCTAAAAGAAGATCTACAGGTTCTATCTCGAGTGTTCTGCCTTTCTCTTAGACGTTCATCAATGCGAGAAATGAACGAAATTAAATCCTCCAAATTCTCAGGAAGCTCTCTAGTAGCTACCTCGTCAAGTATTACATCAGATAGTCCGTTTAGAAACACGTCTATATAAGCCTGTTCATTCCACTTAACCTCTGCCGCCAAAGACCTGAACTCTAGTGCGTAATCCACAAGTGTTCGGTTATCCTGTCTAAGGCGCAACAGTAATCTAGCTGCATTGACCTTTCTGCCAGGAGGGTCAAAAGTTCTTTTAAAAGCAGCTACAAAGGCATTATAATTGTATACTAATGGATTCTCATTCTCCCACAACGGATTAGCCCATCTCAGAGCTTTCTCAACGAGTAAGGTGATAATAAATCCCACTTTCGCTCTATCTGTAGGATAGGAGCGGGGTTGTAATTCGAAGTGGATACTTATTTGGTTTAAAAAAACCACGACACCTCTCAGGAGATCCAGCATAACGTACAGGTGGGGTAATTCGGGAAGAAGCCCCTACAGTAGCTACCTCTAGACCTGGATCCACAGGAGAAATAGAAGTATTACGCATCTCCTCTGGTGGATTATTAGGACGAGATAACAACGCCTGTAGCGCTAGTGCCATCTGATCCACTCTGTGTTCCATGGCGTCAAACCTAGGATCAGAAGAACCAAGCTGACTGTTTGTACCTGCAGGATCCATTGGCCCTGTCGTAATGTCAGGATCGGGGCAGGGATCCAACACGCAGAGTACAAAGAGTAGAGAGATACGTATACCGGACCTTAGAATGGCCGGACTTAACGTAAGAACTACGTATAGAATGGTCAGAGACAAGCCGAGGTCGAGGGAACGAGAAGACAGGTAAGCGAGAGACAAGCCGAGGTCAAAGGATAACAGAGAAGCAGGAGAGTAATAACAAAGCCGGGTCAGAACCAAAAGACAATCAGGATACAAGAGCACTGTGTGACTAGACTGGCTAGAACCACGACAGGACAATGAGCAAATGCGGAAAGCTCCATTAAATACCCTGGCTCTAGAGAGTAATCACGCCTCCGACGAGTCCTGATTCGTGTTCCGGGCTTGAGTGGCAGGTCGGACTGGATTAGCGTCATGACGTCGGCTATTGAGCGTTGCGTCATAAAAGGAAGTAGCTCCCTCGCGGCCGGCGTGTAAACGACCGAGGGAACCGCGAGGAACGGGAGAAACGGACCTTCTGGAAGGAGAAACGTCTAAGTCTCTACCCCTCTCAGAGGTAGAGACTACAGGTACCCTGACACTAATGCAAGACAATGCTAGACCTCATCTGGCTGGAGTGTGTTCATGCAAGTTCATGCAAGACGAAGGCATTGATGTTATGGACTGGACAGCCCGTTCCCCAGACCTGAATCCAATTGAGCACATCTGGGACATCATGTCTCGCTCCATCCACCAACGTCATGATGCAACCACAGACTGTCCAGGAGTTGGCAGATGCTTTAGTCCAGGTCTGGACGGAGAACCCTCATCCGCCACCTCACCAGGAGCATGCACAAGAGTTGTAGGGAGGTCATACAGGCATGTGGAGGCCACACACACTAGTGAGCCTCATTTTGACTTGTTTTAAGGACATTACATCAAAGTTGGATCAGCCTGCAGTGTGTTTTTCCACATTAATTTTAATTGTGACTCCAAATCCAGACCTTCATGGGTTGAAACATTTGATTTCCATTTTTTTATTTTTGTGTGATTTTATTGTCAGCACATTCAAGTATGTAAAGAACAAAGTATTTCAGAAGAATATTTAATTTATTCAGATCTAGGATGTGTTATTTTTGTGTTCCCTTTATTTTTTTGAGCAGTGTATGTAATGTTGATGCTTGAATGCCAGGGTGTATTTGTGTGTAGTATTGGCGTTTGAATGCTGAGATGTATTCACATGAACACATACACTGCCACGTACACACTGATACACATATGCACACAAATACACACACACACTGACATAGATGCAAATACAGACACACATGCAGATGCATAGACACACATGCAAATAAACAGACACATACACTGACACATGTAGAGGCACTCAGGTACACACACTGACACAACACAGATACACAGATACACATACAAACACACAATGATACACATACACACACACACAGAAATACACAACACACATACAGGTAAAAAATTATAGCCACCCTCCAGAGTCCTACCTTTTGGGTGCAGGAGGATGGCTTCTACTTGCTGAGGCTATTGGGAATTAGAGGCTGGCTGTAGCTGTTTGATCTCTCCTCCTCTCTAACTTTTCCTCCCCTTCTCTTCTCTACAGTGTATATAGCTGGGAGGAAGTGACAGGCTCTCACTGGCACTCACTGAGAGGGTCCATTGAAGATACCTGCCAGTAGGGTGTCCCTAAATGCATAGGCCTCTCAGTGTGTGGGCCCTAGTAGTTCTGCCTCTGATCTCGCCAAGCATAGGGCAGCTCAATGTTTCCATTTCCCCTCCCTGCTTCTCTGTATTCTTTTTCTTTTATTGTACTGGGTTTTTATTTTTGTCCCAATTACCATACATTTTCTCCTTCTAATAAATCTTCTTTTTGATCCTTCTAACCCTTTTGTCTCAGAATTCATCTTTTTTTCTTTGAATTCTTTATTTTTGTTGTGCAGGTAAGTACAGAGCATGGTCATGCGCCACAACAGCGTACGTTTACATATAAACATAGATAGGTTAAACAGTGGCATGGAAAACTTGCACATTTTTGTTTTAAAGGCATAGTAAACTAGGCAGGTATGTCTAAACGATAAACTATTAGAGAACGAACAAGCTTGCAGCATCCTGACTTCGTTGGACCTCAGAGTTGCACTTAAGAAAGAAAACAATGAGATGGTATCAACATTTGTGCCCTTCTGCGATGCTTTGTCATGATCACTATTGTGTTAAGTAATAACTGGTGGTAACTGGTTTACTCTCAGTGTATCTTAGTGCTTCAGAGGGCTGTCTGGTTTTCATGTTGTAAGCTATCACTCAGCTGAAATGCCACTAACATAGCAATTGTAATTAAGGTGAGTATTCCCTGGGGAAGCACCTCAGCCCTGGGCTGTGAACAGGTCATAGTATAAGATCCTAGCTTTCCTAGTATCCTGTGATAGCAATTTTTAAATGTTACTTGTAGAGGACATGCTGAGCTAATGTAACTTGACGATGCTTTATGTACAGGTTTTGGTATGTTTTAACATTGACGAAATGCAGGCTGAACATGTCATATCTAAATAAACGATTTGCTGCGAATTATATTGCTGAATCAAGAGAATTGCATGAGCGAGTAGTACATTGCATATAGTAAAGGAGTAAAACTGAGCTTATTAAAGCACACTGCCTGCTACGTTTTTCCTGAATGCTCAAAGCAATTGCAATACTGTAAAATAAGAGGCTTCTCAAAATATAATACAACTAAAAAAAAAAAAGAGATTAAAAAGAAAAAACGTAAAAGTGAACACGCTTAGAGTTCGATAATGGGTGGTCTTCTGGGCATATGCCCCAGAGAGAGCAAACAAATAAGAGTCATGTAAAATGAGGGAAATACCGCTGGGTGATAGTGGGTTGATATGCCCAGATGGTTCTAGTCCTCAGGACTGACAGTTTGTGAGTAATTCTTTATTCAGCCCACGCCCGTCAGGTAAAGTCCCGGTGCCCCTAGGTAGCGTTCAGTAGTCGAGGTTCTCCCTCTTGTGGGCCTCGGAGGGGCTCTCCGCCTGTGTCTGCCGCAAGTTTCCAGCTGCTCTGGCTCCTGGTCAGCGCCGTGACCGGCACTGTAAGTTGTCGAGTGTGAGGTTGCGCCTTGCTGGGTGAGGGTAGTTGGGACCGCTGAGGTGCGGGCGGGTCGAGCCTGTCGGCGGGACCATCCTTGAGGCGTGAGGGTGGGTGTGCTGGTGCCCATGAAACCTGGTGCTGTTTCCCCCTGTGCTGGTCCTCGGCTCCGGCGGGGGGGCGCCCTGGAGGTACGAAACGGACACCCGCCTAGACGGCGCCGGATTGCCGGGCGGATCCATGCAGCTACCGCTCTTATCGCCATCTGAAAGATCCGTCTCTGGGCATGAAGCTTTTTCCAAAGGCTGGTGCAGATCCGCTCATAGAACTCTTGTAGTTTCTTGGGAGGCTTGATTAGTGTCCGAGTTGTGGTAGGCTGGGTCCGTGTCGCCATTTTGTTTGGGCCTGGACGGTCCCATGTTGTCTTGGGCTTTGTGCTTATGGCTTCCGCCATTATGACCTGTTCCGGTGCTGCAGGCTTGCTGTTTGGTTTCGTCGCTTGTCTCCTGGGTAGCCGGGCTTTCTCCCAGGGTTGGATCGGGATAACCCCCACCGATCCGGGGGGGGGAGGGAGCGCCATGTATCCCAGGCTGCTTGCGAGAGGACAGGGAAGGCGGCCGTCTCTCCCCTGTTCCCGCGCCCACAGGTCATGTTCATGCATCTTTGGACTCCGTGCACCGTTTTTCTCGAGTGAGGTATCTGGGTGTTCAGTGGGACACACTGAGTCCAGGTAGAATAGTCTCATGTGGGTGAGCGCTTTTTTCCCCGATTATTTAGTGGTTTTTCAGTATTAGTTACAGGAGCTCTGCAGCCATGCGTGTAGTCAGGAAGCTGGTCAGTCTCCGCCCCCCAGAATTCATCTTTTTGAAAAATATTTAACCAACACCTCCATAACTCTTGATCTTTTTTTGTTCCAATTTATTTGGTAAGATGTTCCTTTCTCCATTTCTAATTGTATAATTGTTTGATTCTTAATTTCTTGCCAAGTTGGAATTTTGGGGGATGTCCAATTTCTTGCAATTGAAAGTTTTACAGCAGTTAAAATGTGTAATATCATTTTTTTTTCCTGATTATTTTTATTTCAGAAAATGTAAATGTAATAATGCTTGAACAGGTGTTAAATTACAATCAAATCTGAAGTTTTTAATTCATCTCTGAGAGATGTCAAACCACACTGTCTGACTCTTTGTACATGAACACCATACATACATTTAATCAGCATTGTAAGCATTTAAAGCCTCTTTCCATCTTATTATAGCAGTAATTGGGACATCTTTTTTACATATTTTAATAATTTCAAGACATTTTGTTATTAAATGTTTATAATAATTTTGTTTAAACAATTTGTTCAAAATTTTGACTACTTGAGAATTATCATTAATATACAATTTTTCATTTAGAAAACCTTTAATTCTGAGATATTTAAATATTTCTTGATCACCAAGATTAAATTCTGTTTGGATTGCAAAGAAGGATATTATTTTATTTCTCTCTATTAAATTATGAATTTCTATGATTCCTTTATTTATCCATGATTCAAGGCCTATATATTCCCTTAAACCACTTATAATTTTTAAAGGTAGACAAGGTAAAACTTTCTGTTTTATCTTGGCTTTATTTTTAAATTTATACCAATTTGCCAGAATATTATATTCCCTTCTATAATGTTTGAAGTTTTCAAATTCTGTGATTTACAGAATTGGGTCAACACGTCTTGAGGTTTAAAATCTTTCATCTCTATTACATACCAACACTCAGATGAAGCTCTATTTATTTGTGATATCACTGCATGTGCTAATAAAGCTGCATCTGCTTATTCTTGAATAATTGGTATTCCCAGTCCTATATGTTTTTTTGTTTTTTTTTAGCAAGTAGTTGTAATTTTAATCTGGGTTTCTTACCAGCCTATATAAATCTAGAAAATGTGGTTTGGATCATATTTAGCTGTGTAGTTGGAATTTTTAGAGGAACAATTCTGAATGTATACGTAAACTTGGGGAGCATATATGCCTTCACTGTGTTTATTTTCCCCCACCAGGAAATTTCTAACATTCTCCATTCTTTAAATGATCTATTCATATCCTTTATTAGAGGGAGAAAATTTATTTCCATCCATTCACTAGGTTTAATTGATATTTTGATACCCACAATATGGAAATTGATTATTTTGCCAATTTAAAATTATATTTATCTTTCAGATAATTTATTTGGGTTCTAGACATATTCAAGGGGATCACTATAGATTTTGTTTAATTTATTCTGTAGTTAGATAACAAAGAATATTCCTTTATACAATCCATAATCCTGTCTATTGATTTACAAGGATCTTCAACAGTCAATAGGATGTAATTAGCATATAATTAAAATTTTTGTCTATTCATTTTATTAAATCCTTACATTTTAGGATGGTTCTAATTTTCCTGGCTAAAGGTTCTAGTGTGAGGACATACAACATACAACAAGGGTGATAAAGGACACCCCTATCATGTTCCATTTGTTAAATAAAACCATGGTGATACGATACCAGATCCTATTACTCCACCTCTCAGTTTAGTGTTTAGTACTATTATTGCTTCAAATATTCTTTCCCTTAATCCATATGCCTTCAACGATTCTGTCATATATCCCCAGCCGACCCTGTTGAATGCCTCTTCAGCATCCAATGACAGAGTCAGCTGGGGCACACCATTTAATTGGGATTGATTATATATATATATATATATATATATATATATATATATATGAGTGATCGTATGTGTTCAGTTGGAGATCTTACAGGGACAAATCCTACTTGGTTATTATGAATCACCGTATCTAATATTACTTTTAATCTCTCTGCTTTTATGAATGCATATATTTTTACATCTGAATTTAAAAGAGAGATTGGTCGGTAGCTGGTGATTTCTTCTGTTTTTTTTTTACCTGGCTTAAGAATAGGTACTATATTTCCTTGCAGCAATTCTTCAGGTATGGCTCCTTTATCTGCAAACACGTTGAAAGCATCTACCAGATATGGGGCCAGTTCTTTTGTAAATAGTTTATAGAAAGAAACATCAAAACCATCTGGTCCTAGGGCTTATCCAGATTTTTGTTTTCTTATAGTTTGGGATACTTCTTCTTCTGTGAAAGGTCTATTTAGCTGCTCTAATATCTCACTAGATGGATTTGGTAAATCCATATTTTTAAAATGTTCCTCAATTTTATTTCCTGTGTCCCTTTTTGTAAATTATAAAGTGACTCATAATTAGACATGTGCACCAGTGAAATTTTCGTTTCGTACAAATGATTTTGTACTAAATAAAAATGTAATTTGTCAATCCCGAATTTCATTTGTAAGCCATTGGTTTTCTAACGAAATTAGTTAAAAACAACATTTGTGAAAGGTCTTCTTTTGTGAAAGGTCTATTTAGCTGCTCTAATATCTCACTAGATGGAATTGGTAAATCCATATTTTTAAAATGTTTCTCAATTTTATTTCCTGTTGTTCCTTTTTGTAAATTATAAAGTGACTCATCATTTTAGTTTCGTACAAATTATTTCGTTCTAAATAAAAAAACACTGCGCATGCGCCAAAAAAAAGCAACCAATCAGAGTGTGATAAGTCAAATTACACAGCATGGGAAAATTCCAAAGAACTTTCCTGCGCTGTGTAAAATGACTCATAGCATTCTGATTGGTTGGATTCCAAGCCAACCAATCAGAGTGCTGTGACAGGTAAATGTAGAGACTTACCTGTCAGTCTCTTCATTTACCTGTAAGAGCACTCTAATTGGCTGGCTTGGAATCAACCAGAGTGCTCTAAGTCAAATTGCAGGGCATGGGAAGGCTTTATAAGCCTCCACCCTGCAGAGCTCATTCTGCGCAGTGCCCTCGCTGGGTGAACAAGGATTATTTATTTAGCATCAGGATTTTTTTTTTCAGCGTTTTCTGTTTTGCGCTCAGGTTTTTTTTTTATTTTAACAGTTGCGACAGGTATTATGGATTATTATTTGGCCATTTTGGGGCTGAAGAAAGAAAAGAAAAGACATCTAATGGTAAGTATGACATTTTATTTTACAGGGTTAGTTTATTGCCCCGCCTTCACTATTATTAGGGTGAGGGGGTAGGTAGGGTATTTTTATTGGGGGGCAGTGACTAGGGGCTTGGGGACCCCTAGTCACTTCATTATTTGTGGTCTCCGACGGTCATGGGTGGGGGCCTGAGGGGGACATTAGGTTCACCCCCCCATAATTTATTTATTTATTTAAGGGTCCCCACCCGCCGCTCATGGGTGGTGGACATTAGGTCCCCCCTTTAATTAATTAGGGTCTGACCAAGGTATTTCTTGGATAAATCTTGTTTGATCTGCTAAACTTGTATCACTTATGATCGAATCAATTTGTGAATATGAGCAATGTACATTAGAAAAATAAGTAAAATCCTGTTCTGTTTTATGGAAAACACGCCAAATATCTAATAAAGAATATCAATCCAAAACCGATTGTAATCTCCCTGCTTGTGAGGTAGTGTTCCCATTCTTAACCGTCCCTGTTAATGTTTTCTTATCAGTTTGAGGGTTCATTATGCAATTCAAATCTCCCAGTATAATTAACGAACATTGTTTTATTTTTTTCTGCTTGTTAATATCTTTGAAGTAAACAGGGCAGGTGCTTTATTTGGGGCATATATATTGATTAAAGTCATAGTTTTGTTATTAAATTCTCCTACAACAATAATATATCTGCCTTCAGAATCTTCTTCTTTATATTTAATTTTAACATCTAGGCTGCTGGAGAATAGGAACACCACTACTCTTTTTTCTTCCCTTTCAAGGAAGCCGAGATCACCAATGGGTACCCTTCAAAGAACTCATCCTTATTTTGTCCTCTAGTTTCCAATGAGTCTCCTGGTGTGCACAAATATCTATCTTTCCCTTATTTAAATGATAAAGCAAAATTGATCTTTTCTGAGGAGAATTCAAACCTTGTACATTCAACATTGGAAATGTAACCATTATATTTACAGTATTATTTCTTTACCCTCATAACAAGCCCCAAATCTGCCAAAACATCCATTAATACATCATTGGACAATACATAAATTACATACAAATAACATACCACATGGAAGCTGCCCAACCCATTTGTGCATTTCCACTTCCACATATTCTCTCCCAATAAAATGTGGAACCTGATTGCCATACGATATATGGCAGTAGAGCTGGGGCAGTACTAACCAGTTTCCCATCTCCTTTTTTCTCTTCTCCTGTTATTATATCTCTATTTTTATTGAATTACTTTCAAAAGGAATAAAGGATTCCTACTTCATACCTAGAAGAGATTTTTTATTATTCTTATTCTTTTCTCTCTTTCTCTCCTTTCTCTCCTTTCTCTTCTAACTTAATTTCCCTTTTTGTTCCCTTTCTTTTCTCTTCCGCTCTTCCTTCCTTCCCTTTCCCTTTTTTTTCTTTTCTTTATTTCTTCCCTTTTCTTTTCTTTTTAGTGGGATATAGTATGCCATATTACCCTTATATGCAAAGAGCTAAATTATTCTAAGATAAAATAATATTCTTATATTAAAAAACAAGAGGGAGAAAAAAAGTCTTCTTTTCATGGATCATTCACTTCTATTTCTATTTAGTCTGTTATTCAGTGAAATCCAGCCCATTCTGGGGGGCATGGCCTGATACCCGATGTGAGCGGTCGCACTTGCTGAGAGCTCCCGTCCGGCGGTAGAAAAGCTGGCTTAAAACAAGAGAAAATAAATATTTAATGGGCAATAAAAAGAAGCAAACCCAATCCCTGCACTCCCAGGAATCGGGCACGCCGAGAAAATCCAACGGACTCGACAAATATTTCCGAGACACAGTAAAAGTTCTCGGAGAAGACCTAGCTGAAAGCATGGCGGTGCCATCTTGCCCGCGCAAATCACATAACGACAGCACAGAAGGGGATGAGTCCCCTCCAGCAAACGGCATAGCAGACGGACTGGCAAGCATAAGGGAAACTCTAACTCACTTACCTTCCAGAGACGAACTGGCTGGTATGATCGCAAAGCTGGAATCCTCCGTGCAGGAACAGATTTCCTCCATTTCTGCAGATATCAGGCAAGTGAACACGAGGGTAGGGGACCTTGAGGAAGATAGAGACCAGATACTAGACAGACTCCTCACCCTAGAACAAGACCAAAGAAGCAGAGACTCTAAAACTTTTTACATCATGAGAAATACAGAGGATCTTGATAATAGGGGCAGGAGGAATAACATTAGGATAAGGGGGCTCCCAGAAACTCAGGGAAACTCCGAAAATCTACCCACTATACTACAATCTCTGTTTAATAAAATTTTGCAGAGGCCTGAGGAAACACCAATTCTCTTAGACAGAGCACATAGGACCTTAAGACCCAAAGGCCTACCACAAGACTCCCCCAGGGACATAATCTGTAGAGTACATTACTACAATGAAAAAGAAGATATCATGAGACTTGCCAGAGACACCACAGACATAATGTTTAATAACACAAAAATAATGATCCTCCCAGACTTGGCTTGGTTAACTCTGAGGGGTAGAAGTGCCCTGAGACCACTGACATTAGCCTTGCAACAGGCAAATATTAAATATAGATGGGGCTTCCCCTTTGCTCTAACAGCCTCCCATTAAGGAATACAAGCCACTCTAACATCATCTGCGTAAGTTGAAGCATTCACTCAGCGCCTAGGCATACCCAGCATAGAAATACCCGACTGGTATGACATGGCAGAACCCGAAAAGACGAAAACACATTACCAAAAACAGACCGGACAAGCTACAGACACGAGGAAGAGAACGTCTTGGAAGACTCCACCTGCATCGCCCTTCCTAAGATCTAGGAAACATCCCATGACCCCCAGGAAAATAAACTGAAAAAACATTAAGAAGAAAGGGGACACAATATCTAAAGCGAAAAGGACTTAAAATTCTCTTAAAGCAATATATACCTTAACCACCCGCCTACCATACGGATAATGGAAGGGTAACTATACATAGAATCTAATGTATATCATTGATACAGAAAGACTATGAAAATGATGTATTACCAGCCTCTGGCTAGGAGACTCCACATGTTTACACCAGAGTTACTATAGATAGATGTTATTACATATATATATCGTACACAGAAATTGCACTTGTCATTGTACTAGTACATAGATGGATTTTTCAACCAATGTCTCACCAGGGCAAATAAAGTCAAACAAAACATGATACAACACCATCAACACATCATGCCACATAGACACCTAGCCCACAAAGCAAATTAAATCACACTTGTTATAAGACCAGTATATAACGTTAAGCGTCAATGTACCACCTCCGGGAAAGCTACTTAGCAACAGAGGCGAAGTAAAGACCGCATTACTTAAAAAACTCACTACTCAAATTATACACACAACTAATAATAACATAGTGTCCACGCTCTCACAGGACACAATATAGGGCCCTCAGGGTCCAAGAGCGGTACAAATTACCCAAATAACTTCTAAGTCATATAATTAAAACATCACCTGAGCCAGCTCCTACTGTTAGAACCACTCAGGCAATAGTACCGTCTCCTAATTAGAGGTCTGTCACGACACACACCCATTTCTTTTTTCGAAGACCACACTAATAGGTAGACCTCTAATTCCACACAAGGGGATTCGGACTCTCTGCTGAACCCCCCCTCGTAGTACATCATACTCGATACTTATCTGAAATTGTTTTGTAAATAGTTATTGTTCATATTGTTTAACTGTTACTGTATTATATTCTGATTGCCCATTTTTCGGCCCACGCACACCTACATACATACACTTAAAAAAGACACCCCGCTACTTGTGTACTACACGCAGATTAACAACGCATTAATCTCCCCTAATAAAACTTCAAACAGTAATAGACACCAATTTCAGACCCCCAATCGAAGATGGGCTCAATACGAATATGCTCCATAAATGTTAGAGGGCTAAATACACCTGAGAAGAGGAAAATGGTATTAACTGACTTAACAAAAAACAAAATAGACATAGCATTCCTAGAAGAAACGCATCTAAGAGGATCGGATGCCCCGAAACTTAAACATCAAAATTTTCCTCACGTATACTATAACAATTACAATCAGAGCAAATCAAGAGGGGTAGCAATATTAATAGGGAAGCAAGTTCCATTCACATACTCTTCACATATGACAGATGAATCCGGAAGGTTCATCATCTTACAAGGCACAGTGGGAACAGAACCTATAACTCTAGTCACTATATACCTTCCCAACAAACACCAATGCATTGAGAAAGATCTTGGCAAAAATTAAACAACACACAAATGGCACTCTAATAATAGGGGGAGATTTCAACATCTCTCTAGACGCCATCAGGGACAGCACCTCGACACATAGCACCCACCTTACTACAGCCAGAATCCAAATGCAAAATATCATCAAAACCCATCAATTATCCGATTGTTGGAGGGTCTTCCACCCAACAACAAAAGGCTATACACATTACTCCAACCCAAACAAATCATATTCCAGAATAGATTTCTTCCTAGTTGGAGATAGAGACCTAGGTTGGATATCAGAAACCTCCATAGGCCCAATGACTTGGTCGGACCACTCACCGATTTATCTTACTTTGACCATTCCTTCACTCCCTCGCCCTAAAGGGACGTGGAAACTAAACCCCAACTTACTACAAACGAAAAAGGTAAAAGACTCAATAGATAAAGTAATAAAACTATACTTTCAGGAAAACAAAACTCCTGATACCACCGCTTTTACACAATGGGAAGCACACAAAACGGTGGTTAGAGGGGAACTGATAAAATGGGGATCACACATTAAACGGGAAAGAAACAAAAAAATTGATGAACTACACAACCAAATATCACAGTTAGAAGAGGACCACAAAATACACATGTCAGACAAGGACTACTGCAGGCTATTAGCACTTAGAGCAGATCTTAAATCACTCCTACAAGAGAACGCGAAAAAAGCAATTTAATGGACGAAACAGCTTCACTATGCGCAGGGAGACAGATGCGGGAAATTTCTAGCACAAGCCTTAAAACAAAAACATATGCTCACATACATCCCTAAAATCAAACGATCAGATGAGTCCTATGCGCATACCACAGAAGACATAGCTGACACTTTCCATGCATATTATACCTCTCTATATAACCTAAAGGAGAAAGAGAACAACACAGAAGACATTAAAAGATACCTTGAAACCAAATTTGACACTATCCTTCCATCGGCCGCAACAAGATCTTTAGAAGAGCCATTTACCATAGACGAGATTACATCAGCAATAAAACAGACTCCACACAATAAAAGCCCAGGCCCCGATGGGTTTTCAGCATCTTATTATAAGATGTTCCAAGCGGAGCTTATCCCACATTTGCTGGAAGCAATTAACTCCATCCCACAACACGAACTAATACCAAAACAGGCCCTAGAGGCAACAATCACGCTTCTGCCCAAACCAGGGAAGGACGCAGAGAAATGCGCCAGCTATAGGCCAATATCCCTAATAAATGTGGATATAAAAATATTTACTAAAATGCTAGCAACTAGACTCAAACCCTTCCTCCAAAACCTCATTCACCCAGACCAAGCAGGCTTTGTTCCAGCTAGAGAAGCGAAAGACAATACTTCAAAAATTATCAACTTAATATACAATACAAAGTACACCAACAACCCGACACTACTTCTAGCAATTGATGCAGAAAAAGCATTTGACAGAGTAGATTGGTCCTTCATGTTCAATACTCTAGAATCGCTGGGTTTTGGTAGGAGATGGATACAATGGATAAAGGCCATTTATTCCCTACCCACTGCACGTCTTAAGGTGAACGGTCAACTTTCCAGACCATTCACGATAACTAATGGCACACGTCAGGGTTTCCCCACTATTATTCATTCTGTCACTAGAACCTCTATTACAGGCAGTACGAAGCCACCCCGATATTAAAGGCATTAAAGTTCAGCAGCAAGAATATAAAGTATCGGCCTTTGCAGATGATTTACTTTTCACCATAGAACGTCCTACACATAGCTTACCTATACTAACTCAAATTTTGGAGGAATACAGCAAACTCTCCAATTTTAAAATCAACACCGACAAGTGTGAGATCCTTAACATCAATACCCCCCTAGACCAAGTAAGGAAATTAAAACTAATGTTCCCTTTTCAATGGGCCACCCACTCCATTAAATACCTAGGGATTAGAATAACCAACACGCACAAAACTTTATACAAAGAAAACTTCCATGATCTAACAACAGCAATCCAGAAGGATTTAGACAGATGGAACAAACCACATTTCCGATGGATGGGTCAGATAAATCTTATCTCAATGAATATTCTCCCACGTATTCTATATCTCTTAAACACTATCCCTATTCATATCCCGGGCATTTTCTTTAGGAACATACAATCAATGATCACCAAATTTATCTGGGCCAATAAAAGACCAAGAATTGCCCCAACATACAAAAATACCACAAAGCTATACACCTAGGAAGGATTTTAGAATGGTCAAGAGAGGGGAACAATAAGGCTTGGGTCAATATAGAACAAGCACAAATACAAACTCCACTGAAATCCCTCCCCTGGGACTTACCTAAAGATGTAGAGCAATCAACAAGAGAACTGCCAACCATCGCATCTACTCTTCAAATATGGAAGACCATACGTCTGAATACAGACTTCGCACCAACACCTTCCCCCTATTTCCCGATATCTCACAATCCTAGATTTCCTCCAGGTAGAAACAGTGCACTTTTAGCTAAACTTCATCATAGCTCCCAAAATGAAGGAGTGACACTACAAGATCTAGTCACCACAGAGGGACTCAAACCCCTGACGGAGCTTACAGACTCAATTAGGCCAACGTTGACACAAATGTTGCAATATCACCAGATTAAGCACTTCCTATCTAAAGAAGGGCTTTTACAATGGCAGCCTAGAGAGGCCACTCGATTTGAAAAGCTATGCTCAACTCCACCCAAAACGAAAACAATATCCACATGCTATCAATTAATACAAGACAACACAAATGGTACACTCCCGTGGTATACACTTAGGAATAATAAATGGTTTTCCTCCCCATTAGAGGAAAAACAATGGAAATCGATCTTTATGAAAACGATAAAATCCCACTCTAGCATAGCGATACAAGAGATGTAACGGATCGCCTGGCACCCCGACTGGGTACCTCCGTTGAAAGATGCTCCTAGCGCTTCCAGAGGACTCCAAGCACTCCACCAGACACCATAAGCACCGCAGGCTGCAGCTATCTCCCTTCAGAACGAAGCAGGAACAAGCTCTTACAAGAGCTCAGTGATTATAGCAAGGGAATATGCCTAGCATAGCAATCCCTTGAAGCAGATTCCCCCAATAAGAGACAGGACTCAAGTTGAGGGTAAAAATAGAACTCTCTGGCTGCTAGCTTGCAGCCCTTTTTATTAGGTGCTCCCATGAAGGGGAGGGACACACAGTAACGTACATTAACCAATCACACAATAGTTACATCCCACACATAGCCCTCCCCTCTACCTGTAAACTAATTATCTGTACACACAGGAAAATACAATTATCCTAGGTAGGGAAAATACAGTTTTTACACAACATTCATAACTCCCAAAATATACATCACATTCGCATAAAAATACATATACACAATCAATCCATTCGGGGGAACAACATACTCAAAAATCATACGAATTGGACCAGGGGTTCAAAAGTTAGTACAAATGTGCATTTGACCTTCTGGAAGCATGGTTTTTAGAAGCTCAAACTAGTTCCCCAGAATCCTCTATCCTGGAGACAATGGAGAAGCTGATTTAATTATATCCAGGGACAAACACAGCCTCCATTAAGCACATGTTACCAGCAACCACCAAAAGACATAAAAATACATAACTCCTGTTATACTAAACAGAACCCCCACATTCAACCCATCCCCAGATGGCTTGGATCTGAGCGCTCAACATATCCAAACAGCGTTTAGATGCCACAAACACAGTTCAAACGCCATGGGGTTTAAGTTTCGTATGGGCTGATGAGAGGGCCCATAATCCTGGGGCAGCCCAATAACCCACAGTATGCCCAAATACCGTGCATAAAGGGCCAAATCGCCCAGGGACCGTAGTCACAGGGTAAGAGGCGGGCAAGCAGCCCCCTCCAAACCACAGTGGCGAAGTGGCTTTCGCTACAAGAGATTAATTATAAATTCCTATCTCAATGGTATATCACCCCTATAGACATAAACAAATTTGACCCAAATATCCCACCGTTATGCTGGAGATGTATGAAGGCACAGGGAAATTACCAACATATATGGTGGGAATGTAGCAGAGTAAAAGGATTTTGGAGAGAGGTGCAGAGAATCACCGATCTAACAAATAGCATAACTATACCAGTGTGAGGAACTGACTCTGCTGGGTTTCGAACCCTGGTTTCGAACCCCTTACCAATACACCAGCCTGCCTTTTGCAAATGTACCTGAGATCTGGTAACCTTGACTCTACAGCATTGGTATCAGTGACAAGTCTCTTCAGCTGTGTCTGGTCATGTGTCTGGTTCTTGGCCTATAAAAGCCACTTCCTGTCTCTGTACCTTTGCCAGATTATTGTGGTTCCTGTACTCTCTAATCAAGCTTGTTCCTGTTTCTCCTACCTGTTGCTGATTTTGGACTGTTTTGACTTTGCTGCTTCTCCTTCCCACTGACCTCGGCTTGCCTCACTACGATTATCATCTATCTGTTCCAGTCTCCCATCTCTGCTTAAGACCAGAAGGCCACTCAAGGCTCAGGGGCTCAACCACCTGGGTAACGAGTGGCTACCTCTGGCAGAAAACATTGCTGATCTGGCTACTGGACTCCAAAACTTTGTAACATCAATATCATTACAACCAGTCTCGCCTGAGGCACTTCTATTCTACCTCATCCCTATTCCCATACGAAAATTCAAAAACTCTCTAGTACTCTACCTCCTAACTGCAGCCAAACTTGTGATAGCGGGTCTTTGGAAAACTAGTAACAGGCCCTCAAGAAGGGAGTGGTTTCAGAAAATTTAAAACATTAACAAAATGGAGGAACTACGACTATCCTCGTTAGGCAAATCTCAACTATATCACACAATCTGGGATCCATGGAATTCTTATCTGAAAAACCCAAAGTAATTTAAAAGAAGCTGGGGAATAAGTCACATATCTGTAATTGTGGGATACTTGAATAAAGTTACATTGCAATCACCCTCTCTCAATATAGTAAGATACTCCAAAAGTACACGAAGGCGGGAATTGTTTTTTGTTTTTTGCTTTAATTTTAATTTTAATTTTTATCTTAATTTTAATTTTATAGTCAACTTCATAAAGAAACTGTTTACACCATTGTTACAGCAAATTATACCAACAATGTTTTTCAATGTCAAAATACATATAATAATTACGAACCTGTTACACCAAGTTTATGTGAATTGAAATGTTTAACATGTAAAAACGAAATAAAAATAAAATAAATAAAAAAAGAAATACAGCCCATTCTTTAATGTGGATCATAATTAATTCTTATTACCCCATATTCTTATAGATTCTCATATTGTTGTGTGTGTCTAAATATTTTTTAAATATCAATTCCCATTGCAGCGTATAGATATCTATCATTCCTTTCTTTTTTTCCACCTCTTTTTGTATATCAAATTTAGAATTTAAAAATAAGATCAAGACAAGAAAAAAAAACATTCATCAGTCCATTATATAGGATCTATTATTTTGTTATCTAATGCCCATATTCTTACTTTTTGGTTCCTGTGTGGTAGTATTGAAGGAGAATCTAGCTAAGGCTGTAGGTCAGTTTTCCCTACAGATTTATGAAGTGCTCCAACTGGTCAGAATGAGTTTCTCTCCTTGACGGCACACTGGTGGCAGCCCGTGGTGCTTGGGTATGGTGGTAGTGGAGGAGGTCCAACCTTAGCATTTTGGGTTCATGGTCAACAACGGAGCTGCTAATATGGTCAAAGCTTTCCAATTTGGTACATTTGTACATGTGCTCTTTTCTGCACCCATTCTACATCTTGTAGTGAATGCTGCAATTCCTGAAGACAACACAAACGTGGCAGCCATGCATGATTTTTGCAGGAAGATTGCTGGGCAGTTCTACTGTAGTTTGAAGTCTGGCAAACTCTTTAGGCAAGAGCAAGAGAATACATGGCTCCTAACACAAAACATCTAGGACATGTGAGCATATGATGGAACTCCAATTGTTGAAAATAATGTTGGGAAAACACAAAGAATGTGTCAAAGCAGTGCCCTTTTACATTGATTGCTGAATTAACCACTTGAATGTATTGTTGAGTACTGAGGACCTTTATTTTTTGTTTGTGTATCACTGTGGATCCATGTGAATAGGGATCTCCCTTTCTTGCATCAACATTACTATTCACTTATTGGAAAGAATGTTTGGACAGCAGAGGGAAATCCATTCCGGAGTCTATCTATAACCAGTACATTGCTGTTTGGTCCCCACTGGGGTATGAAGATTGGAACATACCAGGGCAGCTAGCGACAATGAATCTGTTTAAGGATATCACAGAAACCTTGAGCCTTAGTAATGTCATTTCGGATATCCCCTTGTTCACAACCTCATAATAACAACAACACAAAATACATTTTAATTAAATGAATCCTGCTGCTCTTACTTTTTTTAAATGCATCTCATAGTTGTGGTTCTGGCCGAGTTGTCCTGTGTGACTACTCCTATAACTTCTGCAGATGAACATTGCCTTTAATTTCAAATCTTTTTTTTTTTTTATTTCTAAAAGCTTTGTAAAAATCTGGCAGGGAATAAAAGAAAAAAAATTTGAAAAAAGTATCAAAAAAGTTATTCGAAAAGTTTTAAAAAAGTGGGGAAAAAGAAGTTGTTCATTTTAAGTCAAAGCATTTCTGCTTTGCTAAGTGTAAGCACTGTGTTTAGCGGTTATCTGATTTCTGTTTTTACCCACAGGGGTTAATATTTTTTTTAGAAGTTTTTTGAAGTTTCAGAATTTTTTTTTAATTATCTCTTTATTAGAAAAAATTACAAGGCATATATACATTGTGACAATAATAAGTATAATTATTACCAGATATCTAAAAGTCATTACTAAGACACAATCCTTTCATACTACATTCATACATGGCGGACAGCCAATAGTCATATTTAACTATAACCAATTTTTCAGTTGAAGGTTTAACTAGAATCCATATTTACATCCGTACTGTAGATCTTAACATATACCTTTTAGTTTGTTAATAAGATTATCATATACTACATAGATTTTTTTCTTTATTTATATTGAAGTGCACAGCTTTCTCCACTTCAAATTGATATTGCAATTGAGATCTAAAGAGACAACCTTGGGGGGACATAGTAGATTTCTAATTTCTTGCCAAGACAATTTTGGCTGCCATCAGACAATGTGTAGTCACAATTCTACCCTTCAAATTTATATTTCCCCAGTTCAAATGCAAGAGGGAAACCTTGGGAGAGATAACCAATTTACCATTACTTAAATAAAATATAGTGTTATACACTTCCTCCCAGTATTGAGTAATTAGAGGGCAGCTCAACCAGATGTTTACCATGAATCCTTATTGTTGTCTACACCTCCAACACAAATGACAGTTTTTAAATGAAATTTTAAATAGTTTTGTTGGGACCAAATACCTTATTTGGAGTATCTTTATATGTGTGTCAAGGATATTTAAGCAGTAAATTATTTTCTTGATATTATACAAAGAGGCACAACACTCTTTATATACTATTGATATATTTAGTTCCTTCTCCCATTATATTAATACCGTTGGTGACTCAAGATTGAATCTAGCGTTTAAGAGTTACATAGTAGTTGAGCATATCTTCCTCACAATCCTGCCCACAAACTTTTTTTTAAACAGACCTTCATCATATCGCGTTAATAGGTGATCTTTTAAAAAAACTATTAATTCGTAAGTAGTTGAATATTCCCTGGTTGTATACATTCAATTTAGTTGCCAAATATGGAAGAATAAGGGGGCGGGGCCGGTCAGGCCATGCATGCTAGCTCCGGCTCTGAGCAATCTGAACGCCAAAAATTATGGACTCTAAAGCAAGCCAAAAGCCGGAGAGGCACCATCCATTGTGTGGGGAGACCCAGGAGCAGAATGTGCCAACGCTCACCAAGCTGCAACCGTGAAGCCTGCATAAATGCAACAAACCCACAAGGCCTGCACACACACGGACTGCAGGCATGTAAGGCACGATGACAGAGGGAGAGAAAGGAGCGCCGGCCCGGCCCTGCCCCCCCCCCCTCTGGCCGATGGGGGTAAACCTGGCCCACAAGTCAGTCCTTCAGAGACTGGGGTGGAAGCCCGCGCAATGCGGGGCCCCTTCCCGCGTGGGACCAAGATGGCGGATGGCCACACACGCAGCTGGGAGCCGCACTGGGTCACCTGGACCCTTCAAGGTGATGGATCCCATGGAAGGACCCCCCGGGCGGCGGACTGCTCGACACGGAGCCGGCCTTGGCCCTTGGATTTGGTGGTGGTCCAGGGTCAGATGCCCCCAACTCTGAGAGCCCTGTGGAGCCGAGACGTGCTGGGACCCCGGTGGACCGGTGGCCGGGGAGGCGCTGACCGGCGCCATGCATGTGACCGGAGAAGGGTGAGGCAAAAAGAGGCTGGAGCTCCAACGGAGACCCGCAGGGTCTGGGGAGGTGCAGGGGACGGGGGGCCTGCAGACTTTTCAGGGGTGGGAGTCTGCCGGACTGTTCACGTCCCTGAGTGCCCACAACACTGTGGAACCCTATGCTGCACGACAGGGGCATGCCTTGGGGGGGCCGCAGGGGATGTGACCAGGGGCGTATTAGCCGCGAGGCAAACAAGGCATTTGCCTTGGGCGGCATTTTCCAGGGGGCGGCAAAAAAAGCCGCCCCCCAAATGCCCAAGGCAAATGTCTTGTTAGCCTTGCAGCTAACAGACATGCTGGGCTGCCGGCGGGCTGCTGGGCGGTCGGGCGGCGCTGGTGGGCGGCCGGCGAGGGAGCACTTCCTCTGAGCTGTCTGCTCAGCTCCCTCGTGCGCCGCACAGTGAGGCTGGGAGCCGTAATATGACATCATATTACGGCTCCGCCTCCCAGCCTCACTGTGCAGCGCGCGAGGGAGCTGAGCAGACAGCTCAGAGGAAGTGCTCCCTCGCCAGCTGCCCACCAGCACCGCCCAGCAGCCACTGGACCACCAGGGAAAAAAGATGACCCCCCCCCCCAGCATTCCCAAAGGTAAGGAGGCTGGGGGGATTAAAGTAACAAAAAAAAAAGTGTTAATGTGAGTGAGTGAGTGTGAGTGTCTGTTAGTGAGTGTGAGTGTGTGTGTGTCTGTTAGTGAGTGTGTGTGTGTGTGTGTGTGTGTGTCTGTTAGTGAGTGTGTGTGTATGTTAGTGAGTGAGTGAGTGTGTGTCTGTTAGTAAGTGTGTGTGTGTGTGTGTGTGTGTGTGTGTGTCTGTTAGTGAATGTGTGTCTGTTAGTGAGTGTGTGTGTGTGTCTGTTAGTGAGTGTGAGTGTGTGTGTGTGTCTGTTAGTGTGAGTGTGTGTCTGTTAGTGAGTGTCTGTGTGTCTGTTAGTGAGTGTGAGTGTGTGTGTCTGTTAGTGAGTGTGTGTGTCTGTTAGTGAGTGTGTGTGTGTGTGTCTGTTAGTATGGGTGTGTGTCTGTTAGTGTGTGTGTGTGTCTGTTAGTGTGTGTGTGTGTGTGTGTGTGTCTGTTAGTGTGTGTGTGTGTGTGTGTGTGTGTCTGTTAGTGTGTGTGTCTGTCTGTTAGTGTGTGTGTGTGTGTGTGTGTGTGTATGTGTGTGTCTGACTGTGTGTGTGTGTGTGTGTGTTAGGGAGTGTGTGTGTCTGCTAGTTTGTGTCTGCTAGTGACTGAGTGTGTGTCTGTTTGTTAGTGTGTGTCTGTTAGTGCGTGTCTGTTAGGACGTGTCTGTTAGTGAGTGTGTTTGTCTGTTACTGAGTGTGAGTGTGTCTGTTAGTGTGTGTGTTTCTGTTAGCGAGTGTATGCATATCTGTCAGTGAATGTGTGTGTGTGTATTTAGAATGCGGGGCGGGGTAAAGGTTGGGTGGGGGGGCGCGCAGGGGGGGGGGCGCCTGAGTTTTGTCCTGCCTAGGGCAGCACAAAACCAGGATACACCACTGGATGTGACACACGGGGGGCGCTGGGAGGCCCTGGGAGTGGGCAACCAGCTTAACATACATAAGCATCCCTGCCACAAGTTTGAACAGAGGTAACAGCAGGGTGAGGCTTCAACAACAACTACCCAGGAAGCCATCGGCCACGCGCTGGTCAGTCCCTTCGCAGCGGACGCTACAATGCCACCTCAATGCCACCACAAATTGCACAGCATTATTGTGTGTCCACATCTTCTGCAACGCCTACACTAGGTCTTGGCAGCCAGTCACTTACCCAGCCTGAGCTTGCCATTAATATACATATTGTGCAGCTCACTTGTCTTTGGATACTGGAACTGCTGTATGTTTTGAACGTTTCACCAGTCACCTGTTTAATCGTTGGTTATCTCTGTGTCTGCAAATGCCAAATTACTGTCTCAACCTATATAAAAATATGCTGGCTGTTAGCCTGTAACTTTTGTTTTATAATTTTAGCCATTACTTTTGATATATACAAGCATCATTTATGTGACTACCTTTTAGAAGATTAACTATAATATGTACGGCTTGTTTTGACATAACCAATTGCAGATGACTGTTATGGATCACTGAAATTAGTATATGCGTTAGTCGTGTCTAACTTGTTTTTGATAATTATCAGAGGATTCTTCTGTTATGACAGAACATTTGCCTGTGTACATATTCATTTACATATATTTCATAATTCCCTGTAGAGCACAGTCAAGATAACACTGAGCGATAGGCACTAGATACCGAAACGACAACCAATTTAATTGTATAGCTCGGCTGACAAAAAAGTAGCGGCACAGGCGAACATGCACCCAACAGGATCAACTAATAAGTTGAGAAACTGTAATCACTTAAACTTAATTAGCCTAACACCGCAACAAAGATGCCCGCGTTCACATTGCTTAAATCTGCGCGCAATAACGCACAGTAACAGAACGCCTAATGCCCGATACGAACGTAATGGCGGAGATAGCTAAAAGGCTACAAGTTGAGGAATAAGCTAGGTTTAACGCACGGCTAAGGTAACCTTGAGACTAAGCTTACTCACTTAACTATAATCAAGCCTCTGCAACCGATTATGAAGCAATATGTTATGTTACACAGGCTATGATAAACCCGCCTCTGCGTAGGCGATAAAATGCTTGCACCTTCGTACCCTGATGCTTATGCCCCTGCGTGGGCAACTATCTGCTTTACTATAAATCAGTTTGATATATGCGTTTTATGTTGTGAAAACAATAAAAATATTCAAAACAAATATGGAAGAATAATAGAATTGTTGCAAATTTTATCTATACTTGTATCTTTTGGAAGTTTCCAATTAGAAAGCGGGCATAACATTCTCTAAAATCATTATATTAATTCCCCCCGTAAATTTTATTTGTATGTAACTCTTTCTTGATTCATTGCCATTGGTTTATAGTTTGTTGTAACGTAATTGCTGAGCCATTGGGGAAGGTTAATCCTTGGTCATTGATATATTGCCATAATAAATACTCTAGGTGTGTTTCCCTCACTGAATCTGCTTCCAATTTATACCAGGCTTCCAGCTTTGCGTCAGTTAGTTGTAATTTATGAATATGAGCCATCATATTAGTTAGATATACTTCTCTTATTACCCGGTAGCCTACCCCACTCCCCCCCCCTTAATATCCTTTCTAGAGTGTTAACGTTTATTCTAGGTTTTTACCTCGCCATATGAAATTACAGAAGCTTGTCTGTATCAATTGTAGCCAGCTATTATGTATTTTCAGTTGTATCACGCTAAAAATATATGCCCATTTGGGAATTATATAGGATTTGATACTGTTTATCCTATCCCACCAGGAAATCTCAACCTTACGTCATTCATTTAATTCTCTATTCATAGTTCTTAATAATTTACCAAAGTTTACATCCAGTATATTTTTGGTGTTATTTGTTATCGTAATTCCCAAATACTGAAAATGTTTGGCCCATTGAAAACAAAAATTTTCTTTCAGTTTTTCAGATCCTCTAATTTTATATTTTTTATACATTACTGTAGTTTTTTCTATATTTAATTTATAATTAGAAACGTTACTATATTCATTCAATTCAGTCATTAACGTCTGTAATGACAAATGTGGACTACTAATTGTAATACGGATATTGTCAGCATAAATGTTTTAGATCGTCTTCTTTAATCTTCATGCCTTCAATAGCTAAATTATTTCTAATGCTAATTGCTAACCGTTCAATTGAGATAATGTATAGCAAGGGTGAAAGTGGACAGCCTTGCCTAGTACCATTAGAAAGAAAAAAACAATCTGTACAGAAATCATACCCTTGTATTCTGGTAATTGGCTTTATATATAAAGCCTTTATCGCTCCCAAAAACCAGCCGTTAAAACCGAAAGCCATTAGGGACTTTTCTAAATATTCCCATTCCACCCTGTCAAAAGCATTCTCGGCATCAACTGACAGGGTCAGGAGGGGGATATGATAAACCTCTACTTGGTCAATAATATCTATCATCCTATGTGTATTGTTAGATAGTGATGTCCCAAACGGTTCGCTGGCGAATAGTTCCTGGCGAACATCGCGTGTTCACGTTCGCCGCGGATGGCGTACATATGCGATGTTCGGTCCGCCCCCTATTACTGTTTTTTAAAAAAAGGTACCCCCTCCCTGAGCGGTGGGTGGGGGCCCTAAACACAAATTGGGGGGGGGGGAACTAATGTCCTCCCCCTGGCCCCCACCCCTGAGCGGCAGGTGGGGGCCCTAAATACAAATTGGGGGCTGGACCTATTGTCCTCCCCCTCGGCCCCCATCCCTGAGCTGTGGGTGGAGGCCCTAAATACCAATAGGGGGACCTATTGTCTTCCCCCGGGCCCCCACCCCTGAGCGGCGGGTGGGGGCCCTAAATACAAATTGGGGGGGGGACCTATTGTCCCCCCCCTGGCCCCCACCCCTGAGCAGCAGGTGGAGTCCCTAAATACCAATAGGGGGACCTATTTTCTTCCCCTGGCCCCCACCCCTGAGCGGCGGGTGGGGCCCTACATACCAATAGGGGGGCCTATTGTTCTCCCCCCGGCCCCCACCCCTGAGCGGTGGGTGGGGGCCCTAAATACCAATAGGGAGGACCTATTGTCCTCCCCCCGCCCCCCCGAGCGGCGGGTGGGGGCCCTAAATACCAATAGGGGGGACCTATTGTCCTCCCCCCCGGCCCCCACCCCTGAGCGGCGGGTGGGGGCCCTAAATACCAATGGGGGGACCTATTGTCATTTTACACAGCGTGGACTGCTCAGGGGTGGGGGCCGGGGGGAGGACAGTAGGTCCCCCCTCTCTTTATTTAGGGCCCCCACCCACTGCTCAGGAGTGGGGGACGGGGGGGACAGTAGGTCCCCCCTTGTTGGTTTTTTAGGGCCCCCACCTACCGCTCAGGGGTGGGGGCCAGGGGGAGACTTCAATAGGCAGGCAGGGGGAGGACGGTAGGTCCCCCCACCATTATTATCTAGGGCCCCCACCCACTGCTCAGGGGTGGGGGCCAGGGGGAGGACAGTAGGTCCCCCCTCTTTATTTAGGGCCCCCACCCACCGCTTAGGGGTGGGGGCCGGGGGAGACAGTAGGTCCCCCCTTATTGTTTTTTAGGGCGCCCACCCACCGCTCAGGGGTGGGGGCCCAATGGCTCAATGTGCTGTAGCAGGTGCAAATGTGCATAGGATGGCAGGGGGAGTCGGGTTGGGTGATGTAATGATAGGGGTAGGAGAGAGATTAGAGATCTCGTTCCTGATTGTAGAGATCTTCTCAGTGAAATGAGATGCAAAGTTTGTGGTGGACAAGGTGGTGGAAGGAGGGGGAGTCACAGGGCGAAAAAGAGCATCAAAAGTGTGAAACAGGTGTTTGGGTTGATGGGACAGTGTGCTTATGAGGGTTTTGAAGTAGTTTACTTTTGCAGAGGAAAGAGCCATGCTGTAGGAGTGCAGCATAAATTTATAGTGCAAAGTGAGACTTTCTCCAGCAGCGTTCAGCAGTTCTGGAACATTTTTGGAGGTAACCAGGTCAGCTTAGTGTGCCAGGGTTGTAGTAGGGGGCGCTTCCTGCGTTTAACTGTAGGAGGTGCCATGATGTCAAGTTGAGAGGAGAGAGTGGAGTTGTAGAGTGAGGTTGCAGAGTTAGGGCAGTTGAGATTTGAGATGGGTAAAAGGAGTGTTTGGAGTGTGGTGGAGAAGTGCTGGAGATCGAGGGAGTTGAGGTTTCTGCGAGGTTGGAGAGTTGATGGTGGTGACATTTTGGTATGGGGTATGCAGATGTTAAATGTTAGCAGATGGTGGTCAGACAAAGTAAATGGAACAGTGGAGATATCAGAGGTGGTACAGAGATTGGTGAAGATGAGGTCAAGAGTGTTTCCTGCAGTGTGAGTTGCTGAGGAAGAAATCTGTGACGAGAGGCATCAGGGCAGTTGAGCTTGTTGATAGGGATATTGAAGTCCCCAAGTATGAGAGAGGGAGTGCTAGAGGAAAGAAAGTGGGGTAACCAGGAGGAAAAGTGTTCAATAAATAGTTTAGGGTGACCGGGGGGGGGGGGGGGCAATAGATGATGGCAATTCTTAAAGGAGTGGGCTTAAAAAGGCATACAGTGTGAACTTCAAAGGAAGTAAAGGATAGGGCAGGGGCAGGGAGGATAGGTTGAAATGTACATTGAGGGGAGAGAAGGATGCCTACACCACCTCCTTTACAGTCGAGTCTAGGAGTATGGGAGAACTGTAGACCACCGAAACATAAAGAAGCAGGAGTAGCAGTATCAAATGGGGACAGCCAGGTCTCAGTGAGTGCCAGTATTGTGAGTGAGTTAGAGATGATGAGGTCATGTATAGCTGTAGATTTGATATTACTACAAATGGAGCGAGCGTTCCAGAGTGCACACTGAATTTTGGTAGAGGAGGATAAACTGCAGGGTATTTGGAGAAGGTTTGCATGGTTTCTAGTTATTTTAGTGTGAGCAGATGAGGTGAGGGGCCCTGGGTTGGGAGAGACGTCCCCAGCTGCCAGAAGTAGGAGGAGAGATAGTGACAGGAGGTGTGAATGTGTTTTATATGGGCGGCGACTAGGGTGAGATTGGGTTAGAGCAGGAGAGAGAGAATAGAGAAATGAGTGCAGGGCTTGAGATGAGAGAAGGGGGGAGTGTAGCAAAGAGGGATTAATGTAAATGTGAGGTATTCTTAATTTATTTAAATATCTATCTATCTTTCCATACGAAGTTGAAAAGGGTAAATTATATAGACTTTTATAAAATTATTTGAATACATTACCAATTGCTTCTGGGGAGTGAATAGTCTGATCCTTTAATACACGTTTACTAAAAAAAAAATTCCGTAATTTTTTTTTAAAGTTTTAATGTTAACATTTTATCCACCTTATTGTTTCCATAGTAATACTTAACTCTTAATTTGCATTAATTAATTTCCATATTGATTGTTAGTGCTTGATTTATTTGTTCTTTTAGAATTTGTATAATATTTGACTTTTCCACCGACGGATTATCCTTAAAATCTCTAGTCAAATTATAAAATTTTAAATAGAGATCAGAAAGATTAGCAAATTTATTTTTGAATTCTTGACTAGCAATTTTCATCCAGTAACCTCTAACTACCGCCTTATATGTACACCAAAGTATATCGACCTCGATACCTTCGGTAGTATTTTCTTTGAAAAAGAGTTTAGACATATTTTTAATATATTCTCTATTTGACTTAGAATAAATTAACTTTGGACTTAACTTCCAGGGCGGTGATATTTGCTTTCCTTTCTCCTCCCAATCTATAATTAAAATATCATGATCTGACCAGGTGTTTTTTGAATGATACACAAATTAGTTATTTTTATTAAACTTAAATCCCCCATACACGTCAATTATTGCTGAAGTACCATGAGCACTTGACTTGTTAGTAAAGTCAAGTTTATTAGGATGCATAAGCCGCCAACAATCATAAATGTAATTTCTCTTTATCAATCTATTTAAAAGAGCAGCTTGTTTGGTATAGGATTTACTATGTTTAATATTTTAGAGAAAAATTTGACAGGTGATTTGTTCAGTAGATAGACATTTACTAAGGTAAAAAGTTTATCATTTATTTGGCATACCAAAATTATAAACCTCCCTTCCATGTCAATATATTGAAAAAGACATTTAAAATGTATTGAATTGGATTGAATTAGATAATTATTGCTACTCCACATTTCTTTTTGACCTTAAGGGAGGCACTTAAGACCAGTGGAAACTTGCTATATTTCCAGCATCATACATCCTCTGGTCTCCAGTGTGTCTTCTGGACAAAACCAACAAGAAACTTCTCTCTTATCATCTTATTATAAACAAAGCCTCTTTCATATGGTGTATTTAATCCTTGTACTTTGACTGATATAAGTTTAACCATTAAACCAGAAATCCATAATCTAAACACATAACTAATTTGGCTAGTCATCACACACACACATTCATACCAGAGCAAAAAAATAAAAAATCTAAAGAACCCCCTTACATCTGAGTGTACCTAAAATTATGTACATTGACAGGGACATTATCTCACTAAAGTCCATGTCCATTAGGCACTACTCTGTGCCCAATATCTGAGCACTTCTTAGGTACTCAAAGAGATGAGACTATCTAAGCCATCAATATATTATATAGTTAACAACTTAAGCGGAAAGAAAAAAAGAGAGAGAAAGAGAAAGAAAAAAAAAAACTTTAAAAGTCATCCTTAATTCATTAAGCTTAACATATATCATCAATATAATCTTCCTTATCTTTTGTAAATGTTAATTGTAAAAGTTTCTCCTTGATATGTATCTATTATTACTCTCCCTTGTATTTATGTGTTTATAAAGAAGAGGAGAAAAAAAAACATCAATTAGTGATGAAGTTTTAGAAAGTTTTTAAGAGTTTTAAAAAAGTTTAAAAAAGTATGAAAAAGTTCAGAAAAAAAGTGTAAAAAAGTTTATTTTTAAAAAGAATACGTTATTTAGTTGAAGTTCATTTTAAGCTTTCACCATGCTTAGAAGGGTTAGTGCCGAGGAGGCATATAATATATTAGTGACCGACTCAGGAGGCAACCGACAAAGTTTTGTCTTTTAGATATTTATTATTTAAAAATATAAACATAGACATATAAAATCCATTACAATAATTTATAGCAGAGTTTATAAGATTAAACTGAATGCTTGAAAATATAATTAATAGATTAACATACCCTCCTGAACATGTCATCATGTCAGCCTCTCTGTCCTTTTAAGATATAGCAGCGTCTGTCTCCAAATCTCTCCTCTGTCTGTGCCTTAACATTTAAAAGTACACCTATTTATACCTTGGGTGTCTTCATTTTAGAGTTACCGTAGTTCATATATGAAAAAGTTACTTCTTTTACTTTTATTCATTTTAGGACCTCCCTTAACTTGGCAAAAATGCAAGGCTATAACTAAAGGGTGTACACGTCATGGAAATTTCCCTGACAGGTCAAGATGGCATCTCAAAGTCTGAACATCTTTATCTACTTAGGGTTACCGCAGTATATTATGTACTGAAAGAGTCGTAGCATAGCCTTGAAACTTGTTTATGCATTATTGTTATTGGATTTTGTCTGGGACAAAATGGCGTAAACATATTATGCACAAAAGTTAAGTAAGAGGTTATTGCTTAAAGAAACATGTATGAAAAACAATACGTTCCATTTCTAACACTTTGTCAGTTTTGCAATATCTCTTAAAGACAAAGTACACAGTTTGAATACAATATTTCCATTTTAAAACTTGTAATATTTGTATTTGCCCATAATACCTTCTGAGTATATATGAATAGCATACCCCTCCAAAAAATGCTATTTTGTTTTGGGACTGTTGTCTGCTTTCTGCCAGCATGAACTGATGGCTCTGAAATACAGAGACAAAAAGGATGTGTTCATCCTGACTACCATGCACAGTGAACACACGCGCAGGGTCGCCGTTTGTGGCAGACAGGAAACAAGATGGCTGCCTGTCTGCATTAAGCAATACAATAAACACATATGGGGAGTTGACCTGTCTGATCAACTGCAGCAGCCATATCTGATAATGAGAAAGACCAGGGCCTTGTATAAGAAAGTGGGCATTTATTTAATGCAAATGGCTATTTACAATGCATTCATCCTTTTCAAAAAGGCAAATACTCGGCTAAAATGTATTTTTCGTACTATTAAGTTTCAGCTAATTTCTTTGCTGCTCACTGTGTGCCACAGTGGGAAGCCATCAGCAGGGCCTAGCAGCAGAGGTATTCAGACAGCTCACTTCTGCTTTCGGATACCATCAACAACCAAAAAAAAGACATCCCCGAAAAGTTGCAGGGTGTTTTACCAGAGGGGCATTCGAACTGAGACTAGTTTCTACTGCCCTGATTGTCCCTCTCAGCCCGGCCTTTGTATTGGGAACTGCTTGAAAGTATTTCATACTCGGGGCTAATACATTCTAAATACTATTAATATTTTTGTTGTAGTTCTTCTGTTATTTGACCACTGAATATATATATATACATATATAGTTTTTTTTTTACTTGCATTTAGTTAATTGGGGTGGATGATAGTTTATGGGAAATTGGGAAGTTTAGTGCGTATGCTAGGGGTCAAAATAGAAATAAAAAAATCCACACAAAAAAAAATAATATAACATTGTTTTGTTAAAGTTCTTGTGTAAAAAGTTCAAAATGCTTAGGAAGTTCAGTGCCGAGGAGGCTTTATGAGTTCTGACAGCAGATTCAGAGGTGACAGACAGTGCCTCAGAGATTGACCAAAACGGGACATGGACCCAGCGTAAAAATTAAAAGCTTTAAAAAGACTGAAATGGCAGAGTTTCAAATTTGCCCCTTCAACATCTACATATACCTGGAAAAGGTACGCGTGGGGGCCACTTCATATGTCACATAGTTGAGTGACATATGAAGCATTATACTGCCGGAGAACACCTTAGGATTGTAAACTATACAGTTAAATCTCAAAGTGTGTGTCAAAAAGGCAAATAAAATGCTTACTACTAGTAAACTTGGTATTAACTAGCAAAAAAATGATCCAACCCTAGGGTTCAAAATGGGCCTTTTGAAATACCCTTGTTTTACTCAGAAGAGTTAGCTGAGCATAATTAGGGGTGTTTGATCATAGTGGAACATATCAAATATACATAATGCCCAGCACAAATGTAATGCTTAAGTAACAAATGCTGGAAATATTTTTTTACCACAATCTTTGACATATAATGGTGAACAAATGGCAACATGTTAAGGCACGATATATGCAATATGAGATACCCAGGAGCGTCTACTTTCACAAATGGTAGGCCTTTGTGCGGTTTTTGAAACAGTCAAACTACTATAATGCCCCAACTTGAAACATAGGCCCTTCAGATATATTTCTCAAAATTATACGATTAATACCTGAAATGGTCAGGTCTCCTATATGGCACTGTAGCGTCACGAAATAGTGTCAAAGGCATACATTGGGGGTATTGTTTTATTTAGAAGAGTTAGCTGAGTATAATTTGGGGGTGTCTTGCCTCTTATATGTCATTGTAGCTTCCCAAAATAGTGGCAAAGACATACAATGGGAGTATTGTACTCAGTAGATGTAGCTGAACACAATATGGGATTTTGACCAGTAATAGCACACAGCAGCTTTAAAAAAAATACACATTAAAAAAACCTTGTTATATGTGTGCATGTCAAAAAACAGAAAAAACACAATTTTACTACAATATTTAGCAGAGATTGGTGGGGAAATGGCTATGAAAAAAGTGTCAAAATACCCTTAGATAAATAGCCTGTGATGTCTACTTTATATAAATATATACTTTTGTGTTGCAATTTTGTTTTTTGTGACGGCTATTAAACTTACAAGTTAAACATACCAACTTCTAAAATTGTTTCACATTGAAATTTTACATTACTCCTTGTATTTTGTGACCTGTAACTTTTAAAATAAGCTTAAAGGGACACTATAGTCACCTGAACAACTTCAGCTTAATGAGGTTGTTTAGGTGAGTGCTACAGCTACCCGGAGCCTTTTTCTTGTAAGCACTGTATTTTCTGAGAAAATGCAGTGTTTACATTGGAAGCTTGGAACACCTCTTGTTGCAGTCAATCAGACGGCCACCAGAGGGACTTACGAGTTCAGAGGCCCTAAAAAGGCCTCTCGTCCGATGCATTCTGGGTGAATGCATCAGACGGGCTATCAGCACACAAAGCACTGTGAACGCGCTTTGTGTGCTGACAGCCTGTCAGCACTGCTGTGGGCGTGGCTTCAGCTGACAGCTGAAGCCCGAACCCACAGGGATGCTGTCTGGCCACAATAGTGGTTGAAGGGGGGGACCTACTCTCCTCCCCCCCCCGGCCCCCACCCCTGAGCGGTGGGTGGGGGCCCTAAAAATAAGGGGGGCACATACTGCCCCCCCGGCCCCCACCCCTGTGCGGCGGGTGGGGGCCCTAAAATAATAAATAAGGGGGGGGGACATACTGCCCCCCCCCGGCCCCCACCCCTGTGCGGCGGGTGGGGGCCCTAAAATTATCAATAAGGGGGGACCTATTGTCCCCCCCGGCCCCCACCCCTGAGCGGCGGGTGGGGGCCCTAAAATTATCAATAAGGGGGGACCTATTGTCCCCCCCGGCCCCCACCCCTGTGCGGTGGGTGGGGGCCCTAAAATAATAAATAAGGGGGGGGGACATACTGCCCCCCCCGGCCCCCACCCCTGTGCGGCGGGTGGGGGCCCTAAAATTATCAATAAGGGGGACCTATTGTCCCCCCCGGCCCCCACCCCTGAGCGGCGGGTGGGGGCCCTAAAATTATCAATAAGGGGGGACCTATTGTCCCCCCCGGCCCCCACCGCTGTGCGGCGGGTGGGGGCCCTAAAATAATAAATAAGGGGGGGGGGACATACTGCCCCCCCCCGGCCCCCACCCCTGTGCGGCGGGTGGGGGCCCTAAAATTATCAATAAGGGGGGACCTATTGTCCCCCCCGGCCCCCACCCCTGTGCGGCGGGTGGGGGCCCTAAAATTATCAATAAGGGGGGACCTATTGTCCCCCCCGGCCCCCACCCCTGTGCGGTGGGTGGGGGCCCTAAAATAATAAATAAGGGGGGGGGACATACTGCCCCCCCCGGCCCCCACCCCTGTGCGGCGGGTGGGGGCCCTAAAATTATCAATAAGGGGGACCTATTGTCCCCCCCGGCCCCCACCCCTGAGCGGCGGGTGGGGGCCCTAAAATTATCAATAAGGGGGGACCTATTGTCCCCCCCGGCCCCCACCGCTGTGCGGCGGGTGGGGGCCCTAAAATAATAAATAAGGGGGGGGGGACATACTGCCCCCCCCCGGCCCCCACCCCTGTGCGGCGGGTGGGGGCCCTAAAATTATCAATAAGGGGGGACCTATTGTCCCCCCCGGCCCCCACCCCTGTGCGGCGGGTGGGGGCCCTAAAATTATCAATAAGGGGGGACCTATTGTCCCCTCCGGCCCCCACCCCTGAGCGGTGGGTGGGGGGACCCTAGTTAACCCTCCCCCCCCCAAAAAAAACTTATCTCCCTACCTACCCCCCTCACCCTAAAAATAATGAGGGGGGACCCTTTAACTAAAAACCTGTAAAGAAAAAAAAATAAGATAAAAACAACTTACCATTCGATGTTTTCTTTCTTCTAAAATCTTCTTTCTTCAGCCCCAAAAAAGGCCAAATAAAAAGCCATAATAACCGACGCAATAAAAAAAAAAAAAAAAAAACCCGAGCGCAAAAAAAAAAAATCCATCTTCACCCATGGAGGGCTCCGCGCAGACTGAGCTCCGCAGGGCGGGGGAAGGCTTATAAAGCCTTGCCCCGCCCTGCAATTAGGCTAAGAACACTCTGATTGGTGGGTTTAAGCCAATCAGAGTGCTCTTTGTCATTTTACAAGCGTGGGAAAATACATATTATGCACTTTGAAAAACAAGACACATAAATGAATTTATTTTGAATTACTTTTCCTAAGCTGGACATATTATGCACACGGTATTATTGCCAAAATAAATAGTATAATAGAATAAAATAGTTTTTTAAATGTTTTTTTAATTTTTAATTTTTTTTTAATAATAAATTAGATTTTATATATGTCACATCAAATTAAAGCCAATTTTGTCCTTTAAAAAACAATATATAATATGTGTTGATGCAATAAATGAGAGAGATACAAATTGCAGTTGAACACAAATAGCAAAAAATGCAAAAATAGCTTGTGTCCTTAAGGGTATGTTCAGCTTCTGAAGCTGCATCCTTAAGGGGTTAACAATATAATATTTTAACAATGTCAGCATACTCAAAGAAAGCTGGCCATTCCTTCTATATTCTGTTTTCTACTTTAATAATTTTTTTAGGGTTATATTTTCTGTCCAGGTAGGACAGATTAGGTTCATTAGGCAATTGTTTGGCTTATTCCAATTACCCGATTACCCTTAATTACCCACTTACCTATATTTTGCTTATTTTTGCCCTCAAATTTCTTTCATCAATATAACCATTTTAAAGATGTTGGCCATTTTGCAGCTGAGCTTGGTGTGGACAGGTGCCAGGGACCAGATTTTTTTGTTAAACTATTTTTTTTAAAATGGTCTAACAAGTTAAGGTTGGATGGCGCCTATGCGCTCCAGCCCCTAAAACAACTTCATTGATATGAAGTTGCTTTAAGGGTGGATAGTCCATTTAATTTATGTTAATTAAATTGTTTATTTTTAAACACATTTTAATCTTTGATGAATCTATCCACGTCCCTTGAGATTGCACTTCCATACAACAGACTGGAATTTCAATTTTAGTTCTGGTGTAAAGATAGTGAACATGGGTTATAGGAAACTTCCAATTTAGGCCAATACTACTCACAGTTGATCAAACAACCGATAGTTGTGTTGTGTTAGTTACCTGTAGTTGCAGGGATCAAACTAATTTACTTTTTTTAAAGGTAAACAATAGAACTTCAGAAAATAAGATCAAAACTGATGGTGTATAGTTGTCAGTTTTTTTTAGCTGCTTGAAACTTTAATCTAGTGATTTTGCTCTGTGTTATTTTTCTTCAAGTCAGAATCCCTATCGCTCTTGTGTCTGCATGCCATTTGTATCTGTTATGACATTGTGACCATTTACATCCGGCCACAAAATATCTGGAGTCCGTTGTGCATCTGTATCTCACAAGATTCCTTGTCTTCAGACGTCCGCACCATCTCGAATGCAGCATATGACCAACAATAGTGTCTTTATACCACTGGTTAAGCCATTATCAAAACAGTGTTTCCAAAAATAAACCAGTGCTTCAAACGTCTGTTATTATAGATCTCTGTCAAAGATTATTTATCATAAGCAGTATGCTTTAATGTCACATAGCACAGTATTACTTGCAAATGAAAGTACAGTATCATAAGTAAACATTTAAAAATCTCGATGAAAACAATGTCTGTTAAAAAGATATCTGTCAATACCTGCTTCTCCTCTATTTTAGCAGTGAGCCCCTGCTGACTGATTAGCTTAATGCAGGTCTCAAACTGAGTGCTGCACACATATATGAGAATCAGCGTGTTTAAACCTCTATATCAACCATGATCATGTGATGTCATCAAGTATTCCCGCAATGTAAGGAAGCATGCATGCCCCTCCCAGTCTGATCTCACGTTGAGCAAATCTTTGACTGGAAAAAAATGTTCAGATTCATGGAAGTAACAAAAACAAAAAGGATTCGGGATTGGTCTACCATATATGATATAGGTCGCTTATTTGGATAGCGACCTAGGGAGGCTGTAACACTTCTTTATAAGCTAAGTATTGTTGCTTTTTATATTTAATTTTCTGTATATTGTTTGAGATATATCTGTTGGCTCATGGGAGTAACAGTCTGCAGCATTTTTAAGACAGACACCCCTGTAATGCCCGTGGAAGTTTAATTAATTTGGATTGAATGCTCAGGCATAAAATGTAAAGTAAGAAATAAAAACTGTTCAAATTAAAATAAATACATTTTTTGGGATTGTGCAAAACCTCCAAAGTGACAGTTCATCCATAAGACTGCTTGAACAGAAATATCATTGCAAATTATTTCATATATGAGATATTTACAGTAGAAACAATCACTTTAGGACCCAGAGGCAATTCATTGTACTGAAAAGCATGTGAAAACCATATTCCACTCTCCTTCAAAAAAATACAAAGATTTAAACAAATGAATGAGAAGGCAAAGCAAATGTTTATATGCATTCCTTTCTTGCCTTGCTAAACCAGGCTGTTTGACCGGTCCAACTAGAGCTTAAGTTCCTGAAAGAGATTTCGAATTACATTTAGTTAAACAATTAAGATTTAATAGTTTTTTTTTAAAAAGGAATAACATTTTAAAACAGTATCCACTGCAAGTTATTTTTATGGTAGAAAGGGACTGCAGATCTCAAAAGAAAACATACAGGAAAAAAACATTTTCTTTATGTTATGCATAAAGGATTGTAATCAGATATCTCACGTAAAAAGAATTCCCAGCAACAGGTAGAAACAGGTCTAGTGATAGAAATCAAAATGTGTTTTTCAAGAGTGAGTGCATGTTCCCATACATATAAGGACAACAAGTCAACATGTTTCATTACTTTGTGACTCAGATGTTCCTCTAAAGTTTACATTGAGTGGCATTGTTGTCTATATACTTTGTTTTATCAATCTTATCCAATAGTTCCTTCTTTAGAACTTCAGATTTCCTTCTGTTTGTCCATTAGGGCCTCTTGAAAAACAGTCTTTTGCCCTTCTCTCTTCTACCTCTGCTATCTACCACATTGCAGCATCATTTGGTTCCCAACACCATGTAGGTGGTGATGATACTCAGATTTATCTCTTCTCTTGTTAGAGCTTAACATCTTTAAAACTGAAATATTATCTTCCCTATTGCTATTTCCCCGGCAACTGTCCCTCATAAGTAATAATCTTATTATATCCCCAACCAACCAAGTGCAGTCCTCGGTCCTGTATTTGACTTTATTCATTCTTTTTTCCCTCAAATGCAATGTCTCACTCTCCATTCACCCATTTCCCAAACATCTTGCATGAATCCATACATTTCTTACTTATGATATGACAACAATTCTTCAATCTTATCATCAGAATTCGTCATAATTGATTGACTCAACACCTATCTATAGAAAATGATGCCGTCTGGCTCATCTTCTTTATAATCATTTATTTTGTGCTGAACTACTCTGAAAAGCCCTCTACGGGCTCCCATTCAGTTGAGTATAGAATGTGAATCCTGAACACCACTTACAAAGGCCTCTTCATATCTGCTCATTCTTAAGTACACCTTTATTCTCCCTTTCCATTGTTCTCACAATGTAGGCTTCCCTACCTCAATCTCCTGTTCACAATTTTTTTTTCATAAGCTGCCACATTTCATTGGAATTCACTAACACATGGGCTCTGGATGTCCTCCTCCTTCCTTCCTCATCTTCTTATACCCCTTAAAAAGAGCTCATCACTTTAAAGGGTCACTCCAAACTACTTCAGCTTGCTGTGGCTCCTCTGAATCAGTCAACTAGAAGCTTTGTTTCCAGACTGGCTTTGTCATTACTAGTGAAAAACGAAAAAGCTATTCATACTAGAGCTGGTTATAAGCTTTAAAAAACATGAGTATGACTATCCTTGTTTTTTAATTATAACTTTTTTGGAATATACTGCACCATTAATTTTTCTCTGATTCCAAGATTTATTGGGTCTGGTACTTTCATAGAAGAATCCTTCAGACAAGATTGCGGTTGTTCCTCTGGCAAGTTTGCACTAGGACATTATTTTGGACCTTTATCCGTTGATATTTATTCATTGTTACACAAATGTATTATGGTCTTCTATTTATATTATTTTTTATATTTATCTCTGCTATTTTACTCATATATTGTCCATACTTCTGTGGTGCAAGATTTATGTGAAAGCATAATAAAGTTATTTTGAAAAGGGTGGGAAGGACATGCAGGAAAATCAAATCAGTAAATAGGTAGACCCAGTTATATCTTCACACATGTGAAGTGTGTTCACAGTGATTCTCTAACCACAGAGATTTATTGTAAGCAGAATAAGGCAGTGCTGCACCCAATATAAGGAAATATGTTAGGGGTTAGGAATGGTTGTTTTAAGTTTCAGTTTTGAAAAATAGTAAATGCGTTTATCATATGCTTTAAAATATGCATTAGGTAACCTAAAGTTTCCCTTTAAAGAGCCTTACAAATTTCTGCAGCACCCCAACATATTTAGTTCCATAACATTCACAATACCTTCCTCATCAATACACCGTGTGCATTGATTGGGAGACCGTGGCTTCTGGATCTGTGCCCTCCTGATTGGCGTTCAAGGACAGGAAAATAGTTATGGGCAGTTCCACGTTTGTGGTGTCCCTCCTTTTGTGTTAAAAATATGCAATGCATCATTTTTGGCCACATGGGTTCCATGTCATTCCTACAACCTCATTCCCACACTTTTTGGGGGTCACAGGAATGATGTGGATCAATCAGAATGTTCCTTAGTGTTTAACCCCTTAAGGATGGAGGCAATTGTACACATTCTGATTAAAACAAAATGCAAACAAAATCTTTAATTTGTGCTACATGTCTGTTCAACCATAATTCACCTTTCATATTACGTGCACCCACACTTATACATAATTTTGTTCAGGAGAAACAGGGCTTCCATTTCACATTACATATTTAGATGAAAACATAATATAATATTAATAAAATCTAAAAAAATGTGTAAGAAATTAAGACATGTTATTTTCTTGGTTCTGCACAGCATTCTAACTGTTATAATACTGTTAGCACTTACTGTAATAAAATACACATCTTTGTATTTAGAGAGGTCTCAAGAGGGGTTGATGGTGAGAGGGGGTGATGCTGAGGGTGGGGGGTTGATGGTGAGGGGGGTGATGGTGAGGGGGTGATGGTGAGGGGGTGATAGTGAGGGGGGGTGATGCTGAAGGGGTGATGCTGAGTGGGGGGTGATGCTTAGGGGGGGTGATGCGGAATGGGGTTGTTTGTGAGGGAGTGATATGAGGGGGAGAGGGAACTACATAGCTTAATTTAACCCTGGTGGTCCGGTGGCCATTACTTCCAGTCTGCAGCTCCGCAGAGCTGCAGACCATGTATCTCACAAGACCTGTCAGAGCATTGCCGTGGTAACCCGCGGCAACTCTCTGATTGGCCAGTTTTCGCGAGACACATGGTCTGCAGCTCACTAATATGCAAATTAGTTTAACAAAAAAGAAACATTTTTGCCTCATTCCATTTTAAACCTGGATTCCTTTGAGTCTGTATTTGCTGTATACAACAGCTTTGAAACACCACTTAGGAAAAGATGCAAAGCCAGTGAACCACTCACGGACAGCTGTTTCCTTTTTAATGTAAATCATAAGCATGAGATTGGTTACTGGTTTGCTATTGAGGCTTGGTAGTGCTTGGGAAGCAAAAACCAAAAAGGTTATGGTGGGGGGAAAATTGTGATTGAAACCCCCTTCCACCGGAAGTCTGTGGATAGTTAATACAATGTTGAACAAAAATGTACACACCAGTCAAGCCATAAGACTTGCTTTTCCCACATAAATCACAAAATTGCAGTGATGTTACTACCGCAAAGGATTATGGGTGGGCATATGCAAATTAGTTTAACAAAGAATCAAATTTTATATATATATATATATATATATATATATGTTTTATATATATATACTGCAGGCAGCTTGCTTGGGGATCGAGGAGGGCGTTAACTCTAGCTATGCTGGGGAGGCGTTAAACCTCCAGGCGTTCTATGCCACTTTGGGTGGTAAAGCCGGGCTTTTCCAGGATGATATAGAACGCTTTTTAAACAAAGTTTTGGCACTATCGTCGTCGCCTTCTTGTACATTCCAGTCTGGTTCCCAGTAAGTGCGTTATTTTCTAATTTATTCTGATTTTCTGGTATTGACATTGACCTGTTTACTAACTCTGTGTTTTCTATATTCCTGAATTTGACTTGTTTACTCAAATTTCCATATATCTGTTCATCTGACCATGGCTTGTTAACATTTATGATTATTCTCTCTACCTTGCATTTAGCCTTGCTATGGACCGGTAATACACTTGATACTTTCATTAGCTACTGATCCTATTTTAAAAATGGTACATGGCCAGTGATTGGTTGGCAGTAGCAGTGGCAGTAGCAATATTGTGTTGTTTGATATATAAATGTATTAGAGAGAGGTCTAACCAATTCTAGCTTATTTGACCGACAAGAATGGTTCTCCAATTTCCTGCCTCCTGCTTCTTGTTCTCTACTTTCGTCTCAGTCTTCATACTCACAGAAACAGTACTTAGACTTTGTTCAGTATTTGAGTTATCAAAAATGGTTATGGAACGGTTAGCCAGTACTTACAAGAAAAGCATATTAGTTAATGGCCAGAGACTTGCAGGGGGACTTAGTACACCCGTCATGAGAAACATACTCCCATATTAACCCTGAACACTTCATATTTTGCTCATAGAGTTTATGAGGTAGACAAACTGAAAATCCAGCCAATTTTTTGTTCGCTTTCTAGCATGAGAAAACTGTATTTCAAAACTCCTATTCATCTCTGTGCTAAACTGTTATATACTCCTAATACTCTTTGGAATGTTTTCCTAATCCTTCATTAAGCATGCTCAATCTGTCTAGTTCTCATTTATCGGAACCTTTCAGAAATGCAATGGATAGTGAAAAAAGCACAGCTCTATGGTATCATACGGACAACTACAAAATAGTTTTACATTCCATAACCTACACATTACCAGAAAATCTTCGTTATTTGACTTATAAAAAATAGAGTGGCAAAAATGTGTTTCTTGTAATCTTGTAAGGTCCGATAAGTGGCTTTTGTGGTGCAAAGAACCTCACCACTGGTTCTTTGAGGGGCCTGCTCGCCAACCTCTTGCCCCAGGACTATGGCCCTTGCAATAGACCTGGCTAAAACACTTCAAAAAGACAGAGTCCACCCTGGAGCTTGTTAACACCTATTAACAACTTGGAACGGTTCTCACTGAAGCGTTCTAATTGTTCGTCTGGATGGCTGCAATTCCTATGGACAACTACGAGGTGGCGGCCATCTTGTTCGCATGAACACAAGCAGTGGTGTTTGGGCATGAATCTCATGGAACTAAAATCGGACACAGAAAGTCCCGAACACGGCTGAACTTCTATCATCACCTGCATTCGGTTCTATACAACTTAGAAGGGCACTGTTAGGTGAAATAGTTTGTCTGGATGAGGGGAACAAGCTCAAGGGTAAGACTCTGTTCGGAAGTTTGTTCGTTTATAAACTACCGAACTAGACCGACCGCAAACCCGGATTCTCTGGAACTGTTTTGGGCATGGGACGATGCCTGCGGTTGGTCGAAATAAATGACTTCCAGGAAATTCCTGAACCCCTGAATTGATCTGGGTGATTTTTGGATATGTTGGTCACCCTGATTATTGATATCAGGGGATGTAACTTTTGTGGGGTTTTATGTGTTTTTGGGGTACTTTTGGGGTGTTTGGGAAAAAGTGTGTTTTTCCGTACTTAGAGATAATTTGATTAGATTAGAACAGTTCCTGATCCAATTATCTTCCAGGCTCAGAGAAGGGATTATCCGTTTATGTATTGGAGTGCCCTGGATCCAATACAGAGCCAATTTGATTGTGTATTTGTTTTTACTGTGATTTACTCTCAGGTCCAGGGGGGGGGGGGTGCCCCTTGCATGGGGAATGTCATAAAAGGCCATGTGTAGTCCCATTAAAGTCAGTTCACATCACCCTCAACACACAGCCTCATCTCGTGATTGTAGGGAACAGCTATACCAGCTATACCAGCTATACCTGCTTTGGATTGCTATACTGGATATGATCACTAGCTCTTGTACGAGATACACAGCTATACCTGCTAGACTCTCTGGAGTAGAAGAGGTCCCAGCCAAGCTGCGGCGGCTAAGGTGCTTATGGTGTCCGGTGCGGTGCTTATAGTACTCCAAGATACTACGAACCAGCGATTGGCAGAGGCACCCAGTCCGGGTGCCAGGCGGTCCGTCACAGTTTTATTTCTTACTCTTCCCACGTGATTAAGTGAGGGACTATTATACTGGGCAGTAGAAGTGCATTGCTCCCACCACATCTCCCTATTACCTTCTCCAGTAAGATGGAGGGGAGATATATAATAGAGGGGCAAATGCCCCCACCGCAGACCATAGAGCCCTTTATGAATAGACACAATGCATGTGTTTTTGTTTTGTTCAAATAAATATTGTTTTCCTTCTATATCAATATTGTTAAATTTACAGTTGTGCTTTCCCAAAAAGATAAGCAACCTTCATATCATATTACGTTGGGTATCTAGCCTTAGGACTGACACAGTTAATCAACACCTGGATATCACATTGATCATTGCCTATGCCTTTAATTAGAGGGACATTCACTATAAAATACCCACTTATATACTAGCTTCTCACATGTAAATACAGTTTGGAAACAATCTTTCTATCAGCGTAGGATAACCACAAGATCAGATATAAAACACTCTTTCACATAGATAAAAGGCATTGGCAAGCTTGCCTTCCTCTACCACACTTAGCTTTGCAAATCGAGCCATTTCCGACTGATGACTATACCATGGTAGATGTAAAGCATGCACAACTAACAAGAATGCAGTGGAACTATGTTTGGGTTTGCATAATCATAGCACACATCTATCATAGTACATGATGCACATTTTACTTCTGGGAGTTTCTACGTATCTTCCCTATTCTTCAATATATTGTATTTGGAGACACTCAAATGCAAAGGTTATGGTGCAGTGGTGCACTAATAAGTAACATCATCTTTTCCTGTTGTAGTCTACAGCTATATATATATATATATATATATATATATATATATATATATATATATATATATATATATATATATATGTGTGTGTGTGTGTGTGGTTTTAAAACGATACTATAGTGCTAGGAACACAGAGTTGTATCCCTAGCACTATAGCTCCCTCTGTGTATTACAACTATGGTGTAAACAGTGGGGCATCACATATTGCCACATAATGGCCCTATAGTGACAACTTATAGATAGTGAAAAAAGTGATAAGTGCTCTCTATCCAATAAAGCAGCTATTCACCAGCAAGGAGCTCCTTTTACCTTGTGAACAATCGAACAAAACAAGCTAGTAAATTAGGTGGACAGCGCTAAGAATTATTATAATAAAATCATACATACACAGGTTGCTGCAGATTTCGCAATTATGTGTCTTACTCTTAAAAAAAAAAAGGAAATAAAAGTACAATGATAGTGCAGTATGTTATGAATGATATGGTGATAAAGATATATTCCAAAGGGGCACTCACGTTTTCCAGAGCTTAAAAAGCTCTATTTTAGGAGCCTGGATGGAACAATCCCCGTCTAAGGATTTCTTTTTGCTGGTATCAGACTCCCAAGGTAGAGCGGTTCATCATATAAAAAAAAATAAGGATGTATACCAATGGTACAGTACGTATGTAAAAGTAGGATAAGTAAATAATATTTGACCTACTTACATTTGCTAGAGCAATGACCTTCTCTAGTGTATGGAGCTTTAGGTGGAACAATCCCCACCTAGGGATATATGTAGATCCGGAACAGCAGAATGATGGTGAGAGTATAAGGAGCTCAAGAGTGACTGGGTATTTAAAAAGAATCTTTATTAATAAACAGAATGAATAAAACTATTTAAAAGTGAACTATATAGTAAAAAGAACTATAAATAAAACCAGTCCTTCTAGGCAATCCTTAATCTCCACTTGACATGTTTTGCTTACAGCTTTCTCAAAAGTGAATGTGTGCTCTTCAGGTCAGTTGATGTTTAAATAGTCTCTTAATTTCTCTATTCAGTTCTGGTGTGTATAGTCTGTAATTTGGGTTCCAGGTGTACACAGTGGGGCATCACATATTGCCACATAATGGCCCTATAGTGACAATTGATAACCTGCCACTAGCACAGTTTCACAAGTACAATATTTAGCCTAGATGTATATCTACCTTAAGGTGAGGACAGTTTGGAGATGATACTTAAGTTTAATATCTCCCTAGTTCTAAATCATAACACACTCAAAATTAGAACATAGACATTTATTGTTAGCAGTAAAATAACTATTTTATTTTCCCTTTCTATGAAGACTGCTTGTAAAAAAATATGAGAACATAAAGGTAGGACTAAGAGAGGTTAAACAGATCTAGACAATATTATATTAAAGATAGCAAAGAAACAGTCAGCCTCATGGGATCAAACATAAATCTATACACAATGCTGAAATGAGTATGTTTTCAAACTACAGAAGGTCCTACTCCTATTCTGTGTTAGCCCTTCCAAGACAGATTAATTGTGAGGATTGTTTTAATGAGAAAGCTTTTACCCAATCCTAATCCCAATCTCAGTCTTCAACAGGTTAAGAAGCTCAAAAGTCACAAGATGTATTGATGACAAAAGTATCAGAAAATACCGCCTTAGGGCGCACCGGCCCGGGGGCGCAAAAGTCCGGGTGACCCCTCTCCTGCCGGTCACCTTGTAGCGTGGCCGAGCGCCTACCTGCAGTGCCGCGGACTGTGTGGAGGGGGCGGGGATATGAACACGTCATATTCCTGCTCCCTCTGTAGCACACAGCGCGGCTGGTGCCCAGCAGGGGCGGAGCTACTGCCCGCCACCTTCACGTCAGCATGGGAGGAAGTCCTCCCAGGAAGACTGGAGCATGAGAAGGCAGAGAGGAGGGGGGCTGGGCAGGACCAGCTCCTCCAACTCCCAACTACCTCAGGCAGCACTTTGGATCCCTGTAAACCACCCTCCTGAACCTGTCTGCCAGTGTGTCAGTGTGTATATATGTCTGTCTGTCAGTGTGTCAGTGTGTATATATATCTGTCTGTCAGTGTGTCAGTGTGTGTATATGTCTGTCTGTCAGTGTGCCAGTGTGTATATATGTCTGTCAGTGTGTCAGTGTGTGTATATGTCTGTCTGTCAGTGTGTCAGTGTGTGTATATGTCTGCCTGTCAGTGTGTCTGTGTGTATATGTATGTCTGTCAGTGTGTGTATATGTCTGTATGTCAGTGTCTCTGTGTGTGTATATGTCTGTCTGTCAGTGTGTGTATATGTCTGTCTGTCAGTGTGTCTGTGTGTGTATATGTCTGTCTGTCAGTGTGTGTATATGTCTGTCTGTCAGTGTGTCAGTGTGTATATATGTCTCTGTCAGTGTGTCAGTGTGTGTATATGTCTGTCTGTCTGTGTGTGTATATGTCTGTCTGTCAGTGTGTCAGTGTGTCTGTGTGTGTATATGTCTGTCAGTGTGTCAGTGTGTCTGTGTGTGTATATGTCTGTCTGTGTATATGTCTGTCTGTCAGTGTGTGTATATGTCTGTCTGTCTGTCAGTGTGTGTATATGTCTGTCTGTCAGTCTGTCAGTGTGTGTATATGTCTGTATGTCAGTGTGTGTATATGTCTGTCTGTCAGTGTGACTGTGTGTGTATGTTTGCCTGTCAGTGTGTCAGTGTGTGTATATGTCTGTGTGTCAGTGTGTTTCTGTGTGTATATGTCTGTGTGTCAGTGTGTCTGTGTGTATATGTCTGTCTGTCAGTGTGTCAGTGTGTCTGTGTGTGTATATGGCTGTGTGTCAGTGTGTCTCTGTGTGTATATGTCTGTCTGTCAGTGTGTCAGTGTGTGTATATGTCTGTCTGTCAGTGTGCCAGTGTGTATATATGTCTGTCAGTGTGTCAGTGTGTGTATATGTCTGTCTGTCAGTCTGTCAGTGTGTGTATATGTCTGTATGTCAGTGTGTGTATATGTCTGTCTGTCAGTGTGACTGTGTGTGTATGTTTGCCTGTCAGTGTGTCAGTGTGTATATGTCTGTGTGTCAGTGTGTTTCTGTGTGTATATGTCTGTGTGTCAGTGTTTCTGTGTGTATATGTCTGTCTGTCAGTGTGTCAGTGTGTCAGTGTGTATATATGTCTGTCTGTCAGTGTGTCAGTGTGTATATATATCTGTCTGTCAGTGTGTCAGTGTGTGTATATGTCTGTCTGTCAGTGTGCCAGTGTGTATATATGTCTGTCAGTGTGTCAGTGTGTGTATATGTCTGTCTGTCAGTGTGTCTGTGTGTATATGTATGTCTGTCAGTGTGTGTATTTGTCTGTATGTCAGTGTCTCTGTGTGTGTATATGTCTGTCTGTCAATGTGTGTATATGTCTGTCTGTCAGTGTGTCTGTGTGTGTATATGTCTGTCTGTCAGTGTGTGTATATGTCTGTCTGTCAGTGTGTCAGTGTGTATATATGTCTCTGTCAGTGTGTCAGTGTGTGTATATGTCTGTCTGTCTGTGTGTGTATATGTCTGTCTGTCAGTGTGTCAGTGTGTCTGTGTGTGTATATGTCTGTCAGTGTGTCAGTGTGTCAGTGTGTCTGTGTGTGTATATGTCTGTCTGTGTATATGTCTGTCTGTCAGTGTGTGTATATGTCTGTCTGTCTGTCAGTGTGTGTATATGTCTGTCTGTCAGTGTGTGTATATGTCTGTCTGTCAGTCTGTCAGTGTGTGTATATGTCTGTATGTCAGTGTGTGTATATGTCTGTCTGTCAGTGTGACTGTGTGTTTATGTTTGCCTGTCAGTGTGTCAGTGTGTGTATATGTCTGTGTGTCAGTGTGTTTCTGTGTGTATATGTCTGTGTGTCAGTGTGTCTGTGTGTATATGTCTGTCTGTCAGTGTGTCAGTGTGTCTGTGTGTGTATATGGCTGTGTGTCAGTGTGTCTCTGTGTGTATATGTCTGTCTGTCAGTATGTCAGTGTGTGTGTCTGTCAGTGTGTCTGTGTGTGTATATGTCTGTCTGTCAGTGTGTCTGTGTGTATATGTCTGTATGTCAGTGTGTATGTGTGTGTATATGTCTGTCAGTGTGTCTGTGTGTGTATATTTCTGTCTGTCAGTGTGTCTGTGTGTGTATATGTCTGTCTGTCAGTGTGCCAGTGTGTATATATGTCTGTCTGTCAGTGTGTCAGTGTGTATATATATCTGTCTGCCAGTGTGTCAGTGTGTGTATATGTCTGTCTGTCAGTGTGCCAGTGTGTATATATGTCTGTCAGTGTGTCAGTGTGTGTATATGTCTGTCTGTCAGTGTGTCAGTGTGTGTATATGTCTGCCTGTCAGTGTGTCTGTGTGTATATGTATGTCTGTCAGTGTGTGTATATGTCTGTATGTCAGTGTCTCTGTGTGTGTATATGTCTGTCTGTCAGTGTGTGTATATGTCTGTCTGTCAGTGTGTCTGTGTGTGTATATGTCTGTCTGTCAGTGTGTGTATATGTCTGTCTGTCAGTGTGTCAGTGTGTATATATGTCTCTGTCAGTGTGTCAGTGTGTGTATATGTCTGTCTGTCTGTGTGTGTATATGTCTGTCTGTCAGTGTGTCAGTGTGTCTGTGTGTGTATATGTCTGTCAGTGTGTCAGTGTGTCTGTGTGTGTATATGTCTGCCTGTGTATATGTCTGTCTGTCAGTGTGTGTATATGTCTGTCTGTCTGTCAGTGTGTGTATATGTCTGTCTGTCAGTCTGTCAGTGTGTGTATATGTCTGTATGTCAGTGTGTGTATATGTCTGTCTGTCAGTGTGTCAGTGTGTCTGTGTGTGTATATGTCTGTCAGTGTGTCAGTGTGTCTGTGTGTGTATATGTCTGCCTGTGTATATGTCTGTCTGTCAGTGTGTGTATATGTCTGTCTGTCTGTCAGTGTGTGTATATGTCTGTCTGTCAGTCTGTCAGTGTGTATATATGTCTGTCTGTCAGTGTGTCAGTGTGTATATATATCTGTCTGTCAGTGTGTCAGTGTGTGTATATGTCTGTCTGTCAGTGTGCCAGTGTGTATATATGTCTGTCAGTGTGTCAGTGTGTGTATATGTCTGTCTGTCAGTGTGTCTGTGTGTATATGTATGTCTGTCAGTGTGTGTATTTGTCTGTATGTCAGTGTCTCTGTGTGTGTATATGTCTGTCTGTCAATGTGTGTATATGTCTGTCTGTCAGTGTGTCTGTGTGTGTATATGTCTGTCTGTCAGTGTGTGTATATGTCTGTCTGTCAGTGTGTCAGTGTGTATATATGTCTCTGTCAGTGTGTCAGTGTGTGTATATGTCTGTCTGTCTGTGTGTGTATATGTCTGTCTGTCAGTGTGTCAGTGTGTCTGTGTGTGTATATGTCTGTCAGTGTGTCAGTGTGTCAGTGTGTCTGTGTGTGTATATGTCTGTCTGTGTATATGTCTGTCTGTCAGTGTGTGTATATGTCTGTCTGTCTGTCAGTGTGTGTATATGTCTGTCTGTCAGTGTGTGTATATGTCTGTCTGTCAGTCTGTCAGTGTGTGTATATGTCTGTATGTCAGTGTGTGTATATGTCTGTCTGTCAGTGTGACTGTGTGTTTATGTTTGCCTGTCAGTGTGTCAGTGTGTGTATATGTCTGTGTGTCAGTGTGTTTCTGTGTGTATATGTCTGTGTGTCAGTGTGTCTGTGTGTATATGTCTGTCTGTCAGTGTGTCAGTGTGTCTGTGTGTGTATATGGCTGTGTGTCAGTGTGTCTCTGTGTGTATATGTCTGTCTGTCAGTATGTCAGTGTGTGTGTCTGTCAGTGTGTCTGTGTGTGTATATGTCTGTCTGTCAGTGTGTCTGTGTGTATATGTCTGTATGTCAGTGTGTATGTGTGTGTATATGTCTGTCAGTGTGTCTGTGTGTGTATATTTCTGTCTGTCAGTGTGTCTGTGTGTGTATATGTCTGTCTGTCAGTGTGCCAGTGTGTATATATGTCTGTCTGTCAGTGTGTCAGTGTGTATATATATCTGTCTGCCAGTGTGTCAGTGTGTGTATATGTCTGTCTGTCAGTGTGCCAGTGTGTATATATGTCTGTCAGTGTGTCAGTGTGTGTATATGTCTGTCTGTCAGTGTGTCAGTGTGTGTATATGTCTGCCTGTCAGTGTGTCTGTGTGTATATGTATGTCTGTCAGTGTGTGTATATGTCTGTATGTCAGTGTCTCTGTGTGTGTATATGTCTGTCTGTCAGTGTGTGTATATGTCTGTCTGTCAGTGTGTCTGTGTGTGTATATGTCTGTCTGTCAGTGTGTGTATATGTCTGTCTGTCAGTGTGTCAGTGTGTATATATGTCTCTGTCAGTGTGTCAGTGTGTGTATATGTCTGTCTGTCTGTGTGTGTATATGTCTGTCTGTCAGTGTGTCAGTGTGTCTGTGTGTGTATATGTCTGTCAGTGTGTCAGTGTGTCTGTGTGTGTATATGTCTGCCTGTGTATATGTCTGTCTGTCAGTGTGTGTATATGTCTGTCTGTCTGTCAGTGTGTGTATATGTCTGTCTGTCAGTCTGTCAGTGTGTGTATATGTCTGTATGTCAGTGTGTGTATATGTCTGTCTGTCAGTGTGACTGTGTGTGTATGTTTGCCTGTCAGTGTGTCAGTGTGTGTATATGTCTGTGTGTCAGTGTGTTTCTGTGTGTATATGTCTGTGTGTCAGTGTGTCTGTGTGTATATGTCTGTCTGTCAGTGTGTCAGTGCGTCTGTGTGTGTATATGGCTGTGTGTCAGTGTGTCTCTGTGTGTATATGTCTGTCTGTCAGTGTGTCAGTGTGTGTATATGTCTGTCTGTCAGTGTGCCAGTGTGTATATATGTCTGTCAGTGTGTCAGTGTGTGTATATGTCTGTCTGTCAGTCTGTCAGTGTGTGTATATGTCTGTATGTCAGTGTGTGTATATGTCTGTCTGTCAGTGTGACTGTGTGTGTATGTTTGCCTGTCAGTGTGTCAGTGTGTGTATATGTCTGTGTGTCAGTGTGTTTCTGTGTGTATATGTCTGTGTGTCAGTGTGTCTGTGTGTATATGTCTGTCTGTCAGTGTGTCAGTGTGTCAGTGTGTATATATGTCTGTCTGTCAGTGTGTCAGTGTGTATATATATCTGTCTGTCAGTGTGTCAGTGTGTGTATATGTCTGTCTGTCAGTGTGCCAGTGTGTATATATGTCTGTCAGTGTGTCAGTGTGTGTATATGTCTGTCTGTCAGTGTGTCTGTGTGTATATGTATGTCTGTCAGTGTGTGTATTTGTCTGTATGTCAGTGTCTCTGTGTGTGTATATGTCTGTCTGTCAGTGTGTTTATATGTCTGTCTGTCAGTGTGTCTGTGTGTGTATATGTCTGTCTGTCAGTGTGTGTATATGTCTGTCTGTCAGTGTGCCAGTGTGTATATATGTCTGTCAGTGTGTCAGTGTGTGTATATGTCTGTCTGTCTGTGTGTCAGTGTGTGTATATGTCTGCCTGTCAGTGTGTCTGTGTGTATATGTATGTCTGTCAGTGTGTGTATTTGTCTGTACGTCAGTGTCTCTGTGTGTGTATATGTCTGTCTGTCAGTGTGTGTATATGTCTGTCTGTCAGTGTGTCTGTGTGTGTATATGTCTGTCTGTCAGTGTGTGTATATGTCTGTCTGTCAGTGTGTCAGTGTGTATATATGTCTCTGTCAGTGTGTCAGTGTGTGTATATGTCTGTCTGTCTGTGTGTGTATATGTCTGTCTGTCAGTGTGTCAGTGTGTCTGTGTGTGTATATGTATGTCTGTATGTCAGTGTGTGTATATGTCTGTCTGTCAGTGTGACTGTGTGTGTATGTTTGCCTGTCAGTGTGTCAGTGTGTGTATATGTCTGTGTGTCAGTGTGTTTCTGTGTGTATATGTCTGTGTGTCAGTGTGTCTGTGTGTATATGTCTGTCTCTCAGTGTGTCAGTGTGTCTGTGTGTGTATATGGCTGTGTGTCAGTGTGTCTCTGTGTGTATATGTCTGTCTGTCAGTATGTCAGTGTGTGTGTATATGTCTCTCTGTCAGTGTGTCTGTGTGTGTATATGTCTGTCTGTCAGTGTGTCTGTGTGTATATGTCTGTATGTCAGTGTGTATGTGTGTGTATATGTCTGTCAGCGTGTCTGTGTGTGTATATTTCTGTCTGTCAGTGTGTCTGTGTGTGTATATGTCTGTCTGTCAGTGTGTGTGTGTATCTATATGTCTGTCAGTGTGTGTGTGTGTATGTCTGTCTGTTAGTGTGTCAGTGTGTGTATATGTATGTGTGTCAGTGTGTCTGTGTGTGTATATGTCTGTGTGTTAGTGTGTCTGTGTGTATATGTCTGTATGTCAGTGTATCAGTGTGTCTGTGTGTGTATATGTCTGTGTGTCAGTGTGTGTATATGTCTGTCTGTCAGTGTGTCAGTGTGTCTGTGTGTGTATATGTCTGTCTGTCAGTGTGTCAGTGTGTCTGTGTGTATATGTCTGTCTGTCAGTGTGCCTGTGTGTGCATGTGTCTGTCTGTCAGTGTGTCAGTGTGTCAGTGTGTGTATATGTCTGTCTGTCAGTGTGTCAGTGTGTCTGTGTGTGTATATGTCTGTCTTTCAGTGTGTCTGTGTGTGTATATGTCTGTCTGTCAGTGTTTCAGTGTGTCTGTGTGTGTATATGTCTGTCTGTCAGTGTGTCTGTGTGTGTATATGTCTGTCTGTCAGTGTGTATGTGTGTGTATATGTATGTCTGTCAGTGTGTCTGTGTGTGTGTATATGTCTGTCAGTGTGTCTATGTGTGCATATTTATGTCTGTCAGTGTGTATGTGTGTGTATGTATGTCTGTCAGTGTTTGTGTGTATCTATATGTCGGTCAGTGTGTGTGTGTATGTCTGTCTGTTAGTGTGTCTTTGTGTGTTTGTGTATGTCTATCATTGTGTATGTGTGTATCTGTATGTCTGTCAGTGTGTATCTATGTGTCTGTCAGTGTGTGTTTATCTGTATGTCTGTCAGTGTTTGTGTGTATCTGTGTGTCTGTCTACCTGAATGTGTGTCAGTTTGTGTATATGTGAATCTGCATGTGTGTCAGTGTGTGTATCTTTGTGTATGTGTATCACAGTGTGTGCGTGTGTGGCAGTCTATGTGTATATGTATATGTGCATATATCTCAGCATTCAAACACCAACACTACACACAAATAAACACCTATATCCAAACGTCAACACAACATACAAACACACCCCTGCATTCAAATGTCAACACTACATACAAACACACCTCTGTATCAGACACCAAAATTATATATAAACACACACCTGCGTTCAAAAACCAAAACTACACATAAATGCATGCTTGCATTCAAATGCAAACACTACATACAAACACACCCCTACAATCATACAAACATACTCCATACCATAGGCGTGTGCAGCCTATTGTATAAGGGTGTGCACCCTAAAGCACAAAAACACACGCCGCATATATATATATATATATATATATATATATATATATATATATATATATATACTGCTGTGTGTGTGTGTAGACGCTGTGTGTGTAAGGGCGCTGTGTGTGTGAGGGCGATGTGCATGTGTGTGAGGGCGCTGTGTGTGTGTGAAGGCGCTGTGTGTGAGGGCGATGTGTGTGTGTAAGGGCGATGTATGCGTGTGTAAGGGTGCTTTTAGTGTGTATATGTGAGGGTGATGTGTGTGTGAGGGCGCTGTGTGTGTAAGGGCGCTGTATGTGTGTGTGTAAGGGTGCTGTGTGTGTGTGTGTGTGTGTGTAAGGGTGCTGTTAGTGTGTATATGTGAGGGTGCTGTTAGTGTGTGTGTGTGTGTGTGTGTGTGTAAGGGTGATGTGTGTGTAAGGGTTCTGTTAGTGTCTATGTGTAAGGGTGATGTGTGTGTGAGGGTGCTGTTTGTGTGCTGTATGTGGGTGCTGTGTGTGTGTGCTGTATGTTTGGGGGATTGTGTGTATTGTGTGGGGGCCGTTTGGTAAATATCCCCCCTCCCTTCTTACCTTATGTAGGGAGGGGGGACCTTGCTGCTGCTGCCTTCCCTGGTGGTCCAGTGGAGGTGGGGGCAGATTTCTTAATATCCCCCCTCCCTTCTTACATTATGCCTGGGAGGGGGGATCATTTCTGCTGCTGCCTTCCCTGGTGGTCCAGTGGAGAGTGAATTCTAGCCTTGCAGGCTAGAGTTCACTCTCGCGAGATCTGAGCGTTGCCGCGGTAACCGCGGCAATGCTCAGAATCCCGCGAGAGGACCCGGCGGAGCTGCTGGCAAGAGCTCCCCGGGTCCTCTCCTGCCTCCCTCCCTGCCTGTGGGTCGATGGGGAGGGAGGCTTAGAGCAGAGCCGGCGCTCGGATAGCGCCGGCTCTGCATGAGCCGACAGGGGAGATCCCGAGATCTCCCCAGCAGGTCTCACTCCAGAGGCGTGCCGCGGGGATTAGGGTGTGCCCAGGCACACCCGGCACACCCCGTGCGCACGCCTATGCTCCATACAAACATATGCTTACAGTCAAACACACAAATACTGCTCCGTGCTAAATACAATCCTGCAAGCATGGGGAATCGGTAGAGCCCCAGCTTTCAAAGCATTGTTGAAGTTGCACGACAAATGGGAATCTATCTTTTAGCCATCCTGTGTACATACACAGACCGTCATACAGAGACATACAGTCTGTATGTCTCTGTATAACGGTCTGTGTATGTATTCAAAAGGAATAAACGCAGGCAACACTCCAATAGTAAGGATGGTATATTTATTGATAGGTGAACCACCCCAAAGAAAGCGCAACGTTTCGGCTCAGCAGAGCCTTATTGAATGAGCTGAAACGTCACACTTTATATGGGGTGGTTCACCTACCAATAAATATACCATCCTTACTATTGAAGTGTAGCGACGTCCGCCTGACACGGAGCATCCACCACTGTGGAGCAACTAAATGACCTCCATTTGTCTAATATACATAGGGATTAAGGATAAAGCGCAGATAACGTTTTTCTTTTCTTTGGTTTTTACTATATATTGGGGCTGATGTGTGTTGTAGTCCTTGCTGCTTAAGCGCAGGACTTCTCTTTTTGTATTTGTATTTACTTTGTATCACACAGCCTGGTTACAATGCTGCTACCCATCCCATGTGTTCCCTATTAAGGGTTAATAAGTATAGGGGTGTATATAAAAAATACCCCTTTCTGTCTCATTAGAGATATCTTTGCCAGAAGCTCAAGGAAGCAGGCTGAAGGGTCAGTGTTAGGACCCGCTTAGGGGGGTCTGCCTTGACGTTGGCAGGCGGGCATTCCCTCCAATGGCCATTGGAGCAACTAAATGACCTCCATTTGTCTAAATATACATAGGGATTAAGGAGAAAGCGCAGGTAATGTTTTTCTTTTCTTTGGTTTTTACTATATATTGGGGCTGATGTGTGTTGTAGTCCTTGCTGCTTAAGCGCAGGACTTCTCTTTTTGTATTTGTATTTACTTTGTATCACACAGCCTGGTTACAATACTGCTACCCATCCCATGTGTTCCCTATTAAGTGTTAATAAGTATAGGGGTGTATATAAAAAATACCCCTTTCTGTCTCATTAGAGATATCTTTGCCAGAAGCTCAAGGAAGCAGGCTGAAGGGTCAGTGTTAGGACCCGCTTAGGGGGGTCTGCCTTGACGTTGGCAGGCGGGCATTCCCTCCAATGGCCATTGGAGCAATAAATGACCACCATTTGTCTAAATATACATAGGGATTAAGGAGAAAGCGCAGGTAACGTTTTTCTTTTCTTTGGTTTTTACTATATATTGGGGCTGATGTGTGTTGTAGTCCTTGCTGCTTAAGCGCAGGACTTCTCTTTTTGTATTTGTATTTACTTTGTATCACACAGCCTGGTTACAATGCTGCTACCCATCCCATGTGTTCCCTATTAAGGGTTAATAAGTATAGGGGTGTATATAAAAAATACCCCTTTCTGTCTCATTAGAGATATCTTTGCCAGAAGCTCAAGGAAGCAGGCTGAAGGGTCAGTGTTAGGACCCGCTTAGGGGGGTCTGCCTTGACGTTGGCAGGCGGGCATTCCCTCCAATGGCCATTGGAGCAACTAAATGACCTCCATTTGTCTAAATATACATAGGGATTAAGGAGAAAGCGCAGGTAATGTTTTTCTTTTCTTTGGTTTTTACTATATATTGGGGCTGATGTGTGTTGTAGTCCTTGCTGCTTAAGCGCAGGACTTCTCTTTTTGTATTTGTATTTACTTTGTATCACACAGCCTGGTTACAATACTGCTACCCATCCCATGTGTTCCCTATTAAGTGTTAATAAGTATAGGGGTGTATATAAAAAATACCCCTTTCTGTCTCATTAGAGATATCTTTGCCAGAAGCTCAAGGAAGCAGGCTGAAGGGTCAGTGTTAGGACCCGCTTAGGGGGGTCTGCCTTGACGTTGGCAGGCGGGCATTCCCTCCAATGGCCATTGGAGCAACTAAATGACCTCCATTTGTCTAAATATACATAGGGATTAAGGAGAAAGCGCAGGTAACGTTTTTCTTTTCTTTGGTTTTTACTATATATTGGGGCTGATGTGTGTTGTAGTCCTTGCTGCTTAAGCGCAGGACTTCTCTTTTTGTATTTGTATTTACTTTGTATCACACAGCCTGGTTACAATGCTGCTACCCATCCCATGTGTTCCCTATTAAGGGTTAATAAGTATAGGGGTGTATATAAAAAATACCCCTTTCTGTCTCATTAGAGATATCTTTGCCAGAAGCTCAAGGAAGCAGGCTGAAGGGTCAGTGTTAGGACCCGCTTAGGGGGGTCTGCCTTGACGTTGGCAGGCGGGCATTCCCTCCAATGGCCATTGGAGCAACTAAATGACCTCCATTTGTCTAAATATACATAGGGATTAAGGAGAAAGCACAGGTAACGTTTTTCTTTTCTTTGGTTTTTACTATATATTGGGGCTGATGTGTGTTGTAGTCCTTGCTGCTTAAGCGCAGGACTTCTCTTTTTGTATTTGTATTTACTTTGTATCACACAGCCTGGTTACAATGCTGCTACCCATCCCATGTGTTACCTATTAAGGGTTAATAAGTATAGGGGTGTATATAAAAAATACCCCTTTCTGTCTCATTAGAGATATCTTTGCCAGAAGCTCAAGGAAGCAGGCTGAAGGGTCAGTGTTAGGACCCGCTTAGGGGGGTCTGCCTTGACGTTGGCAGGCGGGCATTCCCTCCAATGGCCATTGGAGCAACTAAATGACCTCCATTTGTCTAAATATATATAGGGATTAAGGAGAAAGCGCAGGTAACGTTTTTCTTTTCTTTGGTTTTTACTATATATTGGGGCTGATGTGTGTTGTAGTCCTTGCTGCTTAAGCGCAGGACTTCTCTTTTTGTATTTGTATTTACTTTGTATCACACAGCCTGGTTACAATGCTGCTACCCATCCCATGTGTTCCCTATTAAGTGTTAATAAGTATAGGGGTGTATATAAAAAATACCCCTTTCTGTCTCATTAGAGATATCTTTGCCAGAAGCTCAAGGAAGCAGGCTGAAGGGTCAGTGTTAGGACCCGCTTAGGGGGGTCTGCCTTGACGTTGGCAGGCGGGCATTCCCTCCAATGGCCATTGGAGCAATAAATGACCACCATTTGTCTAAATATACATAGGGATTAAGGAGAAAGCGCAGGTAACGTTTTTCTTTTCTTTGGTTTTTACTATATATTGGGGCTGATGTGTGTTGTAGTCCTTGCTGCTTAAGCGCAGGACTTCTCTTTTTGTATTTGTATTTACTTTGTATCACACAGCCTGGTTACAATGCTGCTACCCATCCCATGTGTTCCCTATTAAGGGTTAATAAGTATAGGGGTGTATATAAAAAATACCCCTTTCTGTCTCATTAGAGATATCTTTGCCAGAAGCTCAAGGAAGCAGGCTGAAGGGTCAGTGTTAGGACCCGCTTAGGGGGGTCTGCCTTGACGTTGGCAGGTGGGCATTCCCTCCAATGGCCATTGGAGCAACTAAATGACCTCCATTTGTCTAAATATACATAGGGATTAAGGAGAAAGCGCAGGTAACGTTTTTCTTTTCTTTGGTTTTTACTATATATTGGGGCTGATGTGTGTTGTAGTCCTTGCTGCTTAAGCGCAGGACTTCTCTTTTTGTATTTGTATTTACTTTGTATCACACAGCCTGGTTACAATGCTGCTACCCATCCCATGTGTTCCCTATTAAGTGTTAATAAGTATAGGGGTGTATATAAAAAATACCCCTTTCTGTCTCATTAGAGATATCTTTGCCAGAAGCTCAAGGAAGCAGGCTGAAGGGTCAGTGTTAGGACCCGCTTAGGGGGGTCTGCCTTGACGTTGGCAGGCGGGCATTCCCTCCAATGGCCATTGGAGCAACTAAATGACCTCCATTTGTCTAAATATACATAGGGATTAAGGAGAAAGCGCAGGTAACGTTTTTCTTTTCTTTGGTTTTTACTATATATTGGGGCTGATGTGTGGTGTAGTCCTTGCTGCTTAAGCGCAGGACTTCTCTTTTTGTATTTGTATTTACTTTGTATCACACAGCCTGGTTACAATGCTGCTACCCATCCCATGTGTTCCCTATTAAGGGTTAATAAGTATAGGGGTGTATATAAAAAATACCCCTTTCTGTCTCATTAGAGATATCTTTGCCAGAAGCTCAAGGAAGCAGGCTGAAGGGTCAGTGTTAGGACCCGCTTAGGGGGGTCTGCCTTGACGTTGGCAGGCGGGCATTCCCTCCAATGGCCATTGGAGCAACTAAATGACCTCCATTTGTCTAAATATACATAGGGATTAAGGAGAAAGCGCAGGTAACGTTTTTCTTTTCTTTGGTTTTTACTATATATTGGGGCTGATGTGTGTTGTAGTCCTTGCTGCTTAAGCGCAGGACTTCTCTTTTTGTATTTGTATTTACTTTGTATCACACAGCCTGGTTACAATGCTGCTACCCATCCCATGTGTTCCCTATTAAGTGTTAATAAGTATAGGGGTGTATATAAAAAATACCCCTTTCTGTCTCATTAGAGATATCTTTGCCAGAAGCTCAAGGAAGCAGGCTGAAGGGTCAGTGTTAGGACCCGCTTAGGGGGGTCTGCCTTGACGTTGGCAGGCGGGCATTCCCTCCAATGGCCATTGGAGCAACTAAATGACCTCCATTTGTCTAAATATACATAGGGATTAAGGAGAAAGCGCAGGTAACGTTTTTCTTTTCTTTGGTTTTTACTATATATTGGGGCTGATGTGTGTTGTAGTCCTTGCTGCTTAAGCGCAGGACTTCTCTTTTTGTATTTGTATTTACTTTGTATCACACAGCCTGGTTACAATGCTGCTACCCATCCCATGTGTTCCCTATTAAGGGTTAATAAGTATAGGGGTGTATATAAAAAATACCCCTTTCTGTCTCATTAGAGATATCTTTGCCAGAAGCTCAAGGAAGCAGGCTGAAGGGTCAGTGTTAGGACCCGCTTAGGGGGGTCTGCCTTGACGTTGGCAGGCGGGCATTCCCTCCAATGGCCATTGGAGCAACTAAATGACCTCCATTTGTCTAAATATACATAGGGATTAAGGAGAAAGCGCAGGTAACGTTTTTCTTTTCTTTGGTTTTTACTATATATTGGGGCTGATGTGTGTTGTAGTCCTTGCTGCTTAAGCGCAGGACTTCTCTTTTTGTATTTGTATTTACTTTGTATCACACAGCCTGGTTACAATGCTGCTACCCATCCCATGTGCTCCCTATTAAGGGTTAATAAGTATAGGGGTGTATATAAAAAATACCCCTTTCTGTCTCATTAGAGATATCTTTGCCAGAAGCTCAAGGAAGCAGGCTGAAGGGTCAGTGTTAGGACCCGCTTAGGGGAGTCTGCCTTGACGTTGGCAGGCGGGCATTCCCTCCAATGGCCATTGGAGCAACTAAATGACCTCCATTTGTCTAAATATACATAGGGATTAAGGAGAAAGCGCAGGTAACGTTTTTCTTTTCTTTGGTTTTTACTATATATTGGGGCTGATGTGTGTTGTAGTCCTTGCTGCTTAAGCGCAGGACTTCTCTTTTTGTATTTGTATTTACTTTGTATCACACAGCCTGGTTACAATGCTGCTACCCATCCCATGTGTTCCCTATTAAGGGTTAATAAGTATAGGGGTGTATATAAAAAATACCCCTTTCTGTCTCATTAGAGATATCTTTGCCAGAGGCTCAAGGAAGCAGGCTGAAGGGTCAGTATTAGGACCCGCTTAGGGGGGTCTGCCTTGACGTTGGCAGGCGGGCATTCCCTCCAATGGCCATTGGAGCAACTAAATGACCTCCATTTGTCTAAATATACATAGGGATTAAGGAGAAAGCGCAGGTAACGTTTTTCTTTTCTTTGGTTTTTACTATATATTGGGGCTGATGTGTGTTGTAGTCCTTGCTGCTTAAGCGCAGGACTTCTCTTTTTGTATTTGTATTTACTTTGTATCACACAGCCTGGTTACAATGCTGCTACCCATCCCATGTGCTCCCTATTAAGGGTTAATAAGTATAGGGGTGTATATAAAAAATACCCCTTTCTGTCTCATTAGAGATATCTTTGCCAGAAGCTCAAGGAAGCAGGCTGAAGGGTCAGTGTTAGGACCCGCTTAGGGGGGTCTGCCTTGACGTTGGCAGGCGGGCATTCCCTCCAATGGCCATTGGAGCAACTAAATGACCTCCATTTGTCTAAATATACATAGGGATTAAGGAGAAAGCGCAGGTAACGTTTTTCTTTTCTTTGGTTTTTACTATATATTGGGGCTGATGTGTGTTGTAGTCCTTGCTGCTTAAGCGCAGGACTTCTCTTTTTGTATTTGTATTTACTTTGTATCACACAGCCTGGTTACAATGCTGCTACCCATCCCATGTGTTCCCTATTAAGGGTTAATAAGTATAGGGGTGTATATAAAAAATACCCCTTTCTGTCTCATTAGAGATATCTTTGCCAGAGGCTCAAGGAAGCAGGCTGAAGGGTCAGTTTTAGGACCCGCTTAGGGGGGTCTGCCTTGACGTTGGCAGGCGGGCATTCCCTCCAATGGCCATTGGAGCAACTAAATGACCTCCATTTGTCTAAATATACATAGGGATTAAGGAGAAAACGCAGGTAACGTTTTTCTTTTCTTCGGTTTTTACTATATATTGGGGCTGATGTGTGTTGTAGTCCTTGCTGCTTAAGCGCAGGACTTCTCTTTTTGTATTTGTATTTACTTTGTATCACACAGCCTGGTTACAATGCTGCTACCCATCCCATGTGTTCCCTATTAAGGGTTAATAAGTATAGGGGTGTATATAAAAAATACCCCTTTCTGTCTCATTAGAGATATCTTTGCCAGAAGCTCAAGGAAGCAGGCTGAAGGGTCAGTGTTAGGACCCGCTTAGTGGGGTCTGCCTTGACGTTGGCAGGCGGGCATTCCCTCCAATGGCCATTGGAGCAACTAAATGACCTTCATTTGTCTAAATATACATAGGGATTAAGGAGAAAGCGCAGGTAACGTTTTTCTTTTCTTTGGTTTTTACTATATATTGGGGCTGATGTGTGCTGTAGTCCTTGCTGCTTAAGCGCAGGACTTCTCTTTTTGTATTTGTGTTTACTTTGTATCACACAGCCTGGTTACAATGCTGCTACCCATCCCATGTGTTCCCTATTAAGGGTTAATAAGTATAGGGGTGTATGTAAAAAAATACCCCTTTCTGTCTCATTAGAGATATATTTGCCAGAAGCTCAAGGAAGCAGGCTGAAGGGTCAGTGTTAGGACCCGCATAGGGGGGTCTGCCTTGACGTTGGCAGGCGGGCATTCCCTCCAATGGCCATTGGAGCAACTAAATGACCTCCATTTGTCTAAATATACATAGGGATTAAGGAGAAAGCGCAGGTAACGTTTTTCTTTTCTTTGGTTTTTACTATATATTGGGGCTGATGTGTGTTGTAGTCCTTGCTGCTTAAGCGCAGGACTTCTCTTTTTGTATTTGTATTTACTTTGTATCACACAGCCTGGTTACAATGCTGCTACCCATCCCATGTGTTCCCTATTATGGGTTAATAAGTATAGGGGTGTATATAAAAAATACCCCTTTCTGTCTCATTAGAGATATCTTTGCCAGAAGCTCAAGGAAGCAGGCTGAAGGGTCAGTGTTAGGACCCGCTTAGGGGGGTCTGCCTTGACTTTGGCAGGCGGGCATTCCCTCCAATGGCCATTGGATCAACTACATGACCTCCATTTGTCTAAATATACATAGGGATTAAGGAGAAAGCGCAGGTAACGTTTTTCTTTTCTTTGGTTTTTACTATATATTGGGGCTGATGTGTGTTGTAGTCCTTGCTGCTTAAGCGCAGGACTTCTCTTTTTGTATTTGTATTTATTTTGTATCACACAGCCTGGTTACAATGCTGCTACCCATCCCATGTGTTCCCTATTAAGGGTTAATAAGTATAGGGGTGTATATAAAAAATACCCCTTTCTGTCTCATTAGAGATATCTTTGCCAGAAGCTCAAGGAAGCAGGCTGAAGGGTCAGTGTTAGGACCCGCTTAGGGGGGTCTGCCTTGACGTTGGCAGGCGGGCATTCCCTCCAATGGCCATTGGAGCAACTAAATGACCTCCATTTGTCTAAATATACATAGGGATTAAGGAGAAAGCGCAGGTAACGTTTTTCTTTTCTTTGGTTTTTACTATATATTGGGGCTGATGTGTGTTGTAGTCCTTGCTGCTTAAGCGCAGGACTTCTCTTTTTGTATTTGTATTTACTTTGTATCACACAGCCTGGTTACAATGCTGCTACCCATCCCATGTGTTCCCTATTAAGGGTTAATAAGTATATGGGTGTATATAAAAAATACCCCTTTCTGTAACATTAGAGATATCTTTGCCAGAGGCTCAAGGAAGCAGGCTGAAGGGTCAGTATTAGGACCCGCTTATGGGGGTCTGCCTTGACGTTGGCAGGCGGGCATTCCCTCCAATGGCCATTGGAGCAACTAAATGACCTCCATTTGTCTAAATATACATAGGGATTAAGGAGAAAGCGCAGGTAACGTTTTTCTTTTCTTTGGTTTTTACTATATATTGGGGCTGATGTGTGTTGTAGTCCTTGCTGCTTAAGCGCAGGACTTCTCTTTTTGTATTTGTATTTACTTTGTATCACACAGCCTGGTTACAATGCTGCTACCCATCCCATGTGCTCCCTATTAAGGGTTAATAAGTATAGGGGTCTATATAAAAAATACCCCTTTCTGTCTCATTAGAGATATCTTTGCCAGAAGCTCAAGGAAGCAGGCTGAAGGGTCAGTGTTAGGACCCGCTTAGGGGGGTCTGCCTTGACGTTGGCAGGCGGGCATTCCCTCCAATGGCCATTGGAGCAACTAAATGACCTCCATTTGTCTAAATATACATAGGGATTAAGGAGAAAGCGCAGGTAACGTTTTTCTTTTCTTTGGTTTTTACTATATATTGGGGCTGATGTTTGTTGTAGTCCTTGCTGCTTAAGCGCAGGACTTCTCTTTTTGTATTTGTATTTACTTTGTATCACACAGCCTGGTTACAATGCTGCTACCCATCCCATGTGTTCCCTATTAAGGGTTAATAAGTATAGGGGTGTATATAAAAAATACCCCTTTCTGTCTCATTAGAGATATCTTTGCCAGAGGCTCAAGGAAGCAGGCTGAAGGGTCAGTGTTAGGACCCGCTTAGGGGGGTCTGCCTTGACGTTGGCAGGCGGGCATTCCCTCCAATGGCCATTGGAGCAACTAAATGACCTCCATTTGTCTAAATATACATAGGGATTAAGGAGAAAGCGCAGGTAACGTTTTTATTTTCTTCGGTTTTTACTATATATTGGGGCTGATGTGTGTTGTAGTCCTTGCTGCTTAAGCGCAGGACTTCTCTTTTTGTATTTGTATTTACTTTGTATCACACAGCCTGGTTACAATGCTGCTACCCATCCCATGTGTTCCCTATTAAGGGTTAATAAGTATAGGGGTGTATATAAAAAATACCCCTTTCTGTCTCATTAGAGATATCTTTGCCAGAAGCTCAAGGAAGCAGGCTGAAGGGTCAGTGTTAGGACCCGCTTAGGGGGGTCTGCCTTGACGTTGGCAGGCGGGCATTCCCTCCAATGGCCATTGGAGCAACTAAATGACCTTCATTTGTCTAAATATACATAGGGATTAAGGAGAAAGCGCAGGTAACGTTTTTCTTTTCTTTGGTTTTTACTATATATTGGGACTGATGTGTGCTGTAGTCCTTGCTGCTTAAGCGCAGGACTTCTCTTTTTGTATTTGTGTTTACTTTGTATCACACAGCCTGGTTACAATGCTGCTACCCATCCCATGTGTTCCCTATTAAGGGTTAATAAGTATAGGGGTGTATGTAAAAAAATACCCCTTTCTGTCTCATTAGAGATATATTTGCCAGAAGCTCAAGGAAGCAGGCTGAAGGGTCAGTGTTAGGACCCGCTTAGGGGGGTCTGCCTTGACGTTGGCAGGCGGGCATTCCCTCCAATGGCCATTGGAGCAACTAAATGACCTCCATTTGTCTAAATATACATAGGGATTAAGGAGAAAGCGCAGGTAACGTTTTTCTTTTCTTTGGTTTTTACTATATATTGGGGCTGATGTGTGTTGTAGTCCTTGCTGCTTAAGCGCAGGACTTCTCTTTTTGTATTTGTATTTACTTTGTATCACACAGCCTGGTTACAATGCTGCTACCCATCCCATGTGTTCCCTATTAAGGGTTAATAAGTATAGGGGTGTATATAAAAAATACCCCTTTCTGTCTCATTAGAGATATCTTTGCCAGAAGCTCAAGGAAGCAGGCTGAAGGGTCAGTGTTAGGACCCGCTTAGGGGGGTCTGCCTTGACTTTGGCAGGCGGGCATTCCCTCCAATGGCCATTGGATCAACTACATGACCTCCATTTGTCTAAATATACATAGGGATTAAGGAGAAAGCGCAGGTAACGTTTTTCTTTTCTTTGGTTTTTACTATATATTGGGGCTGATGTGTGTTGTAGTCCTTGCTGCTTAAGCGCAGGACTTCTCTTTTTGTATTTGTATTTATTTTGTATCACACAGCCTGGTTACAATGCTGCTACCCATCCCATGTGTTCCCTATTAAGGGTTAATAAGTATAGGGGTGTATATAAAAAATACCCCTTTCTGTCTCATTAGAGATATCTTTGCCAGAAGCTCAAGGAAGCAGGCTGAAGGGTCAGTGTTAGGACCCGCTTAGGGGGGTCTGCCTTGACGTTGGCAGGCGGGCATTCCCTCCAATGGCCATTGGAGCAACTAAATGACCTCCATTTGTCTAAATATACATAGGGATTAAGGAGAAAGCGCAGGTAACGTTTTTCTTTTCTTTGGTTTTTACTATATATTGGGGCTGATGTTTGCTGTAGTCCTTGCTGCTTAAGCGCAGGACTTCTCTTTTTGTATTTATATATAAACACACACCTGCGTTCAAAAACCAAAACTACGCATAAATGCATGCTTGCATTCAAATGCAAACACTACATACAAACACACCCCTACAATCATACAAACATACTCCATACAAACATATGCTTACAGTCAAACACACAAATACTGCTCCGTGCTAAATACAATCCTGCAAGCATGGGGAATCGGTAGAGCCCCAGCTTTCAAAGCATTGTTGAAGTTGCACGACAAATGGGAATCTATCTTTTAGCCATCCTGTGTACATACACAGACCGTCATACAGAGACATACAGTCTGTATGTCTCTGTATAACGGTCTGTGACATACACAGACCGTCATACAGAGACATACAGTCTGTATGTCTCTGTATAACGGTCTGTGTATGTATTCAAAAGGAATAAACGCAGGCAACACTCCAATAGTAAGGATGGTATATTTATTGATAGGTGAACCACCCCAAAGAAAGCGCAACGTTTCAACTCAGCAGAGCCTTATTGAATGAGCTGAAACGTCACACTTTCTATGGGGTGGTTCACCTACCAATAAATATACCATCCTTACTATTGAAGTGTAGCGACGTCCGCCTGACACGGAGCATCCACCACTGTGTATGGCCGGAGTATTTACACGGTATCAGTGTGCAGGGTTCTTTGTTTGTCTGTGTATGTATGTCTCTGTATGCCTTGTCTGTATGTCTCTTTATGACTGTCTGTGTATGTATGTCTCTGTATTTTTGTGCATGTATGTCTCTATATGCCTATCTCTATGTTTCTTTATGTCTGTGTCTGTATTTCTGTGTGTGCCTGTGTCTGTATGAATGTATGTCTGTGTTTGTACGACAATGTACCTGTTTGTGTAGTTTGTATGACTGTGTTTGTTTAATTGTGTGCTTTTTATGACTGTGTGTCTGTATATCTTTGTGACTGTGTGCCTGAATAATTATGTCTGTGTGCTTGTATGGTTGTGTGTCTGTATGTTTGTGTATTTGTGCATGTATGTATTTTTGCCTGTATCTATGTCTATGTGGGATAAAAAGAGCGATAGATTGGGGCTGGGGGGAAGAAAGAGACAGAAAAGGGCTGGCGGGGAAGTAAGAAATACATAAGAGGGGTTATAGGAGACACACTAAAGGGGGGTGTAAGGCACAAAGGGGCCAAAGGGATAAGACATTCAAGAGAGTGGATATGCAGCACTAATGGGGCTAAGAAATTCAAAAGTGGGCTATGAGACACAGAGGTGAAGATGCATTGTTTATTTTTTTTTGGGGGGGGGAGGGGGCGTCAAAATGCATCTTCGCCTGTGTAGTCAAAAATCCTAGCACCGGCCCTGAGCCCCAATTAGCCAAGCTGTATTTTCACAATTTAGACTTATAATTTGCAATTCCCTTGTCAGTATTTGACAGGTCAACTTTTAGTAAATTAAAGGCACCATAACTACTACTTAGTACAGTGGCTAAGTTCTGGGGCAAAGAGCCTGTTCATGTAGGCTAAGCAGAGTAAACTTTGCAGGACCGAACCTTTTAAGAGGTGCATTAGGCAGCAGTGCAAAATTCAAAAATTGCAGGAACAACGTTCAGTGTCTCCACGTTCTGCAAAGAGACACTAAACGCACCCCATAGAGATGATTTGACTCAATCTATCTCTATGAGGCAATGCTGTTTGGTGCAATGCTGTGATTTGCTACACATGTGCACTAGCTGCCTAATACTTTCTTATAAGGAAGTAATTAATCGGCTGAGATTATAAAGGTAAATAAAATGCTTTTCTTAAAATGCACACTTAATAGTAACTAGAGCACTGTAGCATCAGGAATGCATACTTGTATTCTAAACACTATAGTGTTCCTTTAAACCAATAGTATGTATCAAAATTAGGAACGGCAGGAGCAGTCAAGGGTGTTGAACGTTTATTTGGACATAGTAATTTAGAACTAGTTAGTTGGGATATGATGTTAACTAGAATTTCTGCAGCAATTAATCACAACTGTTGACCTTTCAAAAGTTTGAATAAAAATAAATAACTGATATACAGCAAACAACATAACCTTCTGCATGTATAGAGGTAATACTTGTGAGTATTTTTATTATTAATAATAAAGTGTCCCCATGTTTCCCGGCACATTGCAATGGGTGAAGAAGAACTAAAAAACATGTTTAGTCTACTGTATATCTGAAATATATTACCTTAATTGGCACTATATCTCAGGGTTTAAGTGTGCTATTTAGCTGCATTTAGTTAGTTATTTGGTTGTATATAGTTAGTTATTTAGTTTATTGAAGTGAATAACTCTTATGGGTGTGATATAGATTATTTTTAAAATAAACAAATATGTTTATCCCCCCTATGAAATGTTAGACTCTAAAAAAAATAAACTTTATTTGTTAATACCAGAAGACGTGTTAGCCCAAAGGCACAGAAACCCCGTGACCGCTAGCTAGGTGTTATTGCAAAGTGCAATTCTGTTCCTTCCTTTCCCTAATAGGCTGCAGCACATCCGTCAATACGGTCAGGAAATCTCTTCACTCCGCTGGTATCCCGCGGTGGCTTGTCCACCACATCTCCGCACGGCAGTCAGTTCCATAGAGACGGACGCTGTCCCTAAGCTGGTTCCCTACCTAAAACTTTTGCACGTTATCAGTAAAAGGGATAGTTTGCAGCGGTATACAGGGTGAGTTGAAATCTTGGAAATCTTGGTCATCAACTGTCAGATGTGCAAAAGTTGGTGCCGCTTGGTCTACAGTCTTCAGCAGGAATTTTCTTAGACAGGGGAGGACACAACAAACGAGAAGAGCGAAAATAAAAAGAAAAATTAGTAATGCCATACCAATATGCATTAAAGCTTTTTGCCATCCTGTCATCCAACTGTCAGGATCGGGACAGGGATCCAACACGCAGAGTACAGACAGTAGAAAGGTACATATACCGGACCTTAGAATGGCCGGACTAACGTACGGAGATAGAGAGAATGGTCAAAGGCAAGCCGAGGTCGAGGGAACGAGAAGACAGGTAAGCGAGGGACAAGCCGAGTCAAAAGGGTAACAGAGATAAGCAGAGTAATACAAACAAGCCGGGTTGGAACCAAAAGGATAACTGGAATACAAGAGCACTGCGAGACTAGACAGGCTAGAACCACGACAGGGCAATGAGCAAATGGAAGAAGCACTGTTAAATACCCTGGCTCAAGAGAGTAGACACGCCTCCGACGAGTCCTGATTAGTCTCCAGACAGTTGAGTGACAGGTCGGTCCGGGTTGGCGTCATGACGTCGACTGCTGGGCGTCGTGTTACAAAAGGAAGTGGATCCCTCGCGGCCGGCGTGTAAATGGCCGGAAGGACCGCGAGGGACGGAGGAAACAGACCTTCTGGAAGGATAAACTTCTAAGTCTCTACCTCTCTCAGAGGTAGAGACTTCAGGTACCCTGACAGTACCCCCCCTCTCAGATACGCCCACCGGGCGGAAGGAACCGGGACGAGATGGGAAGCGGGAGTGAAACGCCCTGCGGAGGCGAGGAGCATGAACATCCTCTTGAGGTACCCAACTCCTCTCTTCAGGACCATATCCTTTCCAGTCGACCAGATATTGTACTCTCCCCCGGGAGATTCGAGAATCGATGATAGAGTTGACCTCATACTCCTCCTGCCCCTCCACCTGAACAGAGCGAGGAGAGGATACTGTGGAGGAAAATCTGTTGCAGACTAGTGGTTTCAGCAATGAAACATGAAAGGAGTTAGGAATGCGTAAGGCAGATGGGAGAGCTAGACGATACGCAACTGGGTTAATTCGAGTCAGAACCCTGTAAGGTCCAATATAACGAGGAGCGAACTTCATGGAAGGCACTTTTAAACGAATGTTCCTAGTGCTCAACCATACTCTATCGCCTGGAACAAAAACCGGAGCCGACCTTCTACGTTTATCAGCGTGTTTCTTAACCAGCATAGAATTGTGCAAAATAATTTGTCGAGTCTGATCCCACAACTTCCTCAAATTGGCAACATGAACATCAACCGACGGTACCCCTTGGGAAGGAGAAACCGAGGGAAGAATGGATGGATGAAAGCCATAATTCATGAAGACGGGGCTTGAATGAGTAGAATCACAAACGAGATTGTTGTGCGCGAACTCCGCCCAAGGAATCAAACCGACCCAATCGTCCTGGTGTTCGGAAACAAAACAACGTAAATATTGCTCAATCTTTTGGTTGGTGCGTTCAGCAGCTCCGTTAGACTGAGGATGATAGGCGGAAGAGAAATTCAATTTGATACCCAGTTGAGAGCAGAAGGATCTCCAAAAACGAGAAACAAATTGGGAACCTCTGTCAGATACAATTTGGGAGGGTATCCCATGTAAACGAAAAATCTCCCTTGCAAATATCTCTGCCAACTCGGGAGAAGACGGAAGTTTAGGTAGAGGAACGAAGTGAGCCATCTTGGTGAATCTGTCAACCACGGTGAGGATAACAGTCTGTTTTTTAGATATAGGTAAATAGACAATAAAGTCCATAGCCAGACAGGACCATGGCTTTTCTGGAACCTCTAAGGGATGCAGAAATCCGCATGGAAGCGTACGAGGTTGCTTGGTCTTGGTACAAACCACACACGCACCGATGAAATCTTTAATATCCCTACGTAAAGCAGGCCACCAGAAGTCCTTAGAGATCAAAGCGTACGTCTTGCGAATGCCAGGATGTCCAGCCACCTTGCTGTTGTGGAAACATTGCAACAGTTCCAGTTGAAGGGCAGGAGGAACGAAATGTCGACCCCCGGGAGTCTGTTTAGGAGCTAGATGTTGCAGCTATAAGATCTCGGCAAGTAACGGAGAGTGAATCCTGAGATTCGTGTTAGCGATAATATTGCATTTCGGAACTATAGAGGAAAGAACAGGTTCCGATATAGTAGAAGGTTCATATTGGCGAGACAAAGCATCGGCTTTAGAGTTCTTAGAACCAGGTCTATAGGTAAGCACATAATTGAAGTGGGTCAGGAACAAGGACCAACGAGCTTGTCTGGCGGACAGTCGCTTAGCCTCCCCAATATAGGACAAGTTCTTGTGATCCGTTAAAATGGTAACAGGGTGTAAGGTCCCCTCCAATAAATGTCTCCACTCCTTTAAAGCCATAATGACCGCTAATAATTCCCTGTCACCGATGTCATATCTGCTCTCAGGGCCAGACAGTTTCTTGGAACAAAAAACCACAAGGGTGTAGTGGTTTGTCCACCCCCAACCTTTGTGACAGAATAGCGCCTACGCCTGTCTCAGAGGCATCGACCTCGAGTAGGAACGGCAGAGTCGTATCAGGATGGACTAAAATTGGAGCAGAAGCAAAAAGTTCCTTGAGAGTCTTGAAAGCAACGAGAGCTTCAGTAGACCAAGTCTTAGTTTCAGCCCCCTGTCTGGTCATATTGGTAATAGGCGCAATAATAGAAGAGTATCCCTTAATGAAGCGCCTATAATAGTTGGAGAAACCAATAAACCTCTGAATAGCCTTGAGTCCCTTAGGCAATGGCCAATCTAAAATAGACTGAAGTTTGTCGGGATCCATCTTAAAGCCTTCCCCAGAAATCACGTAACCAAGAAAGTCTATCTGAGATTGGTCAAAACTACATTTCTCCAATTTGCAGTATAACCCATGTTGAAGAAGTTTGTGCAATACCTTTCTGACTTGTCTGTGGTGGGTCTCAATCTCTCTAGAGTGTATAAGTATGTCGTCCAGGTACACAATAACACAATCATGTTGAAATTCCCTAAGAACTTCATTAATCAAATCCTGAAATACTGCCGGTGCGTTGCAAAGACCAAAAGGCATGACCGTGTATTCATAATGCCCATAACGGGTATTGAACGCTGTCATCCACTCGTGTCCTTGCTGGATTCTCACCAAGTTATATGCCCCTCTGAGATCCAACTTGGTGAAAATTTTAGAACCCTTTAGGCGATCAAAGAGCTCGGTAATTAAGGGGATCGGATAGGCATTTCTGATGGTTATTTTATTCAAACCTCGGTAATCAATGCAAGGTCTTAGGGAACCATCCTTCTTTTTAACAAAAAAAAAACCAGCCCCGGCAGGAGAAGAAGATCTCCTAATGAATCCTTTCTCTAGATTCTCCCGAATATATTCCTCTAGAACTGAATTCTCTTTGGTGGATAGAGGATATACATTGCCCCTCGGAGGCATGGTACCAGGTAGTAGATTAATTTTACAATCAAAAGTCCTGTGTGGAGGTAGCGTATCAGCATTCCTTTTGTCGAATACTGCTTTTAAGTCCAGATACAGAGGCGGTATCTGTATATCTGTAGACTGGGTAGAACTACCTGGTGTGTTAATTACACCCAATGGAGAAACCCTTCGTAAACACTTCTCCTGGCAACCCTGGCCCCATGAGAGTATCTCCCCTAACTCCCAATCAATAATAGGGTTATGTCTCTTTAACCATGGGTAACCCAGGACTATGGGACCAGAAGGGGACGAAATAAGCATGAGCGATAAGTTCTCCTCGTGTAAGATACCAACAGTTAAGTTAACGGGTATGGTTTCACGATAGATAACAGGCTCAAGTAACGGTCTACCATCTATGGCCTCAACGGCCAAGGGTGTATCCCTTAACTGGGATGGGATAGTTTGTTTAGTAGCAAAGGCCTGGTCGATAAAATTCTCAGCAGCTCCGGAATCTATCAAAGCCATGGTCTTTAGTACTCCCTTCTCCCAAGTCAAAGAAACTGGTAGCAGAAGCCTGTGATCTTTATAATTATGAGTAGAGGACAAAATAGAAACACCCAAGGCCTGTCCTCTAGAGAAACTTAGGTGCGGGCGTTTCCCGAGCGATTAGGACAATTCAGGCGTAAGTGACCTCTGACTCCACAATACATACACAATCCCTCCCTTCTCCTGTACTGTCTTTCCTCTTCTGAGAGGCGAGTATTGCCTATCTGCATAGGTTCAGGAAACAGTGAGGTAGTGGAATCAGGACTTTGAAATGCGGGAGCTAATTTAAAGGAAGGTCTAAAGTTCCTCTCTCGGGTGTTCTGTCTCTCTCTTAAACGCTCATCAATACGAGAAATGAACGAAATTAAATCCTCCAAATTTTCAGGAAGCTCTCTAGTAGCAACCTCGTCAAGGATTACATCTGATAGCCCGTTCAAAAATACATCTATATAAGCCTGCTCAACTTCTGCCGCCAAAGACCTGAACTCTAGTGCATAATCCACAAGTGTTCGGTTCTCTTGTCTCAAGCGCAAAAGTAATCTAGCTGCATTGACCTTTCTGCCAGGAGGGTCGAAAGTTTTTATAAAGGCAGCTACAAAGGCATTATAATTATATACTAACGGGTTATCATTCTCCCATAATGGGTTGGCCCATCTCAAAGCTCTCTCAATGAGTAGGGTGATAATAAATCCAACCTTTGCCCTATCTGTAGGATAGGAGCGAGGTTGTAATTCAAAGTGGATACTGATCTGGTTTAAAAAACCACGACACTTCTCAGGTGAACCACCATAACGTACTGTTGGGGTAATACGGGAAGAGGCACCTACAGTGGCTACCTCTAGGCCTGAACTCACAGGGGAAATAGAAGTAGTACGCGTCTCCTCTGGTGGGTTATTAGCACGAGATAATAACGCCTGTAGTGCTAGAGCCATCTGATCCATTCTGTGTTCCATGGCTTCAAACCTAGGATCGGAAGGACCAAGCTGACTGTTTGTACTTGCAGGATCCATTGGCCCTGTCGTAATGTCAGGATCGGGACAGGGATCCAACACGCAGAGTACAGACAGTAGAAAGGTACGTATACCGGACCTTAGAATGGCCGGACTAACGTACGGAGATAGAGAGAATGGTCAAAGGCAAGCCGAGGTCGAGGGAACGAGAAGACAGGTAAGCGAGGGACAAGCCGAGTCAAAAGGGTAACAGAGATAAGCAGAGTAATACAAACAAGCCGGGTCGGAACCAAAAGGATAACTGGAATACAAGAGCACTGCGAGACTAGACAGGCTAGAACCACGACAGGGCAATGAGCAAATGGAAGAAGCACTGTTAAATACCCTGGCTCAAGAGAGTAGACACGCCTCCGACGAGTCCTGATTAGTCTCCAGACAGTTGAGTGACAGGTCGGTCCGGGTTGGCGTCATGACGTTGACTGCTGGGCATCGTGTTACAAAAGGAAGTGGATCCCTCGCGGCCGGCGTGTAAATGGCCGGAAGGACCGCGAGGGACGGAGGAAACAGACCTTCTGGACGGATAAACTTCTAAGTCTCTACCTCTCTCAGAGGTAGAGACTTCAGGTACCCTGACACCAACCAAACCATCTTTCCCAGGGATCTTTTATCCCAGAATTCCTTTTTAACTCTCCAGAGAGCTTATTTAGTTTCTCTATGGCCATGGTGACTTTACCATTAGGACCTGTGTTTTCTGGGATGTATGTACAACAGGTCATGGTGTCGGGCAGTATTTTACATACAACCCCCTTTTCAGCTAGAATCATGTCTAAGGCCATTCTGTTCTGGAAGGACATTTGGGATGTGGCCTGCAATTGTTCGGCTAAACCCTGGAGGGCATCTCTGGTGTAGTTGACAAAGCGTTGTTGGTTGTAATAAATGTAATTGATCCAATTTAAATTCTTGTTTGCAGTAACTATGGTAAAAAGTGATTCAAACCCTGCAGCAACTTCATCTCTTGCTTTAAATTCATTAGGCACCCCCCTAGGCACCCCAATGGCATCAATGTAAATGTGGGGGTCAAAACTGCTTCACGCTTAACCTTGGCTGGTGTGTGTATGGACTCATGTATGTCAGGGTGTGTGTCAGAGATAATATGTATAGGCATGATGGCTTTAGCCAGAGTACACTCCCCCCACCATTCCTTGTCCATCCTGGATCTTAGCTGTAGATCCCCACACAACCAGTAAATATCCCCTAATGACCTAGTATGGAATTGTAACAGGTACATAGGGACAGTTCTGTAAGTGGCACAATACCCTTTGGAGAAGTTACCCAAGAACTTACCAATTCCATCATAATTGGCATAACAGGTGTAGTTTCCCTTGTAAACTGTAACACCATCTGGGGGTTTGACATCCTTGATTAGGAGAGGGTATTCTTACTGTCCATGCTTTGCAGAGGGACCTATTAAAGTTGTAGTGATAGGCAAAAAGACTCAAAACACATTCTTCTATATCTACTGGCAAAGTCAAAGGTACGGTGCCGAGGTGAGGCCGGGCACCACCACACACATAGCATGCGGTTCTGTTATGTTTGTTGGCATTGTATTTCATCCATTCTAACCATAAATTAACATCATTTAAACCTGTTTCAGCGGCCATAGTAACTTCAAAGGTGGGGTTAGCAATGGCCATCATGTCTTTAAAGGACTGGATGTGTGGTTTTAATGGATTTGAGACCATGTGGGTGGCCCCTTGCCACTCTGGAGAGTGGCACATATCTTTTAGGTAGAAGTGCCCCAATTTGTTATAGGAACCTTTCTTCCAATACATTCCTATTACATACTGGTCTGCATCCGTTGGACTGGGAGGCTCTATATTTAGGATTAATTTCATGGGTGTACCTCCTCCAGGCTTCCTTAGAGTCATTCTTTGGAGGAGGGATCTACCATGATCATCTACCTTAGATAAGGCACTTTTGGGTTTGTAACCCCAGGCAGGCCCAGCATTCCACCCTGCAGCCCCCCAATGGTTACAGTTATGCCCCCATTGTTTGTCAACTACACAAACATAGGGGTCCTTTACATGAGGGATATCTCTATAGATAGTTTGAATTTGTGACGTAGGGAATGGGCAGTCTACAATGTCACAGTAGTCAAAAGTGTATGTAGCCACACGGGTACATGAGGAATTGTACCAGAAGGTATACCCACTGGCATCTTTAGTAATGGCTACTTGGGCCTTAATTAGGCTAATTAAGAAGATGATGCACCAGAGGTACATGGTTGTGCGGTATCTGCTTCCTCTGGGGCAGGAGTCTTCTTGCAATGGGAAGCGTGGATCCAGTGTGGCTTGCCAGCCAACTTGACGGAGGTTGAAGTGATCAGGAGAACTTGGAATGGTCCGTCAAATCTTGGTTCCAGGGTGTGTTTCCGCACAAATCTCTTGACCAGAACCCAATCTCCGGGAAGCAGGTTGTGGGTACCCGTATCAAAATCGGGATCTGAAATTGAAGAGAAAACTTGGGCATGTATTTTGTTCAAAGCACTTGCAAGTTCAGTTACATAATCTATTAAAACATCAGTTTGAAGCTGTAGCTGTTGAGGGTGATAACAACCTAGTCTGGGTGCAGTCCCAAATAGAATCTCATATGGGGATAGTGAGTGCTTCCCTCTAGGTGTGTGTCTAACGCTGAATAAAGCTATTGACAAGCTTTCTGGCCAGGGCATCTTTGTTTCTTGTGACATTTTTAACATTCTGGCTTTTAGGGTGCCATTCATGCGTTCCACTTTGCCACTACTTTGTGGGTGGTAAGGGGTGTGAAAAGCTAGGGTCACTCCCAGAGCAGTCCAAATTTATTTAGTCACTGTTGCTGTAAAGGCTGGGCCCTGGTCACTTTCAATAACTTCTGATAGTCCAAATCTACATACAATATCTGCGAGGAGACGCTTTGCTGTTGTCTTGGCAGTGATATTGGCCACTGGATAGGCCTCTGGCCAGCCTGAAAACATGTCCACTATTACTAGTGCATATTCATGAGGCCTACTCTTGGGCATTTGTATTTGGTCAATCTGAATTCTCTGGAATGGGTATATTGGTTTAACCAGGTGCTTCAATGGCACTTTGGTTGGTTTTCCTGGGTTGCATTTTGCGCAAATGACACAGGCCTTGCAGAAGTTGTTGACCAGTGTTGTAATTCCAGGTGCTTCATAATACTTCTGTATGAGGGCAGCCATTAAGTCTTTTGACAGATGTGCAGGTCCATGTGCCCATTGGACAACTGCTGGATATAAATTCTTAGGGAGGCAGAATCTAAAGTTGTTGTAGTATACCCCATCCTTTAGGACTGCTCCTTTCTTCCATTTCTGTATTTCTTCAGGGGCAGTTGTAGCTTGCTGTTCCCGTAGGATTCTTAAGTCAGTAGGAAGAGTCTGCAAGGTAAAAATAGGAATTTCTTCGTATCCGGACACTTCTTCATCCACTTCCTGCAATTTTCTTGCTGCTTGCTTAGCAGCCTGATCAGCTAAGTGGTTGCCCTTTGCTTCATCTGTATCCAATTTCCCATGTGCCTTTACCTTCAAAATGGCCACTTCTTCTGGGAGTAAGAGGGCATCCATTAGTTCCTTGATTGCAGAACTGTGTTTAACTGGCGTACCGGCAGTGGTAAGAAATCCTCTTGTTTTCCAAATTAGTCCGAAGTCATGTGCCACACCCAGAGCATATCTTGAATCTGTGTAGATGTTGGCACGTTTTCCTTCTGAGATCTTGCATGCTGAAGTCAGGGCTTGCAATTCAGCTTCTTGTGCAGACATTGTTGGTGGTAAAGATGATGACTTGATAACCTCATCTGTGGTTACGGCATATCCTGTGTGGTATTTTCCTTCTTCATCGGCATACCTTGAACCGTACACAAACAGAGTGAGATCAGGATCTACTAATGGATCCTCATGCACGGTTGGTAAATGTATTGTCTCCATTTTCATCTGTTCAAAACAGTCATGAGGTGTCTCTGGGTCATAGTCATTCACTATGACCAGATCCTGAAATTCATTTTCCATGAAGTGGCGTGGCCATGCTTCCAGATGGTCAATTGTTGGGTATTTGACAATGCCATTTTCCTGTAGCTGTGATTCATTCATGGTGGCCCATAATTTTGCCAAGGGCCCAAGGTCATTCCATGATCTTGTTTTCAACTTGGTGACAGGGACATGTGGGATGGCAATGTCCCAATGACGATACAAGTATTTGAGTTCTGAAGGTAGATGAATCAAGACCATGCTGTTGCCTTCAGAGTCACAGTAGAAGTCTTGTGCAGTAAGTTTCACCTCCACCTGATGATAGAGCTCATCTTCATAGCAAGGTTCAGGAGTGATGTTTGGCTTGTACCACATGGTACAGAAGGCATATCCTGCTCCCTCACAGAGAGGTGTTTGTCTGTCATGAAAGGATAAATCAGGATGCATTCTCTTGATGGTGCCAGCAAGAAGGAAAATGTAGGTTTCATCCATGATAAACCCATAGTAGATACCCCCCTCAGGTAGTGGGAGAAGAGTGGACGGATTGAGAACCTGGCATCTTTGTATGGTAATGTTGTCAGGTAAAAGGAAATGACATTGAAGACGTAGGTGTCTTGCAGGAGAGACATGCTTGAGTTGTACTTGGTTGATGATGGCAGAAATGTCATGAGGGGCCAAGACAACTAGAGGGTGGCCAAGGACCAGGTCTGCAGTTCTTTCAATTAGTTCCCTGGCTGCAAAAACGGCCCGAAGGCAAGAAGGGGTCCCTCTGGCCACAATATCCAGCTGGCAGGAGAAAAATCCAATAGGCCTTTGACGGCCTTTTGATTCATGTGTTTGGGTAAGGACTCCTGTAGCATGGCCTTGTCTTTCAGAGACAAATAATTTGAAGGGTTTGGTATTGTCTGGTAGGCCAAGAGCAGGAGCAGATGCAATGGCACGTTTTAGTGTACAGAAGTTGTCATGTGCTTCAATGGTCAGGCAGAATGGGTCTGACTTGAGTGCATCATAGAGTGGTTGCATGAGTAGAGAGGCTTCTGGGATCCATGCTCGGCAGTAGGAAATGAGGCCTAAGAAGGCATGTAGAGATTTTGAAGTCCTTGGGGGTGGAATATCCAGTACTGCTCTGACTCTGTCATGGGTGAGATGTCTTGTTCCTTGAGATAGGCAGTGGCCAAGTAAGATAACAGTGGGTTGACAGAACTGAAGTTTGAGAAGTGAAGCTTTACATCCTTGTTCTGCTAGATAGCAAAGGAGATTAATTGAGCATTCTTCAGTTGTAGGTATGTCATCACCACAGAGCAGCAAATCATCCACATACTGGAGCAGGACCACCTCTGGATGGTCAGACTGCCATGGATCAAGAATAGAACACATGGCCTTTGCAAATTGACTTGGAGAATTGTGTGCCCCTTGGGGCATGACAGTCCATGTATACTGTTGTTTGTCATGTGTGAAAGCAAACAGGTACTGACAGATTGCATCCAGGGGTACACTGAAGAAGGCATTGGCCAGATCAATGACTGTGAAGTATTTTGCAGAAGGTGGGACCCCAGAGAGCAGAGTGTGTGGGTTTGGCACAATAGGGGTGTCCAGGACTGTTGCTTCATTCACTGCTCGGAGATCCTGGACCATCCTGTACTTCTCTGGTTCTCCTTTTGGAGTCTTCTTCTTCACAGGAAACAATGGTGTGTTGCATTTTGATTCACATTTGACAAGAGCACCCTTTTCCAGGAGTGCTTTGATTTGAGTTGAGATAGCTGCAGCTTGAGCTGGTTTCAAAGGGTATTGCGATTTCCTTGGTAACTTTGCCCCTGGAATGAGCTTCACCACCACAGGTGGGACTTTTAGATGACCTATGTCCTCTGGGCCTGAGGACCATAGTTTTGCAGGAACAGCTGTCTTCAGTGAATCAGGGAAATTGGACCTCAGTTCCTTTGCATCCCCATGGGGTTCTTCCAAATGGAGCATCAGAGGCAGGGAGCATAAGGCTGAGGTGTCAGAAACAGATAGAGGGGTAGATAGTTCTACTTGTCCATCTGGAGTGAATATGATAGATGCCTGCAGGCGTGAAAGAACATCAGCACCTAACAAGTTAATGGGGCATGTGGAGGACACCACAAAACGAGCAAGCAAGCTGGGGTAGTTGCCAACTCGTAATGGAGTTGTTAAAGGACTTTGTCTTGGTAGGCCATCCACTCCTACACAAGAGACATCAATTTTTTACAGAAATGATGGGTCTGGCAGGTCTTGTTCTCGCAGAACACTTCGGGCTGCACCTGTGTCAACAAGAAATGTGGTAGGTTGTCCTTCAATGGGTAGAGTCACAGTGGCAAGTGGCCCCCCTTGATCCCCTGAAGACACTGCCATGACAGGGGTTAATGACACAGGCTTGCCAATTTCCTAATCATCTGGCTCCTCAACAATTGGAACTGTTTTTGGGGTCTTGGGGGCAGGAGGCTTGATCACCTTCTTGGGTTCTGGGCACTCATTTTTGAAGTGCCCTTTAGCTTTGCAATTGAAGCAGAAACCATCCTCGGGTCTAATTGCTTTGGGGACAGTGCCGGGACGGGATACCATAAGAGGAGCTGAATTGGGCTTTCTTGGAGTCTGAGCAGATTCCAGTCCCCTAGCAACCTGGAGTAATGTATCCAGAGGAACAACTCTAAATTCAGGACGTGCAGCAACGATTCCCTTGCGTATGGAGTCTTTTATGCCTAGGACAAATGAACCAGACAGCATTTGAGAATGAATCTTATTAGTAAGATCAAATCCCAAATCTGTAAACACTTGAAACAGTCTTGCATGGAACCTTTCCACTGATTCTCCTTTTTCTTGTACAATATCAGTAAGGCCAGCAGCCTGATCTGCAAGTTTGTCCTTAGCCCATTCCTTTAGCTGGTTGCAGAATGCTACTCCACAAGCGTAATCGATATCAGTAGTAAGCAAATCCGTGCTGAGGTGGTGGGCTATGCTGGGCCAGTATGCATCTCCAGCTTTAATAGCACAAATGCTTAGTAAATCTCGCCATGCGGCGGAATAAGTATTTTGAATTTGAACTATTCCTCGGTAAAAAGGCATTGGTTGCTTTTCTGGGTCAGGGAGTGATTTCATCAGAGCACTAGCCTGAGTAGGATTAAAAGAAACATATTTAGGTGGAGCCTGATCTCCTTGCCCCATATGTCCGAAAGGATCACCAAGGGAACAGCGAGGCTGTGACTCCAAGGCATCCGGTGAGCCCCGGTAAACATGAGAGCCGGCCTCCTCATCCTCATCTTCGTATGTGACCTGGACCCCTCTGGGAAGTGGGGCCGCTTGAGGTGTCAGGACCGGGGGGTATGCGGGGATCCCGGATGCTGGGGTGGCCAGTGGATTATGAGCTTGGGGTGAGTAGTCACCGGAAAGTACCGGCATTAGGGGTGCTGGATTACTGGGGGCCGCCATATTGGAGGCGTGAAAGGAAACTGCGTTAGGGTTAAGGGAGGTAGTGGCGGCCACGTTGGATGTGGGCACATCCGGGATAGACTGTACCGGAATGGGCGTGAACGGGGTCTGGGGAGTGGCTTGGGAAAGGAAGTAGGGATGGTTTGAATAGGGCAGGGCCATGGGGTAGGGGAAGGGGTATGGCCAGGCCATCTGGGCAGGGGCTAAGGCGGAACCTGGGGAGGGCGGGATAGCAGGGCAGGGATTAGGAAAGGAGGTGGGATATCCGGGGTAGGGAAATGAAGTTGGGGGAGTGGGAACTTGGGCTGTGGGAGGAGTAGGCAGGAGAGAGGATGGAGAGAGATTAGCAGAGACAGGTGTAGTAGGAGGGACCGGAGTGGGTGCAGTGGGATTGACAGTAGCAAGTGAGGAGGGGTTAGTGGACTGGGTGGATGCAAGTGGGAGGGTAGGATTATTAACGGAGAGAGAGCGTAGGGAAGGAATGACGGATGAAATGGTTGGATTAGATAGAGAAGGTAGTGTAGGGATGGATGAGGATGATGGGAATGATAGGGATGATGGGGGGGGAAATAAAGATCCATCAGAATTCAGGACCGGACAAACAGGGGCAATGACGGGATGGGTGATGGGAGGATTGGGAGTGGGGAACATGCTCAGCTGGCTGTCACTCATTGCATTTTGGGGCGCTGGCTGAGGGAATACCCCAGCAACATAATTATTATGATATACATACAATTTTACACCTTTGTGATCTATTTCTTCCTCAACCCAACCTTCCTGCTGAATAGCCCTTGCTACTCTGTACCAGGCTTCTGCAGTACGTAGTAAATCATTATCTGTAAGCTTGCCTTTCTTCTCTGTTAATAATCTGCGCCAGCTCTCTGGCTGTAATCTACCACATGAAGGCACAGCAATCTTACACACCTTAGCAATCTTTTCAACTCCTTTAACCATCTCTTCACCCTCTCTGTCCTCAACTAGATCACACGCTAACCAGCCCTTACTGGGCTTTTCTAATCCCCGTCCCATTCCCCCTATAAAAGGCGTCCCAGATATAGAGTAAGGAAGATGAAACAGAGTGTCTACAATGCTCGACTGCCACTTGAGGGTGGGTCCCCAAGTGCGTCTTCCCAAAACGTAGACTAGTCACTTATTCCGCCTAACTGAGGTAGCCACGGATTGGAGTGAGGTGAGAAGTGTGTGACCAATCACTTCTCTCACAAGAGAAATAGGAGGGGAAAGTGTAAATAACACAGGAAGTAGAGTAAAAGTAAAAGTAAAGTGAAAGTAGAGACAGACACAGGAGTTTGAATGACTCCCAATTAAGACAACAATTCAATTGAAATACAGTGCATGCATCACAGTTCAAATAAATTCAACAGTAATCCCTTTCCTTTACTCATGTGGCCGAAGCCACCTCCCTCAACCTCGTAGTGTCCCCGCTCGGAGAACGACTTTCGTAAGTCTCACTACCAGCGGCCACAGAAAACAGCTAACACCGGCCCGAGATCTGTATGCCTCCCCCGTTACAGCGGTCCAATAAGTGTGACCACCACTATCCTCACCCTCGTAGCGCCCCTACGGACCCACCCGTAAGTCTCACTACCCCGTGGTGATGGAGACAGCAATGCCTGCCCGAATCCACGCACCACAAATAAAACTGGAATGCCACCAGCCTCAGCGCTCGAGGCTGGAGGATACCACCTCTCTGCAAGCAGAGCAACGTGCACAATGAGGCTAGCTAGGCTATCAAAGTGACACCATGGGGAATCCCCAGGAAGCAGTGAGTCTACACCCTTCCACAGACTCCCCCCACCTCTTTTTCCTTACTGCTGCAACTACCCAGCACCTAAAAGAGGTAAACAGGCAAAAGAAGACCCCCAGGAAAACTTCCACAGTTCCACCCCCCTTTTTCCCTACAGCCACAGCCACGTGGCTCCTAAAAGGGGTAAACAGGCAACAAAGGACCCACCAGGCAAACTACCACAGGTCCACCCCCCTTTATCCCAAAAGGGGCAAACAGGCAAACACTCCACCCGGGCAATAGAACTAAAAACCAAACCAATACAAACACACCCAGGCAACAGATAGGCAAAATGCAGGTAAACAGGTGGGTAACAATAAGGCACCGGGCAAGATATTACCTGTCTTTGATGTCCTCCCGGTAGCAGTCACAGACACTGGGACGGGTCAATCAAAGGGGCTGGAACATACCGGGATGCTGCAGACTCAACCGTGTATTCAGAGGTGATCAGTCTCCTTTCCTTCCCCCAGGATTCCTCCGTCCAGCAGCGTCTTCATAGGACGGCTTACCGGCCAAAGGCCATAGCCCGGTGCCCCACGTTGGATGCGCCAATTGATATAGATTATTTTTAAAATAAACAAATATGTTTAAATGTCTATCTGTTCCTGTCCAAATCTGAGATGATTAAATTGCGTATACGCAGAAGTAAATTCACACTGACACACGGAGTTCAGGTTAAAAGCACTTCGAGAAAATTTAATGGCATCTGGTTAAAAAGCGGGCTCGCAGACCCTTATAAGAGCAATATTACATCATCATTGAATATCAAGATAACAACAAATAAACATAATTAATTGGATTAGGTGTTAAGTGGCTTTGTCAATGTCCACCCATCAATATTATTAATTGGCTCAAGTACTAAGTGGCTGGCTAAGTGTCCTCCCACCGAGAGGTGGCGTCATCTTGGACACGGGTGTGGACAGTTGGCTCAGGCGCCATCTTACTCAGCACAAGGCTTTACTCGATGGGAGGGGGGCTTGGGGCGTCATTTTGGGTAGTTAGTGATGTCAGACTCGGGGTCAGGTTCAGGGCCTTTTTTTATGAAAGAACATTTCATTAGAGCAGTTTCTCATGGGCTAGCTATGGTATACTTTGTTTCATGTTACAGGAACTTGATAATTCCGGTGTTAGTCATATCCTTCTAGAAAATACATACAATACATTCTCTTTCTAATATTCTAAATGCTGTTAGGAAAATCTGTCATATAATGAAGTTAAATGGAGTTAGTGCAAAAATTTAATAAAGGTTTAATAAAGGTTTTTAATAATTCTACATCAGGTGTTTTCTAAATTGTTTCAAATCAGTGTACACATACATAAGCATTATGTAACTTTATGTAACTTCATGCTTGATTCTGAATTCTGTGAGTCTGTAATAATACTGTCCTTTAATTGTTTGAATACTTTAAGTGTTTGAAACTATTTAAGTTTTTCTTACCTTTCTGGTGATCTGGTATCTTTACTTTGGATATATGCTCCATAGTGATTGAACACTCTGTTCCAGAACCAACATTATGTGTGTGATAGATGTGAGAGAGATCTATGAGGTCTCTAGTTCTTAATGATCAAAAAAGAGAAGACCACAGGCACTCCAAATTAAAGCCGTATGCAGATTTATTGGGGAAAAAATGCAACGCCAAGCAACGTTTCGACCAACAGAGGTCTTTAGCTTGAAAAAGACCTCTGTTGGTCGAAACGTTGCTTGGCGTTGCATTTTTTTTCCAATAAATCTGCATACGGCTTTAATTTGGAGTGCCTGTGGTCTTCTCTTTTTTGTACATTATCCTGGGATTGTTGGTCCTGATCCGGAGCACCCTTAGCCGTTGGGATTGAGTGCGGTTCCCACTATCCACTCTGCGTAATAGTTCTTAATGATGTCACAATGGTGTTCACAAAGAAAACATAAATCTGTCATTACTGGAGGAATATTACAGATAAATATTATAAGCTTTCTTGAAATGTTATCTGTTTAACATATTATATTTTGCAAAAGTGAGAATTGTTGGGAGCTTATGCTAAATGTAATTTAAATTTCATAATAAATAGGGGAATGTTTAGAAAAACATGATTCCTGCAGGCAGTAAAGTATGCAGGATAGGCAGGGATTGGCAGTGCCAGCCAGACACTGTGTGGCAAACTGACTCTGTCAGCAGTACAACAGTGCACAGCTCACAGAAAGCACAGAAAACGAAATATAAATGTCTCAGAAGTAGTCTCTCTACAAGTACACAGGTTGTGAGAAATGGCAGACTAACCAGGTCTCACATAGACTCAATGATTAGCAATGAGGCTAGCACAGCAGTGTGCCACTATCAAAGCTCAGTCAAAGAATGGGGGAGAAAGATTCCCTGCCAGCTTTTATACTGCTTAAATCTCTTTGTTTTTTTCCATGTCCCTCCTCTTTCAGTAATGCACTCCTCTATCGGTGTGCATTCATTTGTTCGGTTCACTCCCATGCCACTCCTCTTGTAATGCAAAAGGCCGAACACGTCATCCAAATGAATGGCGCATTTGTTTGGTGGATATTCGTTCAGCTCAATCCCATCAAATGTCCATCTTATTTCTTTAATGGAAGAGGCCGAACTCATCATACGAATTGGTCAGCTTCTCAGTCAGAAAGAGACAAATTTCGTTTGACAACCAATTTGTCCGAAAAAAAATGCCCACGTCTAATTATAATATTAATAATATTTGTCGTTTATATATGTATACTGTGTTCATGGGTTCTCTGTAGTTGACATATTAAGTTGTGTTCTTTACCAGTTTTTAGTAATAAATGGGTGCTTAATTGGAGATTTTACAGAGATACATGTTTACTACACATATGATGTAGTTTCTGTAAAGTTTAAGGGAGCTGTAAGGGTGATATGCAGAGTATCTGTTTTTAAAGTATACTGTAAGAGAAAATAAAACATGCTCTATATTACTCAATTGATCCCACTCCAAATACACTCCCCCCCCCCTTCCAAGTTAACCTCTATTCCTGTAAAAAGTAAATAATTTATTAAATATCAGCTCGGTGCACAATTGCATATCTCTTGTTATCTATCTGTTTAACTATAGAACCAAAGGTGACTGCTATGTTACTGTGTGTTTGTCACAGCTGTGAACTTCCATTTTCAAAGTATTTCATAAAAATATAAAACATTTATCTGTAATGCTTAAATTCAATATGCTCATATTTTCCAACACAATCAAAATATATGTAAGACAAATATGGACCACTATGTCTTTGCTAAGCCAAGACTTGCAAAAGTTGGGAAAAGACAGCCCCTCTGCCATCAACGTATGTCAATTTTCATGAACGTTATGAAAGATGGAGCTTCATGCGAGCACTTCTCACCCAGACCGCTGCATGGTAATGTCACTTTTGGGGGTCTTTGCAAAATTGCTTTTCATACCACTTCTTGTATAGTGGTTTACTGGAACATCAGATGTTTCTGGGTTTTAGTTTAACTTTCAGTTTTTTTTTTTTTGGTGTTTCTTTTTCTTTGTATATTTTTTAAGATTCTTTATTTTAAATATTTGTTAATAGCAGACAAAGTAACAATTTAAAGTATATAAATATTGGCAAGGCATGGATGAGGGAAATATCTCCAGTTAAAGAACACACACAATCAGAATAAAGTACATCAGTAAAATCCATGCAAAATTACCAGAAAATATAAATTTAGTACAGTAAAGTCTAATATAAGCATACAAAATTAAGCCCTACTCTAAAACTCCCACTACTTCTGGGCAGCACCAATGACTATAGTACACATCAGCCCCAATACATACAATAAAAAATGAAGAAAAGAGTTACTTGCACATCAGAAATCCCTATGCATATTTAAATGCATGGTTTTCTTTTAGTATCACTCCAGTGGCCATTCAAGTGTAAGCTCACCTGCCATACCAAGGCAAAACCTTTTAGGTTATGTTTGTGTTTGATTTTGTATTACACAGCATGCTACAGTGCTGCTGCTCTCCCTATTTGTTCCCTATTAAGGGCTAATAAGTGTGTAGGGGTTTAAAAAAAATACACCTCTTGGGGAGGGGGCCTGAACCTCATGGCGGCTGGTTGTGCTTTGGGAGAGCTCCAAGCATGATCTGCATTTATAGAGGTTTACATGATTCCCAGAACATCAGATCTAGCAAGACCTGACTCAGAAGCCAGCCTAGGTGCCTTGTACTGTGTAGTTCCAGCACCTTCTCAGTAGTTATCTGTGGTTCTGGTAAGGCCAAGTGAGACCTGCGGATGGGTAAGGCGGCCGATCTCCCGTTCCATGCTACGCTGTGCCCACGCAGGGATATATTGCAACCTTGCCCCCCCCCCCCTTGCATAATTGTTCCTATTGGGTAGTTGAGAGCACTATTCCAAAAAGATAGAGCCCAGGACAAATCTGTAACAGGGCAGCCATCGTTGGGAGCACAATCTGGGTCTTCTGTTCCAAAGCCAAAATCATAGAAGTAGACTATGGGGTGATCTTTAACCCCTTAAGGACACATGACATGTGTGACATGTCATGATTCCCTTTTATTCCAGAAGTTTGGTCCTTAAGGGGTTAAGAGCTGTTAGGCAACCCATATTTTGTTCAATGTATTGTTCTGTTTTAGCATTGGTTGCATGTATGCGCAATAAAGATCAATCATGAAATTTGAACATGCAAAAAATATATCATATTAATGAGGCCAAAATCTATCACATTAAAGCTGTGTGTGTGTTCATAGTGCACATTTAAAATAGTTTCCTGCCATAGATTACCTAGGGCAAAGTCCATTGTTGAAATCAGTGCTGATAGAAGCAGTGTTATTAGTGGGATTATAGAACACAAAGCTTCCAGGAGATAAAAATACAATGTGCATGATGTAATATTCTAAAGGATACACAAATGCACCATTTTGGTGACCTCTGAGAAACCCTCCAAAGTTTATTATAATAAATAAAAATTTAAAATGTGTAAACCTGGTTTTATGTGAACAAGCTACAGCTGGGCACAAGCAACCCTTCAAAAGAAGTACATTTCAGAAGTACCATCAAGCCCTTCTATGAATATAAATAAAAGTAGCTGTAGACGTATTAGCAATATGCTTAGTACTACAACTGAAACTATATAAAACTTAAATTTAAGAAGCATAAAACATAAAGTAAAAGATGAGGAAAAAAATCCTATATAGAAACTGATCCAAACTGGGAATAAAAAGCAGCCCTGAAAAATGTTTTTTACCAACTCTATAATGCATTGCATCAGTATTGTGTACAGATATTAAGTTGGAAAGACATTTAAATTTTTTTCCAACATTAAAGACGGCACTTACATGACTTTTTTCTAAGCGGAACAGAATACACTCATTGTTTCAGCCTGGTTATGGGGCTCAAATGCTGACTGTATATTGTTGCACTTCTGCTTAACCCCTTAAGGACCGGACTGTTTTTACGATGTTGTACATTTGCGACCAGGCATTTTTTTACACTTTTGTGGTGTTTGTGTTTAGCTGTAATTTTCCGCTCTCTCATTTACTGTTCCCATACAAATTATATTTTTTTTTTCAGGACAAAAGGGGATTTCTTTACATACCATTATTAATATAATCTCATGTCATTAAATTTTTAAAAAATGAAAAAATATGATGAAAAATTTAAAAAAATACATGTTTTTTGACTTTTATGTGAAAAATCTTTTACTCATCTAGAAAAGCGAATGAAAAAAACTGCTAAATAGATTCAAAATTGTGTCCTGAGTTTAAAAATACCCAGTGTTTACATGCTTTTTGCTATTTTTTTGCATGTTATAGGGCTATAAGTGCAAGTAGGATACATACATTTTTAAAATGTATCAATAGTGACATTGTAACACTATTATCTGTCATAAATCGCTGAATAACACCCCACATGTACATATTTTTTTTAAAGTAGACAACCTAGGGTATTCAATATGGGGTATGTCCAGACTTTTTTAGTAGCCACTTAGTCGCAAACACTGGCCAAAGTTAGCGTTCATATTTGTTTGTGTGTGAAAAAAGTAAAAAACTAAATTGACCGCTAATTTTGGCCAGTGTTTGTGACTAAGTGGTTACTAAAAAGGACTGGACATACCCCATTTGCAATACCTTGGGTTGTCTTCTTTTGCAAATGGTATGCCATCATGGGGATAATTCTCATTCCTGGGCTACCATACGCTCTCAAAGGCAACGTAACCAACCTGGCCATTTTCAATGTAAAAACCCATATATTTGACCCTGTAACTTTCAAAAACGCTATAAAACCTGTACATGGGGGGTACTGTTATACTCAGGAGACTTTGTTGAACACAAATAGTAGTGTTTCAAAACTGGAAAATGTATCACAACAATTATATCATCAGTAAAGGTGCTGTTTGTGTGTGAAAAATGCAAAAAAGTCACTTTCACTGACAATATCATCGCTGTGATATGTTTTACTGTTTTGAATCAGTAATATTTGTGTTCAGCGAAGTCTCCCGAGTAAAACAGTAACCCCCCCCCCCCCCCCCCCCCATGTACAGGTTTTAGGGTGTCGTAGAACGTTACAGGGTAAAATACAGTGATAGCAAATTAAATTCTCTGGACTTTCGGCCTGGGTTGGCAGGCAGGTCCCTTAAATTGCAATCAATAAAATAACTTAATTATGTAAAAATATTACATAAATACGCACGTAGAATTTAAATATATATGCATATTTATATATTTGAAGTCTACGTGTATATTTATATAATTATTTATGTAATTTTGTATATGGACATATGAATAGTTCGTATTCTTTTTATTTATTTATATATACTTAGATATATATACAATTTCATTCTAAGTGTATTTTGATATAAATATATATATATATTAATATCAAAATACAGTTAGAATAACATTTCGTATAGATATATAATTTTTTTTTAAATTTGTATTATTATTTTTACATGTTTAATTTAATTTAAATTACTTATTATTTGTATTTTATAATAATATATATACAATATATATAGTTATTATATATATTATATATATATATATATACGTGTGTAATTTAATTATAAGTGTATTTTTATATTAATATATGTACATATTAATATAAAAATACACTTAGTATGACATTATATATATGATATATAGACATATATTATATAGGTATAATATTTGTCTATATATCATATATATATACACATATATAATTTTTTTTTTTTTTATTAACTTTAACTTAAATTTGTTTTCTGATTTTACACTGGCAGGGAGACTGCCTGTCAGCACAGACAGTCCCCCTGCAGGCAGACACATGGACACCTATTGTGACCATGTGGTCGCCCTGTTGGGCGATCACATGGCCCCAGGGGTCCTAATCTGCCATGGGGAGACTGGGCTGCAGGCAGTCTCCCCACAACGGGAGCACCGCCGATCGCCGCCGTGGGAACGACGGCGATCGGGTAAGTAAATCTTAAAGTTAGGACGGTTCAGGACCGTCAGCGGTCGGCAATGGAAAAATGCCGATGACGGTCCTGAACCGTCCTGCGTCCTTAAGGGGTTAAAATAAAGTGGTTATTTTGCTCACTCTTAAAGGGACATGCTAGACTTCTAAAGTACTTAAGCTTGCTGAAGTGCTTTAGGGTTTAACTTACATGTTATAAACTCAGAAACAACCCATATTTTTATGTTTCTGTTGATAACTGCACTTTTTTTTTTGTTTAGAAGTCAACTACAGTCAGTATTTTCAGTAGTTTTAATGTCTTTCCAGAGAGACATATATCCCAGGTGAACTACACCTTAGGAATAGTATAATAGACTGTTATTAATATAGTATAATATTTTTGGTATATTTATACTTTTATTTAGAGCTTATATATTGTGTTAAATATTTTCTCCCTGTATCCCTTTTTCCAACTTTTCGTTTCACTCGCTAAGGGGAATATCTTATCAATATTTGATTTTAACTATTTTACCAATTCAACCACAGAAACATTTTTTTTTATTCTATATTTTTGTTGTGCAAATGATTACAAACAAGCTTGTATTGTGTCAACAGCATGGACAAGCATTATACCGAAATATAGTTATAAACTGTAGCATGGCAATTGTAGGAGCGCACATTTTTCTAAATATGACAAGAGAAAACAGGCGAGCGTAACATGTGCAGTAGAGTTTTTCAAGAGTTAGCGTGATGTATCATAAGGATCCCCACATTTGTGAGAAAAATTAATTTTAACCCCTTAAGGACACATGACATGTGTGACATGTCATGATTCCCTTTTATTCCAGAAGTTTGGTCCTTAAGGGGTTAAACGTCATGTATGGATGTAGCGAGAATGTGAGAATGTGACGCAAATAAGAATAATGGAGCCTACCCCAAATACTCCCCAATAATGACAGACACCAAATTTTGATGGAACAGGCCACAGCATTTATTAAGCATAAGACTGTAGGACTCATCCAACATTTATTATACCAGATTATATTTATAACCAGAAATGTATAACCAGAAATAAATACATATTTATAACCAGAAATAAATACATAAATAATCCATAACTTTACATTTAATTATTAACACATAGTCAGGGCTGCCATCAGAAATTTTAGGGCCCCTGACACAGCTCAAGATCTGGGCCCCCGGGGCCAGCCCCGAGTCCGCCCACAAGGATGAAGTGTGTGTGTGTGTATAGTGGATGCGGTATGTGTGTCATGGATGCAGTGTGTATAGTGGATGCAGTATGTGTGTCATGGATGCAGTGTATATAGTGGATGCAGATTGTACGTTTTGTGTAATGTATGTAATGTTTGTATGCATGCATTAGATGCAGAGTGTGTGTGTAGTGAATGCAGGGGTGTGTATAGTGAATGCAGAGTGTGTGTTTTTGTAGTGGATGTAGTGTGTTTGTAGTGAATGTAGTGTGTTTGTAGTGAGTGAAACGTGTGTATAGTGAATGTAGTGTGTGTGTGTGTGTAGTGTAAATTGTGTTTAGTGAATGTAGTGTGTGTGTAGTACAAAGTGTGTTTAGTGAATGTAGTGTGTGTGTAGTGCAGAGTGTGTTTAGTGAATGTAGTGTTTGTAGTGAGTGCAGAGTGTATAGTGAATGTAGGGCAGAGTGTATAGTGAATGTAGTGCAGAGTGTTTAGTGAATGTAGTGTGTGTGTGTAGTGCAAAATGAGTATAGTGAATGTAGTGTGTGTGTAGAGCAAAATGTGTATAATGAATGTAGTGTGTATCTGTAGCGCAAAGTGTGTTTAGTGAATGTAGTGTGTGTGTGTGTAGTGCAGAGTGTGTTTAGTAAATGTAGTGTTTGTAGTGAGTGCCAAGTGTTTTAGTGAATGTAGTGTATGTGTAGTGCAGAGTGTGTTTAGTGAATGTAGTGCAGAGTGTGTTAGTGAATGTAGTGTGTGTGTAGTGCAGAGTGTGTTGAGTGAATGTAGTGTGTGTGTGTGTGTATAGTGCAGAGTGTGCTTGTAAGGATTCAGTGTGTGTGTAAAATAGGGGGGAAGGGGAGTATTATTTTATTTATTTATTTGTGTATATTTCAATTTTATTCCCCCCTCCCTGGTTCTTACCGTGCCAGGGAGGGGGGAGATCGCATTTCCTGTTGATCCAGTGGCATGGTGGAGGGAGCCAGCCGCGGTACATTGAAGAGGGGGCCCAACAGCACACATTGTCTTCCTTTCCAGCTCCTCTCTGACTAAATCTCACGAGACAGGCCTGAGTGCTGTGCGGAGCGTTGCCATAGTAACCCGTGGCAACGCTCTGGCAGCCGCAGGGTGCAGGAAAGTTAGACAGAGAGCAGCTGGAAAGGAGGACAGAGTTTGCTGCTGGGCCCCCTCTTCGTCTTACAGGTAGCAGGGGGCCCTCTGTGCACATATATTTATGTGCTTCTCTATGACAAGCGTTCAGCGTCGACATGCAGAGCATGGAGATGTTGAATGTCAGTGCTGCACATTTTGCAACACTGACACAGGAAGCACCTAGGTGTTCCTAGGCAGTAATGTAAACACTGCATTTTCTCTGAAAAGGCAGTCTTTGCAGCAAAAACCCTGCAGTGGTAGACTATACTCACCAGAACAACTACATTAAGCTGTATAATATAAATGAAGCTGTAGTTGTTCTGGTAACTATAGTGTCCCTTTATGTTTGTGCGTGCAAAGGGGTAGGGACTGCAGAGGGTGCCGAAAGGAAGGGGCTGCAAAGGGTGTGAGTGGAAGGGGCTGCAGAGGGTACAGGGGGGAATAGAGGCTGTAGTGGGTGCAAAGGGTAATAGGAGCTGCAGTGGGAGCAGTTGGGTAGCCCACTAGCCACTACCAAAAGCGAAACCCTACCATTGCGCACAGTGCAGGGGGCAGGAGCTGCAGCGGGAGCAGGGGGCAGGAGCTGCAGTGGGAGCAGGGGGCAGGGGATGCAGTGGGAGCAGGGGGTAGGGGATGCAGTGGGAGCAGGGGGTAGGGGATGCAGTGGGAGCAGGGGGTAGGGGATGCAGTGGGAGCAGAGGGGAAGGGGATGCAGTGGGAGCATGGGGTAGGGGTGATAGGGGATGCAGTGGGAGCAGGGGGGGTAGGGGGTGCAGTGGGAACAGGGGGGTAGGGGATGCAGTGGGAGCAAGGGGGTAGGGGTGATAGGGGATGCAGTGGGAGCAGGGGGGTAGGGGGTGCAGTGGGAACAGGGGGGTAGGGGATGCAGTGGGAGCAAAGGGGGGTAGGGGATGCAGTGGGAGCAGGGGGTAGGGGATGCAGTGGGAGCAGGGGGTAGGGGATGCAGTGGGAGCAGGGGGGTAGGGGATGCAGTGAGAGCAGGGGGGTAGGGGATGCAGTGGGAGCAAGGGGGTAGGGGATGCAGTGGGAGCAGGGGGTAGGGGGTGCAGTGGGAGCAGGGGGCATAGGGGATGCAGTGGGAGCAGGGGGGTAGGGGGTGCAGTGGGAGCAGGGGGTAGGGGGTGCAGTGGGAGCAAGGGGGGGTAGGGGAAGCAGTGGGAGCAAGGGGGGTAGGGGATGCAGTGGGAGCAAGGGGGTAGGGGATGCAGTGGGAGCAAGGGGGGTAGGGGATGCAGTGGGAGCAAGGGGGTAGGAGATGCAGTGGGAGCAGGGGGGTAGGGGGGATAGGGGATGCAGTTGGAGCAGGGGAGTAGGGGGGGATAGGGGATGCAGTGGGAGCAGGGGGGTAGGGGATGCAGTGGGAGCAGGGGGTTAGGGGATGCAGTGGGAGCAAGGGGGGGTAGTGGATGCAGTGGGAGCAAGGGGGGTAGGGGATGCAGTGGGAGCAAGGGGGGGTAGGGGCTCCCAAAACCCTCCCAAACCTTACCTCTCTGGTGGTCCTCTTCTGAAGGAACCTCACAATGCTGACACGCTGCCTGTAAGTCTGCTCAGGGCAGCTCCACAGCTCACTCTGCACTGTGACTGGTGATGTCACTTCCTGCAGAACCAGCCGGAGGGAGCTGCCCTGAGCAGTTACAGGCAGCTCAGTGAGGCTATGTTTGGAGACAGGCACACTGTGGCAGCCTAGTGGGGTCTTTGGAAGGCCCCTATAGCTGTCCCTCAGTGTGCCCTGCACGGAGGAGATGATTAGTAGCAGCAGGGGCCCGCGGACGGCTATGCGGGCCCCTTGCTGAGTGCAGGCTGGCTGGGGAGATTGTTTAACTCCCCAGCTCAGCCATTACTTACTGAAGCAGTATGTGGGGCTCGGGGCCCCCCAGGACCGCCGGGCCCATGACAACTGTTATGGTTGTCATGCCCTGATGGTGGCCCTGCACATAGTGCCCTATAGACTTAGCTTACATAAGCGTCTTTGCCAATGAAAGAGACCAGGTGCCTATGCACTAACTAGCCCACAGGGTTCTCGCCTCCCACCTCGTCCAAACTAAATTCCCTTTTCCTTTCAATGCTTACCACCAGCCGGCTTTTAGCTTGGTGGGCACGTCCAAGTCGGTAACTTAAAAGTTTACCATACAGAGCAGGGGGGGTTGAGACCCGACCATGTCCATATTCTGACACTCCACGCAATAGCCCCCAAAACCTATTGGCAAGGACACGCCCTTCCCAAACCACCCAAGGCCTGTTCCACCACTTCCTGCATGGCAAGATGAAAAAGGTCGAGCCCTACCTCCATGAGGTGAACTCCATCACCCAGAAACACATTAGCTGCCACCCGTGTGAAAACACCCTGTAGCGAACAGGAATCCCTTTACCCTTAAACAAACCTAGAGACCCTCCAATTTAGTTTCATACGGCAACGTTCCATGCACTGATTATGGGCCTGCTGCCAAAAGATACAGGAAATTACCTACAATCAATTGAGCCACACATCATGAAACAATACAAAAACACAATAGTGAGATGACCAAACAAAGAAAAGTGCAGGCAAGTAGACATGTGCAATTCGTTTCGGTCTGAATGTGAATTCGGACGAATTTCGGGCAATTCGGACATTCGGGTACTTCCGAATATCCGAATAGATGAATTGCCGAAGTCCTGAAGTTCCGAAATTAGCGAAATTACCGAATTTCCGAAGTGTCGAAATGTCGAAGTGTCAAAGTGCCGAAGTGCTGAAGAGCCGAAGTTCCGAAGTTGCCGAAGTTCCAAAGTGACGAAGTTCCGAAGCACAGTATTGCCTAAGAACTAATATACTTACTCAGTGGAAGAATGTTACACTGTATACAATTTTAAATAAAAAGTATACAAACATAGCCAGGATTCAGCTGTAAGCCTTTGCAACACTTACAACAATCAAGTAACACACATTCATATAAAATGTAAGTTACTTAGCCAGTCAATGGAATGACAGGAATGAATAAGTAGATAACTCCCTAATTCCCACGGTATCAGGGAGCTATCTACTAAAAGACTGAAAGACCTAAATTGGTCTTTCAGACAAATTTACTAATACTAAGTAAAGGTTACTTAGTATTAGTAAATTATGCCCCTACTCGCTATACCGTGAGTGGGGGCATGTCTATTAAACAGCCTATGGCTGCTCACCTTAACGGCGGGTGGGGGCCCTACAGTAAAAAAAGGGGGGGACCTCCCCCCTGACCCCCACCCCTGAGTGGTGGGTGGGGGCCCTAAATACAAATAAGGAGGGGGACTTAATGTCCTCCCCCCTGGCCCCCACCCCTGAGCGGTGGGTGGGGGCCCTAAATACCAATAAGGGGGGGACCTATTGTCCTCCCCCCTGGCCCCCACCCCTGAGCGGCGGGTGGGGGCCATAAATAAAAATGTTATCCCCACAAGGTGACTAGGGGTTCCCAAACCCCTAGTCACCCCCCTCCCCCTAAAAAAAACTAACCCCTACCTGCCCCCTCACCCTAAAAATAATGAGGGGGGGCCATTAACTAAGTACCTGTAAAAAATAATAAAACTTACCATTTCATGTTTTATTTCTTCTAAAATCTTATTTTTTCAGCCCCCAAAAAGGCCAAATAAAAATCCATAATAACCGACGCACTTAAAAAAAAAAAAACGAGGGCAAAAAAAAATAATGCTTCTTCACCCATGGAGGGCTCCGTGCAGACTGAGCTCTGCAGAGCAGGGGAAGGCTTATTGTCCACCCCCATTATTTTACTTTAGTGGGGGCCGGGGGGGGGGGGGGGAGCAATAGGTAGTGAGGGACCCTTTTTTTTTTTTTTTTTTAATAGGACCCTTTTTTTTGTTTAATAGACATGCCCCTACTCGCGGTATAGCGAATAGGGGCAAAATTTACTAATACTAAGTCATTTTTACTTAGTATTAGTAAATTTGGCTGAAAGACCGTGGGAATTAGGGAGTTATCTACTAAGCGGCTGCAAGAGAAGTCCCGATGTGCCGAAAATTCCAAAATGCCGAAGTCCCGAAATGCCAAAATGTTGAAGTGCCGACGTTCCGAAGTATCGAAGTGCCGAAGTGCCGAACCAAACCGAAGTGCCGAAGTCCCGAATTGCCGAAGTCCTGAATTTCGGAATGCCGAACAGAACCGAAAATGTTCCCCATGAACATGCCTACAGGCAGGCCACTACTGGGACACACTCCCTATATCCTTTTAAAAGTCAGTGCAAAGAAAAATTGTATAGCAACAAAGTGAAAATACAGTGTAGGGCGCCACTTCACAAACAGAGTGGTATATATATTTACCAACTTCTAGCTGAGCATGCAGAACTCACATGTAAAATAGAAGAGAAATCACATTTAATACTTTAATAAACAATGAGATTAAAACAAAATAAAAATGGAACACTCACAAAAGTAGTGGCACAATTGAAAACATTAATATGTACAAAAGCGTATGTGCCTCAATTAGGCTAATCCCCTGGATACAGCAGTCTTAAATGGTATGGAGTATCAGGAACAGTCCCTCTTCACTGACCGTCAATCAGAAGGCAGCAATAGTGAGGTGTCTGACTTTCAGCCGCAGTAATCCTTTCAGGGTAAAAAGTATGCTCAACGCGTTTTGTCTAGGTTCTTTTCTGCAGTTCTAGCTACCTCTATGGTCTTTCTGAAATATTTTATAGATCAAGATTTTTTCATTAGTGTTTTCATTATGGATTTTGTATCATATATATGGATATGTATATCATTTTTTTTTACTGTTTTATATCCTGTTTTTAGGTGTCTCTATGAGAATGCTGCTATGTATTTTTAGTATATTCATTTTTATTGTATATTCATTTTAAATATATTTGTGGATTTTATTTTGTATTTCTAATATTATTCCCAGTTTTTTCCCCTTCTTTCTCTCCTATTTTGGATCATATGTATGTTGCTATATATTCTTGAGAATAGCTGCTTATCTAGTTTGATGTCCTGGCAATATTACTGTGATACCATCTTGAATGAAGTTATGTCTAATGACATTTTTATTTTTATTATATGAAGGTTCATGATATTGTTATTATCCAATCAATTGTTTACTTAATGATTACTATTGTAACTTTATAATATGTGGTTTTATAGAAATTCCCCATCTACTCTCTATGATCGATTCGTTCATCTATATTTTAGCACACAACATTTTCTATTATGTTTTATTTTTGCTTATGTCTCATAAATATAGTATTTTTATTATGTCTCATCAAAAGACTATTCTCATAAATTTTTTTAATAATTTTTTTGTTTTTATTATTATTATTATTATTATTATTATGGTTATACATCCAATAGATTTGTGGATTGTGTATACATATATTGTTTTGGGCAAGTGGTTTGAGACCGGCTCTTTTTTGTGTATTCCGGGCTCGTCCTGTGTGCCGAGATTAATAAAGTTATTTGCGCTCCAGAGTGGAACGCACATGGGCAGTAGACGTAGACATGATTACGTCTCGTCACTGCGCATGCCCACACACTACGAGAGGACGCAGCCCTGCATATTTCAATCGCCGGTCCCGGAAAGAAGACAAGCTCCTGACGAAGAACCTAGACGAAACGCGTTGAGCATACTTTTTACCCTGTATCTCATTGCTTATTAAAGCATTTGCGCTATGTGATTTCTCTTCTATTTTACATGTGAGTTCTACACGCTCAGCTACAAGTTGGTAAATATATACACCACTCTGTTTGTGAAGTAGCGCCCTACACTGTATTTTCACTTTGTTGTTATAAAGTTTTTCTTTGCACACACATCATAAAACAACTAAAATATGCACCAAGACCCTCTTAAGGGCAGACCCCCACAAACTGACCCCCCGCACCCATACACACACAGACTGACCCCCCACATAGACTGATCCACCCCACACAGACTGACCGTCCCACACACAGACTGACCCATACACACACAGACTAATCCATTCCACACAGACTGACCCCCCCACACCCATATACACACAGATTGACCCATACACACACAGATTGACCCACCCCACACACACTGACCCATACAAAAGAATATTCCCCTTTCCCTCATCTTACTTTGCAGGGAGGTGGTGGCACAAACTGATCCGTGGTGGTTGAGAAGGCTGCCTATCCATCGGGTACAGGGGAGGTCACGAGATGAGAGTTATCTCTCTTGGCACCATAACCACTATACAGAGCAGTACTGGTTATTGTGCATGGATTATTTCTTTAAATAATCTGCAAGTGCCCCAGTAGCCAGCAAGCCAGCCAGCTCACAGGCCAGCCATCCAGCCCACAGGCCGGCCAGACAGCCAGCCAGCCAGCCCACAGGCTGGCCAGTAGCCAGCCAGCCAGCCCACAGGCCACCAGTTAGGCTTACAGCCAGCAAGCCCACAGCCTGCCAACCGCAGCCAGCAAGCCACAGCCTGCCAGCCAGCAAGCCACAGCCAGCAAGCCACAGCCTGCCAGCCACAGCCAGCAAGCCAACAGCCTGCCAGCCGCAGCCAGCAAGCCCACAGCCTGCCGGCAGTAGCCTGCAAGCCCACAGCCTGCCGGCAGTAGCCTGCAAGCCCACAGCCTGCCGGCAGTAGCCTGCAAGCCCACAGCCTGCCAGCAAGCCCACAGCCTGCCAGCCGTAGCCAGTAAGCCCACAGCCTTCCAGCAAGCCCACAGACTGCCAGCCAGCAACAGTAATTAAGGTAAGAGGAGCCAACTTTGCCTAGGTATCAGCGAGCTATGTTGTGTTGCTATATTGTGAATAGGAACCAGAGTGTTGGAGAGACCCCCCTCCAGGCCCCATTAGACTCCATTGTAGTCTCTAATGGGACCTGGAGGAAATTCTTTCTAACACACTCTCTAAAGGACACTGAGATAGCCTCTGCTAGAATGCTCCCCCCCTCAATGGCCCATTAGCCCTCAATTGTAGTCTCTACTGGGGCCTTGGAGGCGACTGTTTCCAGCAGGGACACTGAGATGGCCTCTGTTAGAAAGACCCCCTTCCAAGCCTATTAGACTCCATTGTCGTCTCTAATAGGGCCTGGAGGGGATTCTTTCTAACACACTCTCTAAATGACACTAAGATAGCCTCTGCTAGAAAGACCCCCTCCATGGCCCATTAGCCCTCAATTGTAGTCTCTACTGGGGCCTCGAAGGGATTATTGCACTTTTGTTCCTTGTGTCTAAAGATTGTGTAGGGTGTGGCTGGAGGCGTTGCATGGAGGCGGGACATGGGTGGCGCTTGCTGCGGAGTATGGATGGGGCCTGTAAGGGGGCCCTTGATTTATTTTGCCCGGGGGCCCTGAGGTTTCTCAGTCCGCCCCTGAATAGAGTTGTACATAGGTACACAGTGACAGCACTGCTGCAGCTTGTGAAGAGAGACGCAGTGCTCCCGACTTCAATTTCAATTAGGGGGGGCATGGCCCCTCTGCCTCCCCCTAGTGATGCCACTGTATGTTAGATGAAATCAAAACACAGCATAACAGCACAAACACCTCATATGTCACAAGTTTGTGGTGAATAGGCTCAGTGTGCAGAGATTTGAAAAGACACAGTCACTGAACTTAAAAGTCTTTATTGATAAGGGGCAAAAGGTAAAACTGAAAAGTCCCAGTACAAGATCGAAGGATGCAAGATCAGGACCAGCAACGTAAAGTCTTGGTTCAATTCAAGTAGATGCAAATAAGGACCCAGGTCTTGTTTCTGATTCTGTACCTGGAATTCATCCTTACAAGCAGATCAATTGTATGGAAAGTTGGAGATTTCCTTTGGAATTATCTCCTGTAAAATGGAATTGTAAAACAAACATATAACTGTTGTTGTTCACCAGAGTTTATGGCTTTTCTGGCTACCGTATGGTTTACTCAGAATTTTTTATTACACTCAACCTCATTGTTTCCTGGTCTGTTGATCTAAACCTCTGGAGAGACCAGATCTCACAATGCCACATGTAGCCTTTGCCTGTTGCCAGGGTTTGTATAGAACATATATGCTAAATATGCTGAGAATATTTTTACTATGAGTAATTATAGCTAGCTTTTAGACCCTTTAAATAAAAACTCAAAGCACCATAACCACTTCAGAACACTGTAGTTGCTATGGTGTCAGGAGTACCCTACTGCCACACATTATAAGTAGCCAAACTGTTTTAGAAGAGCAACGCTCACTGCCCCCACTATCTCAGCTGGAGAGCCATAAGCTTAGTAGCTTCTGTTAAGCTCTCCAGAGCAGGTCTAGTTCTTTGGCTATGAGCATCAGCTACCTGAACCACCAAGCTTAGCTCAGGCGGCGCAGGTAGGTCTCTGTCTGAGCTAGTGGAGGTGAGGAACTCCACCCAAAAGATCCCAAGTAAGAAGTTTATCTGTCCTCCTCATCAGATTTCTGCCTCCCTGACAATGGCAATGGAGGCATTTAATGGAACACTTCTGGCACCATAACCAATACTGCCTGCTGTAGTGGATATGGTGCTTGGAGTGTTATTTTAATGCCAACTTAGTTCCACTAGTTTGCTTTCCTACCCATTTTCTGTTTACACACTGTTAGCAGCACATGGCTCTCTCTGGTTACACACCAATTGGGCTGCTTTTTTAGTATAATGTTTTCTGTTTGTTTATTTTAATCTCGTGGCCAGAGGAATTTTTCCTTTTAACCAATTCAATGATTTGCTGTAGTGGTTAAGTTGCCTTGTGTCTCCTTGTGCTATCCTGTCATTAAATGTCAAAACCAGTTTGACATAAATCAAGACTCTTCCCAACACCCTGAAACTGCCCATTTTAGAAACCCATTTTGGCTATATTCAGGGACGTTTTAGCCGCGAGGCAAACAAGGCATTTGCCTTGGGCGGCATTTTCCAGGGGGCGGCAAAAAACGCCGCCCCGCTGGCGGGCGGCTGGCGAGGGAGCACTTCCTCTAAGCTGTCTGCTCAGCTCCCTCGCGCGCCACAGAGTGAGGCTGGGAGCTGGAATATGACGTCATATTCCGGCTCCGCCTCCCAGCCTCACTCTGCGGCATGCCAGGGAGCTGAGCAGACAGCTCAGAGGAAGTGCTCCCTCGCCAGCTGCCCGCCCAGCCCATCAGCCCGACCGCCCAGCAGCCACTGGACCACCAGGGCGAAAGATGACCCCCCCCCCAGTTTAAAGTAAAGAAAAAAAGTGTTAATGTGAGTGAGTGTGAGTGTGTGTGTGTGTGTCTGTTAGTGAGTGTGAGTGTGTGTGTGTGTGTGTGTGTGTGTGTGTGTGTGTGTGTCTTTTAGTGAGTGTGAGTGTGTGTGTCTGTTAGTGTGTGTGAGTCTGTTAGTGTGTTTGTGTGTGTCTGTTAGTGTGTGTCTGTTAGTGTGTATGTGTGTGTGTGTGTATGTTAGTGTGTGTGTGTGTGTGTGTGTGTGTCTGTTAGTGTGTGTATCTGTTAGTGTGTGTGTGTCTGTTAGTGTGTGTGTGTTTCTGTTAGTGTATGCGTATCTGTCAGTGAATGTGTGTGTGTGTGTGTGTGTGTGTGTGTATTTAGATGTGTTTGTATGTCAACCATGATTTAAAGCCAAATCTTAAGCAAATGGAATGTGATGAGGAAAATGTGGAGGCTTTATGGGTAAATATCTGCTTGGGGGAAAATAAGGGAAACCAACTATTGGTTGGGATATGTTATAAACCACCTAATGTTAATATTGACGAGGAACAACAGCTGTTTGAGCAAATTGAGAAAGCTGCAAATCTGGGTAACACTTTAATTATTGGAGATTTTAACCCCTTAAGGACACATGACGTTTGTGACACGTCATGATTCCCTTTTATTCCAGAAGTTTGGTCCTTAAGGGGTTAATTACCCGGACATAAATTGAGACAGACGGACTAGTAGCTCAGCAAAGGGAATTAGGTTTTTAAACTTGTTAAATGACACCTTCATGTCACAACTAGTACAAGCACCAACTAGAATGGACGCTTGTCTGGACCTGGTTTTAACAAACAACATTGATCTTTTGAACAACATTCAAGTAGGTGAAATAAACTTTGAAATAAACTCAAAAAAAACAAAAGCACATGGGGTATACTAAAACATATAATTTTAAAAAGGCCAATTTCAATAAGTTAAGGGAAGCTTTACAATATATTGACTGGCATAAACTCTTTAGTGAAAAAAACACTGAGGATAAATGGATCATCTTCCAACAAATATTAGAAAGGTACATTTCTCAGTATGTACCATTGGGAAATAAATATAAAAGAAACAAATTAAATCCAATGTGGCTTACTAGAAAAGTAAAACAAGAGATTCAAAATAAGAAAAGGGCATTTAAAGCATTTAAATCGGACAAATCAGATGCATCTTATAAAAGATATAAGGAAGCAAATAATGCGTGCAAAAAGGCAATTAGACTTGCTAAACTTCAAAATGAAAAAATGATAGCTAAAGAGAGCAAAACCAACCCTAAAGCATTTTTTAAGTACATAAATTCTAAAAAACCCAAAAATGAAAGTGTAGCTACACTAAAAACTGAAACGGGGGTGTTAGTCAATGAAGACCAGGAAAATGCAGGAATTTTAAATAACTATTTCTCCTCTGTATATATTAAGGAAGAACCCATGGCAATAGATGTGCAAATGATTGCTACTAAAAACTTGCAGAATAATTGTAATTGGTTAACTCAAGACAAGGTGCTGCAGCAACTAAAGAAAGTTAATATAAACAAAGCTCCAGGGCCTGACGGTATCTATCCACGTGTACTTAAGGAACTAAGTGTAGAAATAAGTGAACCTCTGTTTTTAATCTTTCAAGATTCTTTTCTTTCAGGAAGTGTTCCGGAGGATTGGAGGAAGGCAGATGTTGTTCCTATATTCAAAAAGGGTTCAAAATCCTTGCCTGGAAATTATAGACCTGTGAGCTTAACTTCTGTGGCTGGTAAAATATTTGAAAGGTTATTAAGGGATTATATTCAAGAATTCCTTGAGAAGAACATGGTTATCAGCAAAAATCAGCACGGTTTTATGAAGCACAGGTCGTGTCAAACTAACTTGATTGCATACTACGAAGAAGTAAGTAGAAGTATAGATCAGGGTGTTGCAGTGGATGTGATCTATTTGGACTTTGCCAAGGCATTTGATACAGTTCCACACAGAAGATTAGTGTTCAAACTCAAGGAAATCGGTCTAGATGAAAATGCTTGTTCTTGGGTAGAACATTGGCTTAAAAACAGAGTACAAAGAGTTGTCGTTAATGGTAAATTTTCAAGCTGGACAGAGGTGGCAAGTGGTGTCCCTCAGGGGTCTGTTCTGGGACCCCTTCTATTTAACATGTTTATAAATGATCTTGAAGACAGCATTGAAAGTCATGTTTCAGAGTTTGCAGATGACACAAAACTTTGTAAAATAATACAATGTGAGCAAGATATTACTTTGCTGCAGAGGGATTTAGATAGACTGGAGGACTGGGCACTCAAATGGCAGATGAAATTTAATGTTGAAAAATGCAAAGTTATGCACTTCGGCGTAAAGAATACACAAGCAACGTATACCCTTAATGGAAGCGAATTAGGGATAACAACACACGAAAAGGACTTTGGAATTGTTATAGACAACAAACTATGCAACAATGTGCAATGTCAATTAGCAGTGGCCAAAGCCAGTAGGGTATTGTCATGCATGAAAAAGGGCATTCATTCTCGGGACGAGAATATCATTTTGCCTCTTTATAAATCACTGGTAAGACCACACATTGAATATGCTGTGCAATTTTGGGCACCTGGTCTAAAGAAGGATATTATGGCACTAGAAAAAGTGCAGAGGCGGGCTACAAAATTAATAAAAGGAATGGAACATATCAGCTATGAAGAAAGGTTAACAAATTTAAACCTATTTAGTTTAGAAAAACGTTGCCTGAGAGGGGATATGATAACATTATACAAATATATTCGAGGCCAATACAAACCATTGTGTGGAAATCTATTCATAAACAGTGCTATACATAGGACACGAGGTCACACATTTAGGCTTGAAGAAAGGAGATTTCATCTAAGGCAAAGAAAAGGTTTTTTTACAGTAAGAGCAATAAGGATATGGAATTCATTGCCGGAAGAGGTGGTTTTGTCAGAGTCTATACAGATGTTTGTGCCTAGGGCAGCACAAAACCAGGATGCACCACTGGCTATATTGATAATGTAAAAGTGATGATGGCAGATATGTCATAAGTCTGTGATTTTGGTTGGCCAAAAGGAAAGTCAGCAGGCCATGAGCCAAAGCCAGTTTAGTCACATTACAAGGTAAAGGAATGTGATAACGAAATTTATGCAGGAAAAAACATTTGTTCCCTTTCTATAACTATATACTCATCTATAGGATTCCCTGGCCCACCCAATGCCCCCAAAAGGCAGTATGTAGAACCATAGTTAGTTGTTATCATTACATATATTATGTATAGAATCATGACTCATTACCACCTCTGCCAAGAACCATGCTGTACTCCAGTGTTATCTTTATTAGACTGAAATGTAATATCCAAAGTAAAAAAAAATCTAATTTTGGAGGATTATTTGGGATAAAATGTCTTTGGTGTTTAGGTTGTTCAGTCAATCCATTTTGAATAGAAAGCTGAGTTTGGTTAAAAATAAATTTAAGTGTGGCGTACCTAACAGACATACAGGCAGACACACACACACATACAGACTTACACACACATACATACACAGACAGGCACACATACAGACACACACATACAGACACACACATACAGACACACAGACAGACACACAAACATACAAACAGGCACACATACATACAGGCAGACACACATACACATACACATACAGACACACACATACATACATACAGACAGGCAGGCAAACAGACAGACACATACACACATGCATACAAACACACACACACAAAATGTTTAAGTCACCCTCCTGTTTCCTACCTTTTAGGTGCAGGAGGGTGACTTTCCCTGGGGTCCAATGGTGGCTCAGGTGGATGGGAGTCAGAGTTCCCACTCTGACTCCCTGTTCTTCCTCCCGCACGGATTCTCATTGTTAGCTGGGAGGAGTGACGTGCAGTCACTTCCTCCCAGCTTGTGATGTCATCACAGGGGGCCCGGTCGCTGACTGGGCCCCCTGACAATCCATATCCACCGGGAGGCCCTGACAGCATGGGCCACCCGATGGACCCCTTGGACGGCAGCCCCGCAGGAGTGACGGGCCCAGTCACAGCTGCAACCCCTGCGACCGTGGTATGTACGCCAGTGCTAGTAATGTATACCGGACCTTAGGATGGCTGGACTAACACTACGCACACAAAGAATAGTCAATAGCGAGCAGAAGTCGGGATACCAGAAATCAGGATCAATGATAATGCAATTGCCAAGGTCAAAGGAACACAGAAGTGGGAACAGTCAAACAAAGCCAAAGTCAGAATACAAAAATACCAATACGAGATACGCGTTCTTGGGTGTATCAAGAACCACAACAGGGCAATGAGTCTCTCATTGGTTTCTCTTTAAATACTGTGTTCAATTAGTAAGGTAACCATGCCCACAAAATGTTCTCGTTCGAACACCTTGGCGAGCCGTGGCATTCTTAGCGTCATGACGTTGGCGCTCATTAGCCGCGTCATAAAGGAGGCGGGGTTTTCGTGGCTGGTGTGCAAATCGCTGAGGACAAGCTGAGAGTTGGTAGGAGTGTCCCCAATACTCTGCAATGTGACACCAGCCTGTGACATGCCCCTGACTGATACACAAGGTAACCTGACCGTACCCCCCCTTGATGACCGACCACCGGGCAGGAAGAGCCAGGGTGGTTTGGAAACCGAGAGTGGAATGAACGGACTGTATCCTTTCCAGTCCACCAAATATTGGAGGGTACCCCTAGGAATCCGTGAGTCCAGGATAGCACTGACCTCAAATTCATAGTGAACCTGTTACATATCAAGGGTTTCAATAAGGACACGTGGAAAACATTGGGGATGCTAAAGGAGTAAGGCAATGCAATACAATAAGCCACAGGGTTGACCGTCTAACCACCTTACATGGACCAATGAATCTTGGTGTAAATTTCATAGACGGGACTTTAAGGCGAATATGTTTGGTACTCAACCATACCTTATCACCCGGGTATTATTCAGGGGCATCAAGTCTACGCCTATCAGCATGCTTTTTTATCAAGAGAAGATTTATGAGCCAGTAATTGAAAAACTTGCTCCAAGACTTTCTTTAGGTCCTCAACATGTTGATCCACCATTGGCATTCCTGGTGAAGGAAATGCCAAAAGAAGGACCACAGGGTGAAATCCATAGTTTAAGAAGAAGGGGCTTTGTTGAGTCGCATCAGACATCACATTATTCAGAGCAAACTCAGCCCAAGGAAGCATGCCAACCCAATCATCTTGGTGAGCAGAGACAAAACAATGTAAATATTGTTCTACTCTCTGATTAGACCCTTCTGCTGCCCCGTTAGTTTGAGGATGATAAGCTGACAAGAATTTAAGTGAAATCCTCATCTGGGAACAAAATGCTCTCCGGAATTTGGACACAAATTGAGAACCTCTGTCAGAGATAATTTCTGGGGGTATCCCATGTATACGAAATACCTCTTTTGCAAAGACATTGGCCAATTCCGGAGACGATGGCAACTTAGGTAACGGAATGAAGTTTGCCATATTTGTGAATCTGTCCACTACTGTTAGGATTACCATCTTTTTCTCAGACATAGACAATTCAACTATGAAAACCAGTATTTGTTCAAAATCAAATTGGAGGTTTTGTGTATACCTAGGTGACCTTCGATTTTGGTATCATGGAAACAAAACAATTACTCTTTCTGGTGTTCAGGAGAAATGTATATCTTGCCCTCAGGAAGATTCACAGGAGCTAGGTTTTGTTTGGAATAAATGTCCGAAGCCAGTGGAGACTGTATATTTATTCTAGTATTAGCAATAATACTTTGCTGGGGAACTATAAAAGTCATACCGGTCTCAGGACATGCAAGGGGTTCGAACTGTCTGGACAACATATCAGCCTTGGAGTTTTTTGATTCAGGTCTATATGTCAGCACATAGTTAAACCTGGTCAAGAAAAGAGACCAACAAGCTTGTCTGGCAGACAGATGTTTGGCCTCTCCAATATAGGAGAGGTTATTGTGGTCTGTAAGTATAGTTATTGGAGTTGGAGTACCTTCTAAAAATTGAAAAATTCCTTCAATGCTAAAATAATAGCAAGGAGTTCCCTATCTCCAATATCATACCTCCTTTCAGTGTCAGACAGTTTTTTTAGAATAAAATCCACAAGGATGGAGAGGTTAAGACAACACAGATCCTTTATTTGTTTCTGATGCATCGACTTCTAACAGGAATGGAAGACTGAGATCAGAATAGACTAGTATTTGGGCGGAAGAAAAGGTCCTTTTGAGATCTTCAAATGCCTGAAGAGCTTAATCAGACCATTTTGGGGGATTTTTACCTTTTTTAGTCAGATTCGTTATGGGGCTACTATGGACAAAACCCCCTTGGTTAATCGTTGATAGTAGTTTGAGAATCCAATAAATCTTTGAACTGCTTTAACCCCTTAAGGACACACGACGTGCCTGACATGTCATGATTCCCTTTTATTCCAGAAGTTTGGTCCTTAAGGGGTTAAGACCATTAGGTAGTGGCCATTTAAATATGGAGTCCAATTTACTGGGATCCATAGCGAAACCTGTCTCCGAGATTACATAACCCAGAAAACCAATTTCAGTTTGGTCAAAAAGACATTTCTCTAACTTACAAAATAGATTATGTTGTAAAAGTCAAGACAATACTCTTTTGACCTGTTTGTGATGTGTTTCTTTGTTTTTCGAGTATATTAGGATATCATCAAGATACACTATCACACACTCTTGCTGGAAGTCATGTGATACATCATTAATGAGGTCTTGGAAGAGAGCCGGGGCGTTACATAATCTGAATGGCATAACTGTGTATTCGTAATGCCCATATCTGGTGTTAAAGGCTGTCTTCCATTCATCATTTTTATGGATTCTAACAAGATTGTAAGCACTTCTCAAGTCTAGGTTGGTAAAAATCTTAGCCCCTCTCAGTCCGTCAAATAAATGATGGTCAAAGGGGATACATTGGGTACATTAGTAAGACGAATGGGAAGTACTTTGGTGATACAACTTCCCACACAATTCTTACCCCAAGAGACAATTTCTCCCAATTCCCAGTTAATAGATGGGTTGTGTTTCCTTTGACAGGGATATCCCAATACCACTGGGAAAGTAGGAAAGTAATGTGTTGGAATACACAGACCTCCTTATGCAACAAATTCACTATTACGATAACTGGAATGAATTATTTTGTGATCATGGATACCTGGAGGAGTTGACCGTCTATGGCTTTAATGGCTAATGGCATATTTCTTAACTTGGAAGGTAGAGAGTTAGCCTTTGCAAAATCCTGGTCAATAAAGTTCTCAGCTGTGCCAGCATCTATTAATGCCAAAGTATTAACCCTTTTACTGTCCCAAGTAATGGCAATGTGAACTAGAAGTTGATGCTCCTTATGAGCGTTAGTAGAGGACACAAAAGAATCACCCAAGATCTGTCCCCTTCGTGGACTTAGGTGTGAGAGTTTTCTGACCTATTAGGGCAATTAAGAAGGAGATGACTCCTTTGTCCACTTTAAAGACACAGGTCTTCCCTTCTTCTGTATTGTCTCTCTGCTTCACTTATTCTAGTCACCCCTACTTGCATAGGTTCTGGTAAAGCAAGTGCCATAGAGTTAGGATTATTAAATACAGGTGCCATTCGAACAAAATTTCTTCTAGGTCTATGTCTAGTATTCTGTATGTATCTCATGCGTTCGTCTATACGTGATATATATGTTATAATTTCCTGAAGTTTCTCGGGAATATCCCTAGTAGCTATTTCATCTAATATAGCATCGGAGAGACCTTAAGGAACACATCAACAAATGCCTGATTTTTCCAAGCAATTTCTGATGTTAGAGACCAAAATTCTAGAGCATAATCTATCAAGGTTCTTGTTACTTGCTTAAGTTTGAGCAGAGACTTGGCTACATTCCTACCTGGTGGGTCAAAAGTATGTCTAAAAGCTAAGATGAAAGCAACATAAATATATACCAGAGGGTTGTTATTCTCCTATAAGAACTTTCCCACGCTGTGTAAAATGACACAGAGCACTCTGATTGGTGTATTTCAAGTCAACCAATCAGAGTGCTGTGACAGGTAAATGTAGAGACTTACCTGTCAGTCTGAGTGCTCTGAGCCTAATTGCAGGGTGGGGCAAGGCTTTATAAGCCTTCCCCTGCTCTGCAGAGCTCAGTCTGCGCGGAGCCCTCCATGGGTAAAGATGGATTATTTTTTTTGCGCTCGTTTTTTTTTGTTTTGTTTTTTAAAGTGCGTCAGTTATTATGGATTTTATTTGGCCTTTTTGAGGCTGAAAAAAGAAGATTTTAGAAGAAAGAAAACATCAAATGGTAAGTTTTATTTTATTTTCTTTTACAGGTATTTAGTTAATGTTTCACCCCCTCAGGGGTAGGTAGGGGTTAATTTTTTGGGGGAGGGGGGTGACTAGTGGTTTAGGGACCCCTAGTCACCTGAGGGGGGTTAAAATTTTATCATACTTTACCAGATAATTACCAGATAATTTACCGCAATATAGAGAACTGTCTACAGATTAGTCAGCATCTAAATCTCCAAAAAGTGGAACGTGAAACAAACGCATAACAACTATTACACTGAAGTAAGTCTGCCATTTTAATTAGGTGAATAATTGAAATCAAACAAATATTAATTTATTTACGTTTTGTCCTCCTGTATACCTCAGATTACCTCCAGTTTATCTCCAGAATATCTCATACTTAGAAGCAGCACTTAGATGTAGCAACCAAGCTAATGACCACAACCCTTATATAACTCCTAAAATCACCACCCACTAGGAATGTTTACCACCTGGGTAGTCCTATGCTTATTTGCAAACAATAGCTAATTAACCAACAATCAATCAATAGCAAGCACCTAGCTAATCAAATCAAATGCCTTACCAATTACCAACAGGAAAGCAAACCCTGTGCAATCAGTAACCTTTTCCTATATATGAAACTTAACTGTAACAGTAAAAAAGAAAACTCTTAACAAAATCTTAGACAGTTGAAGATTCTGTAAAACTCTCCAGAATATCCGGTTGTTAAACATCAGGTGCACTGTAATTTACAGAAGGAAAAGGCTGCTAGAGTGAAATAGCATACCTATATTAAAATAATTCTTATTAAGTATTAGTTTAATTGCCCCAGACTGGCATGTCTTATCTTAAAAGCAACATTCCATCCAATTGGCATTATGTTATGTTATTATTATTTATATAGCGCCAACAAATTCTGCAGCGATTTACAGTGGGTGGACGAACAAACATGTAGTTGTAACCAGACAAGTTGGACACACAGGAACAGAGGGGTTGAGGGCCCTGCTCAATGAGCTTACATGCTAGAGGGAGTGCGGTAAAGTGACAGAAAAGGTAAGGATAGTATTAGACTAATGACAGTTGCAAGAGAGGAATGAGTTGGGAGCTATTAACAATTTAATTGATACGCTTTTATGAAGAAGTGGGTTTTTAGTGATTTTTTGAAGGAGTGGAGACTGGGTGAGCATCTAATGGAGGAGGGAAGTGAGTTCCACAGGAACGGTGCAGCCCTTGAGAAGTCTTGAAGGCAAGCATCAGAGGTGGGAGTACAGACAGAAGATAGACGTAAAACTTTAGCAGAGCGTAAGGGCCTAGATGGGTATATTAGGGAGGATAGATAGGTGGGACCAGCATTATGTAGAGATTTGAAAGCAAGAACCAGAATTTTAAATTGAGCCATATATCTTACAGGAAGCCAATGTAGGGACTGACAGAAGGGTGAGGCTTGGGCGGTGCGGGCAGACAGGAAGATTAGCCTCGCCGCCGCATTCATTATGGACTGTAACGGTGCAAGTTGGGAGCACGTAAGACCACTAAAAAGCGGATTACAGTAGTCAAAGTGAGAAAGGGCAGTTGAAGGGACCAGCACCTTAGTCGCATCTGGCGTTAAGTAGGGTCGGATGCGCGCAATGTTTTTGAGATGGAAGCGGCAGGATTTGGTGAAAGATTGAACATGAGGCATGAAGGAGAGGTCGGAGTCAAAGAGAACACCTAGGCAGCGAGCCAGTGTGGTGGAGCTGATGTTAGCACCGTTGACTTGGAGGGAGGGAGACACAGGAGTAGCAACACTTGAGGGAGAAAAGACCAGAATTTTAGTTTTGGTCAAGTTGAGTTTAAGGAAGTGGGCAGCCATCCAGTTAGAAATAGCAGAGAGGCAGTCAGAGGACTTAGGAGAGGACAGATAGATTTGCATGTCATCCACATAGAAATGATATTGGAAGCCAAAGGAGCTAATGAGTTTACCAAGGGAGGCAGTATAGATGGAGAACAGTAGGGGACCAAGGACTGAACCTTGGGGGACACCAACAGAGAGGAGTTGAGGAGAAGAAGCAGAGCCAGAGAAAGAAACACTGAAAGAGCACTGGAAGAGGTAGCAAGAGCACCAGGAGAGATCCCTCCCTATGCAGGTGAAAAACAAACGCAAATATCATATATAAAAATGTATACCAAAATATATCTGAAAAGGAAAAGATGGACATTTTAACCTGGCCAGGGCCGGATTAACATAGGGGCTGATGGAGCTGCAGCTCCAGGCCCAGGCCCATGGAATAGGCCCATTGGTTTAAAAAAAAAAAAAAAAAATTTTTTTTTTAAATTTTTTTTTTTTTTTTTTACACACTACTCTTAGGGTTGCCAGGTATTTCTCATGTATTTCTTAGGGTTGCCAGGTATTTCTCAGAAGTATTTCTCAGGTATTTGAGGCTGCCTAGCCGGTGCCGGTATTGCAGTAATACCGGCAATACAAATGTCTGTCTCAGTATAAACATAGATTATTCTGCAATACCAGCGCCGGCCAGTAGGGGTCGCTGTTTGTGTGGAGAGAGGCAGTGATAAGAAGTTACGGCATCTCCCTCCCTGCATCTCTCTACTCACTGATCCGCGGGGACCAGTTCTGCACAGAGAGTCCAGACAGCTGCTCCGAGACATGGGGACGCTGAGACATTGGGACACTGGGGAACATGGGGACCCTGAGCATGGACGTCCGCAGGAATTTTTCAGTGGGGGGGGGGGGGGGCATAATTGTAATGACATCCATGCTTGGCCCCTTTTTGACAATGTCATTAAAGGGAAGGAGCATAGTCATTTTCACATAAAGCAAGGATGAATAGCGTTTTCACAACTATGGTGTCAGGAATATATGTTTGTATTCCTGACACTATAGTGTTCCTTTCATCAAATTACAGGAACATTCTGGTCACCATAACAACTTTATCTAAATGAAAATGCTGTGATGCAAGGAGGCCCCTGGGTGCTCTTTCTTTGAAGGGGTGAAACCGCTCTCAAATGGTTTACCCCCAAAGGCTTCCTTCAGCTCCAGATCTCCAGGTCGCTCAGTGGTAGTGTTGTCACGAACCCGAAATTTTCGGTTCGCGAACGGCGAACGCGAACTTCCGCAAATGTTCGCGAACCGGCGAACCGCGCGAACCGCCATTGACTTCAATGGGCAGGCGAATTTTAAAAACAACAGGGACTCTTTCTGGCCACAATAGTGATGGAAAAGTTGTTTCAAGGGGACTAACACCTGGACTGTGGCATGCCAGAGGGGGATCCATGGCAAAACTCCCATGGAAAATTGCACAGTTGATGCAGAGTCTGCTTTTAATCCATAAAGGGCAGAAATCACCTAACATTGACACCTGTCCTCAAAGCCCAGCCCTGATACACACTGACACAGAGCAGAATAGAGACTGTTCCCCCTACATCGGGTCACTTGGCAGATATGGATTGACACCTGTCCTCAAAACCCCTGATACACACTGACACAGAGCAGAATAGGGACTGTTCCCCCTACATAGGGTCACTTGGCAGATATGGATTGACACCTATCCTAATGATCCCTGATACACACTGACACAGAGCAGAATAGAGACTGTTCCCCCTACATAGGGTCACTTGGCAGATATGGATTGACACCTATCCTAATGATCCCTGATACACACTGACACAGAGCAGAATAGGGACTGTTCCTCCTACATAGGGTCACTTGGCAGATATGGATTGACACCTGTCCTCAAAACCCCTGATACACACTGACACAGAGCAGAATAGAGACTGTTCCCTGTCCACAGAGACCATGATACACACTGACACAGAACAGAATAGAGAATGTTCACCGTCCACAGAGACCATGATACACACTGACACAGAGCAGAATAGGGACTGTTACCCCTACATAGGGTCACTTGGCAGATATGGATTGACACCTGTTCTCAAAACCCCTGATACACACTGACACAGAGCAGAATAGAGACTGTTCCCTGTCCACAGAGACCATGATACACACTGACACAGAGCAGAATAGAGACTGTTCACCGTCCACAGAGACCATGATACACACTGACACAGAGCAGAATAGAGACTGTTCCCTGTCCACAGACACCATGATACACACTGACACAGAGTGTCCGCGTGAAATAGGGCCGTGAGTAATGACGTCACGGGTAGCCTGCCCATAGTATCGCATAGGGTGGAAGAGCTGATAGGACATCTGAAACGTATTGGGATGGAGATGCTTAATTGTTCTCCAAAATGCTTGACACCACCCCATAGTGAATCTCTGCAAACTTTAATACCATCAGAGGAGGAAGAATGTGGCAGCCCACTGGGATTATTCGAAAAATTTCAAATTGATGATTTTCCAGACCCTGGGGTTGACATTAGTCCAGATTTACATCTTGTGACCCATGAGGATGTTCCAGGCACTACTTGTGAAATAAAGACAGATAATAAAGTGAATGATCCTTCTCCTTGGGACTTGCACCCTGTCGTTGAAGGTGGAGTAGGCAATGGCAAGAGCATGCTGTGGGTAGTCAGTGCAAACACTCTCTTCCCGGGGAATAATGAGGAGACTAACTATGATGACGTTATTTGCGTTGAAAGTAATGATGCCAGAGATCTTTTGAAACCATATGGAAGGAACGAATTGGTTAAAAGAAAGGCAAGAGACCACCTGCACATAGACAAGAATATGCATAAGAGAAAGAAGAGAACAGGTGAAAGAGAGGCTGCAGACTGCCTATCTGCAAATAGTTGAGTTATGTTCTGAAGATGTCCGTGTTACCACAGTGCAGACTCTGTTTGATACACTACTGAGGAGAGTCAGAGAAACCCCAGATCTTCACGTATTGGATGAGTCGGTGCGTGGAGTTGCAGAGAACGTAGAACAAGAAATATTTTCCTGTGTACTGACAGCAGATATACATAGGGTCACTTGGCAGATATGGATTGACACCTGTCCTCAAAACCCCTGATACACACTGACACAGAGCAGAATAGAGACTGTTCCCTGTCCACAGAGATCATGATACACATTGACACAGAGCAGAATAGGGACTGTTACCCCTACATAGGGTCACTTGGCAGATATGGATTGACAAATCCCTGACAAACAGCTACCACATGCAAGGAAGGCAGCAGGGGCGCAAATGACCCACTCCCGACGCGGGAAGGTAGTGACGACAAATAACAATACAGGACTCTTTAGAGGCCCTGTAATTGTAATCAGTCCACTTGAAATCCTTTAACTTTGATCAATTGGAGGGAAGTCTGGTGCAGAGCCACAGACCCATGCGCAGGGCCAGCTTTAGGCCTTTGGGCGCCCTGTGCAAGAAATCTTCACCCTGTCACACCCATGTGCAAGAAATCTTCACCCTGTCACACACACACACACACACACACACAGGCAAACAATGTGAACCTCACACAGAAGCTGGCAGGCAGGCAACTGCTCTTCTATTACAGTGGAAACAAAATTTTGGTTGTAAAAGCACGCTATAGAGACACAAGATATGAGTGGCAACTGTCAAAGCACGCTGGCACAGGTCTGCAGAGCACACGCTGAAGTAGGCCTGAAACACAGACGCTTGCAGACAACTAACTGCTCTTCTATTACAGTGAAAAAAAATTATTTATTTAAAATCTAACGCTTAACCAATTGTTAAAACAGATATGAGTGGTGGCACTGGGCTAGTGGGCACAGTATCCAATGTGAACCTCACACAGAAGCTGGCAGGCAGGCAACTGCTCTTCTATTACAGTGAAAAAAAAAATATTTATTTAAAATCTAAAGCTTAACCAATTGTTAAAACAGATATGAGTGGTGGCACTGGGCTAGTGGGCACAGTATCCAATGTGAACCTCACACAGAAGCTGGCAGGCAGGCAACTGCTCTTCTATTACAGTGAAAAAAATGATTTATTTAAAATCTAAAGCTTAACCAATTGTTAAAACAGATATGAGTGGTGGCACTGGGCAAATAGGCACAGTATCCAATGTGAACCTCACACAGAAGCTGGCAGGCAGGCACCTACAATTACATTACACAGGGAAAAAAAAAGCAGCCTGATGTTATAGCCCTAAAAAGGGCTTTTTGGGGTGCTGTCCTTACAGCAGAGATCAGATGAGTCCTTCAGGATTGTAGTGGACACTGAATACCCTAGCCTAGCTATCAATTTCCCTATCTAATCAGCAGCAGCTAAACTTTCCCTCCTCTCACTAAGCATGCATCTTCCGAATGAATCGAAAATGGATGCTGGGAGGGAGGTTGGAGGGTGTGGAAGGGAGGGAGTGCTGCTGATTGGCTGGAATGTGTCTGCTGACCGAGAGGCACAGGGTCAAAGTTTGCCCAATGATGACGAATAGGGGGCAGATCGAACTGCGCATGTGTCCGCCCGCCGCGGCGAACGCGAACACGCTAATTTCGCCGGGAACTGTCCGCCAGCGGACAGTTCGGTACATCACTACTCAGTGGTATTCGACTTCTGAAACAGAGTGTCAGGAAGTGCAGATTGAAGTTGGGCATGGGTGCCGCTGATTGGCTAGTGTGGTCAGCTGACACTCTAAGCCAATCGCTAGTTCCGATTCATAAAAATGTTTTACGTTTTTATGAATGGCAGTTTTAGGCAGGTTTATTGGACACCGCAATGTTTCGACCTGTACCCAGGTCTTTATCAAGTCTCCAATGTCCCCTATGTATCAGTCTCTCAGTGCCCCATGTCTCTCAGTGCCCGTAGTGTCTCTGTGCCCGTAGTGTCTCTGTGCCCGTAGTGTCTCTGTGCCCGTAGTGTCTCTGTGCCCGTAGTGTCTCTGTGCCCGTAGTGTCCATGTGCCTGTAGTGTCTCTGTGCCCATAGTGTCTCTGTGCCCGTAGTGTCTGTGTCCCCTAGTATAAAATAAAAAAATCTCAGGCACTCACTGTGATAGCTTTAAGCAGGTTTATTTTGACCTGTACCCAGGTTTTTATCAAGTCTCCAGTGTCCCCTATATATCACAGTGTCTCAGTGCCCCATGTCTCCCCGTGTCCCCTCGTGTCTGTCACCCAGTGTCCCCAAGAGTCTCAGATTTCCAGGTCTCCCAGTGTTCCCTAGTATCTGTGTCCCCATGTCTCCCAGTGTCCCAATGTCTCTCAATGTCCCCTAGTGACATGGAGACACTGGGAGACATGAGGACACAAACACTAAGGGACTGGGAGACATAGGGACACAGACATTCCCCCTTTTTGTGTATGTTCACCCTTTCGGCCATTCTGGTTATGTGATTTGTGTCAGTAGCCCACCCTTTTACAACATTCATAGACTTCCTGCTTTACTGGACACTGCTGTTAGGGGGTATGGGTTTACTTGAAAGATGAAAGCATGAGATTAGCAAAGGGTATGTGTTTTCTCATAGTTGCATCCTTTGAGTTTCCCTACAGCATCATCTCCATCAGATACATGACGCTTAGGAGGTAGGACTGTTTTAGTGTTTTTGGTCAATAAGATTTTGTAATTAGGCCCATCATAATTATCAGCACCAGGCCCACTGGGCTCTTAATCCGGCCCTGAACCTGGCCAATGGCAAGTTCAACCCTGAGTTATCACCCTTTCAACAGAGTTCATTTGGCTATACACATCAGGTGAGAACCATATTATGAAATGATGGGCATTCTGTATGCAGAGGACTGAAATTATGACTTGCCCGGCTTCCTCAAGCCTGTATTCATAACTACAACACATAATCCCAAAAATGCCAAGATAAACGTCACAGAAAGGACATCACAAGTAAGTAATGAGGCATTCTTTTAATGTCACCATTTTAATTCTTGCTCTTTATAAAGTGGCAGTAGAAATGGATTTCAACTTATGTTCTAGCACTATGATTTAAAAAAAAATAAACAAACACACAAAAAAAACATTTGAATCCCTGGTCCTGCTGAGTGACTGAACTCTGCATAAATATATTCACACTCCCTCCATCAATATTTTCACTTGTATAGCAAAATATCTGGGAGATTTGCACCCTCCTCCCCTCACTTTTTTCCCTTTCTTTTTTGATCTTAAACAACCATATGGGGAATAGAAGTTGCACTACAATCTGTTTCTGTGTTTCACAGCTTGGAGTTAATTGAGAAGTGAAGCTCTCAGGAAATGCTCAATTTTTCTTAAAGGGAAATGAGAAAAAATAAAACAGCAGAAGTTGTGATGTCTACTCCAGATATATATATATATAAAAAAAAAAAACAAGTTGTGAAAAAATATATTAAATAAAGTGTCAGTATATCATTCAGGGGGAAAAAAACAAACACATTGGCGAGAATATGAAGCTTCTCTCATTCTTCATTAACTATTTAATTACATGACTAATTTCCATTGCCATTTATAAGTATGGCACTTCTCTTATCATTCCAGTATGTTTACATCTTTAGGGTTAACGATCAATTTTACACTGTCTTCAGATTTAGCTTTGAGGTTTTAGGGTTTTTAAAGGAACACACCTATGGGCGTCATCAGGGGGAGGGGGGTGGGGGCAAGCGGGGTACTTGCCCTCCCCTGGATTTTTCAGTTTGTGCCGGTATTTTTCTTTTGAGATTGAGAATACTGTACACTGCAATACCGGCGCCGTCCAGTAGGTGGCACTGTGTGTGGAGAGAGGCAGGGATAGGAAACTACATCTTATCCCTGCTTCTCTCTCCAGCACAGAGTGCAGCCCGCAACTTCCAGACTGCAGAGACAACCTACAGATCAGGTAAGTGAGGGATGGGGGGGGGGGTGGTGCAGCTTACAGATCAGTTAAGTGAGAGATGGGGGGGGGGGGCAGCCTACAGATCAGGTAAGTTAGAGATGGGAAAATGCACCTACAGATCAGGTAGGTGAGGGATGGAGGGAGGGAGACAGCCTATAGATCACGTAAGTGAGTGATGGGGTACCAGCCTACAGATCAGGTAAGTTAGAGATGGGGGATCCACCTACAGATCAGGCAAGTGAGGGATGGGGGGAGGGAGATAGCCTATAGATCAGGAAAGTGAGTGATGGATTGGCAGCCTACAGATCAGGCAAGTTAGAGATGGGGGATCCACCTACAGATCAGGTAAGTGAGGGATGGGGAGACAGCCTATAGATCAGGTAAGTGAGGGATGGGGTGACAGCCTTTAGATCGGGTAAGTGAGGGATGTGGTGGCAGCCTACAGATCAGGTAAGTGGGGGATTGGGGAGACAGCCTACAGGAAGGGTCAGCAAGGAGCAGGAAGGTAAAGTAAGAGAAGGAGCAGAAAGGAGAAGGAACAGAAATGAGCAGGAAGGCACATCAAGGAGCAAAAAGGGGCAGCAAGGAGTTGGAAGGGGCAGCAAGGAGCAGAAAGGGTCTACAAGGGGCTGGAAGGTAAAGCAGCACAAAGGTGAAGTAGAAGGAGCAGAAAGGAGCAAAAGGGAACAGAAAGGAGCAGAAAGGGCAGCAAGAAGCAGGAAGGGACAGAAGGAGCAGAAAGGTAAAGTAGGAGAAGGAGCAGAAAGGAGAAGGAACAGAGATGAGCAGAATGGGACATCAAGGAGCAGAAAGGGTCAGCAATGAGCTGGATAGGGCAGAAGGAGCACAAATGTAAAGTAGGAGCAGAAATGAGCAGGAAGGGTCAGCAAGAAATAAGAAGGGTTTGCAAGGAGCAGGAAGGGTCTGCAAGGAGAAGAAAGAAGGGTTTACAAGGAGCAGAAAGAGTCAGCAAGGAGCAAAGAGGCACAGAAGGAGCACAAAGGTAAAGAGCAGAAAGAATCAGAAGGAGCACAAATGTAAAGTAGGAGAAGGGGCAGCAATGATCTGGAAGGGGCAGAAGGAGCACAATGGTAAATGAGGAGAAGGTGCAGAACGGGGCAGCAAGGAGCAGAAAGGGACAGCAAGTAGCTAGAAAGGGCAGCAAGGAGAACAAAGGGACATAAGGAACACAAAGGCAAAGTAGGAGAAGGAGCAGAAAGAGAAGGAACATAAATGAGCAAGAAATTACATCAAGGAGCAGAAAGGAGAAGGAACAGACATGAGCAGGAAGGGACATCAAGGAGCAGAAAGGGTCAGCAAGGAGCTGGAAGGGGCAGAAGGAGCACAAAGGTAAAGTAAGACAAGGAGCAGAAATTAGCAGGAAGGTTCAGCAATGAGCAGGAAGGGGCAGCAAGAAGGAGGAAGGATCAGCAAGGAGCAGAAATGGGCAACAAGGAGCACAAAGGTAAAATAGGAGAAGAGCAGAAAGGGTCTGCAAGGAGCAGAAAGGGATCAGAAAAAGAAAGGAGCAGAAGGGCGCAAAAGAAGCAGAAAGTAGCAGAAAGGTAAAGGAGCAGAAAGAGCCAAGGAGGAGAGAAGACAGTGTCAGAAGAAAAAGAAGACTGTGTCAAATGAAGGAGAAGAAAAGGAGATTGGAGCAGGAAGGACAAGTGAAGTGAACCCTCCACTTTATTCTGGACACCACATACCGTATATACTCGAGTATAAGCCGGCCCGAATATAAGCCGAGGCCCCTAATTTTACCACAAAAAACTGGGAAAACGTATTGACTCGAGTATAAGACTAGGGTGGGAAATGCAGCAGCTACTGGTAAATTTCTAAATAAAATTAGATCCTAAAAAAAATACATTAATTGAATATTTATTTACAGTGTGTGTATATAATGAATGCAGTGTGTGTGTATGAGTGCCGTGTGTGTATGAGTGCAGTGTGTGTATGAGAATGCAGTGTGTGTATGAGAATGCAGTGTGTGTGTATGAGTGCAGTGTGTATGAGTGCAGTGTGTGTATGAGTGCAATGTGTGTATGAGTGCAGTGTGTGTGTATGAGTGCAGTGTGTGTATGAGTGCAATGTGCGTGTATGAGTGCAATGTGTGTATGAGTGCAATGTGTGTGTATGAGTGCAGTGTGTGTATGAGTGCAGTGTGTGCGTATGAGTGCAGTGTGTGTGTATGAGTGCAGTGTGTGTGTATGAATGCAGTGTGTGTGTGTGATGCAGAGTGTGATGCAGAGCCTTGGTGGGGGGGTGGGCATTTTTATTATTTTTTTATTATTTATTAATAAAAATATTAATAAAAATAAAAGAGTGTGATGCAGAGCCTTGGTGGGGGGGTGGGCATTTTTATTATTTTTTTAAATATTATCTTATTATTATTGATATATTTATTTATTTTCGTCCTCCCTGCTTGATACATGGCAGGGAGGGGGGCTCTCACTCCCTGGTGGTCCAGTGGCATTGGCAGTTCAGAGGAGGGGGGCTGGCAGAGAGCTCTTACTTACCTCTTCTGCAGCTCCTGTCAGATCCCTTCTCCTCCGCGCCGGTCAGGTCAGCTCCCTCTGCAAGTCCCAGTGTAAGTCTCGCAGCCGCGGTATGACCCCGCGGCTCTCGCGAGACTTACACTGGGACTTGCAGAGGGAGCTGACCGGACCGGCGCGGAGGAGAAGGGAGCTGACAGGAGCTGCAGGAGAGGTAAGTAAGAGCTTCCTGCCAGCCCCCAGTCTGTATTATGGCAATGAAAGTTGCCATAATACAGACATTGACTCGAGTATAAGTATAACAAAAAATGTGCTGAAAAACTCGACTTATACTCGAGTATATACTGTAATAAGGCTTTGGTACCTGGGCCTGGCAGTGAAACTTTGGACCTTCCCATCTCCCCAGGTAAAAAAAATTTCAGTGTTAATGTGTTCACTTTTATTTACTTAATGTCAGGAAGCACATAGTGCCGCTGGCTAGGTGTGCCGCTGATTGGTTAAAGCGGTCAGCTGGCACTCTAAGCCAATCAGTAGCTCCCCATTCAAAAAAAGTAAAACATTTTTATAAACTGGGAACTAGTGATTGGCTTAGCGTGTCAACTGACCACTCTAACCAATCTGCGGCACTCATGCCTGATGTCAATTTTCACTTCCTCACACTCCGTTTCAGAAGCCGAATACCACTGAGCGACCTGAAAATCTGGAGGTGGCCTTCGGGGTTAAACCATTTAAGATCTGTTTAACACTTTAAAGGAAAGAGAGCACCATGGGCTTCCTGGCATCATAGCATTTTCATTTAGATGAAGTTTTTTTGGTGACCAGAATGTTCCTTTAACAGCATTATACCATACTGGTATCTAAATGTGTAATCCAAGATTGTATTGTACTAGTAAATTATTTTTTTAACATCCTGGGACATACTCCCTTTGGGGTTCATTTCAACTATTGTGCTTGAATGCGGTAACAGCCACCTGGATATTCACTAACGTGATCATTTAAAGTGAATTCAACATGAATTTCACATTTAAGGACAAAGTAAAAAAAAAATCTAAAAGTCACTGTCACGACCACCCTGAGTATCAGAGGGTTGTATGCCGTTAGAGACGTCCTTTTCCCTTGAGAGGAGCTGTGCTGCAATATTCTCTGTCATCTCAGCTGAACCAGTAGTTGAAGGTGTAATAGAGCTATTACAAGAGCTAGTGATTAGTTGTGAAGCAGGTTCCCTACAAGCACGAGACAAGGCTACGTGTTGAGGGTTAAGCAGATCTGAAGCTTTAATGGGCCAGGCTGGCCTTTTATGCAACTCTCCCAACAAGGTTGCCACCTAGGTGGACCTTGTTGGGCACAGGGAAATACAGTGAACAGCCAATAAAAATAAAGTCACATAATGAAACACTTCCATTCATTACACAAAATTCCTCTCCTCTGCGTGGGAGAAATTTGAGTTAATTACTGTATCAACTCAATTATCTCAAAAAAAAAAATGCAAATGTTTACACATTTTCAGAAATACCCTAAAACCATATCCAAACCCCATAAAACATATATTTTCTGAAAGTCCATAGTTAGGGGAACAAGATATTAAATAAATCATATGAATCGGTTCAGAGGTTCCGGAGATAGATGGCAGTCCCATTTCTGAATTTTCCCACGCTGTGTAATTTGACTCATAACAACTCTCTGATTGGTGGATTGAAAGTAACCAATCAGAGAGTTATGAGTCAAATTACACAGCGTGAGAAAATTCCAAAGAACTTAACCACACTGTGTAAAATGACACAGGGCACTCTGATTGGCTGGATTTCAAGCTAACCAATCAGAGTTCTGTGACAGGTAAATGTAGAGACTTACCCTTAATTTACCTGTCAGAGCACTCTGATTGGATGGCTTAAACAAACCAACCAGAGTGCTCTGAGCCTAATTGCAGGGCGGGGCAAGGAGCCCTCCATGGGTGAAGATTTTGCGCTCAGTTTTTTTTTTTTTTTTCAAAGTGCGTTGGTTATTATGGATTTTTATTTGGCCTTTTATAGGGCTGAAAAAATAAGATTTTAGAAGAAAGAAAACATCAAATGGTACGTTTTTTGTTTTTGTTGTTTTTTTTACAGGTACCTATTTATTGGTCCCCCCTCACTATTTTTAGGGTGAGGGGGTTAGGTAGGGATCATTTTTTTAGATGGGGGGTGACTAGGGGATTGGGGGGGTTAAATTTTTATCTAGGGCCATCACCCACCGCTTAGGGGTGGAGGCCAGGGGGGAGGACAATAGGTCCCCCCCTTTATTCTAATTTAAGGCCCCAACCCACCGCTCAGGGGTGGGGGCCAGGGGGGAGGACAATAGGTCCGCCCCTTTATTGGTATACGGGCCCCCACCCACCGCTCAGCAACTTTGGAACTTCGGCACTTCGGAAATTCAGCAATTTCAGAACTTCGGCAATTCAACAATTCAGCTATTCGGACATTCGGAAGTATCCGAAAGTCTGAATTGCCTGAAATTCGGCCGAATTGACATTTGGAACGAAACTAATTGCACATGTCTAGTATATTCATTCGTATATTCTTTATACTGAATGCCGCCTTCTTCGGATGGATTATTACTAATCTAAGTGGTCCTGGAAGTCTCAGCGGGGTTTGGGAGATCAAGTGTCTGAAAATAGTTCCAGACACTCGACGACCAAATCCCGCTGGACGCGTTCGACAAAACAAGATGGCCGCCGCCACGTGTTTGTGCATATGAATCAACGGCCACCCAGTGAACCACTTAGAATGTTGGGGTTGTGGTTTGGCACAGAGTCAAATAAGTCAATTGACGTTTGGTCGAACGTTTGGTAAACAAACCCATTGAGTACAGTTTGTTCGTTTGAATTCTTATGCCGATTTAGGTGAAGGGTATTGTAACAAATAGTTCAGAGTAGCAACAAAATTGTGAATACAACAAACAGGGTATCTGTTACAGTCACCTTCTCGGTATTGACACTAAACTATTAACCCACCATCCAAAAAAAAAAAGAAGGAAAAAACGGCACATGAAGTATGCTTAATGAATTTATTAACTGGACATTGCAGGCATAAAGATGTCTAAAAAATATTCATATTTGAAAACTGCATATGTATATATGTTCATATTTATTCTTGTAATGTATTGTGATTGAATCTGTGAAGATAGTGAGTGTGTACAGCTGTGCAAATGCATGCAGGAGTAACAACAGTTGCCTAAATTTAATATTTTGGAATACATTTTTCAAATGATATAATATTTTTTAATATTATTGTAAAATGATTTAATATTTAAAAAAATATTTTAAAATTGTAATTGTACTTCAAGCAGGTTTCTCCACTGAAGTCCTCTCAGATTGGAAGAAATGCCCACCTCCACAAGCACTAGATGACCCTTAGTGAAGGGGAGAACAACAATAACCTTTATAGAGAACAGCACATCTATTTACACCCCCAATAGCCTCATTTACTTACAGTAGGGTAACAGTGGTACCCAATGGCAGTATGGACTTTAGATAGAACCATTCACACCATGGGCGTCATCAGGAATTTTTCCGGGGAGAGGGGGGGGGCATAATTGTAATGACATCTATGCTTGGTCCCTTTTTGACAGTGTCTTCGGGGTTCGGGGTTAAGAATGCACAAGCAACTTACACACTAAATGTTAGTGAATTATGGATAACCAGGACCAGGCACCAGTTGTATATAATGTGTTTCTCGATTCTTTTCTTCCTTTTTTCCACTTTATTCTTATTCTTTCCCCTTTTATTCCCTTTGCATTCCCTACACTATCTTTCCCTGGAGGGGGCATGGGGGAGGTGCCCCTAAGGAATGGCCGGAGATTAACTGAAGTTCACCTGAGGGATGAGCGAGTCCAATCAAGGAGATGGAGCAGGACGACCGGTAAGACTACATTCATTGGTGCCACATGCACTAAGCAGGCTAGAACACGCTGGCAAAGTATGTTCCTTCCACCCGCAAGAAAGGTAAATTAGGTCAATTTGGAGCGCATGCTTAACAATATGCCTTATCATAGCGAAACCAATAGGGCCGGTCCATGCCGGTGAAGATATTGTCATTGAATGTTAAGGGACTCAACGCACTCAAAAAAAGGCGCCTCATGTTTAGAGACCTCAAAAGATTAAACCCAGATATAGCTTTCCTGCAGGAGACACACATCCAGGCGTCGGCAAAGTTTGCGCTTAGGGACCATGCGTACCGCACCACATATCAGTCTAGAGCTCTCAATAAGAGGAATGGGGTAGCTATTTTGATACATCATAGATGACCACTCACTGTTTGAAAGATACACACAGACTCGGGAGGCCGCTTTGTACTCCTGTCGGGAACACTATACTCCCATAGTATGCATATTCTCAATCTTTATGGCCGAACGACCCTTCCAAGGAGTTCTGGGCAGAATTGACTCAGGTAATCAATGCATTGCCACTTGGAATGGTAATAGTAGGGGGCGATTTCAATGCAGCTCCATGCCCAGCGAGAGATAGGGGACCTGGTAAAAATCTCCCTAGATCACACAAAAGGGGCGGGCAGGACAAATTATTACATGTTTTCATGCAAGATAAAGGTCTTGTTGATGTTTGGAGGGCGCAACACCCGGATGATAAAGATTTTACATTTTACTCAGCACCCCATGATACCTAATCGAGAATTGATTTGTTTTGGTTAATCCCTCCTCAGTTCCCAAGGTATCGGAGTCGACTGTAGGTTGGTCAGATCACGCAGACGTTTCCTTAACACTGGATAAACTAAGTGTGGCGTCCCCGTGGTCCTGGAAATTGAATACGTCTCTGCTTCGGGATCCTGAGATTGTCGAGACGGTGGGGAGGGAATTAACTGACTATTTTGCCGAAGCCGAATCAGACCTGTCAAAGGTGTGGTCGGCTCATAAAACGGTGATTAGAGGCATTTTGATTCATGAAGCTACATTAAAGAAAAAACACAAAACCCTATTGTTATCATCCCTTCTGGAGTCTTTGCGTAAGGCTGAACAAAGACATAAGACTGATGCTACACCCACAAATTTACAGGCGGTTCAGGAACTGAGGGCCTCGATCAGAAGAACGCTGCTAGACGATACGGCACGGGCTATCATAGGGTCTAAACGGACCTACTTTGAAAAAGCTAACAAGATGGACACCCTACTGGCGAGGTTGCTCCGACCACGACAGCAGAGGACTCACATCACTCAAATCAAAGATGCATCGGGTCAATGCCGCACAGACCCAACAGACATAGCAACGGTATTTACAGAATTTTTCACTAAATTATACAATCATTCCACAACAGACCCAGCCGGAATACAAAGTGAAAGAGACAGAATACATGCTTTTCTTGCCGGGCTGGACTTACCAAAACTAAATGAGGCGGAAGTTGAAAGCTTGAGGAAACCAATCTCGGCGGAGGAAGTAGACGTGGCAATCTCTAAGTTGAAGAGTAACAAGGCACTGGGACCGGATGGCTTAGATCGCTCTTATTATAAAACTTTTAGGGAAGAACTGGGTCGCATATGGAAGCTTGGCTCAATTAATTACTGAATGGAGGTCCTCCTGATAGAGACATGTCGCTAGCCGATATTGTCTTGCTGCCGAAACCAGGTCGGGATCTGTCGATCCAGGAAAACTTTCGCCCGATCTCCCTTATCAACCATGATTCCAAAATACTGGCGAAAATTCTGGCCGCCAGGATAAACCCGATGCTGCCTCGATTGGTTCACCCAGATCAGGTGGGGTTTATACTAAATAGACAGCTTTTTGAGAATACCAAACGTAATGTAGACCTCATATGGAGACAAAACATCAGGAAAATACCGACAATGTTACTGTCGTTGGACGCCGAAAAGGCGTTCGACAGGGTTAAATGGCCTTACTTATTTACAATGCTGGATCATTTTGGCTTCCCAGCCCAGTTTACGACGGCGGTGCGAGCCATGTATACCAACGTCAGGGCGCAAATTCGCATTTCGGGCGCAAGGATAAATCCATTCGGTCTGAGCAACGGCACTAGACAGGGCTGCCCGTTGTCACCCTTATTGTTTGCTTTATCGTTAGAACAACTCCTTCAGGCAATACGCGCAGCTTCGGACATTAAAGGGGTAGATGTCGTAGGGAAAAGATATGTGGTATCGGCATTCGCAGATGACGTATTACTGACTCTGACTGAACCGAGGGAATCTATGGCGGCGCTAACAAATGTCCTGAAGGACTTTGGAGAGTTGGCCGGATACAAGGTAAATATGGACAAGTATAGCGTACTACCTATAGGTAGTGATGTCGCGAACATAAAATTTTCGGTTCGCGAACGCGAACTTCTGCAAATGTTCGCGAACGGGCGAACCCGGCGAACCGCCATAGACTTCAATAGGCAGGCAAATTTTCTTTCTGGCCACAATAGTGATGGAAACGTTGTTTCAAGGGGACTAACACCTGGAGTGTGGCATGCCGGAGGGGGATCCCTGGCAAAACTCCCATGGAAAATTACATAATTGATGCAGAGTCTGGTTTTAATCCATAAAGGGCATAAATCACCTAACATTCCTAAATTGTTTGGAATAACGTGCTTTAAAACATCAGGTATGATGTTTTATCGATCAGGTAGTGTAAGGGTTACGCCCGCTTCACAGTAACAGACCAAACTCCCTGTTTAACGCACCGCAAACAACCGAAAACAGTCCATTTGCACAACCGCAAACTCCCCATTTGCACAAGGTTGGATACCAAGCTAGCCATGTCCCGTTCCTTGTCCTCACTGATGTCATCTTCCTCCAACCAGCCACATACAACACCAAGGGTCCCCTAAAAGGTGATAACAATCCCCTTGGGACGCCTGCTGTGTTTGGTCTTCCACCTCCTCAAAGCCACCTTCCTCCTCTGACTCCTCTTCTTCAGACTCCTCTTTCTGCGTTGCCTCTCTCTGCGTATTATAAGGTGTGTTAAGTAGTACTATTCCTATCAGTTTAATCCCTGTTATGTCCCCTATCAGGGGACGTGTATATGGCATCGATTTTAGGAACCGGGAGATGGAAAAAGATGCATGGTCGGTCCTCCTACTTCAAATTTGGGGCACTGCGCGTGCAATCGAATGTGCCACCAGATAGGAGTGGTGTGTTAAGTAGTACTATTCTTATCAGTTTAATCCCTGTTACGTCCCCTATCAGGGGACATGTATATGGCATTGATTTTAGGAACCGGGAGATGGAAAAAGATGCTTGGTTGGTCCTGCTACTTCAAATTTGGGGCACTGCACGTGTAATCTAATGTGCCACCAGATAGGAGTGGTGTGTTAAGTAGTCCGCCTCATCAGGCCTTTTTTAGTCGAATGTATCGCCCACTGTCAGTCCCTTCGAGATCCACCCCTCATTCATCTTAATAAAGGTGAGGTAATCTGGACTTTTTTGACCTAGGCGACTTCTCTTCTCAGTGACAATACCTCCTGCTGCACTGAAGGTCCTTTCTGACAGGACACTTGAAGCGGGGCAGGCCAGAAGTTCTATCGCAAATTGGGATAGCTCAGGCCACAGGTCAAGCCTGCACACCCAGTAGTCAAGGGGTTAATCGCTCCTCAGAGTGTCGATATCTGCAGTTAAGGTGAGGTAGTCTGCATTACAGTCAAAAAAGTTTTTGTTTTTTTTACATGCAAGCTATTGTGACACCGGTGAGTGAGTGGTGGCACTGGGCAGGCCCTGAAATGCACACGTGTGAAGGAAACTGACTGCTATTATATTACAGTCAAAAAAGTTTTGGTTTTTTTTAAATGCAAGCTATTGTGACACCAGTGAGGGAGTGGTGGCACTGGGCAGGCCCTGAAACGCACAAGTGTGAAGGAAACTGACTGCTATGATATTACAGTCAAAAAAGTTTTTGTTTGTTTTTTAAATGCAAGCTATTGTGACACCAGTGAGTGAGTGGTGGCACTGGGCAGGCCCTGAAACGCACACGTGTGAAGGAAACTGACTGCTATTATATTACAGTCAAAAAAGTTTTGGTTTTTTTAAATGCAAGCTATTGTGACACCAGTGAGTGAGTGGTAGCACTGGACAGGCCCTGAAACGCACACGTGTGAAGGAAACTGACTGCTATTATATTACAGTCAAAAAAGTTTAGTTTTTTTTAAATGGTAATAGCTGCTTGATTCAAGGAGACATCTGACTGCTATTTTGGGGTCAAGAAGGAATTTTTTCCTAGTTTGTGGCAAAATTGGAAGCGCTTCAGACTAGGTTTTTTGCCTTCTTTTGGATCAACAGCAAAAGCAAATGTGAGGAAGGCTGAACTTGATGGACTCAAGTCTCTTTTCAGCTATGTAACTCTATGTTACCCCCAAAGGCTTTCTCCACTCCAGATCTCAAGGTCACTCAGTGGTATTCGGCTTCTGAAACGGAGTGTCAGGAAGTGCAGATTGACATCAGGCACGGGTGCCGCAGATTGGCTAGAGTGGTCAGCTGACGCTCTAAGTAAATAGCTAGTTCCCGGTTCATAAAAATGTTTTTTTATGAATGGGGAGCTACTGATTGGCTTAGAGTGTCAATGAGCGTCCAATCTGCGCCTCCCCCCCCCCCCCTACTCAGCAGTACTCTGTGCTTCCTGACACTCACAGTAAATAAAAGTGAACACAATAACACTGATATTTTTTTTTTTACCTTGGGAGATGAGAAGGTCCAAAGTTTCCCTGCCAGTCCCAGGTACCAAAGTCTTATGATGTGGTGTCCAGAATAAAGTGGAGGGTTCAGTTTACTTGTCCTTCCTGCTCAAATCTCCTTTTCTTCTCCTTCATTTGACACAGTCTTCTCTCCTCCTTGGCTCCTTCTGCTCCTTTACCTTTCTGATCCCTTTCTGATCCATCTCCTACTTTACCTTTGTGCTCCTTGCTGCCCTTTCTGCTGCTTGCTACCCTTTTCTGCTCCTTTCTGCTTCTTCTACTTTACCTTTGCGATACCTTCTGCCCCTTCCAGCTCCTTGCTACCCTTTTCTGCTCCTTCTCCTACTTTATCTTTGTGCTCCTTCTGATTCTTTCTGCTCCTTTACATTTGTGCTCCTTCTGTCCCTTCCTGCTCCTTGCAGACCCTTCCTTCTCCTCGCAGACCCTTCCTGCTCCTTGCAGACCCTTACTCCTTCTTGCTGCCTCTTCCTTCTTCTTTCTGACCCTTCCTGCTCCTTGCTGACCCTTCCTGCTCATTTCTGCTCCTTATCCTACTTTGTCTTTGTGCTCCTTCTGCCCCTTTCAGCTCATTGCTGACCCTTTCTCTTCCTTGATGTGCCTTCTTGCTCATTTCTGTTCCTTCTCCTACTTTACCTTTGTGTTCCTTCTGTCCCTTCCTGCTCATTGCTGCCCCTTTCTGCTCCTTGGTGTCCCCAATGCTCCTTGCTGCCCCGTTTTTCACCTTCTCCTCCTTTACCGTTGTGCTCCTTCTGCCCCTTCCAGCTCTTTGCTGCCCCTTTGTGCTCCTTTCTGCCCCTTTCTGCTCCTTTTCATATTTTACCTTTGTGCTCCTTCTGTCTTTTCCTGCTCCTGCTGCCCCTTTCTGCTTCTTGCAGACCCTTCCTGCTCATTTCTGTCCCTTTGTGCTCCTTCTCCTACTTTGCCTTTGTGCTCCTTGCTGCCTGTAAGGACACCAAGTGTATTTAAACCTCTTCTGGTAGTTTCCTACCGAACCGCCAGAGCCTAGGATATCTCTCTGCTCTCTGAACGAAATCCATACAGAATAACAGTAACTTCACAAGATAATTCCCTTAGTAAAGCATACGAATTCAAAATAACAGCCAAAGTCCAGGATCAGGATACAAAAAGAACTGAATGTCTTGGCACACCCAGCCTTGTTTTTATTACAGTCTTTTCAAATAAAGGACCACCCACAAGGAGGGATAAAACAACCAATCAAACAACAGTACAACCCACAGTTTCCCTCCCCTCTGCCTGGGAGATAATTGAGTTTCTTACTGTATCTACTCAATTATCTCCCAGCTAAAACTTATTCATTTTTCTACATTTTTATAACTTTATGATTTTGTATCACACCGCAATAAAACTTATATTTTTATGAATCACACAACTTGGGGACACACATATTAAAAATTCATATGAATCGGTTCAGTGGTTCCAGAGATATGGAAAACGTCTCTTTGGACTGACCGCACGCCTGTTTGCATGCCCAAGATAGTTCCACAGATTCAGGCTGTGTGGTCGGTCTATTTCTGCCTAAAAAACACGGCAAAGTCCCATCCAAAGGCAGCATTCGAATAGTCGAACGCACTTCGACTTTTGTGGAAGTGTCGAAGTAAAACGCGGTTAAACTTCCGCGGTGGTCATTAGTCGAGTGGCAGTCTATTTCCCATGAAAAAACGGCAAAGTCCCATTCGAACGGGTGTTCGAATGTTCGAACGGGACTTAGTCTCCAGCTGCGGTGTCGAAGGGTAGGGGAAGGTACAGGTCACCGCTGACCACGTTTGACTGCATTAAAATGGCCGCCGCCACGTGTTCGAATGTCTAATGGCGGCCACTTCGACTACTTCGGTGACTTCGGTACTTCGCCGGCTTCGGCACTTTGACTGTTCAGTATCGAAGTACCAATCCTTTGTGCAAAACCGTTAAAGGGCCAGGAACAGCAATATAAGGGAAACATGAGGAACTACCGGATAAGAGGGTAGTTTCTTCACACTGCCCCTTCCAGCTCCTTGCTGCCCCGTTCTGCTCCTTGATGTCCCTTCCTGTTAATTTATTTTCTCTTCTTCTCCTTCTCTTACTTTACCTTCCTGCTCCATGCTGAACCTTCCTGTAGGCTGTCTACCTCATCCCTCACTTAAATAAGTGGAGATGAAAGTGCGTCCACAGTTCACATACATGTGAAAATGTGGGACACACTACGGTCAGGATGGTGGTTCCAGATCCACCGAGAAAGGGCTTGTACCCGAAATAAAGTATTTATAAAGCTAGAAAATAATAGAGGCTCATCCAAAAAGGGGGAGACTCAATTCTGGTTTTAAATACAATGCATAGGAAAATATATATAATAATAACTAGACCATCAGCACTGAACATATGAGGACATAAAAGAATTGTCCAGTTGATATATAATGCAAATACCGACAGGTGCCTTTATACCAAATGAATACACTTTATTAATGGCACTAAAAAAGACACTATCAGCTTGGAAAAAATGCATACAATATGTCAACGTACCTATGAGGGGATAGACCGCAGTTTAGGGATTACTTACAATAATACAGTCACCAAGACTGCATATAAAAATATATAAAGTAAAGTAAAATGCTTAAGGGAAAAACAATGGGAGAAAAAGTATATATACATGAATCTCCACCCTTAAGGCTCCTAATAAAGCTGCTTAGGAAGCCACCCTGTGACCCCTAAATGAAACACCTTCAATGGGTGTTCTATGCTGTCCCTAATATTGCATAGAGAGTTAGTAAGATAAGCAGCATAGATAGGAGAAATAGTAGATAGAGGGAGGAGAGTGTGTACAGAAATCTCCACCCTTTAGACTTATAATAGAACAGCTTACAAAAAATCGCCCTATAAACTCCTAACTGGAACACCCTCAAAGGGTGTTCTATGCTGGATAGATGGTGGAAATCGTAGATAGGAACTATATCCCTATGGCTCTTAGCAAACACCTTCAAGGGTGTTCTGTGCTATGTATAGACAACCTGGAGGATAAACAGCATAGATGTAGGAAATAATAGGTAGGAGTATGTCCCTGTAGCTCCTAACAAACACCTTCGAAGGTGTTCTGTGCTGTCCCTAGTCAGAGTCAGGCAGGAGAGAGAGTGAAATGAGAGCAGTCTGCGGCTATCTCCCTTCAGAGGTACTCGTTCAGTGCTGGAAAATTACGAAGACATCAAATCAAATACCTAGTGCTACCATAGTGAAAAAAATAATAACAAGAGCTAAAACCCGACGCGCGTTTCGGTGCTTCTAATGCACCTTCGTCAGGGGCTGAAATCCCTCACTTACCTGATCTATAGGCTGTCTTCCCCATACCTCACTTACCTGATCTATAGGCTATCTCTCCCTCCCATCCCTCACTTACCTGATCTGTAGGCTGTCTCCCCCATACCTCACTTACCTGATCTTTAGGTTGTCTCTGCAGTCTGGGAGTTGCGGATTCAGCCAGGAGAGAGAAGCAGAGATAAGATGTAGTTTCCTATCACTGCCTCTATCCACACACAACAACACCTACTGGCCGGCACCGGTATTGCACAGTATTCTCAATCTCAAAATAAAAATATCGGCACAAGCTGAAAAGGCCAGTGAGGGGGCAAGTGCCCCCCTTGCCCCCCCCTGCGGACACCCATGAATCACAACGCATATCCCATGACAACCAATAGCAGCATGGACTTGGGGTAGCAACCAATCACACTACAACGCTTACAATTAGTGTGAATGGTGCCCTGTAATTACCAGGAAGGGTGGGGGCAGATAATAACAAGGGCTGAGGACCACATATTAGATTTAAAAGAAAGGCAGGGCAGTCAATTTGAACTGGTCTGAAATTGTCCCTGGAAAAATGGGACAATGCCTTTCTGGGAGAACAATAAGACAGGAGAAGGGGGAGAGGGAAAGGCACATACAACCTGTAACATCAACACATTCAAACCAATACACAGGACCAAATCATATCAGGTAACATATAGGCACTCCTAACAATACAATATAAAACAGACAAAGGGCACAGGGATTCTGTTGTAATATAACAAGCATACAGACCCCTCGCCCACAGGAACAACAGCTGCTTTTAGGTGCTCCTGGGAGCAGGCACATAGGCAGGAGGCCAGCCTTTATGCCTTGCCAGGAGGCTGTGGCATGGGAGCTTTCATCACAGTAATGTTTTGATTGTTTGATATATTTTTATATTTTATATATATATATATATATATGATTTTTTTTATATTTTAATATATATATATATTTTAATCGTGTTAAAAGTGCATCCAAATGTATCTGAAAAACATATTCATTGATTTTAAATCAATGGTCAAATTTAGAAATGTTTAGAGTGAAGATGGCTTGATTATTAAGAGGGGTTAACATAAAAGTTTGATTAAACAGGGTTTTTGGTTTTGAGAGGATTAAAAGCTTGAGAGGTCTTAAATTGAAGATGTGTTAAGGGCAAGTGCAGTATGAAGGTTTTTTTTTTGGTTTTTTTTAATTCCTTACCTAAGTCTTCTTTAGTCCAGTCAGCCTCCTTCAAATGAGTTTAGAGCTGCAGGAACTGTCATACAATGTGCATCACTCAATGCTGTCCCTGCTCCTCCTGCAAGGCATTTCTTCTGTTTGGGCAGATGGGACATGATCATTTCCGCTCCCTGTCCAGCCTCACGCACAGACACTGGAGGAGCTGGGATAGCACTGAGTTCTGTTTCTGTTCTTGCAGATCTGCTATCAAGTATATGAGGCCAGTTGGACTAATAAGTACATTAGCCAAGGCTCCTGGAACATATCTCTCACCACCAGCCCAAAAAGCTGCATTATAGGTGCTGAAAGAAGGTGCCCCATACAGGGCATGCATCTGTAGGCTGGTGCATACTCTACCTAAAGGGAAATCTGTCCTGTCTGCGTGTTTGGTATCTTATCATCACAGACAACTGGAACAGGAATCAAGCCTCTGTTTCTCTGTATGTTCTTTGTAGCCCACATCAGATTACTGATATTTGACTCAGGGAGGACTACAAAAGGGAACAGGGAGCGTTTACCACAGCCCTCTGGCATACTTGGACTGTGAGCTGCAGCCCTGATGTACTATTATATTGCTGTTCAAAAGCCACTGAAGGTGTGTTTCTATGTTTATTGGCAGAATACTTAAGGAATTAGGTAATGGGCAAGCATTGTGTTGCCCAGCACTGTGTGTGTTGGTGCATTGGTTGGTGGCCTGCAATCTCCGTGCTCTTTAGGCTTTGATACAGACGTTTTCTCCTGCTGACATAATGCTCAGCTTTGAAGGATTTTCTTTTTACAGTCCATCCTTCTGTAAGTAAATTGTCACTTACTGGTTGGTCTCCATATTAGTCCTAGGCAAGAGCAGAGGATAGATCATATTTCGAAGTTAATTTAACAGGACGCGAGGTGGGGTACTCTTTATTCCATGGAAGATCAAATAGAATAGGAGCTCTTCTGCTTACCACACTGGTTAAGCTAATACCTGTACAGCCAATTTCAGCTTCAGGTTGAGATCTTTGATTAATTGTGGACACACCTGTTTCCCAGGAATAGGATAGCAGTGCAGCAAAGACAGGAAAAGACTGGGCCAGCAATAGAATACTCAGCTATGGATTGGGCAGCGAAGCATAGTCTATAAGAGACAAGGCAAGCATAAAAAAATACTGCAGACCATGCAGGGGACAAATCAGATATCAGAGGACAAGAATCTTAGTATTGGTTATGGCCCTGGGGAGCTAGTGCTTCACATCTGCTAAGTAATAATGTATGTGTAACATAGTTGGCATGTTCAAACATGTCCTCAAAGTAACATGATGTCACAAGACAGTACTTTAATCAAGACAGGAATCTTGAACTTCCTGTGCTATGAAAGGCTGTTACTGGCAACACCATCAACAGCATCCAGTTTCTTGCAACGCAGCTCCTCCGTCTACTCCAGTTCTGCTCACGACCTGACCTGATATCATTATTTCAAGAACGTGGATAAAGATTCCCTTGAATGGGTAGGGAATAATGACTTAGCAGACTGAATTCAACATTCCGCATTAGGTAAATAAACATAACAAACAATTTCAAGTGTTAGCTATTGAGTTCAGCTGTAGAAGAAAGAAATGTGTGTCTGGATGGCCCAAAGGTTTAGTTACCAAATTGTTTGTGAAACCCTATATTTATTCACTACATGCAATCCCAAGCATGCAAGATGTCACCAGGGCCACCATCAGGGGGAGACAACCATAACGGGGGCCCATCGGGTGGCCTACACACTTAGGGCCACCCAATGGTGCCCCCTGTGGCCGTGGTATAGCGCTGTGGCCGTGGTATAGCGCGACCGGGCCCCTTTAAAAAAAAAACAAAGCAGCCGCAAGTGCTTCATCCCAGCTCACTCCACGCGGGAGGAGCGCACGCGCCAGTGAAGAGGGAGAGCCAGGCAGTGAAGAGGGAGCCGCGCCGACTCCCATCATCCCCAGCCCTCCCTCCTGCAAAGAAAAGGTAAGAGACAGGAGGGTGGCTGGAAAATGAGCTGTGTGTGTGTGTCTGTATGCATGTATGTCTGTCTGTCTGTATGCATGTATGTCTATGTATGTATGTCTGTATGTATGTCTATGTCTGTCTGTATGTCTGTGTATGTATGTATGCATGTATGTATGTCTGTCTGTATGTATGTTTGTGTATGTATGTCTGTCTGTATGTATGTGTATGTATGTCTGTATGTCTGTATGCATGTATGTCTGTATGTATGGCTATGTATGTATGTATGTATGTATGTATGTCTGTATGCATGTATGTATGTCTGTCTGTGTATGTCTGTATGTATGTATGTCTGTATGTCTATGTATTTATGTCTGTGTGTATGTCTATGTATGTCTGTCTGTCTGACTGCATGCATCTATGTCTATGTATGTATGTCTGTGTGTGTATGTATGTATGTATGTCTGTATGCATGTATGTCTATGTATGTATGTCTGTCTGGATGCATGCATGTCTGTGAGTATGTCTGTCTGTCTGTATGTATGTATGTCTGTGTGTATGTCTATGTATGTATGTCTGTCTGTATGTATGTATGTATGTATGTGTATGTATGTATGTCTGTATGTATGCATGTATGTCTGTATGCATGCATGTATGTCTATGGATGTATGTATGGATGTATGCATGTATGTCTGTCTGTATGTATGTCTATGTATGTATGTCTGTATGTCATTATAAATGTATATATGTATGTCAGTATGAATGTATGTGTGTATGGATGTCAGTGTCTGTATGTCTGTCATGTATGTATGTATGTGTGTGTGTATGTATGTATGTATGTTACATAGTTACATAGCTGAAAAGAGACTTGCGTCCATCAAGTTCAGCCTTCCTCACATATGCTTTTGCTGTTGATCCAAAAGAAGGCAAAAATCCCAGTCTGAAGCGCTTCCAATTTTGCAACAAACTAGGAAAAAATTCCTTCTTGACCCCAAAATAGCAGTCAGATGTCTCCTTGGATCAAGCAGCTATTAGCCCACTAATTAGAAATTGTATCCCTGTATGTTATGTTTTTGCAAGTATTTATCCAATTGCAATTTAAACATCTGTATAGACTCTGACAAAACCACCTCTTCCGGCAATGAATTCCATATCCTTATTGCTCTTACTGTAAAAAAACCTTTTCTTTGCCTTAGATGAAATCTCCTTTCTTCAAGCCTAAATGTGTGACCTCGTGTCCTATGTATAGCACTGTTTATGAATAGATTTCCAGATAATGGTTTGTACTGGCCCCGAATATATTTGTATAATGTTATCATATCCCCTCTAAGGCGCCGTTTTTCCAAACTGAAGAGATTTACATGTTTTAACCTTTCTTCATAACTAAAATGCTCCATTCCTTTTATCAATTTTGTAGCTCGTCTCTGCACTTTTTCTAGTGCCATGATATCCTTCTTTAGAACAGGTGCCCAAAATTGCACAGCATATTCAAGGTGTGGTCTTACCAGCGATTTATAAAGAGGCAAAATTATATTTTCATCACGAGAATTTATGCCCCTATTTATACATGACAAAACCTTACTGGTTTTAGCAACTGCAGATTGACATTGCATATTGCTGCCTAATTTGTTGTCTATAACAATTCCTAAATCCTTCTTGTGTGTGGTTATCCCTAATTCACTACCATTTAGTGTGTAAGTTGCTTGTGCATTCTTAACCCCGAAGTGCATAACTTTGCATTTCTCTACGTTAAATTTCATCTGCCATTTTAGTGCCCAGTTCCCCAATCTATCCAAATCCCTCTGCAGCAAGGCAATATCCTGCTCACATTTTATTACTTTACAAAGTTTTGTGTCATCTGCAAACACTGATACATGGCTTTCAATGCCCATTTCAAGATCATTTATAAATATGTTAAATAGAAGCGGTCCCAAAACAGAACCCTGATGGACACCACTTACCACTTTTGTCCAGCTTGAAAATTTACCATTTATGACAACTCGCTGTACTCTATCCTTAAGCCAATGTTCTACCCAAGAACAAGAATATTCATCTAGACCAATTTCTTTTAGTTTGAAGACTAACCTATGTGTGTGTGTATGTATGTATGTTGGTGTCTGTATGTATGCATGTGTCTTTATGTCCTCATGCATGTGTGTCTGTATGCATGTTAGTATGTGTCTGTCTGTCACTATGTATGCCTGTGTGTATGTTTCAGTATGTGTGTGTCAGTATGTATGCCTGTATGCGTGTATGTCTGTTTCAGTATGTGTGTTTGTTAGTATGTATCTGTGTCCTTTTGTATTAGTGTTTGTGTCTGTGTGTGTATTCCTGTGGGCGGTATTTGGAGGTGGACCCAGTGGGCGGTATTTGGAGGCAGGCCCCAGACCCTGAGCTGAGTTAGGGGCCCCAAAATTTCTGGTGGCTGCCCTGGATGTCACAATAATATATTTGTACTAATGTTTCGAAAATTTAGCTTTGACTTTAATAGATGTTACTTTGCTTCAATAAACTCTTTTGAGCTACTGTGTACTATGATATAAACAGTGTTTTAAAGAGTACATGTCATCCCAGTGTGTCACTCATGGCTGCTCTGAAATTTCCTGCAATTCATCACATGCGCTTACTCATTTAAACATGTACTCACCTTATGCCAGTCCTACAGATACAGTGCCTTGCAAAAGTATTCAACCCCCTTGGCATTTTTCGTGTTTTGTTGCCTCACATCCTGGAATTACCTTGGATTGTTTGAGGATTTGCATCATTTAATTTACAGAACATGCCCACAACTTTGAAGATGTTTTTTGTTTTGTTTTTATTGTGAAGCAAACAACAAATAGGACAAAATAACAGAAAAAGTCAATGTGCATAACTATTCACCCCCCTAAAGTCAATACTTTGTAAAGCCACCTTTTGCGGCAATCACAGCTCCAAGTCGCTTTGAATAAGTCTCTATGAGCTTGCCACATCTTACCACTGGGATTTTTGCCCATTCCTCCTTTCAAAACTGCTCCAGCTCCTTCAAGTTGGATGCTTTGCGCTTGTGAACAGCAATCTTTAAGTCTGACCACAGATTTTCTATTGGATTGAGGTCTGAACTTTGACTAGGCCATTCCAACACATTTACATGTTTCCCCTTAAACCACTCAATTGTTGCTTTAGCATTGTGTTTGGGGTCATTGTCCAGGTGGAAGGTGAACCTCAAATCACGCACAGAGTGGTACAGGTTTTGCTCAAGAATATCCCTGTATTTAGCACCATCCATCTTTCCCTCAACTCTGACCAGTTTCCCAGTCCCAGCTGCTGAAAAACATCCCCACAGCATGATGCTGCCCCCACCATGTTTCACTGTGTGGATGGTGTTCTTTGGGTGATGTGATGTGTTGGGTTTGCGCCAGACATAGTGTTTTCTTTGATGGCCGAAAAGTTCAATTTTAGTCTCATCAGACCAGAGCACCTTCCTCCATACATTTTGGGCGTCTCCCACATGCCTTTTTGCAAACTCAAAACGTGCCATTTTGTTTTTTGCTGAAAGTAATGGCTTTCTTCTGGCCACTCTGCCATAAAACCCAACTCTATGGAGCGTACGACTTATTGTCGTCCTATGTACAGATTCTCTAGTCTCTGCTGTGGAACTCTGCAGCTCCTCCAAGGTTACCTTAGGTTCTGTGCTGCCTCTCTGATAAATGCCCTCCTTGCCAGGTCCGTGAGTTTTGGTGGGCAGCCGTCTATTGGCAGGTTTGCTGTTGTGCCATGTTCTTTCCATTTGTTTATGATAGATTTGATGGTGCTCCGGGGGATCATCAAAGATTTGGATATTTTTTTATAACCTAACCCTGACTTGTAATTCTCAACAACATTGTCCCTTACTTGTTTGGAGAGTTCCTTGGTCTTCATGGCAGTGTTTGGTTAGTGGTGCCTCTTGCTTAGGTGTTGCAGCCTCTGGGACCTTTAAAAAAAGGTGTGTATATGTAATGATCATGTGACACTTAGATTACACACAGGTGGACATCATTTCACTAATTATGTGACTTCTGAGGGTAATTGATTGCACCAGAGCTTTTTATGGGCTTCATAACAAAGGGGGTGAATACATACGCACATGACAATTTTCTGTTTTCTATTTCTAAAAAATAGTTTTATGTATATATTTTTCTCATTTCACTTCACCAACTTAGACTATTGTGTTCTGAGCCCTCACATAAAATTCATAGTAATAAAACATTGAACTTAAGGTTGTAATGTAACAAAATAGGTTAAAAGTCAAGGGGGGTGAATACTTTTGCAAGGCACTGTACCTGGTGACAGAGCCATTCAGCTAAGTGAACGTGAGGACACACCATAAAATCTAATGATGAGTGTGTGTAAAGGTGAGACCAAAATCAAGCAACCAAAAATTTCATAGATGGGCGTTTTAGTCTGTAGAGGATTGGTACCGGGCTGTCCTACAACATGTATGGGGATAATTGTATTTGGTCATATTGCTAGTTTAATGTGTGTGAACATGCATAGAAATCATTGTATCCAGGTATATTGGCAGTTGAATGTGTGTAAAGTACTGTATTCCTCTGGTTGTTCGGTAGAATCATTCGAATGAAACAAGGGAATGAAACTACCGAACAACCAGACAACCCTGTGTAAAGTGTGCCTTCAATTACCGTTTGCAACAATGTTGCAAACGGGTAATTACCTATTCGTGCAGTGTGGTCTTTGTCCTCTGGGTGGCCGCCATTCGGGATACGAACACGTGGCGGCGGCCATCTTAAACTACCGAACAGCGGTGTTTTGCCGTCGAGTGTCTGGAACTAAAATCGGACACTTGACTAGGCAAACACCGCTGAGACCTCCATACTTCCAGAAATTCGTATAGAAACTACCGAATGACCCGCCGTTCGGTAGAAAGAAACTCACGAACTAGGGGATTCATGCGAATTCCCCTTAGTCTCTATAACCCAGGCAATTCGTCTGTTTCATTCCCTTTTCTGTGACCGACCGCAGGGCCAAAATGCATGGAACTGTTTTCGGATACTTTACCCATGCGGTCGGTCAAATCTTTGGAACCCCTTATCTCACAAACCGTTTATCCGAATGGGCTGATTTTAAAATATGTTGTTCCTCCAGACAAGTATTTAGGGTACATCCAAAACTTGGGTAAAACTATGTACATGATAAGGGGATTATGATGCTAGAGGAGGGGAGGAGATGTGTGGGAGGTTACTGTTCACAGATTGGATAATGTCTTAAGTGATAGAACTTCCTCCCTTGCATGGGAGAGGGCTTTATAAGGAACTGTGGAATAAAGCTTGTCAGTTCTACTCCTGAAACTGTGTGTCGTCCAGTTATTGGGATTGCGATGGGGATATTGCTGTATTACTCTACCTGCTAGAAACCTTGCCTGTGGACTTATCATCACCTTGTTCCTGAGCCTCACTGGGATCTCTAGTGGAGAATAGCTGTGAAAGATCGGCTCTCCGCTACATTGGTTGGCAGCGGTGGGATCCAAACTCACAGAGGAACAAGCGTAAATGGAGTACGGATGGAGATTGATTTTTCTGCGCTAAAACGCTCCACGCTAAAGGACCTCCTAGAGGCAAGGGGTATACAAGCCAGCAATAAGAAGAAAGCAGTACTTGTTACAGAACTCATGGCAGAGTACAGAATGGAGGGCGATTCAGTTCCGGCACAGAGGGAGCCGGGAGAAACACCACAAGGATCGGAATTCCAGAGGCAGGTTCAGTTCAGGCTATCCCTTTATGGGGAAAACCCCCCAGCAGAAATTATTACCAGGACAGTGTCCGAGGTACAAGAATTCATCCTAAGGACACAGGCGACAACAGTTCCAGAACAAAGCTCTGCAAGTAGTGTGCCACAGGAAGGTAAGCCTAAAATACCGTACCAGGCTTTTAAAACATATGTGGAGGCAGAGGAAGATATAGACGCTTTCCTGCAAGACTTTGAGAGACTGTGTACACTGCATAAAATTAACACAGAGGACTGGGTACCTATTTTGGCCGGAAGGTTAACCGGGAGGGCAGCAGAGGCATATCGGACTGTACCTAATGACGAAATAAGGAATTACAGTAAAGTAAAAGAAATTATACTCGCCAGGTATGCTATAACACCCGAGGCATACCGGCGGAGATTCCGGGATTTAAAGAAAGCAGAGAAGGACTTGCACGCAGAGTGGGCATGCCGATTACAGAGGGCAGCACTCGGGTGGGTGCAAGCTAGCAAGGCACGTTCTATGGAGGATGTAATACAGATGTTGCTGATGGAGCAGTTCTATGAGGGAGTAACCAGTGAGGTCCAGGAATGGGTAAGGGACAGAAACCCTACTTCCCTCACCGAGGCTGCTAGAAAAGCAGATGACTACCTGGATGCACGCAGGCCACAAAAACCTGCAGCTCCAAAAGCAACCTTTAAAACGTTCGGGGGAACCACCTACACCCCAGCTCCACCGAGACCACTACCACCACCACCACCACCCGCTGCACAGCCCCGGTTCCGACAACCCACCGCTGGCCCCTGTCATCACTGCCAGAAGTGGGGACATTATAAAAGGGAATGCCCACAGCTGCGGGACCGGTCCACCTGGATTCGTCCAGGCCCACCTCCACCCCGGGCGGCCGCAGCCCACCACTACCAGGACCTAGTTGCCACCCCGTATGGTTCCGCAGTCCCCATTACCACTGTGGAACAATGGGAGGTACTGCACGAGGCAGATCCTGTCCAGGCCAATGTGGACAATCTACGGCACCATCGACAGACCGTATATCTGAATGGTACAGCAGTCCGGGGGTTACGAGATTCGGGAGCCACCATCACTTTGGTACAGAGCCACCTGATTTCAGATCAGGCAAAACTGAACAAAACTGTTGCCGTCCGGGTAGCTGGGGGAGCAGTGTACCAGCTACCTACAGCAAGGGTACATTTACATTGGGGAGCGGGGGCAGGGGAAGTGGAGGTGGGGTTGATGCCGCATTTATCCGGCGGAGGTTTTATTGGGGAACGATCTGGGGAGGCTCACTTCTGCTTTTGAGCCCCAGTCGCCCACCACAGGGGAGGTCAACCCTGTAGTCACCCGACAACAGGCCCGCATCCAGGACCACAACACACTGCCGGAGGTCCAGGTAAGCAACCCTACCCCCCCTCTAGAATGTGTCCCCTGGGCTCCACCTAATGAATTTGTAGCTGAAGTTGCAACAGACCCCACGCTTCAGGTGTATAGGGACAAGGTTGTCACGGGTCCCCCCGGGGCGGAGGGAGAGAGATTTATCTGGGATAAACAACTTTTGTACAGGGAAACAAGCAAGCAGATTACGGGGTCAGACCCGATAGCGAGGAGACAATTAGTGGTACCGCAGCGGTACCAGGCTGAATTACTCCGGATAGCGCATGATATTCCGCTATCCGGACATCTAGGAGTTAGTCGCACCAGGTACAGACTAACCCAGAGTTTCTTCTGGCCAGGGATTAGCCAGGAAGTACGCAGATATTGCACGACTTGCGATACCTGCCAGAGAGTGGGAAAAAGGGGAGATCGCAGGAAGGCTAAATTCACCCCTTACCCATAATAGAGGAACCTTTTACACGAATAGCGGTGGATCTGATAGGCCCCCTCAATAATGCTAGCCCGTCAGGAAAAAGGTATATTTTAACGGTAGTAGATTATGCCACCAGGTATCCAGAGGCAGTGGCTCTGACCAACATCCACGCTGAAACGGTCGCGGATGCCCTCATGCGGATATTCTCCCGGATGGGATTACCCAGGGAGATTATCTCGGATCAGGGTACCCAGTTTACCGCAGAATTCACCCAACACCTCTGGAGGATCTGTGGCATTAAGCCTATTATCAGTGCCCCTTACCACACCCAGACGAACGGGCTCTGCGAACGATTCAATGGTACCTTGAAGCAGATGCTCCGAACCTTCGCAGAGACCCACAAGGACTGGGAACGATTCCTGCCGCACCTCCTATTCGCATACCGGGAGGTGCCGCAGGAATCCACAGGGTTCTCCCCGTTTGAATTACTGTTTGGGAGGAGGGTCCGAAGCCCATTAGATCTTATTAGAGAGCATTGGGAGGGAGACCGGAGCACAGACGGCACCCCCATCATACCATATGTGTTGGCCTTTCAGGACCGCCTAGAAGCGTTGACCAAGACGGTAAGGGAAAACCTTCAGGAGGCCCAGACCCGCCAGCGCACATGGTATGATCGGGGAGCCAGGGACCGTAGCTTTCAGGTCGGGCAGAAAGTACTAATTTTAAAACCTGTCCGACATGATAAGTTACAGGCCGCCTGGCAGGGCCCATATAAGGTGGTGGAGCAAAGATGTGACACCACCTATATTATCGGCCCCTGCACAGGGACTGGGGGGCTACGCATGCTCCATGTGAACATGCTGAAGCCCTACCACGAGCGTACTGAGGAGGTAACCGCCATCTGTGCCCCTAACACGGAAGAGTTTGACAGCTTACCCCTCCCCGATTTGCTGGGGGATGGGCAGTTGTCCGGGGATTTAGGGGAGGTTGCGCTGGGAGATCGGCTGAGCCCACAGGAGCGGATCGAGGTACAGCAACTATTAGAAGAGAAACGCGACACGTTCTCTAATGTACCTGGATACACGCCTCTGGCAACTCACCGGGTCGAGACCCCAGGGCAACTACCCATGCGCCAGACTCCCTACCGCATCCCAGAAGCGGTACGGGCAAACATGCGTAAGGAGATCGACGAGATGCTCCAACTGGGGGTGATTGAACCCTCAGACAGTCCTTGGGCATCTCCTGTAGTCCTCGTACCAAAGCGAGACGGTACGACCCGCATCTGCGTGGACTATAGGAGATTGAACGAGAAGACCGTATCCGACGCCTATCCGATGCCCCGGATAGACGAGTTACTGGACAGAATGGCCAGGGGCCAATACCTCACCACTATTGACTTGTGTAAAGGTTATTGGCAAATCCCCCTGGCCCCAGACGCCATCCCGAAGTCGGCCTTTGTCACCCCATTTGGCTTGTACCAGTTTAAGGTCATGCCATTTGGGATGAAAAACGCCCCAGCCACCTTCCAAAGGATGGTGGATCGACTCCTGGATGGATTTCAGGACTATACCTGTGCCTACCTGGACGATATTGCTATTTTTAGCAATACGTGGCAGGAACATTTAGCTCACATAGGAGCTGTGCTAGATAGGATAAGGGAAGCAGGTTTGACCTTGAAGCTGGCCAAGTGTAGTATCGGAATGGCTGAGGTACAGTACCTGGGACATAGAGTAGGGTGCGGTAAACAGAAACCCGAACCCGCCAAAGTAGAGGCTGTAGCCCAGTGGCCCACCCCTAGGACTAAGACCCAGGTTTTAGCGTTTCTAGGGACAGCGGGGTATTACAGGAAGTTTGTTCCCAATTATAGCGCCCTGGCCAAACCCCTCACTGACCTGACCCGTAAGAACCTTCCCCGCCAAGTAAACTGGACCCCGGAGTGTGAGCAGGCATTCCAACAATTGAAAAATGCACTGATAAATGCCCCTGTCTTGGCAGCTCCCAATCCAACTAAACATTTTCTTGTTCACACAGACGCTTCTATGTTTGGATTGGGGGCAGTACTGAGTCAAGTCGGGGCCGATGGCGGCGAACATCCAGTGGCTTACATCAGTCGCAAACTGTTACCTCGAGAAGTAAGCTACGCCGCCATCGAAAAGGAGTGCCTGGCTGTGGTGTGGGCCCTAAAGAAACTGCAGCCCTATTTATATGGACAGCCCTTTTCCTTGCTCACGGATCACAACCCATTAGTCTGGCTGAACCGGGTGGCTGGGGACAACGCCAGGCTGCTGCGCTGGAGTTTGGCGCTACAGCCTTTTGACTTTAATATCCAGTACCGGCCGGGTAAGCAGAATGGAAATGCTGACGGGTTGTCAAGACAAATGCCCCCGGACATCCCCAAGCCGATCCGTGTTGGATCAGACTGTGTATGCCGGCTTGTGGGCAAGGGGGAGCAGTGTAGCGGATTGGTACCGGGCTGTCCTACAACATGTATGGGGATAATTGTATTTGGTCATATTGCTAGTTTAATGTGTGTGAACATGCATAGAAATCATTGTATCCGGGTATATTGGCAGTTGAATGTGTGTAAAGTACTGTATTCCTCTGGTTGTTCGGTAGAATCATTCGAATGAAACAAGGGAATGAAACTACCGAACAACCAGACCACCCTGTGTAAAGTGTGCCTTCAATTACCGTTTGCAACAATGTTGCAAACGGGTAATTACCTATTCGTGCAGTGTGGTCTTTGTCCTCTGGGTGGCCGCTATTCGGGATACGAACACGTGGCGGTGGCCATCTTAAACTACCGAACAGCGGTGTTTTGCCATCGAGTGTCTGGAACTAAAATCGGACACTTGACTAGGCAAACACCGCTGAGACCTCCATACTTCCAGAAATTCGTATAGAAACTACCGAATGACCCGCCGTTCGGTAGAAAGAAACTCACGAACTAGGGGATTCATGCGAATTCCCCTTAGTCTCTATAACCCAGGCAATTCGTCTGTTTCATTCCCTTTTCTGTGACCGACCGCAGGGCCAAAATGCATGGAACTGTTTTCGGATACTTTACCCATGCGGTCGGTCAAATCTTTGGAACCCCATATCTCACGAACCGTTTATCCGAATGGGCTGATTTTAAAATATGTTGTTCCTCCAGACTAGGGCTATCTGGAGATATTGGATTTGTGGATGTACCCCAAGTATTAAGGGTACATCCAAAACTTGGGTAAAACTATGTACATGATAAGGGGATTATGATGCTAGAGGAGGGGAGGAGATGTGTGGGAGGTTACTGTTCACAGATTGGATAATGTCTTAAGTGATAGAACCTCCTCCCTTGCATGGGAGAGGGCTTTATAAGGAACTGTGGAATAAAGCTTGTCAGTTCTACTCCTGAAACTGTGTGTCGTCCAGTTATTGGGATTGCGATGGGGATATTGCTGTATTACTCTACCTGCTAGAAACCTTGCCTGTGGACTTATCATCACCTTGTTCCTGAGCCTCACTGGGATCTCTAGTGGAGAATAGCTGTGAAAGATCGGCTCTCCGCTACATAGTCTCTCTGCGCAGTAATCTGCCATTTAGGAGTTAACTCACTTGTGTTTCTATTTATGCAGCCCTAGCCATACCTCCCCTGGCTGTGACTCACACAGTCTGCATTAAAAAAAAGATCAAAAGATTCATTTTCAATCAAATGTTACTTACTTTAGAAGTTTTTATTTCCTGCTCTGTAAATTGAACTTTAATCACACACAGGAGGATCATAGATTGTGCAATAAAGGATGTTTAAAAATTAAGCTTCCCTTAACTGGAAGTGTTCATGAAGGTCATTTAAATCACATGCAAGGAGATGTGACTAGGGCTGCATAGACAAAGTGATATAACAGTGAGAGTGCAGGGGCATGATCTATACACCACTGCTCAATTAAGCTAAAGTTGCTTTTGTGTTTATAGTATCTCTTTAAGTGCATTTAGCCTCACTCATTCTGTGTTTTTCTCCCTGTTCATATCTCTTTATTTTTGCAGCTTTCCCATGCAATCCACCACACACACACAACCTCACAAGCAGTCTACATTCCCATACAATACCCCAGGCAGCCTCCACACACACACAGCACTCTCCTTTGACTCTGTCCCACTTTTGTCCTCTGGTATTCCAATTATGAGGACACCTGAGACAAATCATAACCAAACGTAGAACAAGCATTTAATTAAATCTGCTTGTGCTGCGCTTAATTAACACAAAGACCTTTCCCCATGCAAGAACTCTTTTGCCGGACTCTGTGCATCGACTGCCATGGGGGGGATCAAACTGAAATACCCTGTTTGAGGAGTTGTGCCCATTGTCTTGGTGATAACATAACACACCCTCTCTGGCCTTGCCTCTCCTGTAAGGCTGCTATGCCTTTAAATGCCTGGACCAATTTTGTGTCCCTGTCCAGCCATGCAATAGCACGAGGACAGTGACTGACTATGGAGTAAAGTAAGAAAAGCAGCAGATCAAAAAAATATGCTGTCTGACTGTCTGGACCTATTGCATTGTGTGAGTCTGTAGCTTCAACTAAGTTAATTTGACTCTGCTAAAATGATGAATATTGTATGAAATACCTGCATCAACTACAACTAGCTGGGCCTCATGGTAAATCTTGCAATATACATTATTGCAGTATGCATGTGCATACTTTTAATTCAAATATAAATTTAAAACTCTCCCCCTTAAATGTATGACAATTAGAGATGTCCCGAGCAGTTCGCCGGGAACTGTTCACCGGCGAACATAGCTTGTTCGCAGTCGCCGCGGCAGGCGAACATATGCGATGTTCGGTCCGCCCCCTATTCGTCATGGAGGTGGGAGGGTCTGGGAGGGAGGGTCTGCTGCTGATTGGCTGGAATGTGTCTGCTGACTGTGAGGTACAGGGTCAAAGTTTACTCAATGCTGACGAATAGGGGCGGACCGAACATCGCATATGTTCGCCTGCCGCGGCGCCCGCGAACAAGCTATGTTCGCCGGCGAACAGTTCCAGGCGAACTGTTCGGGACATCTCTAATGACAATCCTTCTTGCATTGGACATGTAACCATGGTATTAACCAGAACTCACTGACGAATTGCCATTGAAATTTAACTGTTTACTTCAGCAGTTAAAAGCTCCTGGGTCAAGACCCATACTTTTTCTCCATGCCAATATATTGTGTTCTCACTGTAAATAACATAAAATAAGCATTTCCCATCTTAAACTTATGGTGAATATACATCCTAGGGAACTTTTGATGGAATAAATCATTTTTTAGGTTAGGGAATTTTCTTTATTTATTTTCAATACAAGTTTGGAATTAGGAGAACTTGGCTGGAAAAATATATCACAAAAAAAAAATAATAAAATAAAATTAAAAAAAATATATATATATATTTGTGTACGGGGTCATTCGAGGACGTACGATTAAAATATGTAGTTTGATATGGACTAAAGTCGGTTGAGGTGTGCCGAAACCGACGAGAGGTCAGGCCTGCAAAAGAGGGCCCACCTGGTATATTATTGAAAATAAAGGGTGAGGTGGGAGGGGAACTTCCAGACGGCGACGATAGGTAAGCTGGGGTTACTGTAGATTTAAATAGGGAAAAATAACCCCTCCCACAAATTCAGGCATACGCCTTCCACATATATATAATTATTAAATATAAAAAAAAAATGATGATTAACATAGTGGTACAAAGGGTTAAGCTTACGTTGTATCTTGTAACATGTAAATTAAGGTACTTATGATCATGAACAAGCCTGTAACGAGACTTATTGGTAATTTGGTTCTAGTATCACTTTAAGACTTTTTTGTCTTGTTCGGATTTAAATATTATGTCCAGCTTTAAAAATGAATTTGTGTTTTGTATGCCAAAAGAAGCCAGATAAACTAAAGCGTTATAATCAAAGTAATGTTGAAGATTTCTCAAATCTGTGGCTTGGGTTTATGGTGTGCTACACCCAGGCCCTCCGCATTTATAGACGATTATTGTGTATCCAAGAATGTATAATCATATTGCAGACTTGTGAAGGTCATTGTGTGTTTGGCAGCAGAATGACCGCAAAGAAAGAGTGTTGTTTACTTTGTGATGTTACATTCTCGTTGGCTGGGATGATGGTCACCCTCTACATTCCATCTGCAAAACGTTGTTGTCGACAAATATTTTCTTTGCATTTCTTGCTATATTCAAAAGATATATTGTGTTCTTACTGATTTAACAATGAATAGATTACAAAAGACTCTTTGTTCAAAAGATATAGTATAACCATAGCCATTCTTTTCATAACCTTAGCTATTCCTAACACTATATGTTCCCTCTGCCCCCCACCCCCTCCTAGCAGCAAAAAAAATGATTAAAACCCCTTTTTCACTTACCTGATTTTAATGCTGATGTCCTTCAGTTCTGGGTTGGGCTCCTCCTCTGCCAACGTCACAGCGATTTGGGAACCAAACTCACATGAGCATGCCGCACCCGCATTAGGCCTTCCCCATAGGAAATCATTGAATCAATGTTTTCACATGGAGATTTTAAAGATGCTAGACGTCCTCATGCATAGCGTCAAGACATCCAATATCGTTTCATGGAGTCAAACTTTGTTTAACTGCAGGAAGCACCTCTAATGGCTATCTAGTAGACAACCACTAGAGAAGGTCTTAACCCTGCAATATAAGTATTGCAGTTTATCTAAAAATGCAATGTTTTACATGGTAGGGATAAGGGGACAGGGACACTGCACCCAGATAACGTCAATGTGATGAAGTGGTCTGGGTGCCTATAGTGTCCCTTTAACCCCTTAAGGACACATGACATGTGTGACATGTCATGATTCCCTTTTATTCCAGAAGTTTGGTCCTTAAGGGGTTAAAATGTCTATGTAAGGTGCACAGAATTTTAACTTTCATGTAACCTTTTTATGTTATAGATCAGTGATGGCTAACCTTGACACCATAAATTGTTTCTGTACTACATTTCTCATAATGCTCAGCTAGCTTTTAGACTCTAAAAGCTAGCTGAGCATCATGGGAAATTAAGTCCAGAAACAATTTATGGTGTCAAGGTTAGATAGATGTTACTCCAAGGATAAGCCCATAAGTATTGTACTAATTGTCCTTGTACACTAAATACACATTTACTTTTTAAACTCTTTTTTGTATCATGGCACATTTTATAATTCGTAGGAACTTTGACTCACTCCCTATTTCATAAAAAGTAGTGTCTCAGCAATAAAAAATCTAACTCTGCACATCATACCTGATGCAGCATTTATTTATTTAAAACACTCATGGACCAGTTCTGCTTTATCTGGATTTGTGGTCAAGAATATGATATTTGGAGGGAGACATCAGACACAATGTACAAATATGGTTTCCTGAAGTTGCCTTATTTTGCCTTAGGGTTTATATTTTGGGTTCATCTTAAGTCATGTCCTTGTTCTGCACCTGGATTTTTTTACTACCATCACAAGCTACCTATGAAAACAAGTCAAATTTGCAGTAATCATATATTATGTATGAATATGTTATATTAAGGACTGCCTCTTTGTTGTGAATCATGAATCCCCCGCTATCTGGAAGTTGCGTGTCACTTAAGTATCAGATTCTGACATTAACCAATGGTGTTAATACCAGGGCTATTTAAAACCATGACTCAGTTGTTTCTTTGCCCATTCATGGTCTTTGTTCATTGTTAACTGAGAGTGTCTCATTTATGAATGGTGAGAATTTGGTTTTAACTCGACTCTGTTTATCGTTTATCATGTGATTTTTTTTTTTCTAACCAGTAATATGTTTTTCTTGAACCGTTTGCCCTAAGCTTGCGTGTTTAGGGATACTCACCTTAACAATTGTTCAAAGCTCTTGACATTCATCGAAGATATTGCTGCACTGCACCTGTCAATTTCCCAACATTTTATGGTCAATATAGGTCTGCAATGCTAACTAGCAACATACTAACAACATGAAGCATTAAATGCTGCCTGAAGATAAGTATTACTAGAAGTATCTCTATCTTAAATCCCATACCTGGTGTTGTCTAAAAAGACCTCCAATAAGTAGCCAGCAGCTATCCCCGACACTTGAAAAAGACTCAGTCGACTCTCTATTTCTGAGTCTGGATCCCTCCAGGTGTGGAGAAATCTTCTCCTTAAAATTGTTCAATGCTTAAAGGGACTCTCCAGTATCAGGAAAACAATCTGTTTTCCTGGCACTGCAGGTCCCCTCTCCCTCCCACCACCCATCCCCGGTTGCTGAAGGGGTTGTAACGGATCACCTGGCACCCCGACTGAGTACCTCCGTTAAAGGATGCCCCTAGTGCTTCCTGAGGACTCCAAGCACTCTGGCAGACACCATAATCACCGAATCCAAGAAACCTTTAAATTCTCCCAAGCGTATGAATGCTGTAGACCATTGAATAGGAACCATACGAATAGGCTTGTACCCCTAGCAGTCAACTGGAACAGCATACAATAAATCCTTCCCCCAATAATGAGACGACACATCACTTTGAGGTTAAAACAGGAACTCTGGACTGGCTCATCCAGCCTGGCTTTTATTACACTAATCCACATACAGGCCACACCCAGGGGGAGGCATAAAATAACCAATCACATACATGGTTCAGCCCACACATCCCCTCCCCTCAGATAACATTAAACTCAATTATCCGGTACACTTTTTCAGCCAAGTTCTGGATGTACCCCAAAACCCGGGGGTACACCTTTAAATCCAGCATCGCTGGATAGCCCTTATTCAGGGGGACAACATATCCAAAATTCAAGTAATTCGGATGAATGGTTCGTGAGATATGGGGTTCCAAAGATTTGACCGACCGCATGGGTAAAGTATCCGAAAACAGTTCCATGCATTTTGGCCCTGCGGTCGGTCACAAACAAGGGAATGAAAACAGGCGAATTGCCTGTGTTATAGAGCCTGGAGAGGGTTTGAATGAATTCCCTTGTTTATGGGGTTCTTTCTACCGAACGGCGGGTCATTCGGTAGTTTCCATACGAATTTCTGGAAGTATGGAGGTCTCAGCGGTGTTTGCCTAGTCAAGTGTCCGATTTTAGTTCCAGACACTCGACGGCAAAACACCGCTGTTCGGTAGTTTAAGATGGCCGCCGCCACGTGTTTGTTTCCCGAATGGCGGCCACCCAGAGGACAAAGAATACATTACACTGATTGCCAATTACCCGTTTGCAACATTGTTGCAAACTGTAATTGGAGGCACACTTATTCCTGGGTGGTCTGGTTGTTCGGTAGTTTCACTCAATATAATAAATGGAGTGATTCTACCGAACAATCAGATGAATGCTGCATACATATCCCAGGTTAAACTTAATACACATATAATATTACAGGCAGTACACTAGAATATGTATCACAGTCTTAAAGGGACAGTAGTCCCAAAAGTCCCAATATGTCCATAGATGCTGTTAAAAGGGCCAGTAGCAGCAATATACAGTACAATATGCCCCAAATAACCCAGGGGCCATAGTCAGCAGGTAGGAGGCTAGCAAACAGGCTTCTCCAGGGCCCAGTGGCGAGGTTGGTTTCGCCACATTTCTCCCCTTTTCCAAACAGACTAACAGGGTACCTGACCTCTTGCCGGTCAGTGCCCTTGTTAGTCCAGCAGCCCACCCACAAAACAGAAACAGCAGTACAGCCCACCCACAATAAATGGTTACTACACCTGAGTAAGAGAAAAACTTGTCCAGGTCCAGGTGCCTCACCCCGGCTGTGTGGGGGACTGGTAGGCTGTTTTGGTGGGTTGCTGAGTGGGCAGAGACCAGCGGTACTCTGCCCTGGTGCCAGCACTACTACAGGAGTAGTCTGGTTGGAGCCTGGTTGCTGGAGACCGACTGTCTCCCCTTTAGCTGCGCAGCTCTGCTGCTGGAGACCGACTGTCTCCCCTTGAGTTACACCGCTCTGCTGCTGGAGACCGACTGTCTCCCCTTGAGTTACACAGCTCTGCTGCTGGAGACCGACTGTCTCCCCTTTAGTTACACAGCTCTGCTGCTGGAGACAGACTGTCTCCCCTTTGGCTAAACAGCCCTGTTGTGGGGGGGCAGGACCGACCGTCCCTACCCCCTGTGCTGGAAGTGCAGAGACCACGGTCCCATCTGCACAGGTGTGGGGCTTACAGTCTCGCCCTGGTACATTAAGCTGCCACTGGGGAGAGGTGGTAACAATCTCCTCTCCCATTAGAACACTCTGCCCATTGATGATCTGCCGCTGGGGAGAGGAGGTAACAATCTCCTCTCCCATGCCTACTTTCAGTCTTTGTGGAGGGAGACCGACTGTCTCTCCTCCCAATTCAGTGTCCTGCTGCTGGGGAATAGAGACTGGGCTCTCTATTCCCAAAAAAATCACGCTGCTGCTGGGGGGTAGGACCAACTACCTCTGCCCCCTGTAACTCAGCCTTCCGCTGGGGAGGGAGGACGCTGCTCTCCTCTCCCTGCACTTCACACTGCCTTCCCGGCATATCACTCTGCTGCTGGGGGGTAGGACCAACTACCTCTGCCCCCTGTAACTCAGCCTGCCGCTGGGGAATGGAGACTGGGCTCCCAATTCCCAACAAATCACACTGCCGCTGGGGAGAGAGGACGGCCCCTTCAGCTCCCTGTAGCTTGGGCGCAGAGACCACGGTCCCATCTGCGCTGGTGTGGGGCTTACTGTCTCCCCTTGGTGTGCTAAGCTGCCGCTGGGGAGAGGGGGTAGCAAACTACTCTCCCTTACACACTTTCAGCCGCTGGGGAGCAGGGCTGACCCTCTGTACTCCCTGTAGGCAGGGCGCAGAGACCACGGTCCCATCTGCGCTGGTGAGGGGCTTACAGTCTCCCCTTGGTGAGCTGTGCTGCCGCTGGGGAGAGGGAATAACAAACTCCTCTCCCTTACACACCTTCAACCGCTGGGGAGAGGGGATAACAGGCTCCTCTCCCTGCACCGTAGACTGCCGCTGGGGAGCAAGAACGGCACCTTCAGCTCCCTGTAACGCACACTGCCGCTGGGGATCTGGGCCGACTGCCCAGTATCCCTGTAGGGCCGGTAGAGCGACCGCAGTCCCATCTCCACCTGCCATCGGTGGGTCTTCCCAGGACCAATCCGTGAGGCCCCTCAACATTTGTGAGTAAGGGCCACCTGCTTCCCCACCTGGCAACTCTGGCTGCTGCTGGGGATCTGGGCCGGCTGCCCAGCATCCCGGTGGAGTGACCTTGATCCCATCTCTACCTGCCTGTTGTGGTTCCTCACAGGACCAGTCTATGAGGACCCCCACTTCGGGTTCCTCCCGCCGCCTCAGGGAAAGACGGCTAACCTCCTCGGATGCAGCCTCTACCCGGCTGCTGTAACGCTCCTGCTGCTGAGCATACTTCCTCTCTTTTGCCAACCGGAATTCTCGGTCCAGCCTTGTGTTTCGCTCGGCCATGACCTGGTTCCAGATCACCCGGCGTGTCTCCATGGGTATATCATCCCCATACTCAGCCACTCGCTGCCTCACCTCGGCCAGCCAATCATCTCCAGAGCCAGAACCTTCCATACTTGTCTGCTCCCAGGGGCGCTGCACGACTGCTAGCGTTGCCCTCAATTTGTAAATCCAAACGAACTGTGTCTCCGAGCTGCTTTACCTCACACTAGGACGCCATCCCACCGCTTGCCACCAATGTAACGGATCACCTGGCACCCCGACTGAGTACCTCCGTTAAAGGATGCCCCTAGTGCTTCCTGAGGACTCCAAGCACTCTGGCAGACACCATAATCACCGAATCCAAGAAACCTTTAAATTCTCCCAAGCGTATGAATGCTGTAGACCATTGAATAGGAACCATACGAATAGGCTTGTACCCCTAGCAGTCAACTGGAACAGCATACAATAAATCCTTCCCCCAATAATGAGACGACACATCACTTTGAGGTTAAAACAGGAACTCTGGACTGGCTCATCCAGCCTGGCTTTTATTACACTAATCCACATACAGGCCACACCCAGGGGGAGGCATAAAATAACCAATCACATACATGGTTCAGCCCACACATCCCCTCCCCTCAGATAACATTAAACTCAATTATCCGGTACACTTTTTCAGCCAAGTTCTGGATGTACCCCAAAACCCGGGGGTACACCTTTAAATCCAGCATCGCTGGATAGCCCTTATTCAGGGGGACAACATATCCAAAATTCAAGTAATTCGGATGAATGGTTCGTGAGATATGGGGTTCCAAAGATTTGACCGACCGCATGGGTAAAGTATCCGAAAACAGTTCCATGCATTTTGGCCCTGCGGTCGGTCACAAACAAGGGAATGAAAACAGGCGAATTGCCTGTGTTATAGAGCCTGGAGAGAGTTTGAATGAATTCCCTTGTTTATGGGGTTCTTTCTACCGAACGGCGGGTCATTCGGTAGTTTCCATACGAATTTCTGGAAGTATGGAGGTCTCAGCGGTGTTTGCCTAGTCAAGTGTCCGATTTTAGTTCCAGACACTCGACGGCAAAACACCGCTGTTCGGTAGTTTAAGATGGCCGCCGCCACGTGTTTGTTTCCCGAATGGCGGCCACCCAGAGGACAAAGAATACATTACACTGATTGCCAATTACCCGTTTGCAACATTGTTGCAAACTGTAATTGGAGGCACACTTATTCCTGGGTGGTCTGGTTGTTCGGTAGTTTCACTCAATATAATAAATGGAGTGATTCTACCGAACAATCAGATGAATGCTGCATACATATCCCAGGTTAAACTTAATACACATATAATATTACAGGCAGTACACTAGAATATGTATCACAGTCTTAAAGGGACAGTAGTCCCAAAAGTCCCAATATGTCCATAGATGCTGTTAAAAGGGCCAGTAGCAGCAATATACAGTACAATATGCCCCAAATAACCCAGGGGCCATAGTCAGCAGGTAGGAGGCTAGCAAACAGGCTTCTCCAGGGCCCAGTGGCGAGGTTGGTTTCGCCACAGGGGTGAAAACCCCTTCAGTGACTTACCTGAGACCCCAGCCGATGTCCCTCGGCGGTGGTTTCGGGTCACCGCCGCTCCTCCCCTTCATCATGTCAGCCGGCGGGGGAGACTGATTCCGCCCACCGGCTGAGGAGACCTAATGCGCATGTGCTATGAAGCAGGAAGTGCCTTCTAGTGGCTGTCTAGTAGACAACCACTAGAGGAGGAGTTAACCCTGCAAGGTAATTATTGCAGTTTATGAAAACTGCAATAATTACAGTTGCAGGGTTAAGGGTAGTGGGAGTTGGCACCCAGTCCACTCCAATGGGCAGAAGTGGTCTTGATGCCTGGAGTGTCCCTTTAATAAAAATGAGAAAAGTTCCAGGGTGCTTCTTAATACGACCGGTTTTGTCCACTTTCTCAAGGTAAAGCATATCCCCAGTGTTCTTACTTCCACCTTTAAGCTCCTCCAGTCAGGGCTGATGAGTTGCTACATGTGATTCCTGTTAGTAACCTTTTTCCTTGTCCAGTATGTAAATTCAACCAAAAAGTTGTCCACCGGGATCATTAACGGAGACGTACAGTACCAAAACCTAAACCAGACATCAGGGACCAAGTCTCGACATCTGGAAGGATGTTAATTTCTCTTAGGGCCATCCTCCGGTTGGTAGTTTGTAAGTACAACAGGCAGAATGGACACGCAATAAATGGATCAGCGCTGAGTGACCTACCAGAAAATATATAAATGAAATATATATATATATATATATAAATAAAACCTTAAACATTAGGCTCCCTCACAAACCCCCAAATACAGGAATGTACACAATAAAACAGAAACAGGTTAGTAATGTTAAAATTATCAAAATTAAAAACAAGTAAAAACCAGTATTTATCAGAAACAATAAAAGTCCAATATTTAAAAGACAGTAAAAAGACAATAAAAACGTACAAATTATGAGGTATAGTATATAATATAGTCAGGACATTAAATTAAGGTCCTGACTATATTATCTACTATACCTCATACTTTGAACTTTTTTATTGTCTTTTTACTGTTTTTTAAATATTCGACTTTTATTGTTTATGAAAAATACTGTTTTTTAAATTGTTTTTAATTTGGATAATTGTATGATCGTTTCAACATTACTAATCTTTTGCGCAACCTACAACAGGCAGAATGTTTGATTTGAGTAAAAATATTGGAAACCAAGAAAAATGGCCACAAAGGCCACGGTTCATATCAGCGACCCAAAAGTCGTGTATGCATGCATACTTAATCAGATAAACCATACTGTGTCCAAAAAAACATTCACCACCTCATCAGTCCATAATAAATTGTACATTTGAAAATCAAATAACAAAATTAAATTAGAGACATCCATAAGATCAAATGGAGAATCATGTTGTATCGTAAAAATGAGACAGAATTGTATTAAAGACGCCTATTGCTATAAGTGATAATCCAAACTTATGTTACCAGAGAATATATAAAAAACAACATATAAAATGTAAAAGCTGTTCTTATAGCAATTTGAGTCTACATGAAAAGAAGGCTATTAAAGATATATGTGATAAACGTGATATTGTCTCCTATAAGGCGAACTAGGCAGCCTCCTAGGGCGCCATATAGGAGGGGGCGCCCTGCGCCCCTATCGCCGGCCCTTTAAATGCTGCGGCTGCCGCACTGCCTCACCTCCCCTCCCCTGTAGCGTGGCCGAGCTCCTCTCCGGTCCGCGACCCGGCCGGACTGATAGGAAGTGCACAGATTGGAGGGGAGGGGGAGTGGGTAGATTGGAGGGAGGGGGGGAGTGAAGATTGGAGGGAGGGGGAGTGACAATTGGAGGGGAGGGGGGAGTGAAGATTGGAGGGGGGTGAAGATTCGAGGGAGGGGGAGTAAAGATTGGAGAGGAGGGGGAGAGAATATTGGAGGGGAGGGGGGGAGTGAAGATTGGAGGGGGGGAGTGAAGATTGGAGGGGGGAGGGAAGATTGGAGGGGAGTGGGCGGGTAGATTGGAGGGAGGGGGGAGTGAAGATTGGAGGGGGGGGAGTGAAGATTGGGGGAGGGGGAGAGAAGATTGGAGGGGGGAGAGAAGATTGGAGGGGAGGGGGACTGGGTAGATTGGAGGGAGGGGGGGAGTGAAGATTGGAGGGAGGGGGGGAGTGAAGATTGGAGGGAGGGGGGAGTGAAGATTGGAGGTAGGTGGGGAGTGAAGATTGGAGGGAGGGGGGAGTGAAGATTGGAGGGAGGGGGGGAGTGAAGATTGGAGGGAGGGGGGAGTGAAGATTGGAGGGAGGGGAGAGTGAAGATTGGAGGTAGGTGGGGAGTGAAGATTGGAGGGAGGGGGGAGTGAAGATTGGAGGGGAGGGGGAGAGAATATTGGAGGGGAGGGGGGAGTGAAGATTGGAGGGAGGGGGAGTGAAGATTGGAGGGGAGGGGGAGAGAAGATGGGAGGGGGGTGGATAGATTGGAGGGAGGGGGAGTGAAGATTGGAGGGGAGGGTGGGAGGGGAGGGTGGGAGGGGAGGTTGGAGGGGAGGGGGGAGGGAAGATTGGAGGAAAGGGGAGGAGGGGAGATTGGAGGGAAGGGGCAGTGAAGATTGCAGGGAGGGGGGAGAGTGAAGATTGGAGGGAGGGGGAAGTGAAGATTGGAGGGAGGGGGGAGTGACAATTGGAGGGGAGGGGGGAGTGAAGATTGGAGGGGGTGAAGATTCGAGGGAGGGGGAGTGAAGATTGGAGAGGAGGGGGAGAGAATATTGGAGGGGAGGGGGGAGTGAAGATTGGAGGGGGGAGTGAAGATTGGAGGGGGGAGGGAAGATTGGAGGGGAGTGGGGCGGGTAGATTGGAGGGAGGGGGAGTGAAGATTGGAGGGAGGGGGGGAGTGAAGATTGGAGGGAGGGGGAGAGAAGATTGGAGGGGGGAGAGAAGATTGGAGGGGAGGGGGAGTGGGTAGATTGGAGGGAGGGGGGGAGTGAAGATTGGAGGGAGGGGGGGAGTGAAGATTGGAGGGAGGGGGGAGTGAAGATTGGAGGGAGGGGAGAGTGAAGATTGGAGGTAGGTGGGGAGTGAAGATTGGAGGGAGGGGGGGAGTGAAGATTGGAGGGAGGGGGGAGTGAAGATTGGAGGGAGGGGGGAGAGAATATTGGAGGGGAGGGGGGGAGTGAAGATTGGAGGGAGGGGGAGTGAAGATTAGAGGGAGGGGGAGTGAAGATTGGAGGGGAGGGGGAGAGAAGATGGGAGGGGGGTGGATAGATTGGAGGGAGGGGGAGTGAAGATTGGAGGGGAGGGTGGGAGGGGAGGGTGGGAGGGGAGGTTGGAGGGGAGGGGGGAGGGAAGATTGGAGGAAAGGGGAGGAGGGGAGATTGGAGGGAAGGGGGAGTGAAGATTGGAGGGAGGGGGGAGAGTGAAGATTGGAGGGAGGGGGGAGAGAAGATTGGAGGGTGGAGAGAAGATTGGAGGGGAGGGGGTAGGTAGATTGGAGGGAGGGGGAGTGAAGATTGGAAGGAGGGGGGAGTGAAGATTGGAGGGAGGGGGGGGAGTGAAGATTGGAGGGAGGGGGAGAAGATTACAGGGAGGGAGGGAGGGGGGAGAGAGAAGATTACAGGCAGGGGGAGAAGATTACAGGGAGGGGGAGTGGAGAAGATTGGAGGGAGGGAGGAGAAGAAGAGAAGATTACAGGGAGGGAGGGGGAGTGGAGAAGATTACAGGCGGTGGGAGAAGAAGAGAAGATTACCAGGAGGGGGGGGAGAAGAGAAAACTACAGGGAGGGGAGCACTGAGTGTGCACTTCCTGTCAGTCCGGCCGGGACCGCGGACCGGAAAGGAGCTCGGCCACGCTACAGGTGAGGGGAGGTGAGGAGAAAATTGGAGGGGGGGTGGGGAGTGAAGATTGGAGGGAGGGGGGAGTGAAGATTGGAGGGGAGGGGGGGAGAGAATATTGGAGGGAAGGGAAGATTGGAGGGAGGGGAGTTGTGAAGATTGGAGGGAGGGGGAGTGAAGATTGGAGGGGAGAGAATATTGGAGGGGAGGGGGGAGTGAAGATGGGAGGGGAGGGGGGAGAGAAGATTGGAGGGGAGGGGGAGAGAATATTGGAGGGAGGGGAGTAAAGATTGGAGGGGAGGGGGAGAGGGTAGATTGGAGGGAGGGAGGAGTGACAATTGGAGGGGAGGGGGGAGTGAAGATTGGAGGGGGTGAAGATTCGAGGGAGGGGGAGTGAAGATTGGAGAGGAGGGGGAGAGAATATTGGAGGGGAGGGGGGGGTGAAGATTGGAGGGGGGAGTGAAGATTGGAGGGGGGAGGGAAGATTGGAGGGGAGTGGGGCGAGTAGATTGGAGGGAGGGGGAGTGAAGATTGGAGGGAGGGGGGGAGTGAAGATTGGAGGGAGGGGGAGAGAAGATTGGAGGGGAGGGGGAGTGGGTAGATTGGAGGGAGGGGGGAGTGAAGATTGGAGGGAGGGGGGAGTGAAGATTGGAGGGAGGGGGGAGTGAAGATTGGAGGGAGGGGAGAGTGAAGATTGGAGGTAGGTGGGGAGTGAAGATTGGAGGGAGGGGGAGTGAAGATTGGAGGGGAGGGTGGAGAGAATATTGGAGTGGAGGGGGGAGTGAAGATTGGAGGGAGGGGGAGTGAAGATTAGAGGGAGGGGGGAGTGAAGATTGGAGGGGAGGGGAGAGAAGATGGGAGGGGGGTGGATAGATTGGAGGGAGGGGGAGTGAAGATTGGAGGGGAGGGTGGGAGGGGAGGGTGGGAGGGGAGGTTGGAGGGGAGGGGGAGGGAAGATTGGAGGGGAGGGGAGGAGGGGAGATTGGAGGGAAGGGGGAGTGAAGATTGGAGGGAGGGGGAGAGTGAAGATTGGAGGGAGGGGGAGTGAAGATTGGAGGGAGGGGGAGAGAAGATTGGAGGGAGGGAGAGAAGATTGGAGGGTGGAGAGAAGATTGGAGGGGAGGGGGGCAGGTAGATTGGAGGGAGGGGGAGTGAAGATTGGAAGGAGGGGGGAGTGAAGATTGGAGTCAGGGGGGGAGTGAAGATTGGAGGGAGGGGGAGAAGATTACAGGGAGGGAGGGAGGGGGAGAGAGAAGATTACAGGGAGGGGGAGAAGATTACAGGGAGGGGGAGTGGAGAAGATTGGAGGGAGGAGAAGAAGAGAAGATTACAGGGAGGGAGGGGGAGTGGAGAAGATTACAGGCGGTGGGAGAAGAAGAGAAGATTACCAGGAGGGAGGGGGGGAGAAGAGAAAACTACAGGGAGTGGGGAGAAGAAGAGAAGATTACAGGGGTGAGAATAAGAGAATACAGGGATGGGGAGAAGAAGAGGAGAACACAGGGAGGGGGAGAAGAGGAGAACACGGGGGGAGAAGAAGAGGAGAACAGGGGGGGAGATGAGAACACGGGGGGGCTGAGGAGAACGTGGGGAGGGAGAGACCACTAAAGGAGGGAGGGGGTGGTGGAGAGACCACTAGGGGAGGGGGGTGAGGATAGACCGCTAAGGGGGGGGGAGAGGAGAGACCACTAATGGAAAGGGGGGCCAGAGGAGAGCAGAGACCACTAAGGGGGATACGAGAGACCACTAATGGTAAGTCGGGGAGAAAAGAAGACCGTTAAGGGAGGTGGGTGGGAGAGGAGAGACCACTAAGAGGCAGGGGAGATCTCTAAGGGATGGCAGGGAGAGCTCTATAGGACAGGCGACAGGACAGGGAGCTCTTTTACACTACACACACACACACAATGCATCCCTATACACACAGAAACACAACATGCTTCCCTTACACACAGAGAAACACACAATGCATCCATCACACACACACACTGCAACCCTTACACATAAAGACAATGCATCCTTTGCCCATATACACAGAAACACACAATGCATCCCTTACACACACACATGCAAACACACACTGCTTCTCTTACACACATACAGAAACACAATGCATCTCTTTCACACACTCAACGCATCCCTTACATACACAGAAACACACTTTGCATCCCTTATGCATACAAACACAGATTCACACAATGCATCCCTTACACACAACAAGAAACACACAATAAATCCCTTGTACACAAACACACACTGCTGTCTATCCCTTACACAAAAACACACTGCTTCCACTACAAACACACTGCATCACCTACACAAACTGGTATCCCTATACACTACATTCCATAAGCACACACATTAGATCCTCTACAGTAACACATAACACATCCCCTACACACTCCACTCCCTGTGAGTGAACTCATGGGTGGAACATGTAGGTGGACTTATGGGTGGGCCTTAGGGGCATACTAACTGTCAGGCCCTGGGGCCCAGACATTGAGCTGTGTAAGGGGCCCCAAAAATTGAGCTGCTTCCCGTTCTTCCAGAACATTGAATTTTGTGACCACAGTTACAAACAGCCTCCAGAGATCCTGTTCTACACCAGACCAGTGGAGCCAGACTGCAGCCAGAGCCCATCACCATCCTCATCTGATTGTAAGTAGGCAATCTAGTATATTATTAGTGACACTAATCTCTAATTTACCTCACATTAAAGGGACACTATAGTCCCCAGAACCACTGCAGCTTAATAAACAATTGGAGGGGAGGGGGAGAGAATATTGGAGGGGAGGGGGGGAGTGAAGATTGGAGGGGGGGGAGTGAAGATTGGAGGGGGGAGGGAAGAATGGAGGGGAGTGGGGCGGGTAGATTGGAGGGAGGGGGGAGTGAAGATTGGAGGGAGGGGGGGAGTGAAGATTGGAGGGAGGGGGAGAGAAGATTGGAGGGGGGAGAGAAGATTGGAGGGGAGGGGGAGTGGGTAGATTGGAGGGAGGGGGGAGTGAAGATTGGAGGGAGGGGGGGAGTGAAGATTGGAGGGAGGGGGGAGTGAAGATTGGAGGGAGGGGAGAGTGAAGATTGGAGGTAGGTGGGGAGTGAAGATTGGAGGGAGGGGGGAGTGAAGATTGGAGGGGAGGGGGGAGAGAATATTGGAGGGGAGGGGGGGAGTGAAGATTGGAGGGAGGGGGAGTGAAGATTAGAGGGAGGGGGAGTGAAGATTGGAGGGAAGGGGGAGAGAAGATGGGAGGGGGGTGGATAGATTGGAGGGAGGGGGAGTGAAGATTGGAGGGGAGGGTGGGAGGGGAGGGTGGGAGGGGAGGTTGGAGGGGAGGGGGGAGGGAAGATTGGAGGGGAGGGGAGGAGGGGAGATTGGAGGGAAGGGGGAGTGAAGATTGGAGGGAGGGGGAGAGTGAAGATTGGAGGGAGGGGGGAGTGAAGATTGGAGGGAGGGGGAGAGAAGATTGGAGGGAGGGAGAGAAGATTGGAGGGTGGAGAGAAGATTGGAGGGGAGGGGGGCAGGTAGATTGGAGGGAGGGGGAGTGAAGATTGGAAGGAGGGGGGAGTGAAGATTGGAGGGAGGGGGGAGTGAAGATTGGAGGGATGGGGAGAAGATTACAGGGAGGGAGGGAGGGGGGAGAGAGAAGATTACAGGGAGGGGGAGAAGATTACAGGGAGGGGGAGTGGAGAATATTGGAGGGAGGGAGGAGAAGAAGAGAAGATTACAGGGAGGGAGGGGGAGTGGAGAAGATTACAGGCGGTGGGAGAAGAAGAGAAGATTACCAGGAGGGGGGGGAGAAGAGAAAACTACAGAGAGGGGAGCACTGAGTGTGCACTTCCTGTCAGTCCGGCCGGGACCGCGGACCGGAAAGGAGCTCGGCCACGCTACAGGTGAGGGGAGGTGAGGAGAAAATTGGAGGGGGGGTGGGGAGTGAAGATTGGAGGGAGGGGGGAGTGAAGATTGGAGGGGAGGGGGGAGAGAAGATTGGAGGGAGGGAAGATTGGAGGGAGGGGAGTTGTGAAGATTGGAGGGAGGGGGGAGTGAAGATTGGAGGGGAGAGAATATTGGAGGGGAGGGGGGAGTGAAGATGGGAGGGGAGGGGGGAGAGAAGATTGGAGGGGAGGGGGAGAGAATATTGGAGGGAGGGGAGTAAAGATTGGAGGGAGGGGAGTGAAGATTGGAGGGGAGGGGGAGAGGGTAGATTGGAGGGAGGGGGAGTGACAATTGGAGGGGAGGGGGGAGTGAAGATTGGAGGGGGTGAAGATTCGAGGGAGGGGGAGTGAAGATTGGAGAGGAGGGGGAGAGAATATTGGAGGGGAGGGGGGGTGAAGATTGGAGGGGGGAGTGAAGATTGGAGGGGGGAGGGAAGATTGGAGGGGAGTGGGGCGGGTAGATTGGAGGGAGGGGGGAGTGAAGATTGGAGGGAGGGGGGAGTGAAGATTGGAGGGAGGGGGAGAGAAGATTGGAGGGGAGGGGGAGTGGGTAGATTGGAGGGAGGGGGGAGTGAAGATTGGAGGGAGGGGGGAGTGAAGATTGGAGGGAGGGGGGAGTGAAGATTGGAGGGAGGGGAGAGTGAAGATTGGAGGTAGGTGGGGAGTGAAGATTGGAGGGAGGGGGAGTGAAGATTGGAGGGGAGGGGGGAGAGAATATTGGAGTGGAGGGGGGAGTGAAGATTGGAGGGAGGGGGAGTGAAGATTAGAGGGAGGGGGAGTGAAGATTGGAGGGGAGGGGGAGAGAAGATGGGAGGGGGTGGATAGATTGGAGGGAGGGGGAGTGAAGATTGGAGGGGAGGGTGGGAGGGGAGGGTGGGAGGGGAGGTTGGAGGGGAGGGGGAGGGAAGATTGGAGAGGAGGGGAGGAGGGGAGATTGGAGAGAAGGGGGAGTGAAGATTGGAGGGAGGGGGAGAGTGAAGATTGGAGGGAGGGGGAGTGAAGATTGGAGGGAGGGGGAGTGAAGATTGGAGGGAGGGGGAGAGAAGATTGGAGGGAGGGAGAGAAGATTGGAGGGTGGAGAGAAAATTGGAGGGGAGGGGGGCAGGTAGATTGGAGGGAGGGGGAGTGAAGATTGGAAGGAGGGGGGAGTGAAGATTGGAGGGAGGGGGGAGTGAAGATTGGAGGGAGGGGGGAGTGAAGATTGGAGGGAGGGGAGAGTGAAGATTGGAGGTAGGTGGGGAGTGAAGATTGGAGGGAGGGGGAGTGAAGATTGGAGGGGAGGGGGGAGAGAATATTGGAGTGGAGGGGGGAGTGAAGATTGGAGGGAGGGGGAGTGAAGATTAGAGGGAGGGGGAGTGAAGATTGGAGGGGAGGGGGAGAGAAGATGGGAGGGGGTGGATAGATTGGAGGGAGGGGGAGTGAAGATTGGAGGGGAGGGTGGGAGGGGAGGGTGGGAGGGGAGGTTGGAGGGGAGGGGAGGGGGAGGGAAGATTGGAGGGGAGGGGAGGAGGGGAGATTGGAGGGAAGGGGGAGTGAAGATTGGAGGGAGGGGGAGAGTGAAGATTGGAGGGAGGGGGGAGTGAAGATTGGAGGGAGGGGGAGAGAAGATTGGAGGGAGAGAAGATTGGAGGGTGGAGAGAAAATTGGAGGGGAGGGGGGCAGGTAGATTGGAGGGAGGGGGAGTGAAGATTGGAAGGAGGGGGGAGTGAAGATTGGAGGGAGGGGGGGAGTGAAGATTGGAGGGAGGGAGAGAAGATTACAGGGAGGGAGGGAGGGAGGGGGAGAGAGAAGATTACAGGGAGGGGGAGAAGATTACAGGGAGGGGGGAGTGAAGAAGATTGGAGGGAGGGAGGAGAAGAAGAGAAGATTACAGGGAGGGAGGGGGAGTGGAGAAGATTACAGGCGGTGGGAGAAGAAGAGAAGATTACCAGGAGGGGGGGAAGAGAAAACTACAGGGAGGGGAGGGGAGAAGATAACAGGGAGTGGGGAGAAGAAGAGAAGATTACAGGGGGGAGAATAAGAGAATACAGGGATGGGGGAGAAGAAGAGGAGAACACAGGGAGGGGGAGAAGAGGAGAACACGGGGGGAGAAGAAGAGGAGAACAGGGGGGGAGATGAGAACACGGGGGGGCTGAGGAGAACGTGGGGAGGGAGAGACCACTAAAGGAGGGAGGGGGTGGTGGAGAGACCACTAGGGGAGGGGGGTGAGGATAGACCGCTAAGGGGGGGGGAGAGGAGAGACCACTAATGGAAAGGGGGGCCAGAGGAGAGCAGAGACCACTAAGGGGGATACGAGAGACCACTAATGGTAAGTCGGGGAGAAAAGAAGACCGTTAAGGGAGGTGGGTGGGAGAGGAGAGACCACTAAGAGGCAGGGGAGATCTCTAAGGGATGGCAGGGAGAGCTCTATAGGACAGGCGACAGGACAGGGAGCTCTTTTACACTACACACACACACACAATGCATCCCTATACACACAGAAACACAACATGCTTCCCTTACACACAGAGAAACACACAATGCATCCATCACACACACACACTGCAACCCTTACACATAAAGACAATGCATCCTTTGCCCATATACACAGAAACACACAATGCATCCCTTACACACACACATGCAAACACACACTGCTTCTCTTACACACATACAGAAACACAATGCATCTCTTTCACACACTCAACGCATCCCTTACATACACAGAAACACACTTTGCATCCCTTATGCATACAAACACAGATTCACACAATGCATCCCTTACACACAACAAGAAACACACAATAAATCCCTTGTACACAAACACACACTGCTGTCTATCCCTTACACAAAAACACACTGCTTCCACTACAAACACACTGCATCACCTACACAAACTGGTATCCCTATACACTACATTCCATAAGCACACACATTAGATCCTCTACAGTAACACATAACACATCCCCTACAAACTCCACTCCCTGTGAGTGAACTCATGGGTGGAACATGTAGGTGGACTTATGGGTGGGCCTTATGGGCATACTAACTGTCAGGCCCTGGGGCCCAGACATTGAGCTGTGTAAGGGGCCCCAAAAATTGAGCTGCTTCCCGTTCTTCCAGAACATTGAATTTTGTGACCACAGTTACAAACAGCCTCCAGAGATCCTGTTCTACACCAGACCAGTGGAGCCAGACTGCAGCCAGAGCCCATCACCATCCTCATCTGATTGTAAGTAGGCAATCTAGTATATTATTAGTGACACTAATCTCTAATTTACCTCACATTAAAGGGACACTATAGTCCCCAGAACCACTGCAGCTTAATAAAGTGGTTCTGGTGTCTATAGTTTGTTCCTGCAGGCTTTTAAATGTAAACACACACTGTGTGCATCACTGGCATTAGTTCATATGGCAGATCATATTGGTGGGGCATTGCGATGTCACTGGGAGGTGGGGGGGGGGCGGCAAATCTTTCTTTTGCCTAGGGCGGCAAAAATCCTTGCACCGGCCCTGGATAAAGGTGGAGCGATAGTAGTGCTTAACGGTGAGGATTACATCACAGAGGCTCATAGGCTCCTTGGGAATGATACCACCTACTGCATAATGCTGATACATGCACTTGGAAACTTTTAAGTTGCTGTAATAAATTTGCTTTTATGTGTGTTATTTCCTGGTTGATTGAAATAAGTATTTTATGTATCTTGGGTAAAAGGCTCACCAGGTTGCTATACATCTATATTAACCAAAAATACCAATACGCAATCTGACTTGCGGTTTCTTCAGGTTTATTCTTAGAGCTATGGATACATAATAAAACAACAAAGGATGTTACAGGATAATGGATGTTCAACAGCAGATGGTTATTGCTGGACTCCTCAAGGGAGAGTTAGTTCAACATAGTTAAAGGACAGCAGGACAAGAACAAGAAAAACCTTCATGCAGCAAGCAGTAAGCAGCAAGCAACAGCAAGCCCTTGTGGTCCTTTGTCCACTATTCTATATAGATAGGACCATAATGACGTCAGAATATAACTCTAGCCATATAGGGACAAGACCCTCAATTACCACATTCCAGAGTTCTCAGACAAACAAAGCCTTGTGACTGTGATACCATCTGTTACTTATATCAATGCAAACAACCATAAATAATCAATAGAAACATGGAATATGCAATATTCTACAGTTGCTTAGTGAGGGTACGGATTTGAACATTTTAACTAAAAATGATTTTGAATGTTTTATATGATGCACAGCCAAAATTAGCAATATTTCACTATCTACCAAAGTCTTTGGAGAAACCACCTGGCAGATATGTTATCAATGGTATTGGCAGTCTCACTGCCAACTTGTCCCAAATATGTGGACTGCTATCTCCAGAAATATGTCTCTTTAACCAGATCATACATAAGGAATACCGGTAACATATTGAATATTATGGAGGACATTGATTGAAAGGATTCAGATACGTGGGCTGCGGTGGATGTATCATCCTTGTACATGGTTATAGATCATAATAAGGGACTGAGAGCCATTAAAACGGTGTTACAGCAAGATGAAGATTGAAAAGATGAATATGAAGATGGCAAATAAGGCACTTTTGTTTTAGAATGTTGACCCATAATTATTTTATATTCAAAAACATATTTTATGGGCAGACTTGTGGTACAGCTATGGGCACCAGATCCGTGGAGCCCAGTTGTGCCAATATTTTCATTGCAGTATAGGAAAATACCCATCTAGGATACCCATACATTTGGGTTGAGCATGACTGGAAGTCGAACCTGGTGCTTTGAAAATTATGCATTGATGATGATATCATCATTTGGGATGGGGCCCATTCGCATCTTTTATTACTTATATTATTGCTAATGATTTAGATTTAAAGTTTGTACCAAAAAATCCAGACTAAAAGTATTAGCTTTCTGGATATTACATTTTCTATTCAGGGTAATCCCATTTGTAATAAGACCTTTTTGAAACCAGTTGGCAAGTATAGCTATATAGATTTTAATAGTTTTCATCATCGTCAGTGGTTGACAAACATCTCAAAAGGGCAATATATGCAGATAAATAGGAATTGTACAGAAGAGGGAGATTTTGAATCTCAAATCAGATTTTTAAAAAATAGATTTTTAGATGGACATTACCCAAAAGCACTTTTAAATGATACCAGGAATATGATACGACAGCAGAGAAAAAATATCACAATAAGAGAAAATAGGGTAACAAAGGATACCCAGTGTGATTTCAATTTGGCTTGTAAAACACAATTTATTTGGAAATCTAAACTAATCCAAAAGGCACTTTCTAAATGTTGGCCTGTACTGTTTCAAGATGACACATTGAAGCAAGTTTTACCTCAGGTAATTTTTATCAAGGCAAAGAATTAATTTTTTTTTAGCATCTAGCCCTTTACCCCCCATTATGAGGAATTTTTCGAGACTGTTTCCTAAACCCAAAGGTTTTCATAAATGTGGCCATTGTAAAGTTTGCAGATTTCTTCTCAGATCTATTAAAGAATTCACTAGGAAAATATTTTAAATCAAGCAATTTATCAATTGTTCAGCCAAGTATGTGATTTATCTACTCCAATGCCCTTGCGGGGTGCAATATGTGGGGCAAACCATTAGGACACTTAGGGAACGTTTTTCAGAACATAGACGAGCCATTGCTAAGAAGGACGTTAAACATAGTGCCCCCAGACACTGCAATGGTTGCACATATTTTAATGGCTTTTTATGCATAGGGATAGATGTGGTAAAGGCGGATGTAAGAAAAGGGAATATGACAAAGAAGCTATGTCAACGGGAAACTATGTGGATATATAAACCGAAAACTTATGCTCAGAAGGGGCTGAACATTGACCTTGACATTATGGCCTCTATGTGATTTTTGTATTTTTATTTTTTTACAATGAATACTAACTTTTTTTTTTCTTTCCTCTTTCTTTTTCCTTCCAAGTTATTTTGAGTACATTCTGTATTCATTATTTCTATGTTCATTTACTTTTGTACCTGATGTATCCTGTTGTATCTACACATTTTTCATGTAATAGGCACTATATATACTATTTTACTAAGGGTTTTCTATATATTTGTTTATATATATATTACTAGTGATGTACCGAACTGTCCGCCGGCGAACAGTTCCCGGCGAACTTAGCGTGTTCACGTTCGCCGCGGCGGGCGGACACATGCGCAGTTCGATCCGCCCCCTATTCGTCATCATTGGGCAAACTTTGACCCTGTGCCTCTCGGTCAGCAGACACATTCCAGACAATCAGCAGCACTCCCTCCCTTCCACACCCTCCCAGCATCCATTTTCGATTCATTCTGAAGCTGCATGCTTAGTGAGAGGAGGGAAAGTTTAGCTGCTGCTGATTTGATAGGGAAATTGATAGCTGGGCTAGGGTATTCAGTGTCCACTACAATCCTGAAGGACTCATCTGATCTCTGCTGTAAGGACAGCACCCCAAAAAGCCCTTTTTAGGGCTAGAACATGCTGCATGAACAGGCTGCTTTTTTTTTCCTGTGTAATGTAATTGCAGGTGCCTGCCTGCCAGCTTCTGTGTGAGGTTCACAGTGGATACTGTGCCCACTTGCCCAGTGCCACCACTCATATCTGTTTTTACAATAGGTTAAGCTTTAGATTTAAAAGAAATAATTTTTTTTCACTGTAATAGAAGAGTAGTTGCCTGCCTGCCAGCTTCTGTGTCAGGCTGGATGCCTTGCCCATTTGCACAGTCAGTGCCACCACTCATATCTGTTTTTACAATAGCTTAAGCTTTAGATTTAAAATAAATAAAAAAAATTTCACTGTAATAGAAGAGCAGTTGCCTGCCTGCCAGCTTCTGTGTGAGGTTCACATTGGATACTGTGCCCACTTGCCCAGTGCCACCACTCATATCTGTTTTTACAACAGGTTAAGCTTTAGATTTAAAAGAAATAATTTTTTTTCACTGTAATAGAAGAGCAGTTGCCAGCGTACTTTGACAGTTGCCACTCATATCTGGTGTCTCTATAGCGTGCTTTTACAAAGAAAAAAGGTTTCCAGTGTAAGCTAATAGCAGCCAGTCAGTGTCCTTCAAGCGGCTCTGTCAGGCCTTCCTTCAGCGTGTGCCCTGCACAACCCTGCCAGCATACTTTGACAGTTGCCACTCATATCTGGTGTCTCTATAGCGTGCTTTTACAAAGAAAAAAGGTTTCCAGTGTAAGCTAATAGCAGCCAGTCAGTGTCCTTCAAGCGGCTCTGTCAGGCCTTCCTTCAGCGTGTGCCCTGCACAACACTGCCAGCGTGCTTTGACAGTTGGCAATCATATCTGGTGTCTCTTTAGCGTGCTTTTACAAAGAAAAAAGGTTTCTAGTGTAAGCTAATAGCAACCAGTCAGTGTCCTTCAAGCGGCTCTGTCAGGCCTTCCTTCAGCGTGTGCCCTGCACAACCCTGCCAGCGTACTTTGACAGTTGCCACTCATATCTGGTGTCTCTATAGTGTGCTTTTAAAACCAAAATTTTGTTTCCACTGTAAAAGAAGAGCAGTTGCCTGCCTGCCAGCTTCTGTGTGAGGTTCACAGTGGATACTGTGCCCTCTTGCCCAGTGCCACCACTCATATCTGTTTTTACAATATCTTAAGCTTTAGATTTAAAATAAATAATTTTTTTTCACTGTAATAGAAGAGCAGTTAGTTGTCTGCAAGCGTCTGGGTGTCAGGCCTCCTTCAGCGTGTGCTCTGCAGACCTGTGCCAGCGTGCTTTGACAGTTGCCAATCATATCTGGTGTCTCTTTAGCGTGCTTTTACAAAGAAAAAAGGTTTCCAGTGTAAGCTAATAGCAGCCAGTCAGTGTCCTTCAAGCGGCTCTGTCAGGCCTTCCTTCAGCGTGTGCCCTGCACAACCCTGCCAGCATACTTTGACAGTTGCCACTCATATCTGGTGTCTCTATACAAAGAAAAAAGGTTTCCAGTGTAAGCTAATAGCAGCCAGTCAGTGTCCTTCAAGCGGCTCTGTCAGGCCTTCCTTCAGCGTGTGCCCTGCACAACCCTGCCAGCGTACTTTGACAGTTGCCACTCATATCTGGTGTCTCTATAGCGTGCTTTTACAAAGAAAAAAGGTTTCCAGTGTAAGCTAATAGCAGCCAGTCAGTGTCCTTCAAGCGGATCTGTCAGGCCTTCCTTCAGCGTGTGCCCTGCACAACACTGCCAGCGTGCTTTGACAGTTGCCAATCATATCTGGTGTCTCTTTAGCGTGCTTTTACAAAGAAAAAAGGTTTCCAGTGTAAGCTAATAGCAGCCAGTCAGTGTCCTTCAAGCGATTCTGTCAGGCCTTCCTTCAGCATGTGCCCTGCACAACCCTGCCAGCGTACTTTGACAGTTGCCACTCATATCTGGTGTCTCTATACAAAGAAAAAAGGTTTCCAGTGTAAGCTAATAGCAGCCAGTCAGTGTCCTTCAAGCGGCTCTGTCAGGCCTTCCTTCAGCGTGTGCCCTGCACAACACTGCCAGCGTGCTTTGACAGTTGCCAATCATATCTGGTGTCTCTTTAGCGTGCTTTTACAAAGAAAAAAGGTTTCCAGTGTAAGCTAATAGCAGCCAGTCAGTGTCCTTCAAGCGACTCTGTCAGGCCTTCCTTCAGCGTGTGCCCTGCACAACCCTGCCAGCGTACTTTGACAGTTGCCACTCATATCTGGTGTCTCTATACAAAGAAAAAATGTTTCCAGTGTAAGATAATAGCAGCCAGTCAGTGTCCTTCAAGCGGCTCTGTCAGGCCTTCCTTCAGCGTGTGCCCTGCACAACCCTGCCAGCGTACTTTGACAGTTGCCAATCATATCTGGTGTCTCTTTAGCGTGCTTTTCCAAAGAAAAAAGGTTTCCAGTGTAAGCTAATAGCAGCCAGTCAGTGTCCTTCAAGCGGCTCTGTCAGGCCTTCCTTCAGCGTGTTCCCTGCACAACCCTGCCAGCGTACTTTGACAGTTGCCACTCATATCTGGTGTCTCTATAGCGTGCTTTTAAAACCAAAATTTTGTTTCCACTGTAATAGAAGAGCAGTTGCCTGCCTGCCAGCTTCTGTGTGAGGTTCACAGTGGATACTGTGCCCTCTTGCCCAGTGCCACCACTCATATCTGTTTTTACAATAGCTTAAGCTTTAGATTTAAAATAAATAATTTTTTTTCACTGTAATAGAAGAGCAGTTAGTTGTCTGCAAGCGTCTGGGTGTCAGGCCTCCTTCAGCGTGTGCTCTGCAGACCTGTGCCAGCGTGCTTTGACAGTTGCCATTCATATCTGGTGTCTCTTTAGCGTGCTTTTACAAAGAAAAAAGGTTTCCAGTGTAAGCTAATAGCAGCCAGTCAGTGTCCTTCAAGCGGCTCTGTCAGGCCTTCCTTCAGCGTGTGCCCTGCACAACCCTGCCAGCATACTTTGACAGTTGCCACTCATATCTGGTGTCTCTATACAAAGAAAAAAGGTTTCCAGTGTAAGCTAATAGCAGCCAGTCAGTGTCCTTCAAGCGGCTCTGTCAGGCCTTCCTTCAGCGTGTGCCCTGCACAACAAAGCCAGCTTGCTTTGACAGTTGGCAATCATATCTGGTGTCTCTTTAGCGTGCTTTTACAAAGAAAAAAGGTTTCCAGTGTAAGCTAATAGCAGCCAGTCAGTGTCCTTCAAGCGGCTCTGTCAGGCCTTCCTTCAGCGTGTGCCCTGCACAACCCTGCCAGCGTACTTTGACAGTTGCCACTAATATCTGGTGTCTCTATAGCGTGCTTTTAAAACCAAAATTTTGTTTCCACTGTAATTGAAGAGCAGTTGCCTGCCTGCCAGCTTCTGTGTGAGGTTCACAGTGGATACTGTGCCCTCTTGCCCAGTGCCACCACTCATATCTGTTTTTACAATAGATTAAGCTTTAGATTTAAAAGAAATAATTTTTTTTCACTGTAATAGAAGAGCAGTTGCCTGCCTGCCAGCTTCTGTGTCAGGCTGGATGCCTTGCCCATTTGCACAGTCAGTGCCACCACTCATATCTGTTTTTACAATAGGGTAAGCTTTAGATTTAAAATAAAAAATTGTCTTTAACTGTAATAGAAGAGCAGTTAGTTGTCTGCTAGCGTCTGGGTGTCAGGCCTCCTTCAGCGTGTGCTCTGCAGACCTGTGCCAGCGTGCTTTGACAGTTGGCAATCATATCTGGTGTCTCTTTAGCGTGCTTTTACAAAGAAAAAAGGTTTCCAGTGTAAGCTAATAGCAGCCAGTCAGTGTCCTTCAAGCGGCTCTGTCAGGCCTTCCTTCAGCGTGTGCCCTGCACAACACTGCCAGCGTGCTTTGACAGTTGGCAATCATATCAGGTGTCTCTTTAGCGTGCTTTTACAAAGAAAAAAGGTTTCCAGTGTAAGCTAATAGCAGCCAGTCAGTGTCCTTCAAGCGGCTCTGTCAGGCCTTCCTTCAGCGTGTGCCCTGCACAACCCTGCCAGCGTACTTTGACAGTTGCCACTCATATCTGGTGTCTCTATAGCGTGCTTTTACAAAGAAAAAAGGTTTCCAGTGTAAGCTAATAGCAGCCAGTCAGTGTCCTTCAAGCGGCTCTGTCAGGCCTTCCTTCAGCGTGTGCCCTGCACAACCCTGCCAGCGTACTTTGACAGTTGCCACTCATATCTGGTGTCTCTTTAGCGTGCTTTTACAAAGAAAAAAGGTTTCCAGTGTAAGCTAATAGCAGCCAGTCAGTGTCCTTCAAGCGGCTCTGTCAGGCCTTCCTTCAGCGTGTGCCCTGCACAACCCTGCCAGCGTGCTTTGACAGTTGCCACTCATATCTGGTGTCTCTATACAAAGAAAAAAGGTTTCCAGTGTAAGCTAATAGCAGCCAGTCAGTGTCCTTCAAGCGGCTCTGTCAGGCCTTCCTTCAGCGTGTGCCCTGCACAACCCTGCCAGCGTACTTTGACAGTTGCCACTCATATCTGGTGTCTCTATAGCGTGCTTTTACAAAGAAAAAAGGTTTCCAGTGTAAGCTAATAGCAGCCAGTCAGTGTCCTTCAAGCGGCTCTGTCAGGCCTTCCTTCAGCGTGTGCCCTGCAAAACACTGCCAGCGTGCTTTGACAGTTGGCAATCATATCAGGTGTCTCTTTAGCGTGCTTTTACAAAGAAAAAAGGTTTCCAGTGTAAGCTAATAGCAGCCAGTCAGTGTCCTTCAAGCGGCTCTGTCAGGCCTTCCTTCAGCGTGTGCCCTGCACAACCCTGCCAGCGTGCATTGACAGTTGGCAATCATATCTGGTGTCTCTTTAGCGTGCTTTTACAAAGAAAAAAGGTTTCCAGTGTAAGCTAATAGCAGCCAGTCAGTGTACTTCAAGCGGCTCTGTCAGGCCTTCCTTCAGCGTGTGCCCTGCACAACCCTGCCAGCGTACTTTGACAGTTGCCACTCATATCTGGTGTCTCTATAGCATGCTTTTAAAACCAAAATTTTGTTTCCACTGTAATAGAAGAGCAGTTGCCTGCCTGCCAGCTTCTGTGTGAGGTTCACAGTGGATACTGTGCCCTCTTGCCCAGTGCCACCACTCATATCTGTTTTTACAATAGATTAAGCTTTAGATTTAAAATAAATAAAAAAATTTCACTGTAATAGAAGAGCAGTTAGTTGTCTGCAAGCGTCTGGGTGTCAGGCCTCCTTCAGCGTGTGCTCTGCAGACCTGTGCCAGCGTGCTTTGACAGTTGCCAATCATATCTGGTGTCTCTTTAGCGTGCTTTTACAAAGAAAAAAGGTTTCCAGTGTAAGCTAATAGCAGCCAGTCAGTGTCCTTCAAGCGGCTCTGTCAGGCCTTCCTTCAGCGTGTGCCCTGCACAACACTGCCAGCGTGCTTTGACAGTTGGCAATCATATCAGGTGTCTCTTTAGCGTGCTTTTACAAAGAAAAAAGGTTTCCAGTGTAAGCTAATAGCAGCCAGTCAGTGTCCTTCAAGCGGCTCTGTCAGGCCTTCCTTCAGCGTGTGCCCTGCACAACCCTGCCAGCGTGCATTGACAGTTGGCAATCATATCTGGTGTCTCTTTAGCGTGCTTTTACAAAGAAAAAAGGTTTCCAGTGTAAGCTAATAGCAGCCAGTCAGTGTACTTCAAGCGGCTCTGTCAGGCCTTCCTTCAGCGTGTGCCCTGCACAACCCTGCCAGCGTACTTTGACAGTTGCCACTCATATCTGGTGTCTCTATAGCGTGCTTTTAAAACCCAAATTTTGTTTCCACTGTAATAGAAGAGCAGTTGCCTGCCTGCCAGCTTCTGTGTGAGGTTCACAGTGGATACTGTGCCCTCTTGCCCAGTGCCACCACTCATATCTGTTTTTACAATAGGTTAAGCTTTAGATTTAAAATAAATAAAAAAATTTCACTGTAATAGAAGAGCAGTTAGTTGTCTGCAAGCGTCTGGGTGTCAGGCCTCCTTCAGCGTGTGCTCTGCAGACCTGTGCCAGCGTGCTTTGACAGTTGCCAATCATATCTGGTGTCTCTTTAGCGTGCTTTTACAAAGAAAAAAGGTTTCCAGTGTAAGCTAATAGCAGCCAGTCAGTGTCCTTCAAGCGGCTCTGTCAGGCCTTCCTTCAGCGTGTGCCCTGCACAACCCTGCCAGCGTACTTTGACAGTTGCCACTCATATCTGGTGTCTCTATAGCGTGCTTTTAAAACCCAAATTTTGTTTCCACTGTAATAGAAGAGCAGTTGCTGCCTGCCAGCTTCTGTGTGAGGTTCACAGTGGATACTGTGCCCTCTTGCCCAGTGCCACCACTCATATCTGTTTTTACAATAGATTAAGCTTTAGATTTAAAATAAATAATTTTTTTTCACTGTAATAGAAGAGCAGTTAGTTGTCTGCAAGCGTCTGGGTGTCAGGCCTCCTTCAGCGTGTGCTCTGCAGACCTGTGCCAGCGTGCTTTGACAGTTGCCAATCATATCTGGTGTCTCTTTAGCGTGCTTTTACAAAGAAAAAAGGTTTCCAGTGTAAGCTAATAGCAGCCAGTCAGTGTCCTTCAAGCGGCTCTGTCAGGCCTTCCTTCAGCGTGTGCCCTGCACAACACTGCCAGCGTGCTTTGACAGTTGGCAATCATATCAGGTGTCTCTTTAGCGTGCTTTTACAAAGAAAAAAGGTTTCCAGTGTAAGCTAATAGCAGCCAGTCAGTGTCCTTCAAGCGGCTCTGTCAGGCCTTCCTTCAGCGTGTGCCCTGCACAACCCTGCCAGCGTGCATTGACAGTTGGCAATCATATCTGGTGTCTCTTTAGCGTGCTTTTACAAAGAAAAAAGGTTTCCAGTGTAAGCTAACAGCAGCCAGTCAGTGTACTTCAAGCGGCTCTGTCAGGCCTTCCTTCAGCGTGTGCCCTGCACAACCCTGCCAGCGTACTTTGACAGTTGCCACTCATATCTGGTGTCTCTATAGCGTGCTTTTAAAACCCAAATTTTGTTTCCACTGTAATAGAAGAGCAGTTGCCTGCCTGCCAGCTTCTGTGTGAGGTTCACAGTGGATACTGTGCCCTCTTGCCCAGTGCCACCACTCATATCTGTTTTTACAATAGGTTAAGCTTTAGATTTAAAATAAATAAAAAAATTTCACTGTAATAGAAGAGCAGTTAGTTGTCTGCAAGCGTCTGGGTGTCAGGCCTCCTTCAGCGTGTGCTCTGCAGACCTGTGCCAGCGTGCTTTGACAGTTGCCAATCATATCTGGTGTCTCTTTAGCGTGCTTTTACAAAGAAAAAAGGTTTCCAGTGTAAGCTAATAGCAGCCAGTCAGTGTCCTTCAAGCGGCTCTGTCAGGCCTTCCTTCAGCGTTTGCCCTGCACAACCCTGCCAGCGTACTTTGACAATTGCCACTCATATCTGGTGTCTCTATAGCGTGCTTTTACAAAGAAAAAAGGTTTCCAGTGTAAGCTAATAGCAGCCAGTCAGTGTCCTTCAAGCGGCTCTGTCAGGCCTTCCTTCAGCGTGTGCCCTGCACAACACTGCCAGCGTGCTTTGACAGTTGCCAATCATATCTGGTGCCCCCTTAGCGTGCTTTTACAAAGAAAAAAGGTTTCCAGTGTAAGCTAATAGCAGCCAGTCAGTGTCCTTCAAGCGGCTCTGTCAGGCCTTCCTTCAGCGTGTGCCCTGCACAACCCTGCCAGCGTACTTTGACAGTTGCCACTCATATCTGGTGTCTCTATAGCGTGCTTTTAAAACCAAAATTTTGTTTCCACTGTAATAGAAGAGCAGTTGCCTGCCTGCCAGCTTCTGTGTGAGGTTCACAGTGGATACTGTGCCCTCTTGCCCAGTGCCACCACTCATGTCTGTTTTTACAATAGCTTAAGCTTTAGATTTAAAATAAATATTTTTTTTTCACTGTAATAGAAGAGCAGTTAGTTGTCTGCAAGCGTCTGGGTGTCAGGCCTCCTTCAGCGTATGCTCTGCAGACCTGTGCCAGCGTGCTTTGACAATTGGCAATCATATCTGGTGTCTCTTTAGCGTGCTTTTACAAAGAAAAAAGGTTTCCAGTGTAAGCTAATAGCAGCCAGTCAGTGTCCTTCAAGCGGCTCTGTCAGGCCTTCCTTCAGCGTGTGCCCTGCAAAACCCTGCCAGCGTACTTTGACAGTTGCCACTCATATCTGGTGTCTCTATAGCGTGCTTTTAAAACCAAAATTTTGTTTCCACTGTAATAGAAGAGCAGGTGCCTGCCTGCCAGCTTCTGTGTGAGGTTCACAGTGGATACTGTGCCCTCTTGCCCAGTGCCACCACTCATGTCTGTTTTTACAATAGCTTAAGCTTTAGATTTAAAATAAATAATTTTTTTTCACTGTAATAGAAGAGCAGTTAGTTGTCTGCAAGCGTCTGGGTGTCAGGCCTCCTTCAGCGTGTGCTCTGCAGACCTGTGCCAGCGTGCTTTGACAGTGGGCAATCATATCTGGTGTCTCTTTAGCATGCTTTTACAAAGAAAAAAGGTTTCCAGTGTAAGCTAATAGCAGCCAGTCAGTGTCCTTCAAGCGGCTCTGTCAGGCCTTCCTTCAGCGTGTGCCCTGCACAACCCTGCCAGCGTACTTTGACAGTTGCCACTCATATCTGGTGTCTCTATAGCGTGCTTTTAAAACCCAAATTTTGTTTCCACTGTAATAGAAGAGCAGTTGCCTGCCTGCCAGCTTCTGTGTGAGGATCACAGTGGATACTGTGCCCTCTTGCCCAGTGCCACCACTCATATCTGTTTTTACAATAGCTTAAGCTTTAGATTTAAAAGAAATCATTTTTTTTCACTGTAATAGAAGAGCAGTTAGTTGTCTGCAAGCGTCTGGGTGTCAGGCCTCCTTCAGCGTGTGCTCTGCAGACCTGTGCCAGTGTGCTTTGACAGTTGACAATCATATCTGGTGTCTCTTTAGCGTGCTTTTACAAAGAAAAAAGGTTTCCAGTGTAAGCTAATAGCAGCCAGTCAGTGTCCTTCAAGCGGCTCTGTCAGGCCTTCCTTCAGCGTGTGCCCTGCACAACACTGCCAGCGTGCTTTGACAGTTGCCACTCATATCTGGTGTCTCTATAGCGTGCTTTTACAAAGAAAAAAGGTTTCCAGTGTAAGCTAATAGCAGCCAGTCAGTGTCCTTCAAGCGGCTCTGTCAGGCCTTCCTTCAGCGTGTGCCCTGCACAACACTGCCAGCGTGCTTTGACAGTTGCCAATCATATCTGGTGTCTCTTTAGCGTGCTTTTACAAAGAAAAAAGGTTTCCAGTGTAAGCTAATAGCAGCCAGTCAGTGTCCTTCAAGCGGCTCTGTCAGGCCTTCCTTCAGCGTGTGCCCTGCACAACCCTGCCAGCGTACTTTGACAGTTGCCACTCATATCTGGTGTCTCTATAGCGTGCTTTTAAAACCAAAATTTTGTTTCCACTGTAATAGAAGAGCAGTTGCCTGCCTGCCAGCTTCTGTGTGAGGTTCACAGTGGATACTGAGCCCTCTTGCCCAGTGCCACCACTCATATCTGTTTTTACAATAGCTTACGCTTTAGATTTAAAATAAATAATTTTTTTCACTGTAATAGAAGAGCAGTTAGTTGTCTACAAGCGTCTTGGTGTCAGGCCTCCTTCAGCGTGTGCTCTGCAGGCCTGTGCCAGCGTGCTTTGACAGTTGACAATCATATCTGGTGTCTCTTTAGCGTGCTTTTACAAAGAAAAAAGGTTTCCAGTGTAAGCTAATAGCAGCCAGTCAGTGTCCTTCAAGCGGCTCTGTCAGGCCTTCCTTCAGCGTGTGCCCTGCACAACCCTGCCAGCGTACTTTGACAGTTGCCACTCATATCTGGTGTCTCTATAGCGTGCTTTTAAAACCAAAATTTTGTTTCCACTGTAATAGAAGAGCAGTTGCCTGCCTGCCAGCTTCTGTGTGAGGTTCACAGTGGATACTGTGCCCTCTTGCCCAGTGCCACCACTCATATCTGTTTTTACAATAGCTTAAGCTTTAGATTTAAAAGAAATAATTTTTGGTGGCCTGACCGCCGAGGAAGATGGCAGCATAATCCTGTAGCTCCCTCTTCCCCACTATTTGAATCCGCAAACATCCGCAGTTACGAGCACCCAAAACGCCACAGACAACCCAGACAACGTTGTACTGGGCACCCCTCACACGAAGCAGTGACATGGGCGGCGGAAAACAAAAAAAAGACCCCAAAGAACAGACTCCATCTGTCGCCACGATGTTCCGCTCCCAACCGGAGCCCGAAGGGCCATCCTGCCGCCAAAACATGACGGACAGACACACAGCAGACAGAGATGGAAACACAGCCGACCCCAACAACCCCATGCGGGACGCCCCACTCACCCTGCAAGTAATGCGACAAATGCTCCACGAAGCCACGGCAGACATTAAATCCCACATGGCAATGGAGCTCGACAAAAGGCTAGTAGGCCTTCGTGAAGATATCACATCCCTGACACAGAGAGCAGATGATACCGAAGAACACATCACGGAACTCACCTCCAAATCCCGTGAACACTCCCAAGAGCTTGCATATCTATACGCAAAGATTGAAACCATGGAGGAAAACATTGAAGACCTAAACAATAGGTCACGACGCAACAACATTCGGATCAGAGGCCTACCTGAAAAGGTTACACCAGAAGCTCTCCATACCACCCTAACAGACCTGTTCCGCACTATACTACCAGAGGCCTCCACACAGGACCTACTAATGGACCGAGCCCACCGAGCACTCAGGCCACCGACCCTCAATTCCGAATCCCCCAGGGACGTTATAGTCCGCATGCACTTCTTTGCGATAAAAGAAAGAATCCTCAACCTCTCAAGAGACAACCCCCCCAATATCAAGGGACCCGTCTGGCCTTTTTCCAAGACCTAGCCCCATCCACACTAAAGAAAAGAAGAGACCTCAAGCAGCTCACCCTCACGCTGAACCACTACGGAATCCGCTACATGTGGGGTCACCCCTTCAAACTGATCGTCAGAAAGGACGGCCAAACGCACGTTCTGGTGAGTGCGACAGAAATGACCCCCTTTGCGGACTCACTGGGACTTACCCTCCTACCAGCCCAGCAAACAAACTCCATGAACGTGAGAAACAGACCACGCACCCAACGCGACAGACTCTCGGACTCCCCTCGCCGAACGCCACGGAAGAGGCTCCCCATGAGGCCTGAAGAACAAAACTAAACACAGCCCTATCACCTCTCACATGTGCCTCCGACCGACACACCCGCAAATAACTGCTCCCCTGGTTGACCCAACTTGGTACCCCCTCCGACCTCCAACCAACGCCAGAGATCTGGAAACCACCCTGAGACACCCCACGGACATAACCCCCCCCCAGGTCTCCCCAGAAAGCCACCTATACCGCTCAAGGAACTCAAGGAACTCAAGGGACGTATCCACCCGGACAGCCCCGCTATGCTCCCATCCAGATGCTCCTCATACACCTACCTGGACAATGAAACTGCAACCGACGCCCCCCTAGGACCCGAACACGAACCGGACCCACCCTCGTCCAGCTAGCACCAAGAACTAGAGACTCTGACACACGGTGCAAGTCACCCACACACAGATGCTGACCTAGGAGGGGTATCGTATTATCATATTATCGTATTATCGTATTCTGCTACAACGTTTTGTATTATTTATGGTTGCTGCACGTGAAACTGTTAAATAATGTATTGTTCTACAGCACACGGAAATGTCTGACTAAGATGACAGATTCGATGCCTCCCCCCCCCGCCCCTGATACTTATGACCAACACTAAATACCCTGAGGGTCCCCACCTACTGCTAATATACCCGGCTCCCGAATATCAATCACCCCATAAAGCAACCCACCCACACCGGGGACCAACCTTGGGCTCCGCCTACCCGCCCACAAACCCCCAGACACCCGGCACAGGGCCCGGTGACAATCAATAATTAAGGAGGGAACCCGATAACGCAGGGGTAGGGGGAACCAGAGCCATCGACACTGTCACGAAGACGTTATATCCTCATATGTCTTATCCTTATATGTCTGATCCTCATGTATCACGCTGAACCACCACGCCGGAGACCCCCCCCCCCCCCCCCGATGGATACCCTACAACTTAACCCCTCCACCGACCAGAAACTTTCTCAGGATACATGTACAGTTTATTTGTCGAGAATGCTATATTTATTTATTTGCCTTATTTTCTGCAGCACTTCATATAACATAGTAATAGAGGCATAGGAAAGGAGAAAGCTTGACACCCAGATGCCACGACTCCCCTCCCCATGACACATCGAACACCAATCACGGAACTCCGATTAGTGACACGCCCAGACGAGCGACGCCCACGCCCGACCCACAGTTCGCACCTCAACGACCCCTGGGGACGCTGACTTATAAAGCACGCACCTCCCCCTAAACCACCGCTGACTGCAGAGACAGGTAGGAGGACCGCCAATCACACTACCCAGACAAGGGGACCCTACAACCCCAGCAACACGACAGCTAGAATACAACCAGGACTACCACACTCAACCCCAGGTCGGCTCGGACCTTCAACCTAAACAGGCACCCCTAACACACAATGCCCCTCTGGACCCTGACAAACCCCCACCTCCACTGCTGGAGGTCAAGCCACGACAAAAACCTCACCCAACACCGCCTACACGGGACGACCGCAATACCCCTAGAAACCCACACCACCGACCCCCTAACACACGACGCACTACTCGTAACCCATAACACATGAATCTTAGCAGGGAAGAGGGAGGCTCCACTCCTCGCCCACCTCACCCCCTACACAGGACCAAAGGTCCACACCGACCGGTCAGAGACCCCCACGTCCACGGCCACCCCCACATACGACCTGGCAACCCTGTCATAAGACCAGGTCTACCGTGAAGATAACCCCTCACTACAGACACCTACACACCCACCACTCACACGAACTAAAACCCACCCCCACCCCCTCTCCCCCACTCCCCTCTCCCCCCTCCCGTCTCTTTCAGCCTTCATTTTTCCGCCCGCCACCACCTCGCGTCTCCTCCCCCCCCTCGCCCCCCCCCTTCCGATGCCGAAGAGCCCAACAACCGGACCCACGGAGAGGCCAGCCCACACCCCAAGATCGGAACCCAAACCCAAACCTAAACATCTCACCTGCATATCCATAAACTGCAAAGGCCTAAACAACCCGATCAAAAGACACCGCCTACTTAGATGGGCGAACCGAACCAAAGCCGACGTCATCCTGCTCCAAGAGACGCACTATGAAAACTCCAGAGCATTCCCTCTTCGCAATAGATATTATAGGGAATGTCACCTAGCGAACTCCCCAGCCGAAAAGAAAAACGGGGTAGCCATACTGGTTCGCACCTCCTGCCCACTCACAGTTACACGCACAGTGGCCGACCCACAAGGCCGATACATCACAGTAACAGGACACATAGGCCCCCATAGGTACGCAATCACCTCCATCTATGCCCCTACCCTCCCGGACCCGAACTTCTGGGACTCCTTCCAGACCCACCTCCGACTCTTCCCATCACACCATATGATCGTAGGTGGGGACTACAATGCGACCCTAACCCCGGACATGGACAGGAAAAGGACGCATACCCTAGGCACAAGGACCCCACCAACTACCCGTACGGACAAACTACTACAAGCATTCGCCACGCGAACACAACTAGTAGATATCTGGAGAATAATGCACCCCACCACAACAGACTTCACCTTCTTCTCACACCCCCACACCTCGTACTCGCGCATAGACATGTTCCTCACCTCCCCCACCCTACTTCCATATATAACACAAACATCGATAGGATCGATCACATGGTCAGACCACGCAGAGATCCTCCTTCAACTCATCATCCCAGACACAACCAAAGTGTGGTCCTGGAGACTCAACCCGACCCACCTCCACAACCCAGCCATTAAAGAAGCCATCAGACAGGACATTCAAACCTACTTCGAACTTAACAAACACTCAGTATCTTCAGCGGGCACCCTATGGGCGGCGCACAAGGCCGTTATTAGAGGCAAGCTGATAGCAACAGCCACAGCACATAAAAAGAAACAACTAGCAGAACTCGAACTACACCTCACAGCCCTCAGGAAGACAGAATTTCTACACAAAACAAATCCTACACCCGCACTGACGGCCCAACTGCAAACGCATAGAAACAGCATACAAAAATTTATGGCGCAGGACTCCCGAAAAGCACTCCAATGGACGAGGCAGATGTTTTATGAAAAGTCAAACAAAGCGGACACATTACTGGCTCACAGACTACGCCGGCGGCAGAGAGCCAAACAGATAACCCAAATAAAAACACCCGACGGACAAACGCACACGCTACCTCACCAGATCGCGAACGCCTTTCAAAAATACTATGCCTCACTCTACGACCATACCCCTGACATTAGACAGAACCCTGCCCTTGCGCAAACGAGAATAGAAGCATTCCTGGAACGCATCCCCCTGCCCTCACTAACGGAAGAAGGCCGCCAAACACTCTCCACACCAATCACCACCGAGGAAATCGCACAAGCTATAAAATCCCTTAAACCGAACAAATGCCCAGGACCCGACGGTTACCCCGGCCTCTATTATAAAACTTACCCAACGGAACTCCTCCCGCACCTACTAACACTATTCAACTCCATCATGGACGGAGAACCCCCCCCCCCAGACATGTTAAGGGCAAACATATGCCTGATACCGAAACCCGATAAAGACCACCAAGACCCAGGCCACTACAGACCCATTTCACTACTCAACACCGACATCAAAATCCTCACGAAACTACTCGCCAATCGCCTTCTCCCATTCTTACCTAAACTGATACACCCGGACCAAGTAGGTTTCATCCCCTACCGCCAAGCCAGCGACAACACCCGGAGAACATTTGACCTCATCTGGCTTGCTAACAAACGCAACCACCCCACACTCCTCCTCTCCCTAGATGCCGAGAAGGCGTTTGACCGCATTCTTTGGCCCTACCTATTCACAACCCTCAACAAAATGGGCTTCCCCGAGACCTTTATCGGACAGATCAAGGGACTGTACTCTCAACCCACAGCGAACCTTCTCATCCCAAATACCCAACCTCCCACCTTCACGATCCACAACGGTACAAGACAGGGCTGCCCCCTCTCCCCTCTCCTCTTCGCCCTCTCCCTGGAACCCCTCCTACAAGCAATTCGACAAGACACAACCATTACCGGCATCAAAACTCGAGACACAGACTACAAGGTGGCAGCCTACGCGGACGACCTCCTGCTGACACTGACAAACCCCACGACATCCCTCCCCCCACTGCTGACCCTCCTAGAAGACTACGCAACAGTGTCAGGATACAAACTGAACCTCAACAAGACGGAAGCCCTCCCAATCCACATCCCCCACACAGCCTTAGAGGCACTTAAACGGACACACCCGTTCCGATACGAACCACAATCCATACAATATCTAGGAACGCGACTACCGGCAGAACTCAACATGACGTACCAAATTAATTACCGCCCACTATTGAACAAGGCAACACAGGACTTGGAGACCTGGCAACACCTCTCCATCTCTTGGCTGGGCCGCCTAGCATCAATAAAAATGAACCTCCTCCCACGTTTCCTATTCCTATTCCAAGCCTTGCCCATACCCATATCCAAAGCAGACTTTAGATCCCTACAGACACGCATAGACAAATTCATCTGGGCGGGAAGGAAAGCACGGGTCAAAAGAGCAACATTATACGTACCACATAAAATGGGGGGATTGGGCCTACCCAACCTGTGGGATTACCACCAGGCGGCCCAACTCGCACAAATACAGAACTTACATGCCCCAGTTGGGCAAAAAATCTGGGTAGATTTGGAGCACGACCTGCTCGGTAGGGACTTCCCCTCCCTACTTTTATGGCTACCCAAAAACGACAGACCACAGACCCCCCCAACAACACCCGCACTAACGCACTCCATACAACTCTGGGACCAAGTCACCCGCAAACATAAAATCATTAACTCCCCATCCCCGCTGACACCCATACTACGCAACACCCGATTCGAACCGGGAATGACCCCACAGGATTTTGCACGGTTTGAAGATAATGACTTGACCAGATTCTGCCACTTTTTTAGAGGACCACAACTACTCCCCTTCCCGGAACTACCGAACACCACTCCACTCACCACGTTCGACCACTTCCGCTACCTACAAATCAAGAGCTTCTTATCCCAACCACTCAACCACCAAGCGGCCACCACGCCGGCCACGACCTTCGAAAAAATGTGCATGCGCACCCCAATACAAAGAGGGCAGATATCCATTATCTATGGTATACTCCACAACTCCGCTTCTCGTGACGCCCTCTCATACACGGCAGCATGGGAGAGAGACATAGGACAACCAGAAGACCCATCGGATTGGAAAGAAGTATGGGACGCTACGGCCTCGCTCACAATCTGTGTCACACACAAAGAACAGGCGTACAAGACGATGTTCCGATGGTACATCACCCCCCTGAGGTTGAAGCAAATGCGCTTCTCCACCTCAGACCGATGCTGGAAGGGATGCGGAGAACAGGGCACCTACCTCCACCTCTGGTGGGAATGCCCCAAGATCGCCCCACTTTGGAGCGAAATTGCCCAGTTGACAAACAGACTACTCCATAGCAATCTACCGCTAGACCCCTGGATATGGCTCCTCTCTAAACCACACGACACCCTAACACGAGCCCAAAACAAGCTCACAGCCCGAGTGGCACTAGCCACACGACGCACCATAGCCAGACACTGGGGCAACAACACCACCCCCTCCATGCCTGAAGTCCAAAGACGCATAGAAGAAGCCGTGGAAATGGATAAACTATCGGCCCTGATCCATGACACGACTAAATCTTTCCACAAGGTATGGGACCCCTGGATAATGAGAACGGCAACACTGCCATAACCCCCCCAACTATACCCCCCACCAACCTAACCTCCCGCCCCTCCCCCGAGGGAGGGGGGGGCGGGGGGGCGGAGGACACGCGGGATTACCCCCCCCTTCTTTCTGACTCTACTCTTCTCCCCCCCTATCCCTCTCTCTCTCCCCCTACTCCCTCCTCCCCCCCCCCTAACACACACCTCATCCAAGCCTACTCCAACACCGCAACCCTACCGCATCGACACCACACGCCAATGATCCACCAGCCAGCCCACCACAAACACCACCCTAACCAACAACGGACACAAATTGGCAGACACGCGCACGTCCCCCCTAACCCAGGCAGGGCCGCACTGAACACCCCAATCTAAGCGAGACCCCACCCAAACAGACACAGAGGAGACGGATGTCTCCAACACACCCTCACAAATGATACACACCACCCAACACCTACCCCCCCGACCCATATCAGACTCCACGCGAACCACACACTGAGATAGACCCCACACCTCCACCCCCCACCCCTAAAAAATGAAGACACCAAACACTACCTACGAACACACACACACACAACAACCCCACCTCACACCCAACAATAACGACTTAAACACACCACTAAATTACTACAATAGACACCCCACACGACTGTGAGAGATTAGATCGGTTCTACCCCGGCTACACCGCCGGATAAAGAACTACCCTACCCCCGACCAAGTTCAAACACCCCACTCCCCAACCCCCAGACCCATACCAGAAACAGTCGTATCAAAGGCTAAAGACCACATAGCAGACGAATCGCTACAACATCTGAAACAGATGATAACTGGTAATTTTCAGCCACAACAAAACATACGACTACGATTTACAAACCCTACAACCTTACCCCCGCCCCCCAAACTGTTTTACCTACCCCCCCCCCCCCCCGACGTAACCTAGACAACACATCCAAATGCCTCCACAGGTACACCCGATACGGGAAATCAAACAGGAAGGAATAACTACCCAAGACGGGCAAAATCGCTCAAGCCCGCAGTATTGGTCTCAGCGCAAACCAACTGTATGATACCAACATTCAATGACCATGCTATTAACCAAAACCTTCCTTTCTGTTAAACCTCCTTAATAACCACAAGAACACAGGCTTCTGCGCAAGCCACCCTAAGTTTTCTTCTGCACACCTGTTGATGTTTTATATTATGTTTTATATTAAGTTTTGAAAAGAATGTATACTAACTGGTAATGTCAGTCAAAAAGTACATCGTCTAGACAGATACGAGCCTACAACTGCAACGACACTGTGCAGGTGAAAGACACGTTATAAGATCTCCTACACACAATCCACTCACTCTAAACATGGTCTTCAACCGCTAACTCAAACGCCTGACAAGCCCGGTTATACCTATACTCATTCATAGTTTTAGAGTTGTAGAATTAATATTTGTTGTCTTAAAAATGTGCGCAAAGTTATTGATATGATATGTTCTGTATTATTACTCAAGAATTCTCTGTAACTATTGTGATCCAGAGAACCTAAATGTTACTCCGTGCATAAAAAAAAAAAAAAGGAATCTATTTTTTAATAAAAAAAAAAGTATATGAGAACGACACCCCCAATATTGGTTACAACCATAAACAAAACACGGAATCATCATTGGAACAATGCTCGAAACGCAAAGTAAAAGAAAATGTACCCTACCCCCCACCCTTTTCATTTCTGTTCCCCACCCCAATCCCCAGACACAAAAGATATCGACCAGAAGGTAGAAAATGTTTATTCACAATTACAGCAGGTGGAAACCACCAACAGCTACATGTTATAAACGCTTGAACTGTTTATCTACCGCAAGAAATACAATATAGTTTTGTGAAATTTGTACTACAATTTTTTTAATCCCCTGTTTTCTCTTCTGTACCCCCACCCTATAAAACAAAATCTTTCAAAATAAAGAATTTATAAAAAAAAAAAAGAAATAATTTTTTTTCACTGTAATAGAAGAGCAGTTAGTTGTCTGCAAGCGTCTGGGTGTCAGGCCTCCTTCAGCGTGTGCTCTGCAGACCTGTGCCAGCGTGCTTTGACAGTTGCCAATCATATCTGGTGTCTCTTTAGCGTGCTTTTACAAAGAAAAAAGGTTTCCATTGTAAGCTAATAGCAGCCAGTCAGTGTCCTTCAAGCGGCTCTGTCAGGCCTTCCTTCAGCGTGTGCTCTGCACAACCCTGCCAGCGTGCTTTGACAGTTGCCACTCATATCTGGTGTCTCTTTACAAAGAAAAAAGGTTTCCAGTGTAAGCTAATAGCAGCCAGTCAGTGTCCTTCAAGCGGCTCTGTCAGGCCTTCCTTCAGCGTGTGCCCTGCACAACCCTGCCAGCGTACTTTGACAGTTGCCACTCATATCTGGTGTCTCTATAGCGTGCTTTTACAAAGAAAAAAGGTTTCCAGTGTAAGCTAATAGCAGCCAGTCAGTGTCCTTCAAGCGGCTCTGTCAGGCCTTCCTTCAGCGTGTGCCCTGCACAACACTGCCAGCGTGCTTTGACAGTTGGCAATCATATCAGGTGTCTCTTTAGCGTGCTTTTACAAAGAAAAAAGGTTTCCAGTGTAAGCTAATAGCAGCCAGTCAGTGTCCTTCAAGCGGCTCTGTCAGGCCTTCCTTCAGCGTGTGCCCTGCACAACCCTGCCAGCGTGCTTTGACAGTTGGCAATCATATCTGGTGTCTCTTTAGCGTGCTTTTACAAAGAAAAAAGGTTTCCAGTGTAAGCTAATAGCAGCCAGTCAGTGTCCTTCAAGCGGCTCTGTCAGGCCTTCCTTCAGCGTGTGCCCTGCACAACCCTGCCAGCGTACTTTGACAGTTGCCACTCATATCTGGTGTCTCTATAGCGTGCTTTTAAAACCCAAATTTTGTTTCCACTGTAATAGAAGAGCAGTTGCCTGCCTGCCAGCTTCTGTGTGAGGTTCACAGTGGATACTGTGCCCTCTTGCCCAGTGCCACCACTCATATCTGTTTTTACAATAGCTTAAGCTTTAGATTTAAAATAAATAATTTTTTTTCACTGTAATAGAAGAGCAGTTAGTTGTCTGCAAGCGTCTGGGTGTCAGGCCTCCTTCAGCGTGTGCTCTGCAGACCTGTGCCAGCGTGCTTTGACAGTTGCCAATCATATCTGGTGTCTCTTTAGCGTGCTTTTACAAAGAAAAAAGGTTTCCAGTGTAAGCTAATAGCAGCCAGTCAGTGTCCTTCAAGCGGCTCTGTCAGGCCTTCCTTCAGCGTGTGCCCTGCACAACCCTGCCAGCGTACTTTGACAGTTGCCACTCATATCTGGTGTCTCTATAGCGTGCTTTTACAAAGAAAAAAGGTTTCCAGTGTAAGCTAATAGCAGCCAGTCAGTGTCCTTCGAGCGGCTCTGTCAGGCCTTCCTTCAGCGTGTGCCCTGCACAACACTGCCAGCGTGCTTTGACAGTTGCCAATCATATCTGGTGTCTCTTTAGCGTGCTTTTACAAAGAAAAAAGGTTTCCAGTGTAAGCTAATAGCAGCCAGTCAGTGTCCTTCAAGCGGCTCTGTCAGGCCTTCCTTCAGCGTGTGCCCTGCACAACCCTGCCAGCATACTTTGACAGTTGCCACTCATATCTGGTGTCTCTATAGCGTGCTTTTAAAACCAAAATTTTGTTTCCACTGTAATAGAAGAGCAGTTGCCTGCCTGCCAGCTTCTGTGTGAGGTTCACAGTGGATACTGAGCCCTCTTGCCCAGTGCCACCACTCATATCTGTTTTTACAATAGCTTAAGCTTTAGATTTAAAATAAATAATTTTTTTCACTGTAATAGAAGAGCAGTTAGTTGTCTACAAGCGTCTTGGTGTCAGGCCTCCTTCAGCGTGTGCTCTGCAGGCCTGTGCCAGCGTGCTTTGACAGTTGACAATCATATCTGGTGTCTCTTTAGCGTGCTTTTACAAAGAAAAAAGGTTTCCAGTGTAAGCTAATAGCAGCCAGTCAGTGTCCTTCAAGCGGCTCTGTCAGGCCTTCCTTCAGCGTGTGCCCTGCACAACCCTGCCAGCGTACTTTGACAGTTGCCACTCATATCTGGTGTCTCTATAGCGTGCTTTTACAAAGAAAAAAGGTTTCCAGTGTAAGCTAATAGCAGCCAGTCAGTGTCCTTCAAGCGGCTCTGTCAGGCCTTCCTTCAGCGTGTGCCCTGCACAACACTGCCAGCGTGCTTTGACAGTTGGCAAAAATATCAGGTGTCTCTTTAGCGTGCTTTTACAAAGAAAAAAGGTTTCCAGTGTAAGCTAATAGCAGCCAGTCAGTGTCCTTCAAGCGGCTCTGTCAGGCCTTCCTTCAGCGTGTGCCCTGCACAACCCTGCCAGCGTGCATTGACAGTTGGCAATCATATCTGGTGTCTCTTTAGCGTGCTTTTACAAAGAAAAAAGGTTTCCAGTGTAAGCTAATAGCAGCCAGTCAGTGTACTTCAAGCGGCTCTGTCAGGCCTTCCTTCAGCGTGTGCCCTGCACAACCCTGCCAGCGTACTTTGACAGTTGCCACTCATATCTGGTGTCTCTATAGCGTGCTTTTAAAACCCAAATTTTGTTTCCACTGTAATAGAAGAGCAGTTGCCTGCCTGCCAGCTTCTGTGTGAGGTTCACAGTGGATACTGAGCCCTCTTGCCCAGTGCCACCACTCATATCTGTTTTTACAATAGCTTAAGCTTTAGATTTAAAATAAATAATTTTTTTCACTGTAATAGAAGAGCAGTTAGTTGTCTACAAGCGTCTTGGTGTCAGGCCTCCTTCAGCGTGTGCTCTGCAGGCCTGTGCCAGCGTGCTTTGACAGTTGACAATCATATCTGGTGTCTCTTTAGCGTGCTTTTACAAAGAAAAAAGGTTTCCAGTGTAAGCTAATAGCAGCCAGTCAGTGTCCTTCAAGCGGCTCTGTCAGGCCTTCCTTCAGCGTGTGCCCTGCACAACCCTGCCAGCGTACTTTGACAGTTGCCACTCATATCTGGTGTCTCTATAGCGTGCTTTTACAAAGAAAAAAGGTTTCCAGTGTAAGCTAATAGCAGCCAGTCAGTGTCCTTCAAGCGGCTCTGTCAGGCCTTCCTTCAGCGTGTGCCCTGCACAACACTGCCAGCGTGCTTTGACAGTTGGCAAAAATATCAGGTGTCTCTTTAGCGTGCTTTTACAAAGAAAAAAGGTTTCCAGTGTAAGCTAATAGCAGCCAGTCAGTGTCCTTCAAGCGGCTCTGTCAGGCCTTCCTTCAGCGTGTGCCCTGCACAACCCTGCCAGCGTGCATTGACAGTTGGCAATCATATCTGGTGTCTCTTTAGCGTGCTTTTACAAAGAAAAAAGGTTTCCAGTGTAAGCTAATAGCAGCCAGTCAGTGTACTTCAAGCGGCTCTGTCAGGCCTTCCTTCAGCGTGTGCCCTGCACAACCCTGCCAGCGTACTTTGACAGTTGCCACTCATATCTGGTGTCTCTATAGCGTGCTTTTAAAACCCAAATTTTGTTTCCACTGTAATAGAAGAGCAGTTGCCTGCCTGCCAGCTTCTGTGTGAGGTTCACAGTGGATACTGTGCCCTCTTGCCCAGTGCCACCACTCATATCTGTTTTTACAATAGCTTAAGCTTTAGATTTAAAATAAATAATTTTTTTTTAACTGTAATAGAAGAGCAGTTAGTTGTCTGCAAGCGTCTGGGTGTCAGGCCTCCTTCAGCGTGTGCTCTGCAGACCTGTGCCAGCGTGCTTTGACAGTTGCCAATCATATCTGGTGTCTCTTTAGCGTGCTTTTACAAAGAAAAAAGGTTTCCAGTGTAAGCTAATAGCAGCCAGTCAGTGTCCTTCAAGCGGCTCTGTCAGGCCTTCCTTCAGCGTGTGCCCTGCACAACCCTGCCAGCGTACTTTGACAGTTGCCACTCATATCTGGTGTCTCTATAGCGTGCTTTTACAAAGAAAAAAGGTTTACAGTGTAAGCTAATAGCAGCCAGTCAGTGTTCTTCAAGCGGCTCTGTCAGGCCTTCCTTCAGCGTGTGCCCTGCACAACACTGCCAGCGTGCTTTGACAGTTGCCAATCATATCTGGTGTCTCTTTAGCGTGCTTTTACAAAGAAAAAAGGTTTCCAGTGTAAGCTAATAGCAGCCAGTCAGTGTCCTTCAAGCGGCTCTGTCAGGCCTTCCTTCAGCGTGTGCCCTGCACAACCCTGCCAGCGTACTTTGACAGTTGCCACTCATATCTGGTGTCTCTATAGCGTGTTTTTAAAACCAAAATTTTGTTTCCACTGTAATAGAAGAGCAGGTGCCTGCCTGCCAGCTTCTGTGTGAGGTTCACAGTGGATACTGTGCCCTCTTGCCCAGTGCCACCACTCATGTCTGTTTTTACAATAGCTTAAGCTTTAGATTTAAAATAAATAATTTTTTTTCACTGTAATAGAAGAGCAGTTAGTTGTCTGCAAGCGTCTGGGTGTCAGGCCTCCTTCAGCGTGTGCTCTGCAGACCTGTGCCAGCGTGCTTTGACAGTTGGCAATCATATCTGGTGTCTCTTTAGCGTGCTTTTACAAAGAAAAAAGGTTTCCAGTGTAAGCTAATAGCAGCCAGTCAGTGTCCTTCAAGCGGCTCTGTCAGGCCTTCCTTCAGCGTGTGCCCTGCACAACCCTGCCAGCGTACTTTGACAGTTGCCACTCATATCTGGTGTCTCTATAGCGTGCTTTTAAAACCCAAATTTTGTTTCCACTGTAATAGAAGAGCAGTTGCCTGCCTGCCAGCTTCTGTGTGAGGTTCACAGTGGATACTGTGCCCTCTTGCCCAGTGCCACCACTCATATCTGTTTTTACAATAGCTTAAGCTTTAGATTTAAAAGAAATCATTTTTTTCACTGTAATAGAAGAGCAGTTAGTTGTCTGCAAGCGTCTGGGTGTCAGACCTCCTTCAGCGTGTGCTCTGCAGACCTGTGCCAGTGTGCTTTGACAGTTGACAATCATATCTGGTGTCTCTTTAGCATGCTTTTACAAAGAAAAAAGGTTTCCAGTGTAAGCTAATAGCAGCCAGTCAGTGTCCTTCAAGCGGCTCTGTCAGGCCTTCCTTCAGCGTGTGCCCTGCACAACACTGCCAGCGTGCTTTGACAGTTGCCACTCATATCTGGTGTCTCTATAGCGTGCTTTTACAAAGAAAAAAGTTTTCCAGTGTAAGCTAATAGCAGCCAGTCAGTGTCCTTCAAGCGGCTCTGTCAGGCCTTCCTTCAGCGTGTGCCCTGCACAACACTGCCAGCGTGCTTTGACAGTTGCCAATCATATCTGGTGTCTCTTTAGCGTGCTTTTACAAAGAAAAAAGGTTTCCAGTGTAAGCTAATAGCAGCCAGTCAGTGTCCTTCAAGCGGCTCTGTCAGGCCTTCCTTCAGCGTGTGCCCTGCACAACACTGCCAGCGTGCTTTGACAGTTGCCACTCATATCTGGTGTCTCTATAGCATGCTTTTACAAAGAAAAAAGTTTTCCAGTGTAAGCTAATAGCAGCCAGTCAGTGTCCTTCAAGCGGCTCTGTCAGGCCTTCCTTCAGCGTGTGCCCTGCACAACCCTGCCAGCGTACTTTGACAGTTGCCACTCATATCTGGTGTCTCTATAGCGTGCTTTTAAAACCAAAATTTTGTTTCCACTGTAATAGAAGACTAGTTGCCTGCCTGCCAGCTTCTGTGTGAGGTTCACAGTGGATACTGAGCCCTCTTGCCCAGTGCCACCACTCATATCTGTTTTTACAATAGCTTAAGCTTTAGATTTAAAATAAATAATTTTTTTCACTGTAATAGAAGAGCAGTTAGTTGTCTACAAGCGTCTTGGTGTCAGGCCTCCTTCAGCGTGTGCTCTGCAGGCCTGTGCCAGCGTGCTTTGACAGTTGACAATCATATCTGGTGTCTCTTTAGCGTGCTTTTACAAAGAAAAAAGGTTTCCAGTGTAAGCTAATAGCAGCCAGTCAGTGTCCTTCAAGCGGCTCTGTCAGGCCTTCCTTCAGCGTGTGCCCTGCACAACCCTGCCAGCGTACTTTGACAGTTGCCACTCATATCTGGTGTCTCTATAGCGTGCTTTTAAAACCAAAATTTTTTTTCCACTGTAATAGAAGAGCAGTTGCCTGCCTGCCAGCTTCTGTGTGAGGTTCACAGTGGATACTGTGCCCTCTTGCCCAGTGCCACCACTCATATCTTTTTTTACAATAGCTTAAGCTTTAGATTTAAAAGAAATATTTTTTTTTCACTGTAATAGAAGAGCAGTTAGTTGTCTGCAAGCGTCTGGGTGTCAGGCCTCCTTCAGCGTGTGCTCTGCAGACCTGTGCCAGCGTGCTTTGACAGTTGCCAATCATATCTGGTGTCTCTTTAGCGTGCTTTTACAAAGAAAAAAGGTTTCCATTGTAAGCTAATAGCAGCCAGTCAGTGTCCTTCAAGCGGCTCTGTCAGGCCTTCCTTCAGCGTGTGCTCTGCACAACCCTGCCAGCGTGCTTTGACAGTTGCCACTCATATCTGGTGTCTCTATACAAAGAAAAAAGGTTTCCAGTGTAAGCTAATAGCAGCCAGTCAGTGTCCTTCAAGCGGCTCTGTCAGGCCTTCCTTCAGCGTGTGCCCTGCACAACCCTGCCAGCGTACTTTGACAGTTGCCACTCATATCTGGTGTCTCTATAGCGTGCTTTTAAAACCCAAATTTTGTTTCCACTGTAATAGAAGAGCAGTTGCCTGCCTGCCAGCTTCTGTGTGAGGTTCACAGTGGATACTGTGCCCTCTTGCCCAGTGCCACCACTCATATCTGTTTTTACAATAGCTTAAGCTTTAGATTTAAAAGAAATCATTTTTTTCACTGTAATAGAAGAGCAGTTAGTTGTCTGCAAGCGTCTGGGTGTCAGACCTCCTTCAGCGTGTGCTCTGCAGACCTGTGCCAGTGTGCTTTGACAGTTGACAATCATATCTGGTGTCTCTTTAGCATGCTTTTACAAAGAAAAAAGGTTTCCAGTGTAAGCTAATAGCAGCCAGTCAGTGTCCTTCAAGCGGCTCTGTCAGGCCTTCCTTCAGCGTGTGCCCTGCACAACACTGCCAGCGTGCTTTGACAGTTGCCACTCATATCTGGTGTCTCTATAGCGTGCTTTTACAAAGAAAAAAGTTTTCCAGTGTAAGCTAATAGCAGCCAGTCAGTGTCCTTCAAGCGGCTCTGTCAGGCCTTCCTTCAGCGTGTGCCCTGCACAACACTGCCAGCGTGCTTTGACAGTTGCCAATCATATCTGGTGTCTCTTTAGCGTGCTTTTACAAAGAAAAAAGGTTTCCAGTGTAAGCTAATAGCAGCCAGTCAGTGTCCTTCAAGCGGCTCTGTCAGGCCTTCCTTCAGCGTGTGCCCTGCACAACACTGCCAGCGTGCTTTGACAGTTGCCACTCATATCTGGTGTCTCTATAGCGTGCTTTTACAAAGAAAAAAGTTTTCCAGTGTAAGCTAATAGCAGCCAGTCAGTGTCCTTCAAGCGGCTCTGTCAGGCCTTCCTTCAGCGTGTGCCCTGCACAACCCTGCCAGCGTACTTTGACAGTTGCCACTCATATCTGGTGTCTCTATAGCGTGCTTTTAAAACCAAAATTTTGTTTCCACTGTAATAGAAGACTAGTTGCCTGCCTGCCAGCTTCTGTGTGAGGTTCACAGTGGATACTGAGCCCTCTTGCCCAGTGCCACCACTCATATCTGTTTTTACAATAGCTTAAGCTTTAGATTTAAAATAAATAATTTTTTTCACTGTAATAGAAGAGCAGTTAGTTGTCTACAAGCGTCTTGGTGTCAGGCCTCCTTCAGCGTGTGCTCTGCAGGCCTGTGCCAGCGTGCTTTGACAGTTGACAATCATATCTGGTGTCTCTTTAGCGTGCTTTTACAAAGAAAAAAGGTTTCCAGTGTAAGCTAATAGCAGCCAGTCAGTGTCCTTCAAGCGGCTCTGTCAGGCCTTCCTTCAGCGTGTGCCCTGCACAACCCTGCCAGCGTACTTTGACAGTTGCCACTCATATCTGGTGTCTCTATAGCGTGCTTTTAAAACCAAAATTTTTTTTCCACTGTAATAGAAGAGCAGTTGCCTGCCTGCCAGCTTCTGTGTGAGGTTCACAGTGGATACTGTGCCCTCTTGCCCAGTGCCACCACTCATATCTTTTTTTACAATAGCTTAAGCTTTAGATTTAAAAGAAATATTTTTTTTTCACTGTAATAGAAGAGCAGTTAGTTGTCTGCAAGCGTCTGGGTGTCAGGCCTCCTTCAGCGTGTGCTCTGCAGACCTGTGCCAGCGTGCTTTGACAGTTGCCAATCATATCTGGTGTCTCTTTAGCGTGCTTTTACAAAGAAAAAAGGTTTCCATTGTAAGCTAATAGCAGCCAGTCAGTGTCCTTCAAGCGGCTCTGTCAGGCCTTCCTTCAGCGTGTGCTCTGCACAACCCTGCCAGCGTGCTTTGACAGTTGCCACTCATATCTGGTGTCTCTATACAAAGAAAAAAGGTTTCCAGTGTAAGCTAATAGCAGCCAGTCAGTGTCCTTCAAGCGGCTCTGTCAGGCCTTCCTTCAGCGTGTGCCCTGCACAACCCTGCCAGCGTACTTTGACAGTTGCCACTCATATCTGGTGTCTCTATAGCGTGCTTTTACAAAGAAAAAAGGTTTCCAGTGTAAGCGAATAGCAGCCAGTCAGTGTCCTTCAAGCGGCTCTGTCAGGCCTTCCTTCAGCGTGTGCCCTGCACAACACTGCCAGCGTGCTTTGACAGTTGGCAATCATATCAGGTGTCTCTTTAGCGTGCTTTTACAAAGAAAAAAGGTTTCCAGTGTAAGCTAATAGCAGCCAGTCAGTGTCCTTCAAGCGGCTCTTTCAGGCCTTCCTTCAGCGTGTGCCCTGCACAACCCTGCCAGTGTGCTTTGACAGTTGGCAATCATATCTGGTGTCTCTTTAGCGTGCTTTTACAAAGAAAAAAGGTTTCCAGTGTAAGCTAATAGCAGCCAGTCAGTGTCCTTCAAGCGGCTCTGTCAGGCCTTCCTTCAGCGTGTGCCCTGCACAACCCTGCCAGCGTACTTTGACAGTTGCCACTCATATCTGGTGTCTCTATAGCGTGCTTTTAAAACCCAAATTTTGTTTCCACTGTAATAGAAGAGCAGTTGCCTACCTGCCAGCTTCTGTGTGAGGTTCACAGTGGATACTGTGCCCTCTTGCCCAGTGCCACCACTCATATCTGTTTTTACAATAGCTTAAGCTTTAGATTTAAAATAAATAATTTTTTTTCACTGTAATAGAAGAGCAGTTAGTTGTCTGCAAGCGTCTGGGTCTCAGGCCTCCTTCAGCGTGTGCTCTGCAGACCTGTGCCAGCGTGCTTTGACAGTTGCCAATCATATCTGGTGTCTCTTTAGCGTGCTTTTACAAAGAAAAAAGGTTTCCAGTGTAAGCTAATAGCAGCCAGTCAGTGTCCTTCAAGCGGCTCTGTCAGGCCTTCCTTCAGCGTGTGCCCTGCACAACCCTGCCAGCGTACTTTGACAGTTGCCACTCATATCTGGTGTCTCTATAGCGTGCTTTTACAAAGAAAAAAGGTTTCCAGTGTAAGCTAATAGCAGCCAGTCAGTGTCCTTCGAGCGGCTCTGTCAGGCCTTCCTTCAGCGTGTGCCCTGCACAACACTGCCAGCGTGCTTTGACAGTTGCCAATCATATCTGGTGTCTCTTTAGCGTGCTTTTACAAAGAAAAAAGGTTTCCAGTGTAAGCTAATAGCAGCCAGTCAGTGTCCTTCAAGCGGCTCTGTCAGGCCTTCCTTCAGCGTGTGCCCTGCACAACCCTGCCAGCGTACTTTGACAGTTGCCACTCATATCTGGTGTCTCTATAGCGTGCTTTTAAAACCAAAATTTTGTTTCCACTGTAATAGAAGAGCAGTTGCCTGCCTGCCAGCTTCTGCGTGAGGTTCACAGTGGATACTGTGCCCTCTTGCCCAGTGCCACCACTCATATCTGTTTTTACAATAGCTTAAGCTTTAGATTTAAAATAAATAATTTATTTTCACTGTAATAGAAGAGCAGTTAGTTGTCTGCAAGCGTCTGGGTGTCAGGCCTCCTTCAGCGTGTGCTCTGCAGACCTGTGCCAGCGTGCTTTGACAGTTGCCAATCATATCTGGTGTCTCTTTAGCGTGCTTTTACAAAGAAAAAAGGTTTCCAGTGTAAGCTAATAGCAGCCAGTCAGTGTCCTTCAAGCGGCTCTGTCAGGCCTTCCTTCAGCGTGTGCCCTGCACAACCCTGCCAGCGTACTTTGACAGTTGCCAATCATATCTGGTGTCTCTATAGCGTGCTTTTACAAAGAAAAAAGGTTTCCAGTGTAAGCTAATAGCAGCCAGTCAGTGTCCTTCAAGCGGCTCTGTCAGGCCTTCCTTCAGCGTGTGCCCTGCACAACACTGCCAGCGTGCTTTGACAGTTGCCAATCATATCTGGTGTCTCCTTAGCGTGCTTTTACAAAGAAAAAAGGTTTCCAGTGTAAGCTAATAGCAGCCAGTCAGTGTCCTTCAAGCGGCTCTCTCAGGCCTTCCTTCAGCGTGTGCCCTGCACAACCCTGCCAGCGTACTTTGACAGTTGCCACTCATATCTGGTGTCTCTATAGCGTGCTTTTAAAACCAAAATTTTGTTTCCACTGTAATAGAAGAGCAGTTGCCTGCCTGCCAGCTTCTGTGTGAGGTTCACAGTGGATACTGTGCCCTCTTGCCCAGTGCCACCACTCATATCTGTTTTTATAATAGCTTAAGCTTTAGATTTAAAATAAATATTTTTTTTTCACTGTAATAGAAAAGCAGTTAGTTGTCTACAAGCGTCTGGGTGTCAGGCCTCCTTCAGCGTGTGCTCTGCAGACCTGTGCCAGCGTGCTTTGACAGTTGACAATCATATCTGGTGTCTCTTTAGCGTGCTTTTACAAAGAAAAAAGGTTTCCAGTGTAAGCTAATAGCAGCCAGTCAGTGTCCTTCAAGCGGCTCTGTCAGGCCTTCCTTCAGCGTGTGCCCTGCACAACCCTGCCAGCGTACTTTGACAGTTGCCACTCATATCTGGTGTCTCTATACAAAGAAAAAAGGTTTCCAGTGTAAGCTAATAGCAGCCAGTCAGTGTCCTTCAAGCGGCTCTGTCAGGCCTTCCTTCAGTGTGTGCCCTGCACAACCCTGCCAGCGTACTTTGACAGTTGCCACTCATATCTGGTGTCTCTATAGCGTGCTTTTACAAAGAAAAAAGGTTTCCAGTGTAAGCTAATAGCAGCCAGTCAGTGTCCTTCAAGCGACTCTGTCAGGCCTTCCTTCAGCGTGTGCCCTGCACAACAAAGCCAGCTTGCTTTTACAGTTGGCAATCATATCTGGTGTCTCTTTAGCGTGCTTTTACAAAGAAAAAAGGTTTCCAGTGTAAGCTAATAGCAGCCAGTCAGTGTCCTTCAAGCGGCTCTGTCAGGCCTTCCTTCAGCGTGTGCCCTGCACAACCCTGCCAGCGTACTTTGACAGTTGCCACTCATATCTGGTGTCTCTATAGCGTGCTTTTAAAACCAAAATTTTGTTTCCACTGTAATAGAAGAGCAGTTGCCTGCCTGCCAGCTTCTGTGTGAGGTTCACAGTGGATACTGTGCCCTCTTGCCCAGTGCCACCACTCATATCTGTTTTTACAATAGATTAAGCTTTAGATTTAAAAGAAATAATTTTTTTTCACTGTAATAGAAGAGCAGTTGCCTGCCTGCCAGCTTCTGTGTCAGGCTGGATGCCTTGCCCATTTGCACAGTCAGTGCCACCACTCATATCTGTTTTTACAATAGGTTAAGCTTTAGATTTAAAATAAATAATTTTTTTTCACTGTAATAGAAGAGCAGTTAGTTGTCTGCTAGCGTCTGGGTGTCAGGCCTCCTTCAGCGTGTGCTCTGCAGACCTGTGCCAGCGTGCTTTGACATTTGCCAATCATATCTGGTGTCTCTTTAGCGTGCTTTTACAAAGAAAAAAGGTTTCCAGTGTAAGCTAATAGCAGCCAGTCAGTGTCCTTCAAGCGGCTCTGTCAGGCCTTCCTTCAGCGTGTGCCCTGCACAACCCTGCCAGCGTACTTTGACAGTTGCCACTCATATCTGGTGTCTCTATAGCGTGCTTTTAAAACCAAAATTTTGTTTCCACTGTAATAGAAGAGCAGTTGCCTGCCTGCCAGCTTCTGTGTGAGGTTCACAGTGGATACTGAGCCCTCTTGCCCAGTGCCACCACTCATATCTGTTTTTACAATAGCTTAAGCTTTAGATTTAAAATAAATAATTTTTTTCACTGTAATAGAAGAGCAGTTAGTTGTCTACAAGCGTCTTGGTGTCAGGCCTTCTTCAGCGTGTGCTCTGCAGGCCTGTGCCAGCGTGCTTTGACAGTTGCCAATCATATCTGGTGTCTCTTTAGCGTGCTTTTACAAAGAAAAAAGGTTTCCAGTGTAAGCTAATAGCAGCCAGTCAGTGTCCTTCAAGCGGCTCTTTCAGGCCTTCCTTCAGCGTGTGCCCTGCACAACCCTGCCAGCGTACTTTGACAGTTGCCACTCATATCTGGTGTCTCTATAGCGTGCTTTTAAAACCAAAATTTTGTTTCCACTGTAATAGAAGAGCAGTTGCCTGCCTGCCAGCTTCTGTGTGAGGTTCACAGTGGATACTGTGCCCTCTTGCCCAGTGCCACCACTCATATCTGTTTTTACAATAGCTTAAGCTTTAGATTTAAAAGAAATATTTTTTTTTCACTGTAATAGAAGAGCAGTTAGTTGTCTGCAAGCGTCTGGGTGTCAGGCCTCCTTCAGCGTGTGCTCTGCAGACCTGTGCCAGCGTGCTTTGACAGTTGCCAATCATATCTGGTGTCTCTTTAGCGTGCTTTTACAAAGAAAAAAGGTTTCCAGTGTAAGCTAATAGCAGCCAGTCAGTGTCCTTCAAGCGGCTCTGTCAGGCCTTCCTTCAGCGTGTGCCCTGCACAACCCTGCCAGCGTACTTTGACAGTTGCCACTCATATCTGGTGTCTCTATAGCGTGCTTTTACAAAGAAAAAAGGTTTCCAGTGTAAGCTAATAGCAGCCAGTCAGTGTCCTTCAAGCGGCTCTGTCAGGCCTTCCTTCAGCGTGTGCCCTGCACAACACTGCCAGCGTGCTTTGACAGTTGCCAATCATATCTGGTGTCTCTTTAGCGTGCTTTTACAAAGAAAAAAGGTTTCCAGTGTAAGCTAATAGCAGCCAGTCAGTGTCCTTCAAGCGGCTCTGTCAGGCCTTCCTTCAGCGTGTGCCCTGCACAACCCTGCCAGCGTACTTTGACAGTTGCCACTCATATCTGGTGTCTCTATAGTGTGCTTTTAAAACCAAAATTTTGTTTCCACTGTAATAGAAGAGCAGTTGCCTGCCTGCCAGCTTCTGTGTGAGGTTCACAGTGGATACTGTGCCCTCTTGCCCAGTGCCACCACTCATGTCTGTTTTTACAATAGCTTAAGCTTTAGATTTAAAATAAATAATTTTTTTTCACTGTAATAGAAGAGCAGTTAGTTGTCTGCAAGCGTCTGGGTGTCAGGCCTCCTTCAGCGTATGCTCTGCAGACCTGTGCCAGCGTGCTTTGACAATTGGCAATCATATCTGGTGTCTCTTTAGCGTGCTTTTACAAAGAAAAAAGGTTTCCAGTGTAAGCTAATAGCAGCCAGTCAGTGTCCTTCAAGCGGCTCTGTCAGGCCTTCCTTCAGCGTGTGCCCTGCACAACCCTGCCAGCGTACTTTGACAGTTGCCACTCATATCTGGTGTCTCTATAGCGTGCTTTTAAAACCCAAATTTTGTTTCCACTGTAATAGAAGAGCAGTTGCCTGCCTGCCAGCTTCTGTGTGAGGTTCACAGTGGATACTGTGCCCTCTTGCCCAGTGCCACCACTCATATCTGTTTTTACAATAGATTAAGCTTTAGATTTAAAATAAATAATTTTTTTTCACTGTAATAGAAGAGCAGTTAGTTGTCTGCAAGCGTCTGGGTGTCAGGCCTCCTTCAGCGTGTGCTCTGCAGACCTGTGCCAGCGTGCTTTGACAGTTGCCAATCATATCTGGTGTCTCTTTAGCGTGCTTTTACAAAGAAAAAAGGTTTCCAGTGTAAGCTAATAGCAGCCAGTCAGTGTCCTTCAAGCGGCTCTGTCAGGCCTTCCTTCAGCGTGTGCCCTGCACAACACTGCCAGCGTGCTTTGACAGTTGGCAATCATATCAGGTGTCTCTTTAGCGTGCTTTTACAAAGAAAAAAGGTTTCCAGTGTAAGCTAATAGCAGCCAGTCAGTGTCCTTCAAGCGGCTCTGTCAGGCCTTCCTTCAGCGTGTGCCCTGCACAACCCTGCCAGCGTGCATTGACAGTTGGCAATCATATCTGGTGTCTCTTTAGCGTGCTTTTACAAAGAAAAAAGGTTTCCAGTGTAAGCTAATAGCAGCCAGTCAGTGTACTTCAAGCGGCTCTGTCAGGCCTTCCTTCAGCGTGTGCCCTGCACAACCCTGCCAGCGTACTTTGACAGTTGCCACTCATATCTGGTGTCTCTATAGCGTGCTTTTAAAACCCAAATTTTGTTTCCACTGTAATAGAAGAGCAGTTGCCTGCCTGCCAGCTTCTGTGTGAGGTTCACAGTGGATACTGTGCCCTCTTGCCCAGTGCCACCACTCATATCTGTTTTTACAATAGGTTAAGCTTTAGATTTAAAATAAATAAAAAAATTTCACTGTAATAGAAGAGCAGTTAGTTGTCTGCAAGCGTCTGGGTGTCAGGCCTCCTTCAGCGTGTGCTCTGCAGACCTGTGCCAGCGTGCTTTGACAGTTGCCAATCATATCTGGTGTCTCTTTAGCATGCTTTTACAAAGAAAAAAGGTTTCCAGTGTAAGCTAATAGCAGCCAGTCAGTGTCCTTCAAGCGGCTCTGTCAGGCCTTCCTTCAGCGTGTGCTCTGCACAACCCTGCCAGCGTGCTTTGACAGTTGCCACTCATATCTGGTGTCTCTTTACAAAGAAAAAAGGTTTCCAGTGTAAGCTAATAGCAGCCAGTCAGTGTCCTTCAAGCGGCTCTGTCAGGCCTTCCTTCAGCGTGTGCCCTGCACAACCCTGCCAGCGTACTTTGACAGTTGCCACTCATATCTGGTGTCTCTATAGCGTGCTTTTACAAAGAAAAAAGGTTTCCAGTGTAAGCTAATAGCAGCCAGTCAGTGTCCTTCAAGCGGCTCTGTCAGGCCTTCCTTCAGCGTGTGCCCTGCACAACACTGCCAGCGTGCTTTGACAGTTGGCAATCATATCAGGTGTCTCTTTAGCGTGCTTTTACAAAGAAAAAAGGTTTCCAGTGTAAGCTAATAGCAGCCAGTCAGTGTCCTTCAAGCGGCTCTGTCAGGCCTTCCTTCAGCGTGTGCCCTGCACAACCCTGCCAGCGTGCTTTGACAGTTGGCAATCATATCTGGTGTCTCTTTAGCGTGCTTTTACAAAGAAAAAAGGTTTCCAGTGTAAGCTAATAGCAGCCAGTCAGTGTCCTTCAAGCGGCTCTGTCAGGCCTTCCTTCAGCGTGTGCCCTGCACAACCCTGCCAGCGTACTTTGACAGTTGCCACTCATATCTGGTGTCTCTATAGCGTGCTTTTAAAACCCAAATTTTGTTTCCACTGTAATAGAAGAGCAGTTGCCTGCCTGCCAGCTTCTGTGTGAGGTTCACAGTGGATACTGTGCCCTCTTGCCCAGTGCCACCACTCATATCTGTTTTTACAATAGCTTAAGCTTTAGATTTAAAATAAATAATTTTTTTTCACTGTAATAGAAGAGCAGTTAGTTGTCTGCAAGCGTCTGGGTGTCAGGCCTCCTTCAGCGTGTGCTCTGCAGACCTGTGCCAGCGTGCTTTGACAGTTGCCAATCATATCTGGTGTCTCTTTAGCGTGCTTTTACAAAGAAAAAAGGTTTCCAGTGTAAGCTAATAGCAGCCAGTCAGTGTCCTTCAAGCGGCTCTGTCAGGCCTTCCTTCAGCGTGTGCCCTGCACAACCCTGCCAGCGTACTTTGACAGTTGCCACTCATATCTGGTGTCTCTATAGCGTGCTTTTACAAAGAAAAAAGGTTTCCAGTGTAAGCTAATAGCAGCCAGTCAGTGTCCTTCGAGCGGCTCTGTCAGGCCTTCCTTCAGCGTGTGCCCTGCACAACACTGCCAGCGTGCTTTGACAGTTGCCAATCATATCTGGTGTCTCTTTAGCGTGCTTTTACAAAGAAAAAAGGTTTCCAGTGTAAGCTAATAGCAGCCAGTCAGTGTCCTTCAAGCGGCTCTGTCAGGCCTTCCTTCAGCGTGTGCCCTGCACAACCCTGCCAGCATACTTTGACAGTTGCCACTCATATCTGGTGTCTCTATAGCGTGCTTTTAAAACCAAAATTTTGTTTCCACTGTAATAGAAGAGCAGTTGCCTGCCTGCCAGCTTCTGTGTGAGGTTCACAGTGGATACTGAGCCCTCTTGCCCAGTGCCACCACTCATATCTGTTTTTACAATAGCTTAAGCTTTAGATTTAAAATAAATAATTTTTTTCACTGTAATAGAAGAGCAGTTAGTTGTCTACAAGCGTCTTGGTGTCAGGCCTCCTTCAGCGTGTGCTCTGCAGGCCTGTGCCAGCGTGCTTTGACAGTTGACAATCATATCTGGTGTCTCTTTAGCGTGCTTTTACAAAGAAAAAAGGTTTCCAGTGTAAGCTAATAGCAGCCAGTCAGTGTCCTTCAAGCGGCTCTGTCAGGCCTTCCTTCAGCGTGTGCCCTGCACAACCCTGCCAGCGTACTTTGACAGTTGCCACTCATATCTGGTGTCTCTATAGCGTGCTTTTACAAAGAAAAAAGGTTTCCAGTGTAAGCTAATAGCAGCCAGTCAGTGTCCTTCAAGCGGCTCTGTCAGGCCTTCCTTCAGCGTGTGCCCTGCACAACACTGCCAGCGTGCTTTGACAGTTGGCAAAAATATCAGGTGTCTCTTTAGCGTGCTTTTACAAAGAAAAAAGGTTTCCAGTGTAAGCTAATAGCAGCCAGTCAGTGTCCTTCAAGCGGCTCTGTCAGGCCTTCCTTCAGCGTGTGCCCTGCACAACCCTGCCAGCGTGCATTGACAGTTGGCAATCATATCTGGTGTCTCTTTAGCGTGCTTTTACAAAGAAAAAAGGTTTCCAGTGTAAGCTAATAGCAGCCAGTCAGTGTACTTCAAGCGGCTCTGTCAGGCCTTCCTTCAGCGTGTGCCCTGCACAACCCTGCCAGCGTACTTTGACAGTTGCCACTCATATCTGGTGTCTCTATAGCGTGCTTTTAAAACCCAAATTTTGTTTCCACTGTAATAGAAGAGCAGTTGCCTGCCTGCCAGCTTCTGTGTGAGGTTCACAGTGGATACTGTGCCCTCTTGCCCAGTGCCACCACTCATATCTGTTTTTACAATAGCTTAAGCTTTAGATTTAAAATAAATAATTTTTTTTTAACTGTAATAGAAGAGCAGTTAGTTGTCTGCAAGCGTCTGGGTGTCAGGCCTCCTTCAGCGTGTGCTCTGCAGACCTGTGCCAGCGTGCTTTGACAGTTGCCAATCATATCTGGTGTCTCTTTAGCGTGCTTTTACAAAGAAAAAAGGTTTCCAGTGTAAGCTAATAGCAGCCAGTCAGTGTCCTTCAAGCGGCTCTGTCAGGCCTTCCTTCAGCGTGTGCCCTGCACAACCCTGCCAGCGTACTTTGACAGTTGCCACTCATATCTGGTGTCTCTATAGCGTGCTTTTACAAAGAAAAAAGGTTTACAGTGTAAGCTAATAGCAGCCAGTCAGTGTTCTTCAAGCGGCTCTGTCAGGCCTTCCTTCAGCGTGTGCCCTGCACAACACTGCCAGCGTGCTTTGACAGTTGCCAATCATATCTGGTGTCTCTTTAGCGTGCTTTTACAAAGAAAAAAGGTTTCCAGTGTAAGCTAATAGCAGCCAGTCAGTGTCCTTCAAGCGGCTCTGTCAGGCCTTCCTTCAGCGTGTGCCCTGCACAACCCTGCCAGCGTACTTTGACAGTTGCCACTCATATCTGGTGTCTCTATAGCGTGTTTTTAAAACCAAAATTTTGTTTCCACTGTAATAGAAGAGCAGGTGCCTGCCTGCCAGCTTCTGTGTGAGGTTCACAGTGGATACTGTGCCCTCTTGCCCAGTGCCACCACTCATGTCTGTTTTTACAATAGCTTAAGCTTTAGATTTAAAATAAATAATTTTTTTTCACTGTAATAGAAGAGCAGTTAGTTGTCTGCAAGCGTCTGGGTGTCAGGCCTCCTTCAGCGTGTGCTCTGCAGACCTGTGCCAGCGTGCTTTGACAGTTGGCAATCATATCTGGTGTCTCTTTAGCGTGCTTTTACAAAGAAAAAAGGTTTCCAGTGTAAGCTAATAGCAGCCAGTCAGTGTCCTTCAAGCGGCTCTGTCAGGCCTTCCTTCAGCGTGTGCCCTGCACAACCCTGCCAGCGTACTTTGACAGTTGCCACTCATATCTGGTGTCTCTATAGCGTGCTTTTAAAACCCAAATTTTGTTTCCACTGTAATAGAAGAGCAGTTGCCTGCCTGCCAGCTTCTGTGTGAGGTTCACAGTGGATACTGTGCCCTCTTGCCCAGTGCCACCACTCATATCTGTTTTTACAATAGCTTAAGCTTTAGATTTAAAAGAAATCATTTTTTTCACTGTAATAGAAGAGCAGTTAGTTGTCTGCAAGCGTCTGGGTGTCAGACCTCCTTCAGCGTGTGCTCTGCAGACCTGTGCCAGTGTGCTTTGACAGTTGACAATCATATCTGGTGTCTCTTTAGCATGCTTTTACAAAGAAAAAAGGTTTCCAGTGTAAGCTAATAGCAGCCAGTCAGTGTCCTTCAAGCGGCTCTGTCAGGCCTTCCTTCAGCGTGTGCCCTGCACAACACTGCCAGCGTGCTTTGACAGTTGCCACTCATATCTGGTGTCTCTATAGCGTGCTTTTACAAAGAAAAAAGTTTTCCAGTGTAAGCTAATAGCAGCCAGTCAGTGTCCTTCAAGCGGCTCTGTCAGGCCTTCCTTCAGCGTGTGCCCTGCACAACACTGCCAGCGTGCTTTGACAGTTGCCAATCATATCTGGTGTCTCTTTAGCGTGCTTTTACAAAGAAAAAAGGTTTCCAGTGTAAGCTAATAGCAGCCAGTCAGTGTCCTTCAAGCGGCTCTGTCAGGCCTTCCTTCAGCGTGTGCCCTGCACAACACTGCCAGCGTGCTTTGACAGTTGCCACTCATATCTGGTGTCTCTATAGCATGCTTTTACAAAGAAAAAAGTTTTCCAGTGTAAGCTAATAGCAGCCAGTCAGTGTCCTTCAAGCGGCTCTGTCAGGCCTTCCTTCAGCGTGTGCCCTGCACAACCCTGCCAGCGTACTTTGACAGTTGCCACTCATATCTGGTGTCTCTATAGCGTGCTTTTAAAACCAAAATTTTGTTTCCACTGTAATAGAAGACTAGTTGCCTGCCTGCCAGCTTCTGTGTGAGGTTCACAGTGGATACTGAGCCCTCTTGCCCAGTGCCACCACTCATATCTGTTTTTACAATAGCTTAAGCTTTAGATTTAAAATAAATAATTTTTTTCACTGTAATAGAAGAGCAGTTAGTTGTCTACAAGCGTCTTGGTGTCAGGCCTCCTTCAGCGTGTGCTCTGCAGGCCTGTGCCAGCGTGCTTTGACAGTTGACAATCATATCTGGTGTCTCTTTAGCGTGCTTTTACAAAGAAAAAAGGTTTCCAGTGTAAGCTAATAGCAGCCAGTCAGTGTCCTTCAAGCGGCTCTGTCAGGCCTTCCTTCAGCGTGTGCCCTGCACAACCCTGCCAGCGTACTTTGACAGTTGCCACTCATATCTGGTGTCTCTATAGCGTGCTTTTAAAACCAAAATTTTTTTTCCACTGTAATAGAAGAGCAGTTGCCTGCCTGCCAGCTTCTGTGTGAGGTTCACAGTGGATACTGTGCCCTCTTGCCCAGTGCCACCACTCATATCTTTTTTTACAATAGCTTAAGCTTTAGATTTAAAAGAAATATTTTTTTTTCACTGTAATAGAAGAGCAGTTAGTTGTCTGCAAGCGTCTGGGTGTCAGGCCTCCTTCAGCGTGTGCTCTGCAGACCTGTGCCAGCGTGCTTTGACAGTTGCCAATCATATCTGGTGTCTCTTTAGCGTGCTTTTACAAAGAAAAAAGGTTTCCATTGTAAGCTAATAGCAGCCAGTCAGTGTCCTTCAAGCGGCTCTGTCAGGCCTTCCTTCAGCGTGTGCTCTGCACAACCCTGCCAGCGTGCTTTGACAGTTGCCACTCATATCTGGTGTCTCTATACAAAGAAAAAAGGTTTCCAGTGTAAGCTAATAGCAGCCAGTCAGTGTCCTTCAAGCGGCTCTGTCAGGCCTTCCTTCAGCGTGTGCCCTGCACAACCCTGCCAGCGTACTTTGACAGTTGCCACTCATATCTGGTGTCTCTATAGCGTGCTTTTAAAACCCAAATTTTGTTTCCACTGTAATAGAAGAGCAGTTGCCTGCCTGCCAGCTTCTGTGTGAGGTTCACAGTGGATACTGTGCCCTCTTGCCCAGTGCCACCACTCATATCTGTTTTTACAATAGCTTAAGCTTTAGATTTAAAAGAAATCATTTTTTTCACTGTAATAGAAGAGCAGTTAGTTGTCTGCAAGCGTCTGGGTGTCAGACCTCCTTCAGCGTGTGCTCTGCAGACCTGTGCCAGTGTGCTTTGACAGTTGACAATCATATCTGGTGTCTCTTTAGCATGCTTTTACAAAGAAAAAAGGTTTCCAGTGTAAGCTAATAGCAGCCAGTCAGTGTCCTTCAAGCGGCTCTGTCAGGCCTTCCTTCAGCGTGTGCCCTGCACAACACTGCCAGCGTGCTTTGACAGTTGCCACTCATATCTGGTGTCTCTATAGCGTGCTTTTACAAAGAAAAAAGTTTTCCAGTGTAAGCTAATAGCAGCCAGTCAGTGTCCTTCAAGCGGCTCTGTCAGGCCTTCCTTCAGCGTGTGCCCTGCACAACACTGCCAGCGTGCTTTGACAGTTGCCAATCATATCTGGTGTCTCTTTAGCGTGCTTTTACAAAGAAAAAAGGTTTCCAGTGTAAGCTAATAGCAGCCAGTCAGTGTCCTTCAAGCGGCTCTGTCAGGCCTTCCTTCAGCATGTGCCCTGCACAACACTGCCAGCGTGCTTTGACAGTTGCCACTCATATCTGGTGTCTCTATAGCGTGCTTTTACAAAGAAAAAAGTTTTCCAGTGTAAGCTAATAGCAGCCAGTCAGTGTCCTTCAAGCGGCTCTGTCAGGCCTTCCTTCAGCGTGTGCCCTGCACAACCCTGCCAGCGTACTTTGACAGTTGCCACTCATATCTGGTGTCTCTATAGCGTGCTTTTAAAACCAAAATTTTGTTTCCACTGTAATAGAAGACTAGTTGCCTGCCTGCCAGCTTCTGTGTGAGGTTCACAGTGGATACTGAGCCCTCTTGCCCAGTGCCACCACTCATATCTGTTTTTACAATAGCTTAAGCTTTAGATTTAAAATAAATAATTTTTTTCACTGTAATAGAAGAGCAGTTAGTTGTCTACAAGCGTCTTGGTGTCAGGCCTCCTTCAGCGTGTGCTCTGCAGGCCTGTGCCAGCGTGCTTTGACAGTTGACAATCATATCTGGTGTCTCTTTAGCGTGCTTTTACAAAGAAAAAAGGTTTCCAGTGTAAGCTAATAGCAGCCAGTCAGTGTCCTTCAAGCGGCTCTGTCAGGCCTTCCTTCAGCGTGTGCCCTGCACAACCCTGCCAGCGTACTTTGACAGTTGCCACTCATATCTGGTGTCTCTATAGCGTGCTTTTAAAACCAAAATTTTTTTTCCACTGTAATAGAAGAGCAGTTGCCTGCCTGCCAGCTTCTGTGTGAGGTTCACAGTGGATACTGTGCCCTCTTGCCCAGTGCCACCACTCATATCTTTTTTTACAATAGCTTAAGCTTTAGATTTAAAAGAAATATTTTTTTTTCACTGTAATAGAAGAGCAGTTAGTTGTCTGCAAGCGTCTGGGTGTCAGGCCTCCTTCAGCGTGTGCTCTGCAGACCTGTGCCAGCGTGCTTTGACAGTTGCCAATCATATCTGGTGTCTCTTTAGCGTGCTTTTACAAAGAAAAAAGGTTTCCATTGTAAGCTAATAGCAGCCAGTCAGTGTCCTTCAAGCGGCTCTGTCAGGCCTTCCTTCAGCGTGTGCTCTGCACAACCCTGCCAGCGTGCTTTGACAGTTGCCACTCATATCTGGTGTCTCTATAGCGTGCTTTTACAAAGAAAAAAGGTTTCCAGTGTAAGCGAATAGCAGCCAGTCAGTGTCCTTCAAGCGGCTCTGTCAGGCCTTCCTTCAGCGTGTGCCCTGCACAACCCTGCCAGCGTACTTTGACAGTTGCCACTCATATCTGGTGTCTCTATAGCGTGCTTTTACAAAGAAAAAAGGTTTCCAGTGTAAGCGAATAGCAGCCAGTCAGTGTCCTTCAAGCGGCTCTGTCAGGCCTTCCTTCAGCGTGTGCCCTGCACAACACTGCCAGCGTGCTTTGACAGTTGGCAATCATATCAGGTGTCTCTTTAGCGTGCTTTTACAAAGAAAAAAGGTTTCCAGTGTAAGCTAATAGCAGCCAGTCAGTGTCCTTCAAGCGGCTCTTTCAGGCCTTCCTTCAGCGTGTGCCCTGCACAACCCTGCCAGTGTGCTTTGACAGTTGGCAATCATATCTGGTGTCTCTTTAGCGTGCTTTTACAAAGAAAAAAGGTTTCCAGTGTAAGCTAATAGCAGCCAGTCAGTGTCCTTCAAGCGGCTCTGTCAGGCCTTCCTTCAGCGTGTGCCCTGCACAACCCTGCCAGCGTACTTTGACAGTTGCCACTCATATCTGGTGTCTCTATAGCGTGCTTTTAAAACCCAAATTTTGTTTCCACTGTAATAGAAGAGCAGTTGCCTGCCTGCCAGCTTCTGTGTGAGGTTCACAGTGGATACTGTGCCCTCTTGCCCAGTGCCACCACTCATATCTGTTTTTACAATAGCTTAAGCTTTAGATTTAAAATAAATAATTTTTTTTCACTGTAATAGAAGAGCAGTTAGTTGTCTGCAAGCGTCTGGGTCTCAGGCCTCCTTCAGCGTGTGCTCTGCAGACCTGTGCCAGCGTGCTTTGACAGTTGCCAATCATATCTGGTGTCTCTTTAGCGTGCTTTTACAAAGAAAAAAGGTTTCCAGTGTAAGCTAATAGCAGCCAGTCAGTGTCCTTCAAGCGGCTCTGTCAGGCCTTCCTTCAGCGTGTGCCCTGCACAACCCTGCCAGCGTACTTTGACAGTTGCCACTCATATCTGGTGTCTCTATAGCGTGCTTTTAAAACCAAAATTTTGTTTCCACTGTAATAGAAGACTAGTTGCCTGCCTGCCAGCTTCTGTGTGAGGTTCACAGTGGATACTGAGCCCTCTTGCCCAGTGCCACCACTCATATCTGTTTTTACAATAGCTTAAGCTTTAGATTTAAAATAAATAATTTTTTTCACTGTAATAGAAGAGCAGTTAGTTGTCTACAAGCGTCTTGGTGTCAGGCCTCCTTCAGCGTGTGCTCTGCAGGCCTGTGCCAGCGTGCTTTGACAGTTGACAATCATATCTGGTGTCTCTTTAGCGTGCTTTTACAAAGAAAAAAGGTTTCCAGTGTAAGCTAATAGCAGCCAGTCAGTGTCCTTCAAGCGGCTCTGTCAGGCCTTCCTTCAGCGTGTGCCCTGCACAACCCTGCCAGCGTACTTTGACAGTTGCCACTCATATCTGGTGTCTCTATAGCGTGCTTTTAAAACCAAAATTTTTTTTCCACTGTAATAGAAGAGCAGTTGCCTGCCTGCCAGCTTCTGTGTGAGGTTCACAGTGGATACTGTGCCCTCTTGCCCAGTGCCACCACTCATATCTTTTTTTACAATAGCTTAAGCTTTAGATTTAAAAGAAATATTTTTTTTTCACTGTAATAGAAGAGCAGTTAGTTGTCTGCAAGCGTCTGGGTGTCAGGCCTCCTTCAGCGTGTGCTCTGCAGACCTGTGCCAGCGTGCTTTGACAGTTGCCAATCATATCTGGTGTCTCTTTAGCGTGCTTTTACAAAGAAAAAAGGTTTCCATTGTAAGCTAATAGCAGCCAGTCAGTGTCCTTCAAGCGGCTCTGTCAGGCCTTCCTTCAGCGTGTGCTCTGCACAACCCTGCCAGCGTGCTTTGACAGTTGCCACTCATATCTGGTGTCTCTATACAAAGAAAAAAGGTTTCCAGTGTAAGCTAATAGCAGCCAGTCAGTGTCCTTCAAGCGGCTCTGTCAGGCCTTCCTTCAGCGTGTGCCCTGCACAACCCTGCCAGCGTACTTTGACAGTTGCCACTCATATCTGGTGTCTCTATAGCGTGCTTTTACAAAGAAAAAAGGTTTCCAGTGTAAGCGAATAGCAGCCAGTCAGTGTCCTTCAAGCGGCTCTGTCAGGCCTTCCTTCAGCGTGTGCCCTGCACAACACTGCCAGCGTGCTTTGACAGTTGGCAATCATATCAGGTGTCTCTTTAGCGTGCTTTTACAAAGAAAAAAGGTTTCCAGTGTAAGCTAATAGCAGCCAGTCAGTGTCCTTCAAGCGGCTCTTTCAGGCCTTCCTTCAGCGTGTGCCCTGCACAACCCTGCCAGTGTGCTTTGACAGTTGGCAATCATATCTGGTGTCTCTTTAGCGTGCTTTTACAAAGAAAAAAGGTTTCCAGTGTAAGCTAATAGCAGCCAGTCAGTGTCCTTCAAGCGGCTCTGTCAGGCCTTCCTTCAGCGTGTGCCCTGCACAACCCTGCCAGCGTACTTTGACAGTTGCCACTCATATCTGGTGTCTCTATAGCGTGCTTTTAAAACCCAAATTTTGTTTCCACTGTAATAGAAGAGCAGTTGCCTGCCTGCCAGCTTCTGTGTGAGGTTCACAGTGGATACTGTGCCCTCTTGCCCAGTGCCACCACTCATATCTGTTTTTACAATAGCTTAAGCTTTAGATTTAAAATAAATAATTTTTTTTCACTGTAATAGAAGAGCAGTTAGTTGTCTGCAAGCGTCTGGGTCTCAGGCCTCCTTCAGCGTGTGCTCTGCAGACCTGTGCCAGCGTGCTTTGACAGTTGCCAATCATATCTGGTGTCTCTTTAGCGTGCTTTTACAAAGAAAAAAGGTTTCCAGTGTAAGCTAATAGCAGCCAGTCAGTGTCCTTCAAGCGGCTCTGTCAGGCCTTCCTTCAGCGTGTGCCCTGCACAACCCTGCCAGCGTACTTTGACAGTTGCCACTCATATCTGGTGTCTCTATAGCGTGCTTTTACAAAGAAAAAAGGTTTCCAGTGTAAGCTAATAGCAGCCAGTCAGTGTCCTTCGAGCGGCTCTGTCAGGCCTTCCTTCAGCGTGTGCCCTGCACAACACTGCCAGCGTGCTTTGACAGTTGCCAATCATATCTGGTGTCTCTTTAGCGTGCTTTTACAAAGAAAAAAGGTTTCCAGTGTAAGCTAATAGCAGCCAGTCAGTGTCCTTCAAGCGGCTCTGTCAGGCCTTCCTTCAGCGTGTGCCCTGCACAACCCTGCCAGCGTACTTTGACAGTTGCCACTCATATCTGGTGTCTCTATAGCGTGCTTTTAAAACCAAAATTTTGTTTCCACTGTAATAGAAGAGCAGTTGCCTGCCTGCCAGCTTCTGCGTGAGGTTCACAGTGGATACTGTGCCCTCTTGCCCAGTGCCACCACTCATATCTGTTTTTACAATAGCTTAAGCTTTAGATTTAAAATAAATAATTTATTTTCACTGTAATAGAAGAGCAGTTAGTTGTCTGCAAGCGTCTGGGTGTCAGGCCTCCTTCAGCGTGTGCTCTGCAGACCTGTGCCAGCGTGCTTTGACAGTTGCCAATCATATCTGGTGTCTCTTTAGCGTGCTTTTACAAAGAAAAAAGGTTTCCAGTGTAAGCTAATAGCAGCCAGTCAGTGTCCTTCAAGCGGCTCTGTCAGGCCTTCCTTCAGCGTGTGCCCTGCACAACCCTGCCAGCGTACTTTGACAGTTGCCAATCATATCTGGTGTCTCTATAGCGTGCTTTTACAAAGAAAAAAGGTTTCCAGTGTAAGCTAATAGCAGCCAGTCAGTGTCCTTCAAGCGGCTCTGTCAGGCCTTCCTTCAGCGTGTGCCCTGCACAACACTGCCAGCGTGCTTTGACAGTTGCCAATCATATCTGGTGTCTCCTTAGCGTGCTTTTACAAAGAAAAAAGGTTTCCAGTGTAAGCTAATAGCAGCCAGTCAGTGTCCTTCAAGCGGCTCTCTCAGGCCTTCCTTCAGCGTGTGCCCTGCACAACCCTGCCAGCGTACTTTGACAGTTGCCACTCATATCTGGTGTCTCTATAGCGTGCTTTTAAAACCAAAATTTTGTTTCCACTGTAATAGAAGAGCAGTTGCCTGCCTGCCAGCTTCTGTGTGAGGTTCACAGTGGATACTGTGCCCTCTTGCCCAGTGCCACCACTCATATCTGTTTTTATAATAGCTTAAGCTTTAGATTTAAAATAAATATTTTTTTTTCACTGTAATAGAAAAGCAGTTAGTTGTCTACAAGCGTCTGGGTGTCAGGCCTCCTTCAGCGTGTGCTCTGCAGACCTGTGCCAGCGTGCTTTGACAGTTGACAATCATATCTGGTGTCTCTTTAGCGTGCTTTTACAAAGAAAAAAGGTTTCCAGTGTAAGCTAATAGCAGCCAGTCAGTGTCCTTCAAGCGGCTCTGTCAGGCCTTCCTTCAGCGTGTGCCCTGCACAACCCTGCCAGCGTACTTTGACAGTTGCCACTCATATCTGGTGTCTCTATACAAAGAAAAAAGGTTTCCAGTGTAAGCTAATAGCAGCCAGTCAGTGTCCTTCAAGCGGCTCTGTCAGGCCTTCCTTCAGTGTGTGCCCTGCACAACCCTGCCAGCGTACTTTGACAGTTGCCACTCATATCTGGTGTCTCTATAGCGTGCTTTTACAAAGAAAAAAGGTTTCCAGTGTAAGCTAATAGCAGCCAGTCAGTGTCCTTCAAGCGACTCTGTCAGGCCTTCCTTCAGCGTGTGCCCTGCACAACAAAGCCAGCTTGCTTTTACAGTTGGCAATCATATCTGGTGTCTCTTTAGCGTGCTTTTACAAAGAAAAAAGGTTTCCAGTGTAAGCTAATAGCAGCCAGTCAGTGTCCTTCAAGCGGCTCTGTCAGGCCTTCCTTCAGCGTGTGCCCTGCACAACCCTGCCAGCGTACTTTGACAGTTGCCACTCATATCTGGTGTCTCTATAGCGTGCTTTTAAAACCAAAATTTTGTTTCCACTGTAATAGAAGAGCAGTTGCCTGCCTGCCAGCTTCTGTGTGAGGTTCACAGTGGATACTGTGCCCTCTTGCCCAGTGCCACCACTCATATCTGTTTTTACAATAGATTAAGCTTTAGATTTAAAAGAAATAATTTTTTTTCACTGTAATAGAAGAGCAGTTGCCTGCCTGCCAGCTTCTGTGTCAGGCTGGATGCCTTGCCCATTTGCACAGTCAGTGCCACCACTCATATCTGTTTTTACAATAGGTTAAGCTTTAGATTTAAAATAAATAATTTTTTTTCACTGTAATAGAAGAGCAGTTAGTTGTCTGCTAGCGTCTGGGTGTCAGGCCTCCTTCAGCGTGTGCTCTGCAGACCTGTGCCAGCGTGCTTTGACATTTGCCAATCATATCTGGTGTCTCTTTAGCGTGCTTTTACAAAGAAAAAAGGTTTCCAGTGTAAGCTAATAGCAGCCAGTCAGTGTCCTTCAAGCGGCTCTGTCAGGCCTTCCTTCAGCATGTGCCCTGCACAACCCTGCCAGCGTACTTTGACAGTTGCCACTCATATCTGGTGTCTCTATAGCGTGCTTTTAAAACCAAAATTTTGTTTCCACTGTAATAGAAGAGCAGTTGCCTGCCTGCCAGCTTCTGTGTGAGGTTCACAGTGGATACTGAGCCCTCTTGCCCAGTGCCACCACTCATATCTGTTTTTACAATAGCTTAAGCTTTAGATTTAAAATAAATAATTTTTTTCACTGTAATAGAAGAGCAGTTAGTTGTCTACAAGCGTCTTGGTGTCAGGCCTTCTTCAGCGTGTGCTCTGCAGGCCTGTGCCAGCGTGCTTTGACAGTTGCCAATCATATCTGGTGTCTCTTTAGCGTGCTTTTACAAAGAAAAAAGGTTTCCAGTGTAAGCTAATAGCAGCCAGTCAGTGTCCTTCAAGCGGCTCTTTCAGGCCTTCCTTCAGCGTGTGCCCTGCACAACCCTGCCAGCGTACTTTGACAGTTGCCACTCATATCTGGTGTCTCTATAGCGTGCTTTTAAAACCAAAATTTTGTTTCCACTGTAATAGAAGAGCAGTTGCCTGCCTGCCAGCTTCTGTGTGAGGTTCACAGTGGATACTGTGCCCTCTTGCCCAGTGCCACCACTCATATCTGTTTTTACAATAGCTTAAGCTTTAGATTTAAAAGAAATATTTTTTTTTCACTGTAATAGAAGAGCAGTTAGTTGTCTGCAAGCGTCTGGGTGTCAGGCCTCCTTCAGCGTGTGCTCTGCAGACCTGTGCCAGCGTGCTTTGACAGTTGCCAATCATATCTGGTGTCTCTTTAGCGTGCTTTTACAAAGAAAAAAGGTTTCCAGTGTAAGCTAATAGCAGCCAGTCAGTGTCCTTCAAGCGGCTCTGTCAGGCCTTCCTTCAGCGTGTGCCCTGCACAACCCTGCCAGCGTACTTTGACAGTTGCCACTCATATCTGGTGTCTCTATAGCGTGCTTTTACAAAGAAAAAAGGTTTCCAGTGTAAGCTAATAGCAGCCAGTCAGTGTCCTTCAAGCGGCTCTGTCAGGCCTTCCTTCAGCGTGTGCCCTGCACAACACTGCCAGCGTGCTTTGACAGTTGCCAATCATATCTGGTGTCTCTTTAGCGTGCTTTTACAAAGAAAAAAGGTTTCCAGTGTAAGCTAATAGCAGCCAGTCAGTGTCCTTCAAGCGGCTCTGTCAGGCCTTCCTTCAGCGTGTGCCCTGCACAACCCTGCCAGCGTACTTTGACAGTTGCCACTCATATCTGGTGTCTCTATAGTGTGCTTTTAAAACCAAAATTTTGTTTCCACTGTAATAGAAGAGCAGTTGCCTGCCTGCCAGCTTCTGTGTGAGGTTCACAGTGGATACTGTGCCCTCTTGCCCAGTGCCACCACTCATGTCTGTTTTTACAATAGCTTAAGCTTTAGATTTAAAATAAATAATTTTTTTTCACTGTAATAGAAGAGCAGTTAGTTGTCTGCAAGCGTCTGGGTGTCAGGCCTCCTTCAGCGTATGCTCTGCAGACCTGTGCCAGCGTGCTTTGACAATTGGCAATCATATCTGGTGTCTCTTTAGCGTGCTTTTACAAAGAAAAAAGGTTTCCAGTGTAAGCTAATAGCAGCCAGTCAGTGTCCTTCAAGCGGCTCTGTCAGGCCTTCCTTCAGCGTGTGCCCTGCACAACCCTGCCAGCGTACTTTGACAGTTGCCACTCATATCTGGTGTCTCTATAGCGTGCTTTTAAAACCCAAATTTTGTTTCCACTGTAATAGAAGAGCAGTTGCCTGCCTGCCAGCTTCTGTGTGAGGTTCACAGTGGATACTGTGCCCTCTTGCCCAGTGCCACCACTCATATCTGTTTTTACAATAGATTAAGCTTTAGATTTAAAATAAATAATTTTTTTTCACTGTAATAGAAGAGCAGTTAGTTGTCTGCAAGCGTCTGGGTGTCAGGCCTCCTTCAGCGTGTGCTCTGCAGACCTGTGCCAGCGTGCTTTGACAGTTGCCAATCATATCTGGTGTCTCTTTAGCGTGCTTTTACAAAGAAAAAAGGTTTCCAGTGTAAGCTAATAGCAGCCAGTCAGTGTCCTTCAAGCGGCTCTGTCAGGCCTTCCTTCAGCGTGTGCCCTGCACAACACTGCCAGCGTGCTTTGACAGTTGGCAATCATATCAGGTGTCTCTTTAGCGTGCTTTTACAAAGAAAAAAGGTTTCCAGTGTAAGCTAATAGCAGCCAGTCAGTGTCCTTCAAGCGGCTCTGTCAGGCCTTCCTTCAGCGTGTGCCCTGCACAACCCTGCCAGCGTGCATTGACAGTTGGCAATCATATCTGGTGTCTCTTTAGCGTGCTTTTACAAAGAAAAAAGGTTTCCAGTGTAAGCTAATAGCAGCCAGTCAGTGTACTTCAAGCGGCTCTGTCAGGCCTTCCTTCAGCGTGTGCCCTGCACAACCCTGCCAGCGTACTTTGACAGTTGCCACTCATATCTGGTGTCTCTATAGCGTGCTTTTAAAACCCAAATTTTGTTTCCACTGTAATAGAAGAGCAGTTGCCTGCCTGCCAGCTTCTGTGTGAGGTTCACAGTGGATACTGTGCCCTCTTGCCCAGTGCCACCACTCATATCTGTTTTTACAATAGGTTAAGCTTTAGATTTAAAATAAATAAAAAAATTTCACTGTAATAGAAGAGCAGTTAGTTGTCTGCAAGCGTCTGGGTGTCAGGCCTCCTTCAGCGTGTGCTCTGCAGACCTGTGCCAGCGTGCTTTGACAGTTGCCAATCATATCTGGTGTCTCTTTAGCGTGCTTTTACAAAGAAAAAAGGTTTCCAGTGTAAGCTAATAGCAGCCAGTCAGTGTCCTTCAAGCGGCTCTGTCAGGCCTTCCTTCAGCGTTTGCCCTGCACAACCCTGCCAGCGTACTTTGACAATTGCCACTCATATCTGGTGTCTCTATAGCGTGCTTTTACAAAGAAAAAAGGTTTCCAGTGTAAGCTAATAGCAGCCAGTCAGTGTCCTTCAAGCGGCTCTGTCAGGCCTTCCTTCAGCGTGTGCCCTGCACAACACTGCCAGCGTGCTTTGACAGTTGCCAATCATATCTGGTGCCCCCTTAGCGTGCTTTTACAAAGAAAAAAGGTTTCCAGTGTAAGCTAATAGCAGCCAGTCAGTGTCCTTCAAGCGGCTCTGTCAGGCCTTCCTTCAGCGTGTGCCCTGCAAAACCCTGCCAGCGTACTTTGACAGTTGCCACTCATATCTGGTGTCTCTATAGCGTGCTTTTAAAACCAAAATTTTGTTTCCACTGTAATAGAAGAGCAGGTGCCTGCCTGCCAGCTTCTGTGTGAGGTTCACAGTGGATACTGTGCCGTCTTGCCCAGTGCCACCACTCATGTCTGTTTTTACAATAGCTTAAGCTTTAGATTTAAAATAAATAATTTTTTTTCACTGTAATAGAAGAGCAGTTAGTTGTCTGCAAGCGTCTGGGTGTCAGGCCTCCTTCAGCGTGTGCTCTGCAGACCTGTGCCAGCGTGCTTTGACAGTGGGCAATCATATCTGGTGTCTCTTTAGCGTGCTTTTACAAAGAAAAAAGGTTTCCAGTGTAAGCTAATAGCAGCCAGTCAGTGTCCTTCAAGCGGCTCTGTCAGGCCTTCCTTCAGCGTGTGCCCTGCACAACACTGCCAGCGTGCTTTGACAGTTGCCACTCATATCTGGTGTCTCTATAGCGTGCTTTTACAAAGAAAAAAGGTTTCCAGTGTAAGCTAATAGCAGCCAGTCAGTGTCCTTCAAGCGGCTCTGTCAGGCCTTCCTTCAGCGTGTGCCCTGCACAACACTGCCAGCGTGCTTTGACAGTTGCCAATCATATCTGGTGTCTCTTTAGCGTGCTTTTACAAAGAAAAAAGGTTTCCAGTGTAAGCTAATAGCAGCCAGTCAGTGTCCTTCAAGCGGCTCTGTCAGGCCTTCCTTCAGCGTGTGCCCTGCACAACCCTGCCAGCGTACTTTGACAGTTGCCACTCATATCTGGTGTCTCTATAGCGTGCTTTTAAAACCAAAATTTTGTTTCCACTGTAATAGAAGAGCAGTTGCCTGCCTGCCAGCTTCTGTGTGAGGTTCACAGTGGATACTGAGCCCTCTTGCCCAGTGCCACCACTCATATCTGTTTTTACAATAGCTTAAGCTTTAGATTTAAAATAAATAATTTTTTTCACTGTAATAGAAGAGCAGTTAGTTGTCTACAAGCGTCTTGGTGTCAGGCCTCCTTCAGCGTGTGCTCTGCAGGCCTGTGCCAGCGTGCTTTGACAGTTGACAATCATATCTGGTGTCTCTTTAGCGTGCTTTTACAAAGAAAAAAGGTTTCCAGTGTAAACTAATAGCAGCCAGTCAGTGTCCTTCAAGCGGCTCTGTCAGGCCTTCCTTCAGCGTGTGCCCTGCACAACCCTGCCAGCGTACTTTGACAGTTGCCACTCATATCTGGTGTCTCTATAGCGTGCTTTTAAAACCAAAATTTTGTTTCCACTGTAATAGAAGAGCAGTTGCCTGCCTGCCAGCTTCTGTGTGAGGTTCACAGTGGATACTGTGCCCTCTTGCCCAGTGCCACCACTCATATCTGTTTTTACAATAGCTTAAGCTTTAGATTTAAAAGAAATAATTTTTTTTCACTGTAATAGAAGAGCAGTTAGTTGTCTGCAAGCGTCTGGGTGTCAGGCCTCCTTCAGCGTGTGCTCTGCAGACCTGTGCCAGCGTGCTTTGACAGTTGCCAATCATATCTGGTGTCTCTTTAGCGTGCTTTTACAAAGAAAAAAGGTTTCCATTGTAAGCTAATAGCAGCCAGTCAGTGTCCTTCAAGCGGCTCTGTCAGGCCTTCCTTCAGCGTGTGCTCTGCACAACCCTGCCAGCGTGCTTTGACAGTTGCCACTCATATCTGGTGTCTCTTTACAAAGAAAAAAGGTTTCCAGTGTAAGCTAATAGCAGCCAGTCAGTGTCCTTCAAGCGGCTCTGTCAGGCCTTCCTTCAGCGTGTGCCCTGCACAACCCTGCCAGCGTACTTTGACAGTTGCCACTCATATCTGGTGTCTCTATAGCGTGCTTTTACAAAGAAAAAAGGTTTCCAGTGTAAGCTAATAGCAGCCAGTCAGTGTCCTTCAAGCGGCTCTGTCAGGCCTTCCTTCAGCGTGTGCCCTGCACAACACTGCCAGCGTGCTTTGACAGTTGGCAATCATATCAGGTGTCTCTTTAGCGTGCTTTTACAAAGAAAAAAGGTTTCCAGTGTAAGCTAATAGCAGCCAGTCAGTGTCCTTCAAGCGGCTCTGTCAGGCCTTCCTTCAGCGTGTGCCCTGCACAACCCTGCCAGCGTGCTTTGACAGTTGGCAATCATATCTGGTGTCTCTTTAGCGTGCTTTTACAAAGAAAAAAGGTTTCCAGTGTAAGCTAATAGCAGCCAGTCAGTGTCCTTCAAGCGGCTCTGTCAGGCCTTCCTTCAGCGTGTGCCCTGCACAACCCTGCCAGCGTACTTTGACAGTTGCCACTCATATCTGGTGTCTCTATAGCGTGCTTTTAAAACCCAAATTTTGTTTCCACTGTAATAGAAGAGCAGTTGCCTGCCTGCCAGCTTCTGTGTGAGGTTCACAGTGGATACTGTGCCCTCTTGCCCAGTGCCACCACTCATATCTGTTTTTACAATAGCTTAAGCTTTAGATTTAAAATAAATAATTTTTTTTCACTGTAATAGAAGAGCAGTTAGTTGTCTGCAAGCGTCTGGGTGTCAGGCCTCCTTCAGCGTGTGCTCTGCAGACCTGTGCCAGCGTGCTTTGACAGTTGCCAATCATATCTGGTGTCTCTTTAGCGTGCTTTTACAAAGAAAAAAGGTTTCCAGTGTAAGCTAATAGCAGCCAGTCAGTGTCCTTCAAGCGGCTCTGTCAGGCCTTCCTTCAGCGTGTGCCCTGCACAACCCTGCCAGCGTACTTTGACAGTTGCCACTCATATCTGGTGTCTCTATAGCGTGCTTTTACAAAGAAAAAAGGTTTCCAGTGTAAGCTAATAGCAGCCAGTCAGTGTCCTTCGAGCGGCTCTGTCAGGCCTTCCTTCAGCGTGTGCCCTGCACAACACTGCCAGCGTGCTTTGACAGTTGCCAATCATATCTGGTGTCTCTTTAGCGTGCTTTTACAAAGAAAAAAGGTTTCCAGTGTAAGCTAATAGCAGCCAGTCAGTGTCCTTCAAGCGGCTCTGTCAGGCCTTCCTTCAGCGTGTGCCCTGCACAACCCTGCCAGCGTACTTTGACAGTTGCCACTCATATCTGGTGTCTCTATAGCGTGCTTTTAAAACCAAAATTTTGTTTCCACTGTAATAGAAGAGCAGTTGCCTGCCTGCCAGCTTCTGTGTGAGGTTCACAGTGGATACTGTGCCCTCTTGCCCAGTGCCACCACTCATATCTGTTTTTACAATAGCTTAAGCTTTAGATTTAAAAGAAATAATTTTTTTTCACTGTAATAGAAGAGCAGTTAGTTGTCTGCAAGCGTCTGGGTGTCAGGCCTCCTTCAGCGTGTGCTCTGCAGACCTGTGCCAGCGTGCTTTGACAGTTGCCAATCATATCTGGTGTCTCTTTAGCGTGCTTTTACAAAGAAAAAAGGTTTCCATTGTAAGCTAATAGCAGCCAGTCAGTGTCCTTCAAGCGGCTCTGTCAGGCCTTCCTTCAGCGTGTGCTCTGCACAACCCTGCCAGCGTGCTTTGACAGTTGCCACTCATATCTGGTGTCTCTTTACAAAGAAAAAAGGTTTCCAGTGTAAGCTAATAGCAGCCAGTCAGTGTCCTTCAAGCGGCTCTGTCAGGCCTTCCTTCAGCGTGTGCCCTGCACAACCCTGCCAGCGTACTTTGACAGTTGCCACTCATATCTGGTGTCTCTATAGCGTGCTTTTACAAAGAAAAAAGGTTTCCAGTGTAAGCTAATAGCAGCCAGTCAGTGTCCTTCAAGCGGCTCTGTCAGGCCTTCCTTCAGCGTGTGCCCTGCACAACACTGCCAGCGTGCTTTGACAGTTGGCAATCATATCAGGTGTCTCTTTAGCGTGCTTTTACAAAGAAAAAAGGTTTCCAGTGTAAGCTAATAGCAGCCAGTCAGTGTCCTTCAAGCGGCTCTGTCAGGCCTTCCTTCAGCGTGTGCCCTGCACAACCCTGCCAGCGTGCTTTGACAGTTGGCAATCATATCTGGTGTCTCTTTAGCGTGCTTTTACAAAGAAAAAAGGTTTCCAGTGTAAGCTAATAGCAGCCAGTCAGTGTCCTTCAAGCGGCTCTGTCAGGCCTTCCTTCAGCGTGTGCCCTGCACAACCCTGCCAGCGTACTTTGACAGTTGCCACTCATATCTGGTGTCTCTATAGCGTGCTTTTAAAACCCAAATTTTGTTTCCACTGTAATAGAAGAGCAGTTGCCTGCCTGCCAGCTTCTGTGTGAGGTTCACAGTGGATACTGTGCCCTCTTGCCCAGTGCCACCACTCATATCTGTTTTTACAATAGCTTAAGCTTTAGATTTAAAATAAATAATTTTTTTTCACTGTAATAGAAGAGCAGTTAGTTGTCTGCAAGCGTCTGGGTGTCAGGCCTCCTTCAGCGTGTGCTCTGCAGACCTGTGCCAGCGTGCTTTGACAGTTGCCAATCATATCTGGTGTCTCTTTAGCGTGCTTTTACAAAGAAAAAAGGTTTCCAGTGTAAGCTAATAGCAGCCAGTCAGTGTCCTTCAAGCGGCTCTGTCAGGCCTTCCTTCAGCGTGTGCCCTGCACAACCCTGCCAGCGTACTTTGACAGTTGCCACTCATATCTGGTGTCTCTATAGCGTGCTTTTACAAAGAAAAAAGGTTTACAGTGTAAGCTAATAGCAGCCAGTCAGTGTTCTTCAAGCGGCTCTGTCAGGCCTTCCTTCAGCGTGTGCCCTGCACAACACTGCCAGCGTGCTTTGACAGTTGCCAATAATATCTGGTGTCTCTTTAGCGTGCTTTTACAAAGAAAAAAGGTTTCCAGTGTAAGCTAATAGCAGCCAGTCAGTGTCCTTCAAGCGGCTCTGTCAGGCCTTCCTTCAGCGTGTGCCCTGCACAACCCTGCCAGCGTACTTTGACAGTTGCCACTCATATCTGGTGTCTCTATAGCGTGTTTTTAAAACCAAAATTTTGTTTCCACTGTAATAGAAGAGCAGGTGCCTGCCTGCCAGCTTCTGTGTGAGGTTCACAGTGGATACTGTGCCCTCTTGCCCAGTGCCACCACTCATGTCTGTTTTTACAATAGCTTAAGCTTTAGATTTAAAATAAATAATTTTTTTTCACTGTAATAGAAGAGCAGTTAGTTGTCTGCAAGCGTCTGGGTGTCAGGCCTCCTTCAGCGTGTGCTCTGCAGACCTGTGCCAGCGTGCTTTGACAGTTGGCAATCATATCTGGTGTCTCTTTAGCGTGCTTTTACAAAGAAAAAAGGTTTCCAGTGTAAGCTAATAGCAGCCAGTCAGTGTCCCTCAAGCGGCTCTGTCAGGCCTTCCTTCAGCGTGTGCCCTGCACAACCCTGCCAGCGTACTTTGACAGTTGCCACTCATATCTGGTGTCTCTATAGCGTGCTTTTAAAACCCAAATTTTGTTTCCACTGTAATAGAAGAGCAGTTGCCTGCCTGCCAGCTTCTGTGTGAGGTTCACAGTGGATACTGTGCCCTCTTGCCCAGTGCCACCACTCATATCTGTTTTTACAATAGCTTAAGCTTTAGATTTAAAAGAAATCATTTTTTTCACTGTAATAGAAGAGCAGTTAGTTGTCTGCAAGCGTCTGGGTGTCAGGCCTCCTTCAGCGTGTGCTCTGCAGACCTGTGCCAGTGTGCTTTGACAGTTGACAATCATATCTGGTGTCTCTTTAGCATGCTTTTACAAAGAAAAAAGGTTTCCAGTGTAAGCTAATAGCAGCCAGTCAGTGTCCTTCAAGCGGCTCTGTCAGGCCTTCCTTCAGCGTGTGCCCTGCACAACACTGCCAGCGTGCTTTGACAGTTGCCACTCATATCTGGTGTCTCTATAGCGTGCTTTTACAAAGAAAAAAGTTTTCCAGTGTAAGCTAATAGCAGCCAGTCAGTGTCCTTCGAGCGGCTCTGTCAGGCCTTCCTTCAGCGTGTGCCCTGCACAACACTGCCAGCGTGCTTTGACAGTTGCCAATCATATCTGGTGTCTCTTTAGCGTGCTTTTACAAAGAAAAAAGGTTTCCAGTGTAAGCTAATAGCAGCCAGTCAGTGTCCTTCAAGCGGCTCTGTCAGGCCTTCCTTCAGCGTGTGCCCTGCACAACCCTGCCAGCGTACTTTGACAGTTGCCACTCATATCTGGTGTCTCTATAGCGTGCTTTTAAAACCAAAATTTTGTTTCCACTGTAATAGAAGAGCAGTTGCCTGCCTGCCAGCTTCTGTGTGAGGTTCACAGTGGATACTGTGCCCTCTTGCCCAGTGCCACCACTCATATCTGTTTTTACAATAGCTTAAGCTTTAGATTTAAAAGAAATAATTTTTTTTCACTGTAATAGAAGAGCAGTTAGTTGTCTGCAAGCGTCTGGGTGTCAGGCCTCCTTCAGCGTGTGCTCTGCAGACCTGTGCCAGCGTGCTTTGACAGTTGCCAATCATATCTGGTGTCTCTTTAGCGTGCTTTTACAAAGAAAAAAGGTTTCCATTGTAAGCTAATAGCAGCCAGTCAGTGTCCTTCAAGCGGCTCTGTCAGGCCTTCCTTCAGCGTGTGCTCTGCACAACCCTGCCAGCGTGCTTTGACAGTTGCCACTCATATCTGGTGTCTCTTTACAAAGAAAAAAGGTTTCCAGTGTAAGCTAATAGCAGCCAGTCAGTGTCCTTCAAGCGGCTCTGTCAGGCCTTCCTTCAGCGTGTGCCCTGCACAACCCTGCCAGCGTACTTTGACAGTTGCCACTCATATCTGGTGTCTCTATAGCGTGCTTTTACAAAGAAAAAAGGTTTCCAGTGTAAGCTAATAGCAGCCAGTCAGTGTCCTTCAAGCGGCTCTGTCAGGCCTTCCTTCAGCGTGTGCCCTGCACAACACTGCCAGCGTGCTTTGACAGTTGGCAATCATATCAGGTGTCTCTTTAGCGTGCTTTTACAAAGAAAAAAGGTTTCCAGTGTAAGCTAATAGCAGCCAGTCAGTGTCCTTCAAGCGGCTCTGTCAGGCCTTCCTTCAGCGTGTGCCCTGCACAACCCTGCCAGCGTGCTTTGACAGTTGGCAATCATATCTGGTGTCTCTTTAGCGTGCTTTTACAAAGAAAAAAGGTTTCCAGTGTAAGCTAATAGCAGCCAGTCAGTGTCCTTCAAGCGGCTCTGTCAGGCCTTCCTTCAGCGTGTGCCCTGCACAACCCTGCCAGCGTACTTTGACAGTTGCCACTCATATCTGGTGTCTCTATAGCGTGCTTTTAAAACCCAAATTTTGTTTCCACTGTAATAGAAGAGCAGTTGCCTGCCTGCCAGCTTCTGTGTGAGGTTCACAGTGGATACTGTGCCCTCTTGCCCAGTGCCACCACTCATATCTGTTTTTACAATAGCTTAAGCTTTAGATTTAAAATAAATAATTTTTTTTCACTGTAATAGAAGAGCAGTTAGTTGTCTGCAAGCGTCTGGGTGTCAGGCCTCCTTCAGCGTGTGCTCTGCAGACCTGTGCCAGCGTGCTTTGACAGTTGCCAATCATATCTGGTGTCTCTTTAGCGTGCTTTTACAAAGAAAAAAGGTTTCCAGTGTAAGCTAATAGCAGCCAGTCAGTGTCCTTCAAGCGGCTCTGTCAGGCCTTCCTTCAGCGTGTGCCCTGCACAACCCTGCCAGCGTACTTTGACAGTTGCCACTCATATCTGGTGTCTCTATAGCGTGCTTTTACAAAGAAAAAAGGTTTACAGTGTAAGCTAATAGCAGCCAGTCAGTGTTCTTCAAGCGGCTCTGTCAGGCCTTCCTTCAGCGTGTGCCCTGCACAACACTGCCAGCGTGCTTTGACAGTTGCCAATCATATCTGGTGTCTCTTTAGCGTGCTTTTACAAAGAAAAAAGGTTTCCAGTGTAAGCTAATAGCAGCCAGTCAGTGTCCTTCAAGCGGCTCTGTCAGGCCTTCCTTCAGCGTGTGCCCTGCACAACCCTGCCAGCGTACTTTGACAGTTGCCACTCATATCTGGTGTCTCTATAGCGTGCTTTTAAAACCCAAATTTTGTTTCCACTGTAATAGAAGAGCAGTTGCCTGCCTGCCAGCTTCTGTGTGAGGTTCACAGTGGATACTGTGCCCTCTTGCCCAGTGCCACCACTCATATCTGTTTTTACAATAGCTTAAGCTTTAGATTTAAAAGAAATCATTTTTTTCACTGTAATAGAAGAGCAGTTAGTTGTCTGCAAGCGTCTGGGTGTCAGGCCTCCTTCAGCGTGTGCTCTGCAGACCTGTGCCAGCGTGCTTTGACAGTTGGCAATCATATCTGGTGTCTCTTTAGCGTGCTTTTACAAAGAAAAAAGGTTTCCAGTGTAAGCTAATAGCAGCCAGTCAGTGTCCTTCAAGCGGCTCTGTCAGGCCTTCCTTCAGCGTGTGCCCTGCACAACCCTGCCAGCGTACTTTGACAGTTGCCACTCATATCTGGTGTCTCTATAGCGTGCTTTTAAAACCCAAATTTTGTTTCCACTGTAATAGAAGAGCAGTTGCCTGCCTGCCAGCTTCTGTGTGAGGTTCACAGTGGATACTGTGCCCTCTTGCCCAGTGCCACCACTCATATCTGTTTTTACAATAGCTTAAGCTTTAGATTTAAAAGAAATCATTTTTTTCACTGTAATAGAAGAGCAGTTAGTTGTCTGCAAGCGTCTGGGTGTCAGGCCTCCTTCAGCGTGTGCTCTGCAGACCTGTGCCAGTGTGCTTTGACAGTTGACAATCATATCTGGTGTCTCTTTAGCATGCTTTTACAAAGAAAAAAGGTTTCCAGTGTAAGCTAATAGCAGCCAGTCAGTGTCCTTCAAGCGGCTCTGTCAGGCCTTCCTTCAGCGTGTGCCCTGCACAACACTGCCAGCGTGCTTTGACAGTTGCCACTCATATCTGGTGTCTCTATAGCGTGCTTTTACAAAGAAAAAAGTTTTCCAGTGTAAGCTAATAGCAGCCAGTCAGTGTCCTTCAAGCGGCTCTGTCAGGCCTTCCTTCAGCGTGTGCCCTGCACAACACTGCCAGCGTGCTTTGACAGTTGCCAATCATATCTGGTGTCTCTTTAGCGTGCTTTTACAAAGAAAAAAGGTTTCCAGTGTAACCTAATAGCAGCCAGTCAGTGTCCTTCAAGCGGCTCTGTCAGGCCTTCCTTCAGCGTGTGCCCTGCACAACCCTGCCAGCGTACTTTGACAGTTGCCACTCATATCTGGTGTCTCTATAGCGTGCTTTTAAAACCAAAATTTTGTTTCCACTGTAATAGAAGACTAGTTGCCTGCCTGCCAGCTTCTGTGTGAGGTTCACAGTGGATACTGAGCCCTCTTGCCCAGTGCCACCACTCATATCTGTTTTTACAATAGCTTAAGCTTTAGATTTAAAATAAATAATTATTTTCACTGTAATAGAAGAGCAGTTAGTTGTCTACAAGCGTCTTGGTGTCAGGCCTCCTTCAGCGTGTGCTCTGCAGGCCTGTGCCAGCGTGCTTTGACAGTTGACAATCATATCTGGTGTCTCTTTAGCGTGCTTTTACAAAGAAAAAAGGTTTCCAGTGTAAGCTAATAGCAGCCAGTCAGTGTCCTTCAAGCGGCTCTGTCAGGCCTTCCTTCAGCGTGTGCCCTGCACAACCCTGCCAGCGTACTTTGACAGTTGCCACTCATATCTGGTGTCTCTATAGCGTGCTTTTAAAACCAAAATTTTTTTCCACTGTAATAGAAGAGCAGTTGCCTGCCTGCCAGCTTCTGTGTGAGGTTCACAGTGGATACTGTGCCCTCTTGCCCAGTGCCACCACTCATATCTTTTTTTACAATAGCTTAAGCTTTAGATTTAAAAGAAATATTTTTTTTTCACTGTAATAGAAGAGCAGTTAGTTGTCTGCAAGCGTCTGGGTGTCAGGCCTCCTTCAGCGTGTGCTCTGCAGACCTGTGCCAGCGTGCTTTGACAGTTGCCAATCATATCTGGTGTCTCTTTAGCGTGCTTTTACAAAGAAAAAAGGTTTCCATTGTAAGCTAATAGCAGCCAGTCAGTGTCCTTCAAGCGGCTCTGTCAGGCCTTCCTTCAGCGTGTGCTCTGCACAACCCTGCCAGCGTGCTTTGACAGTTGCCACTCATATCTGGTGTCTCTATACAAAGAAAAAAGGTTTCCAGTGTAAGCTAATAGCAGCCAGTCAGTGTCCTTCAAGCGGCTCTGTCAGGCCTTCCTTCAGCGTGTGCCCTGCACAACCCTGCCAGCGTACTTTGACAGTTGCCACTCATATCTGGTGTCTCTATAGCGTGCTTTTACAAAGAAAAAAGGTTTCCAGTGTAAGCGAATAGCAGCCAGTCAGTGTCCTTCAAGCGGCTCTGTCAGGCCTTCCTTCAGCGTGTGCCCTGCACAACACTGCCAGCGTGCTTTGACAGTTGGCAATCATATCAGGTGTCTCTTTAGCGTGCTTTTACAAAGAAAAAAGGTTTCCAGTGTAAGCTAATAGCAGCCAGTCAGTGTCCTTCAAGCGGCTCTTTCAGGCCTTCCTTCAGCGTGTGCCCTGCACAACCCTGCCAGCGTGCTTTGACAGTTGGCAATCATATCTGGTGTCTCTTTAGCGTGCTTTTACAAAGAAAAAAGGTTTCCAGTGTAAGCTAATAGCAGCCAGTCAGTGTCCTTCAAGCGGCTCTGTCAGGCCTTCCTTCAGCGTGTGCCCTGCACAACCCTGCCAGCGTACTTTGACAGTTGCCACTCATATCTGGTGTCTCTATAGCGTGCTTTTAAAACCCAAATTTTGTTTCCACTGTAATAGAAGAGCAGTTGCCTGCCTGCCAGCTTCTGTGTGAGGTTCACAGTGGATACTGTGCCCTCTTGCCCAGTGCCACCACTCATATCTGTTTTTACAATAGCTTAAGCTTTAGATTTAAAATAAATAATTTTTTTTCACTGTAATAGAAGAGCAGTTAGTTGTCTGCAAGCGTCTGGGTCTCAGGCCTCCTTCAGCGTGTGCTCTGCAGACCTGTGCCAGCGTGCTTTGACAGTTGCCAATCATATCTGGTGTCTCTTTAGCGTGCTTTTACAAAGAAAAAAGGTTTCCAGTGTAAGCTAATAGCAGCCAGTCAGTGTCCTTCAAGCGGCTCTGTCAGGCCTTCCTTCAGCGTGTGCCCTGCACAACCCTGCCAGCGTACTTTGACAGTTGCCACTCATATCTGGTGTCTCTATAGCGTGCTTTTACAAAGAAAAAAGGTTTCCAGTGTAAGCTAATAGCAGCCAGTCAGTGTCCTTCGAGCGGCTCTGTCAGGCCTTCCTTCAGCGTGTGCCCTGCACAACACTGCCAGCGTGCTTTGACAGTTGCCAATCATATCTGGTGTCTCTTTAGCGTGCTTTTACAAAGAAAAAAGGTTTCCAGTGTAAGCTAATAGCAGCCAGTCAGTGTCCTTCAAGCGGCTCTGTCAGGCCTTCCTTCAGCGTGTGCCCTGCACAACCCTGCCAGCGTACTTTGACAGTTGCCACTCATATCTGGTGTCTCTATAGCGTGCTTTTACAAAGAAAAAAGGTTTCCAGTGTAAGCTAATAGCAGCCAGTCAGTGTCCTTCAAGCGGCTCTGTCAGGCCTTCCTTCAGCGTGTGCCCTGCACAACACTGCCAGCGTGCTTTGACAGTTGGCAAAAATATCAGGTGTCTCTTTAGCGTGCTTTTACAAAGAAAAAAGGTTTCCAGTGTAAGCTAATAGCAGCCAGTCAGTGTCCTTCAAGCGGCTCTGTCAGGCCTTCCTTCAGCGTGTGCCCTGCACAACCCTGCCAGCGTGCCTTGACAGTTGGCAATCATATCTGGTGTCTCTTTAGCGTGCTTTTACAAAGAAAAAAGGTTTCCAGTGTAAGCTAATAGCAGCCAGTCAGTGTACTTCAAGCGGCTCTGTCAGGCCTTCCTTCAGCGTGTGCCCTGCACAACCCTGCCAGCGTACTTTGACAGTTGCCACTCATATCTGGTGTCTCTATAGCGTGCTTTTAAAACCCAAATTTTGTTTCCACTGTAATAGAAGAGCAGTTGCCTGCCTGCCAGCTTCTGTGTGAGGTTCACAGTGGATACTGTGCCCTCTTGCCCAGTGCCACCACTCATATCTGTTTTTACAATAGCTTAAGCTTTAGATTTAAAATAAATAATTTTTTTTCACTGTAATAGAAGAGCAGTTAGTTGTCTGCAAGCGTCTGGGTGTCAGGCCTCCTTCAGCGTGTGCTCTGCAGACCTGTGCCAGCGTGCTTTGACAGTTGCCAATCATATCTGGTGTCTCTTTAGCGTGCTTTTACAAAGAAAAAAGGTTTCCAGTGTAAGCTAATAGCAGCCAGTCAGTGTCCTTCAAGCGGCTCTGTCAGGCCTTCCTTCAGCGTGTGCCCTGCACAACCCTGCCAGCGTACTTTGACAGTTGCCACTCATATCTGGTGTCTCTATAGCGTGCTTTTACAAAGAAAAAAGGTTTACAGTGTAAGCTAATAGCAGCCAGTCAGTGTTCTTCAAGCGGCTCTGTCAGGCCTTCCTTCAGCGTGTGCCCTGCACAACACTGCCAGCGTGCTTTGACAGTTGCCAATCATATCTGGTGTCTCTTTAGCGTGCTTTTACAAAGAAAAAAGGTTTCCAGTGTAAGCTAATAGCAGCCAGTCAGTGTCCTTCAAGCGGCTCTGTCAGGCCTTCCTTCAGCGTGTGCCCTGCACAACCCTGCCAGCGTACTTTGACAGTTGCCACTCATATCTGGTGTCTCTATAGCGTGTTTTTAAAACCAAAATTTTGTTTCCACTGTAATAGAAGAGCAGGTGCCTGCCTGCCAGCTTCTGTGTGAGGTTCACAGTGGATACTGTGCCCTCTTGCCCAGTGCCACCACTCATGTCTGTTTTTACAATAGCTTAAGCTTTAGATTTAAAATAAATAATTTTTTTTCACTGTAATAGAAGAGCAGTTAGTTGTCTGCAAGCGTCTGGGTGTCAGGCCTCCTTCAGCGTGTGCTCTGCAGACCTGTGCCAGCGTGCTTTGACAGTTGGCAATCATATCTGGTGTCTCTTTAGCGTGCTTTTACAAAGAAAAAAGGTTTCCAGTGTAAGCTAATAGCAGCCAGTCAGTGTCCTTCAAGCGGCTCTGTCAGGCCTTCCTTCAGCGTGTGCCCTGCACAACCCTGCCAGCGTACTTTGACAGTTGCCACTCATATCTGGTGTCTCTATAGCGTGCTTTTAAAACCCAAATTTTGTTTCCACTGTAATAGAAGAGCAGTTGCCTGCCTGCCAGCTTCTGTGTGAGGTTCACAGTGGATACTGTGCCCTCTTGCCCAGTGCCACCACTCATATCTGTTTTTACAATAGCTTAAGCTTTAGATTTAAAAGAAATCATTTTTTTCACTGTAATAGAAGAGCAGTTAGTTGTCTGCAAGCGTCTGGGTGTCAGGCCTCCTTCAGCGTGTGCTCTGCAGACCTGTGCCAGTGTGCTTTGACAGTTGACAATCATATCTGGTGTCTCTTTAGCATGCTTTTACAAAGAAAAAAAGGTTTCCAGTGTAAGCTAATAGCAGCCAGTCAGTGTCCTTCAAGCGGCTCTGTCAGGCCTTCCTTCAGCGTGTGCCCTGCACAACACTGCCAGCGTGCTTTGACAGTTGCCACTCATATCTGGTGTCTCTATAGCGTGCTTTTACAAAGAAAAAAGTTTTCCAGTGTAAGCTAATAGCAGCCAGTCAGTGTCCTTCAAGCGGCTCTGTCAGGCCTTCCTTCAGCGTGTGCCCTGCACAACACTGCCAGCGTGCTTTGACAGTTGCCAATCATATCTGGTGTCTCTTTAGCGTGCTTTTACAAAGAAAAAAGGTTTCCAGTGTAACCTAATAGCAGCCAGTCAGTGTCCTTCAAGCGGCTCTGTCAGGCCTTCCTTCAGCGTGTGCCCTGCACAACCCTGCCAGCGTACTTTGACAGTTGCCACTCATATCTGGTGTCTCTATAGCGTGCTTTTAAAACCAAAATTTTGTTTCCACTGTAATAGAAGACTAGTTGCCTGCCTGCCAGCTTCTGTGTGAGGTTCACAGTGGATACTGAGCCCTCTTGCCCAGTGCCACCACTCATATCTGTTTTTACAATAGCTTAAGCTTTAGATTTAAAATAAATAATTTTTTTCACTGTAATAGAAGAGCAGTTAGTTGTCTACAAGCGTCTTGGTGTCAGGCCTCCTTCAGCGTGTGCTCTGCAGGCCTGTGCCAGCGTGCTTTGACAGTTGACAATCATATCTGGTGTCTCTTTAGCGTGCTTTTACAAAGAAAAAAGGTTTCCAGTGTAAGCTAATAGCAGCCAGTCAGTGTCCTTCAAGCGGCTCTGTCAGGCCTTCCTTCAGCGTGTGCCCTGCACAACCCTGCCAGCGTACTTTGACAGTTGCCACTCATATCTGGTGTCTCTATAGCGTGCTTTTAAAACCAAAATTTTTTTCCACTGTAATAGAAGAGCAGTTGCCTGCCTGCCAGCTTCTGTGTGAGGTTCACAGTGGATACTGTGCCCTCTTGCCCAGTGCCACCACTCATATCTTTTTTTACAATAGCTTAAGCTTTAGATTTAAAAGAAATATTTTTTTTTCACTGTAATAGAAGAGCAGTTAGTTGTCTGCAAGCGTCTGGGTGTCAGGCCTCCTTCAGCGTGTGCTCTGCAGACCTGTGCCAGCGTGCTTTGACAGTTGCCAATCATATCTGGTGTCTCTTTAGCGTGCTTTTACAAAGAAAAAAGGTTTCCATTGTAAGCTAATAGCAGCCAGTCAGTGTCCTTCAAGCGGCTCTGTCAGGCCTTCCTTCAGCGTGTGCTCTGCACAACCCTGCCAGCGTGCTTTGACAGTTGCCACTCATATCTGGTGTCTCTATACAAAGAAAAAAGGTTTCCAGTGTAAGCTAATAGCAGCCAGTCAGTGTCCTTCAAGCGGCTCTGTCAGGCCTTCCTTCAGCGTGTGCCCTGCACAACCCTGCCAGCGTACTTTGACAGTTGCCACTCATATCTGGTGTCTCTATAGCGTGCTTTTACAAAGAAAAAAGGTTTCCAGTGTAAGCGAATAGCAGCCAGTCAGTGTCCTTCAAGCGGCTCTGTCAGGCCTTCCTTCAGCGTGTGCCCTGCACAACACTGCCAGCGTGCTTTGACAGTTGGCAATCATATCAGGTGTCTCTTTAGCGTGCTTTTACAAAGAAAAAAGGTTTCCAGTGTAAGCTAATAGCAGCCAGTCAGTGTCCTTCAAGCGGCTCTTTCAGGCCTTCCTTCAGCGTGTGCCCTGCACAACCCTGCCAGCGTGCTTTGACAGTTGGCAATCATATCTGGTGTCTCTTTAGCGTGCTTTTACAAAGAAAAAAGGTTTCCAGTGTAAGCTAATAGCAGCCAGTCAGTGTCCTTCAAGCGGCTCTGTCAGGCCTTCCTTCAGCGTGTGCCCTGCACAACCCTGCCAGCGTACTTTGACAGTTGCCACTCATATCTGGTGTCTCTATAGCGTGCTTTTAAAACCCAAATTTTGTTTCCACTGTAATAGAAGAGCAGTTGCCTGCCTGCCAGCTTCTGTGTGAGGTTCACAGTGGATACTGTGCCCTCTTGCCCAGTGCCACCACTCATATCTGTTTTTACAATAGCTTAAGCTTTAGATTTAAAATAAATAATTTTTTTTCACTGTAATAGAAGAGCAGTTAGTTGTCTGCAAGCGTCTGGGTCTCAGGCCTCCTTCAGCGTGTGCTCTGCAGACCTGTGCCAGCGTGCTTTGACAGTTGCCAATCATATCTGGTGTCTCTTTAGCGTGCTTTTACAAAGAAAAAAGGTTTCCAGTGTAAGCTAATAGCAGCCAGTCAGTGTCCTTCAAGCGGCTCTGTCAGGCCTTCCTTCAGCGTGTGCCCTGCACAACCCTGCCAGCGTACTTTGACAGTTGCCACTCATATCTGGTGTCTCTATAGCGTGCTTTTACAAAGAAAAAAGGTTTCCAGTGTAAGCTAATAGCAGCCAGTCAGTGTCCTTCGAGCGGCTCTGTCAGGCCTTCCTTCAGCGTGTGCCCTGCACAACACTGCCAGCGTGCTTTGACAGTTGCCAATCATATCTGGTGTCTCTTTAGCGTGCTTTTACAAAGAAAAAAGGTTTACAGTGTAAGCTAATAGCAGCCAGTCAGTGTCCTTCAAGCGGCTCTGTCAGGCCTTCCTTCAGCGTGTGCCCTGCACAACCCTGCCAGCGTACTTTGACAGTTGCCACTCATATCTGGTGTCTCTATAGCGTGCTTTTAAAACCAAAATTTTGTTTCCACTGTAATAGAAGAGCAGTTGCCTGCCTGCCAGCTTCTGCGTGAGGTTCACAGTGGATACTGTGCCCTCTTGCCCAGTGCCACCACTCATATCTGTTTTTACAATAGCTTAAGCTTTAGATTTAAAATAAATAATTTTTTTTCACTGTAATAGAAGAGCAGTTAGTTGTCTGCAAGCGTCTGGGTGTCAGGCCTCCTTCAGCGTGTGCTCTGCAGACCTGTGCCAGCGTGCTTTGACAGTTGCCAATCATATCTGGTGTCTCTTTAGCGTGCTTTTACAAAGAAAAAAGGTTTCCATTGTAAGCTAATAGCAGCCAGTCAGTGTCCTTCAAGCGGCTCTGTCAGGCCTTCCTTCAGCGTGTGCTCTGCACAACCCTGCCAGCGTGCTTTGACAGTTGCCACTCATATCTGGTGTCTCTATACAAAGAAAAAAGGTTTCCAGTGTAAGCTAATAGCAGCCAGTCAGTGTCCTTCAAGCGGCTCTGTCAGGCCTTCCTTCAGCGTGTGCCCTGCACAACCCTGCCAGCGTACTTTGACAGTTGCCACTCATATCTGGTGTCTCTATAGCGTGCTTTTACAAAGAAAAAAGGTTTCCAGTGTAAGCGAATAGCAGCCAGTCAGTGTCCTTCAAGCGGCTCTGTCAGGCCTTCCTTCAGCGTGTGCCCTGCACAACACTGCCAGCGTGCTTTGACATTTGGCAATCATATCAGGTGTCTCTTTAGCGTGCTTTTACAAAGAAAAAAGGTTTCCAGTGTAAGCTAATAGCAGCCAGTCAGTGTCCTTCAAGCGGCTCTTTCAGGCCTTCCTTCAGCGTGTGCCCTGCACAACCCTGCCAGCGTGCTTTGACAGTTGGCAATCATATCTGGTGTCTCTTTAGCGTGCTTTTACAAAGAAAAAAGGTTTCCAGTGTAAGCTAATAGCAGCCAGTCAGTGTCCTTCAAGCGGCTCTGTCAGGCCTTCCTTCAGCGTGTGCCCTGCACAACCCTGCCAGCGTACTTTGACAGTTGCCACTCATATCTGGTGTCTCTATAGCGTGCTTTTAAAACCCAAATTTTGTTTCCACTGTAATAGAAGAGCAGTTGCCTGCCTGCCAGCTTCTGTGTGAGGTTCACAGTGGATACTGTGCCCTCTTGCCCAGTGCCACCACTCATATCTGTTTTTACAATAGCTTAAGCTTTAGATTTAAAATAAATAATTTTTTTTCACTGTAATAGAAGAGCAGTTAGTTGTCTGCAAGCGTCTGGGTCTCAGGCCTCCTTCAGCGTGTGCTCTGCAGACCTGTGCCAGCGTGCTTTGACAGTTGCCAATCATATCTGGTGTCTCTTTAGCGTGCTTTTACAAAGAAAAAAGGTTTCCAGTGTAAGCTAATAGCAGCCAGTCAGTGTCCTTCAAGCGGCTCTGTCAGGCCTTCCTTCAGCGTGTGCCCTGCACAACCCTGCCAGCGTACTTTGACAGTTGCCACTCATATCTGGTGTCTCTATAGCGTGCTTTTACAAAGAAAAAAGGTTTCCAGTGTAAGCTAATAGCAGCCAGTCAGTGTCCTTCAAGCGGCTCTGTCAGGCCTTCCTTCAGCGTGTGCCCTGCACAACACTGCCAGCGTGCTTTGACAGTTGGCAATCATATCAGGTGTCTCTTTAGCGTGCTTTTACAAAGAAAAAAGGTTTCCAGTGTAAGCTAATAGCAGCCAGTCAGTGTCCTTCAAGCGGCTCTGTCAGGCCTTCCTTCAGCGTGTGCCCTGCACAACCCTGCCAGCGTACTTTGACAATTGCCACTCATATCTGGTGTCTCTATACAAAGAAAAAAGGTTTCCAGTGTAAGCTAATAGCAGCCAGTCAGTGTCCTTCAAGCGGCTCTGTCAGGCCTTCCTTCAGCGTGTGCCCTGCACAACCCTGCCAGCGTACTTTGACAGTTGCCACTCACATCTGGTGTCTCTATAGCGTGCTTTTACAAAGAAAAAAGGTTTCCAGTGTAAGCTAATAGCAGCCAGTCAGTGTCCTTCAAGCGGCTCTGTCAGGCCTTCCTTCAGCATGTGCCCTGCACAACCCTGCCAGCGTGCTTTGACAGTTGGCAATCATATCTGGTGTCTCTTTAGCGTGCTTTTACAAAGAAAAAAGGTTTCCAGTGTAAGCTAATAGCAGCCAGTCAGTGTCCTTCAAGCGGCTCTGTCAGGCCTTCCTTCAGCGTGTGCCCTGCACAACCCTGCCAGCGTACTTTGACAGTTGCCACTCATATCTGGTGTCTCTATAGCGTGCTTTTACAAAGAAAAAAGGTTTCCAGTGTAAGCTAATAGCAGCCAGTCAGTGTCCTTCAAGCGGCTCTGTCAGGCCTTCCTTCAGCGTGTGCCCTGCACAACACTGCCAGCGTGCTTTGACAGTTGGCAATAATATCAGGTGTCTCTTTAGCGTGCTTTTACAAAGAAAAAAGGTTTCCAGTGTAAGCTAATAGCAGCCAGTCAGTGTCCTTCAAGCGGCTCTGTCAGGCCTTCCTTCAGCGTGTGCCCTGCACAACCCTGCCAGCGTGCTTTGACAGTTGGCAATCATATCTGGTGTCTCTTTAGCGTGCTTTTACAAAGAAAAAAGGTTTCCAGTGTAAGCTAATAGCAGCCAGTCAGTGTCCTTCAAGCGGCTCTGTCAGGCCTTCCTTCAGCGTGTGCCCTGCACAACCCTGCCAGCGTACTTTGACAGTTGCCACTCATATCTGGTGTCTCTATAGCGTGCTTTTAAAACCCAAATTTTGTTTCCACTGTAATAGAAGAGCAGTTGCCTGCCTGCCAGCTTCTGTGTGAGGTTCACAGTGGATACTGTGCCCTCTTGCCCAGTGCCACCACTCATATCTGTTTTTACAATAGCTTAAGCTTTAGATTTAAAATAAATAATTTTTTTTCACTGTAATAGAAGAGCAGTTAGTTGTCTGCAAGCGTCTGGGTGTCAGGCCTCCTTCAGCGTGTGCTCTGCAGACCTGTGCCAGCGTGCTTTGACAGTTGCCAATCATATCTGGTGTCTCTATAGCGTGCTTTTAAAACCCAAATTTTGTTTCCACTGTAAAAGAAGAGCAGTTGCCTGCCTGCCAGCTTCTGTGTGAGGTTCACAGTGGATACTGTGCCCTGTTGCCCAGTGCCACCACTCATATCTGTTTTTACAATAGCTTAAGCTTTAGATTTAAAATAAATAATTTTTTTCACTGTAATAGAAGAGCAGTTAGTTGTCTGCAAGCGTCTGGGTGTCAGGCCTCCTTCAGCGTGTGCTCTGCAGACCTGTGCCAGCATGCTTTGACAGTTGCCAATCATATCTGGTGTCTCTTTAGCGTGCTTTTACAAAGAAAAAAGGTTTCCAGTGTAAGCTAATAGCAGCCAGTCAGTGTCCTTCAAGCGGCTCTGTCAGGCCTTCCTTCAGCGTGTGCCCTGCACAACCCTGCCAGCGTACTTTGACAGTTGCCACTCATATCTGGTTTCTCTATAGCGTGCTTTTACAAAGAAAAAAGGTTTCCAGTGTAAGCTAATAGCAGCCAGTCAGTGTCCTTCGAGCGGCTCTGTCAGGCCTTCCTTCAGCGTGTGCCCTGCACAACACTGCCAGCGTGCTTTGACAGTTGCCAATCATATCTGGTGTCTCTTTAGCGTGCTTTTACAAAGAAAAAAGGTTTCCAGTGTAAGCTAATAGCAGCCAGTCAGTGTCCTTCAAGCGGCTCTGTCAGGCCTTCCTTCAGCGTGTGCCCTGCACAACCCTGCCAGCGTACTTTGACAGTTGCCACTCATATCTGGTGTCTCTATAGCGTGCTTTTACAAAGAAAAAAGGTTTCCAGTGTAAGCTAATAGCAGCCAGTCAGTGTCCTTCAAGCGGCTCTGTCAGGCCTTCCTTCAGCGTGTGCCCTGCACAACACTGCCAGCATGCTTTGACAGTTGCCAATCATATCTGGTGTCTCTTTAGCGTGCTTTTACAAAGAAAAAAGGTTTCCAGTGTAAGCTAATAGCAGCCAGTCAGTGTCCTTCAATCGGCTCTGTCAGGCCTTCCTTCAGCATGTGCCCTGCACAACCCTGCCAGCGTACTTTGACAGTTGCCACTCATATCTGGTGTCTCTATAGCGTGCTTTTAAAACCAAAATTTTGTTTCCACTGTAATAGAAGAGCAGTTGCCTGCCTGCCAGCTTCTGTGTGAGGTTCACAGTGGATACTGTGCCCTCTTGCCCAGTGCCACCACTCATATCTGTTTTTACAATAGCTTAAGCTTTAGATTTAAAATAAATAATTTTTTTTCACTGTAATAGAAAAGCAGTTACTTGTCTACAAGCGTCTGGGTGTCAGGCCTCCTTCAGCGTGTGCTCTGCAGACCTGTGCCAGCGTGCTTTGACAGTTGACAATCATATCTGGTGTCTCTTTAGCGTGCTTTTACAAAGAAAAAAGGTTTCCAGTGTAAGCTAATAGCAGCCAGTCAGTGTCCTTCAAGCGGCTCTGTCAGGCCTTCCTTCAGCGTGTGCCCTGCACAACCCTGCCAGCGTACTTTGACAGTTGCCACTCATATCTGGTGTCTCTATACAAAGAAAAAAGGTTTCCAGTGTAAGCTAATAGCAGCCAGTCAGTGTCCTTCAAGCGGCTCTGTCAGGCCTTCCTTCAGTGTGTGCCCTGCACAACCCTGCCAGCGTACTTTGACAGTTGCCACTCATATCTGGTGTCTCTATAGCGTGCTTTTACAAAGAAAAAAGGTTTCCAGTGTAAGCTAATAGCAGCCAGTCAGTGTCCTTCAAGCGGCTCTGTCAGGCCTTCCTTCAGCGTGTGCCCTGCAAAACAAAGCCAGCTTGCTTTGACAGTTGGCAATCATATCTGGTGTCTCTTTAGCGTGCTTTTACAAAGAAAAAAGGTTTCCAGTGTAAGCTAATAGCAGCCAGTCAGTGTCCTTCAAGCGGCTCTGTCAGGCCTTCCTTCAGCGTGTGCCCTGCACAACCCTGCCAGCGTACTTTGACAGTTGCCACTCATATCTCGTGTCTCTATATCGTGCTTTTACAAAGAAAAAAGGTTTCCAGTGTAAGCTAATAGCAGCCAGTCAGTGTCCTTCAAGCGGCTCTGTCAGGCCTTCCTTCAGCGTGTGCCCTGCACAACACTGCCAGCATGCTTTGACAGTTGCCAATCATATCTGGTGTCTCTTTAGCGTGCTTTTACAAAGAAAAAAGGTTTCCAGTGTAAGCTAATAGCAGCCAGTCAGTGTCCTTCAATCGGCTCTGTCAGGCCTTCCTTCAGCGTGTGCCCTGCACAACCCTGCCAGCGTACTTTGACAGTTGCCACTCATATCTGGTGTCTCTATAGCGTGATTTTAAAACCCAAATGTTGTTTCCACTGTAATAGAAGAGCAGTTGCCTGCCTTCCAGCTTCTGTGTGAGGTTCACAGTGGATACTGTGCCCTCTTGCCCAGTGCCACCACTCATATCTGTTTTTACAATAGCTTAAGCTCTAGATTTAAAATAAATATTTTTTTTTCACTGTAATAGAAAAGCAGTTAGTTGTCTACAAGCGTCTGGGTGTCAGGCCTCCTTCAGCGTGTGCTCTGCAGACCTGTGCCAGCGTGCTTTGACAGTTGACAATCATATCTGGTGTCTCTTTAGCGTGCTTTTACAAAGAAAAAAGGTTTCCAGTGTAAGCTAATAGCAGCCAGTCAGTGTCCTTCAAGCGGCTCTGTCAGGCCTTCCTTCAGCGTGTGCCCTGCACAACCCTGCCAGCGTACTTTGACAGTTGCCACTCATATCTGGTGTCTCTATACAAAGAAAAAAGGTTTCCAGTGTAAGCTAATAGCAGCCAGTCAGTGTCCTTCAAGCGGCTCTGTCAGGCCTTCCTTCAGTGTGTGCCCTGCACAACCCTGCCAGCGTACTTTGACAGTTGCCACTCATATCTGGTGTCTCTATAGCGTGCTTTTACAAAGAAAAAAGGTTTCCAGTGTAAGCTAATAGCAGCCAGTCAGTGTCCTTCAAGCGGCTCTGTCAGGCCTTCCTTCAGCGTGTGCCCTGCAAAACAAAGCCAGCTTGCTTTGACAGTTGGCAATCATATCTGGTGTCTCTTTAGCGTGCTTTTACAAAGAAAAAAGGTTTCCAGTGTAAGCTAATAGCAGCCAGTCAGTGTCCTTCAAGCGGCTCTGTCAGGCCTTCCTTCAGCGTGTGCCCTGCACAACCCTGCCAGCGTACTTTGACAGTTGCCACTCATATCTGGTGTCTCTATAGCGTGCTTTTAAAACCAAAATTTTGTTTCCACTGTAATAGAAGAGCAGTTGCCTGCCTGCCAGCTTCTGTGTGAGGTTCACAGTGGATACTGTGCCCTCTTGCCCAGTGCCACCACTCATATCTGTTTTTACAATAGATTAAGCTTTAGATTTAAAAGAAATATTCTTTTTTTTCACTGTAATAGAAGAGCAGTTGCCTGCCTGCCAGCTTCTGTGTCAGGCTGGATGCCTTGCCCATTTGCACAGTCAGTGCCACCACTCATATCTGTTTTTACAATAGGTTAAGCTTTAGATTTAAAATAAATAATTTTTTTTCACTGTAATAGAAGAGCAGTTAGTTGTCTGCTAGCGTCTGGGTGTCAGGCCTCCTTCAGCGTGTGCTTTGCAGACCTGTGCCAGCGTGCTTTGACATTTGCCAATCATATCTGGTGTCTCTTTAGCGTGCTGTTACAAAGAAAAAAGGTTTCCAGTGTAAGCTAATAGCAGCCAGTCAGTGTCCTTCAAGCGGCTCTGTCAGGCCTTCCTTCAGCGTGTGCCCTGCACAACCCTGCCAGCGTACTTTGACAGTTGCCACTCATATCTGGTGTCTCTATAGCGTGCTTTTAAAACCAAAATTTAGTTTCCACTGTAATAGAAGAGCAGTTGCCTGCCTGCCTGCCAGCTTCTGTGTGAGGTTCACAGTGGATACTATGCCCTCTTGCCCAGTGCCACCACTCATATCTGTTTTTACAATAGCTTAAGCTTTAGATTTAAAATAAATAATATTTTTTCACTGTAATAGAAGAGCAGTTAGTTGTCTGCAAGCGTCTGGGTGTCAGGCCTCCTTCAGCGTGTGCTCTGCAGACCTCTGCCAGCGTGCTTTGACAGTTGCCAATCATATCTGGTGTCTCTTTAGCGTGCTTTTACAAAGAAAAAAGGTTTCCAGTGTAAGCTAATAGCAGCCAGTCAGTGTCCTTCAAGCGGCTCTGTCAGGCCTTCCTTCAGCGTGTGCTCTGCACAACCCTGCCAGCGTGCTTTGACAGTTGCCAATCATATCTGGTGTCTCTATACAAAGAAAAAAGGTTTCCAGTGTAAGCTAATAGCAGCCAGTCAGTGTCCTTCAAGCGGCTCTGTCAGGCCTTCCTTCAGCGTGTGCCCTGCACAACCCTGCCAGCGTACTTTGACAGTTGCCACTCATATCTGGTGTCTCTATAGCGTGCTTTTACAAAGAAAAAAGGTTTCCAGTGTAAGCTAATAGCAGCCAGTCAGTGTCCTTCAAGCGGCTCTTTCAGGCCTTCCTTCAGCGTGTGCCCTGCACAACACTGCCAGCGTGCTTTGACAGTTGGCAATCATATCAGGTGTCTCTTTAGCGTGCTTTTACAAAGAAAAAAGGTTTCCAGTGTAAGCTAATAGCAGCCAGTCAGTGTCCTTCAAGCGGCTCTGTCAGGCCTTCCTTCAGCGTGTGCCCTGCACAACCCTGCCAGCGTGCTTTGACAGTTGGCAATCATATCTGGTGTCTCTTTAGCATGCTTTTACAAAGAAAAAAGGTTTCCAGTGTAAGCTAATAGCAGCCAGTCAGTGTCCTTCAAGCGGCTCTGTCAGGCCTTCCTTCAGCGTGTGCCCTGCACAACCCTGCCAGCGTACTTTGACAGTTGCCACTCATATCTGGTGTCTCTATAGCGTGCTTTTAAAACCAAAATTTTGTTTTCACTGTAATAGAAGAGCAGTTGCCTGCCTGCCAGCTTCTTTGTGAGGTTCACAGTGGATACTGTGCCCTCTTGCCCAGTGCCACCACTCATATCTGTTTTTACAATAGCTTAAGCTTTAGATTTAAAATAAATAATTTTTTTTCACTGTAAAAGAAGAGCAGTTAGTTGTCTGCAAGCGTCTGGGTGTCAGGCTTCCTTCAGCGTGTGCTCTGCAGACCTGTGCTAGCGTGCTTTGACAGTTGCCAATCATATCTGGTGTCTCTTTAGCGTGCTTTTACAAAGAAAAAAGGTTTCCAGTGTAAGCTAATAGCAGCCAGTCAGTGTCCTTCAAGCGGCTCTGTCAGGCCTTCCTTCAGCGTGTGCTCTGCACAACCCTGCCAGCGTGCTTTGACAGTTGCCACTCATATCTGGTGTCTCTATACAAAGAAAAAAGGTTTCCAGTGTAAGCTAATAGCAGCCAGTCAGTGTCCTTCAAGCGGCTCTGTCAGGCCTTCCTTCAGCGTGTGCCCTGCACAACCCTGCCAGCGTACTTTGACAGTTGCCACTCATATCTGGTGTCTCTATAGCGTGCTTTTACAAAGAAAAAAGGTTTCCAGTGTAAGCTAATAGCAGCCAGTCAGTGTCCTTCAAGCGGCTCTTTCAGGCCTTCCTTCAGCGTGTGCCCTGCACAACACTGCCAGCGTGCTTTGACAGTTGGCAATCATATCTGGTGTCTCTTTAGCGTGCTTTTACAAAGAAAAAAGGTTACCAGTGTAAGCTAATAGCAGCCAGTCAATGTCCTTCAAGCGGCTCTGTCAGGCCTTCCTTCAGCGTGTGCCCTGCACAACCCTGCCAGCGTGCTTTGACAGTTGGCAATCATATCTGGTGTCTCTTTAGCGTGCTTTTACAAAGAAAAAAGGTTTCCAGTGTAAGTTAATAGCAGCCAGTCAGTGTCCTTCAAGCGGCTCTGTCAGGCCTTCCTTCAGCGTGTGCCCTGCACAACCCTGCCAGCGTACTTTGACAGTTGCCACTCATATCTGGTGTCTCTATAGCGTGCTTTTAAAACCCAAATTTTGTTTCCACTGTAATAGAAGAGCAGTTGCCTGCCTGCCAGCTTCTGTGTGAGGTTCACAGTGGATACTGTGCCCTCTTGCCCAGTGCCACCACTCATATCTGTTTTTACAATAGCTTAAGCTTTAGATTTAAAATAAATAAAAAAAATTCACTGTAATAAAAGAGCAGTTAGTTGTCTGCAAGCGTCTGGGTGTCAGGCCTCCTTCAGCGTGTGCTCTGCAGACCTGTGCCAGCGTGCTTTGACAGTTGCCAATCATATCTGGTGTCTCTTTAGCGTGCTTTTACAAAGAAAAAAGGTTTCCAGTGTAAGCTAATAGCAGCCAGTCAGTGTCCTTCAAGCGACTCTGTCAGGCCTTCCTTCAGCGTGTGCCCTGCACAACCCTGCCAGCGTACTTTGACAGTTGCCACTCATATCTGGTGTCTCTATACAAAGAAAAAAGGTTTCCAGTGTAAGCTAATAGCAGCCAGTCAGTGTCCTTCAAGCGGCTCTGTCAGGCCTTCCTTCAGCGTGTGCCCTGCACAACACTGCCAGCGTGCTTTGACAGTTGGCAATCATATCTGGTGTCTCTTTAGCGTGCTTTTACAAAGAAAAAAGGTTTCCAGTGTAAGCTAATAGCAGCCAGTCAATGTCCTTCAAGCGGCTCTGTCAGGCCTTCCTTTAGCGTGTGCCCTGCACAACCCTGCCAGCGTGCTTTGACAGTTGGCAATCATATCTGGTGTCTCTTTAGCGTGCTTTTACAAAGAAAAAAGGTTTCCAGTGTAAGCTAATAGCAGCCAGTCAGTGTCCTTCAAGCGGCTCTGTCAGGCCTTCCTTCAGCGTGTGCCCTGCACAACCCTGCCAGCGTACTTTGACAGTTGCCACTCATATCTGGTGTCTCTATAGCGTGCTTTTAAAACCCAAATTTTGTTTCCACTGTAATAGAAGAGCAGTTGCCTGCCTGCCAGCTTCTGTGTGAGGTTCACAGTGGATACTGTGCCCTCTTGCCCAGTGCCACCACTCATATCTGTTTTTACAATAGCTTAAGCTTTAGATTTAAAATAAATAAAAAAAATTCACTGTAATAAAAGAGCAGTTAGTTGTCTGCAAGCGTCTGGGTGTCAGGCCTCCTTCAGCGTGTGCTCTGCAGACCTGTGCCAGCGTGCTTTGACAGTTGCCAATCATATCTGGTGTCTCTTTAGCGTGCTTTTACAAAGAAAAAAGGTTTCCAGTGTAAGCTAATAGCAGCCAGTCAGTGTCCTTCAAGCGACTCTGTCAGGCCTTCCTTCAACGTGTGCCCTGCACAACACTGCCAGCGTGCTTTGACAGTTGCCAATCATATCTGGTGTCTCTTTAGCGTGCTTTTACAAAGAAAAAAGGTTTCCAGTGGAAGCTAATAGCAGCCAGTCAGTGTCCTTCAAGCGGCTCTGTCAGGCCTTCCTTCAGCGTGTGCCCTGCACAATCCTGCCAGCGTACTTTGACAGTTGCCACTCATATCTGGTGTCTCTATAGCGTGCTTTTAAAACCAAAATTTTGTTTTCACTGTAATAGAAGAGCAGTTGCCTGCCTGCCAGCTTCTGTGTGAGGTTCACAGTGGATACTGTGCCCTCTTGCCCAGTGCCACCACTCATATCTGTTTTTACAATAGCTTAAGCTTTAGATTTAAAATAAATATTTTTTTTCACTGTAATAGAAGAGCAGTTAGTTGTCTGCAAGCGTCTGGGTGTCAGGCCTCCTTCAGCGTGTGCTCTGCAGACCTGTGCCAGCGTGCTTTGACAGTTGCCACTCATATCTGGTGTCTCTATACAAAGAAAAAAGGTTTCCAGTGTAAGCTAATAGCAGCCAGTCAGTGTCCTTCAAGCGGCTCTGTCAGGCCTTCCTTCAGCGTGTGCCCTGCACAACACTGCCAGCGTGCTTTGACAGTTGCCAATCATATCTGGTGTCTCTTTAGCGTGCTTTAACAAAGAAAAAAGTTTTCTAGTGTAAGCTAATAGCAGCCAGTCAGTGTCCTTCAAGCGACTCTGTCAGGCCTTCCTTCAGCGTGTGCCCTGCACAACCCTGCCAGCGTACTTTGACAGTTGCCACTCATATCTGGTGTCTCTATACAAAGAAAAAAGGTTTCCAGTGTAAGCTAATAGCAGCCAGTCAGTGTCCTTCAAGCGGCTCTGTCAGGCCTTCCTTCAGCGTGTGCCCTGCACAACCCTGCCAGCGTACTTTGACAGTTGCCACTCATATCTGGTGTCTCTATAGGGTGCTTTTACAAAGAAAAAAGGTTTCCAGTGTAAGCTAATAGCAGCCAGTCAGTGTCCTTCAAGCGGCTCTGTCAGGCCTTCCTTCAGCGTGTGCCCTGCACAACACTGCCAGCGTGCTTTGACAGTTGGCAATCATATCTGGTGTCTCTTTAGCGTGCTTTTACAAAGAAAAAAGGTTTACAGTGTAAGCTAATAGCAGCCAGTCAGTGTCCTTCAAGCGGCTCTGTCAGGCCTTCCTTCAGCGTGTGCCCTGCACAACCCTGCCAGCGTACTTTGACAGTTGCCACTCATATCTGGTGTCTCTATAGCGTGCTTTTAAAACCAACATTTTGTTTCCACTGTAATAGAAGAGCAGTTGCCTGCCTGCCAGCTTCTGTGTGAGGTTCACAGTGGATACTGTGCCCTCTTGCCCAGTGCCACCACTCATATCTGTTTTTACAATAGCTTAAGCTTTAGATTTAAAATAAATATTTTTTTTTCACTGTAATAGAAGAGCAGTTAGTTGTCTGCAAGCGTCTGGGTGTCAGGCCTCCTTCAGCGTGTGCTCTGCAGACCTGTGCCAGCGTGCTTTGACAGTTGACAATCATATCTGGTGTCTCTTTAGCGTGCTTTTACAAAGAAAAAAGGTTTCCAGTGTAAGCTAATAGCAGCCAGTCAGTGTCCTTCAAGCGGCTCTGTCAGGCCTTCCTTCAGCGTGTGCCCTGCACAACCCTGCCAGCGTACTTTGACAGTTGCCAATCATATCTGGTGTCTCTTTAGCGTGCTTTTACAAAGAAAAAAGGTTTTCAGTGTAAGCTAATAGCAGCCAGTCAGTGTCCTTCAAGCGACTCTGTCAGGCCTTCCTTCAGCGTGTGCCCTGCACAACCCTGCCAGCGTACTTTGACAGTTGCCACTCATATCTGGTGTCTCTATACAAAGAAAAAAGGTTTCCAGTGTAAGCTAATAGCAGCCAGTCAGTGTCCTTCAAGCGGCTCTGTCAGGCCTTCCTTCAGCGTGTGCCCTGCACAACACTGCCAGCGTGCTTTGACAGTTGGCAATCATATCTGGTGTCTCTTTAGCGTGCTTTTACAAAGAAAAAAGGTTTCCAGTGTAAGCTAATAGCAGCCAGTCAGTGTCCTTCAAGCGACTCTGTCAGGCCTTGCTTCAGCGTGTGCCCTGCACAACCCTGCCAGCGTACTTTGACAGTTGCCACTCATATCTGGTGTCTCTATACAAAGAAAAAAGGTTTCCAGTGTAAGCTAATAGCAGCCAGTCAGTGTCCTTCAAGCGGCTCTGTCAGGCCTTCCTTCAGCGTGTGCCCTGCACAACCCTGCCAGCGTACTTTGACAGTTGCCACTCATATCTGGTGTCTCTATAGCGTGCTTTTACAAAGAAAAAAGGTTTCCAGTGTAAGCTAATAGCAGCCAGTCAGTGTCCTTCAAGCGGCTCTGTCAGGCCTTCCTTCAGCGTGTGCCCTGCACAACACTGCCAGCGTGCTTTGACAGTTGGCAATCATATCTGGTGTCTCTTTAGCGTGCTTTTACAAAGAAAAAAGGTTTCCAGTGTAAGCTAATAGCAGCCAGTCAGTGTCCTTCAAGCGGCTCTGTCAGGCCTTCCTTCAGCGTGTGCCCTGCACAACCCTGCCAGCGTACTTTGACAGTTGCCACTCATATCTGGTGTCTCTATAGCGTGCTTTTAAAACCAAAATTTTGTTTTCACTGTAATAGAAGAGCAGTTGCCTGCCTGCCAGCTTCTTTGTGAGGTTCACAGTGGATACTGTGCCCTCTTGCCCAGTGCCACCACTCATATCTGTTTTTACAATAGCTTAAGCTTTAGATTTAAAATAAATAAATTTTTTTCACTGTAAAAGAAGAGCAGTTAGTTGTCTGCAAGCGTCTGGGTGTCAGGCTTCCTTCAGCGTGTGCTCTGCAGACCTGTGCTAGCGTGCTTTGACAGTTGCCAATCATATCTGGTGTCTCTTTAGCGTGCTTTTACAAAGAAAAAAGGTTTCCAGTGTAAGCTAATAGCAGCCAGTCAGTGTCCTTCAAGCGGCTCTGTCAGGCCTTCCTTCAGCGTGTGCTCTGCACAACCCTGCCAGCGTGCTTTGACAGTTGCCACTCATATCTGGTGTCTCTATACAAAGAAAAAAGGTTTCCAGTGTAAGCTAATAGCAGCCAGTCAGTGTCCTTCAAGCGGCTCTGTCAGGCCTTCCTTCAGCGTGTGCCCTGCACAACCCTGCCAGCGTGCTTTGACAGTTGGCAATCATATCTGGTGTCTCTTTAGCATGCTTTTACAAAGAAAAAAGGTTTCCAGTGTAAGCTAATAGCAGCCAGTCAGTGTCCTTCAAGCGGCTCTGTCAGGCCTTCCTTCAGCGTGTGCCCTGCACAACCCTGCCAGCGTACTTTGACAGTTGCCACTCATATCTGGTGTCTCTATAGCGTGCTTTTAAAACCCAAATTTTGTTTCCACTGTAATAGAAGAGCAGTTGCCTGCCTGCCAGCTTCTGTGTGAGGTTCACAGTGGATACTGTGCCCTCTTGCCCAGTGCCACCACTCATATCTGTTTTTACAATAGCTTAAGCTTTAGATTTAAAATAAATAAAAAAATTTCACTGTAATAAAAGAGCAGTTAGTTGTCTGCAAGCGTCTGGGTGTCAGGCCTCCTTCAGCGTGTGCTCTGCAGACCTGTGCCAGCGTGCTTTGACAGTTGCCAATCATATCTGGTGTCTCTTTAGCGTGCTTTTACAAAGAAAAAAGGTTTCCAGTGTAAGCTAATAGCAGCCAGTCAGTGTCCTTCAAGCGACTCTGTCAGGCCTTCCTTCAGCGTGTGCCCTGCACAACACTGCCAGCGTGCTTTGACAGTTGCCAATCATATCTGGTGTCTCTTTAGCGTGCTTTTACAAAGAAAAAAGGTTTCCAGTGGAAGCTAATAGCAGCCAGTCAGTGTCCTTCAAGCGGCTCTGTCAGGCCTTCCTTCAGCGTGTGCCCTGCACAATCCTGCCAGCGTACTTTGACAGTTGCCACTCATATCTGGTGTCTCTATAGCGTGCTTTTAAAACCAAAATTTTGTTTTCACTGTAATAGAAGAGCAGTTGCCTGCCTGCCAGCTTCTGTGTGAGGTTCACAGTGGATACTGTGCCCTCTTGCCCAGTGCCACCACTCATATCTGTTTTTACAATAGCTTAAGCTTTAGATTTAAAATAAATATTTTTTTTCACTGTAATAGAAGAGCAGTTAGTTGTCTGCAAGCGTCTGGGTGTCAGGCCTCCTTCAGCGTGTGCTCTGCAGACCTGTGCCAGCGTGCTTTGACAGTTGCCACTCATATCTGGTGTCTCTATACAAAGAAAAAAGGTTTCCAGTGTAAGCTAATAGCAGCCAGTCAGTGTCCTTCAAGCGGCTCTGTCAGGCCTTCCTTCAGCGTGTGCCCTGCACAACACTGCCAGCGTGCTTTGACAGTTGCCAATCATATCTGGTGTCTCTTTAGCGTGCTTTTACAAAGAAAAAAGTTTTCTAGTGTAAGCTAATAGCAGCCAGTCAGTGTCCTTCAAGCGACTCTGTCAGGCCTTCCTTCAGCGTGTGCCCTGCACAACCCTGCCAGCGTACTTTGACAGTTGCCACTCATATCTGGTGTCTCTATACAAAGAAAAAAGGTTTCCAGTGTAAGCTAATAGCAGCCAGTCAGTGTCCTTCAAGCGGCTCTGTCAGGCCTTCCTTCAGCGTGTGCCCTGCACAACCCTGCCAGCGTACTTTGACAGTTGCCACTCATATCTGGTGTCTCTATAGCGTGCTTTTACAAAGAAAAAAGGTTTCCAGTGTAAGCTAATAGCAGCCAGTCAGTGTCCTTCAAGCGGCTCTGTCAGGCCTTCCTTCAGCGTGTGCCCTGCACAACACTGCCAGCGTGCTTTGACAGTTGGCAATCATATCTGGTGTCTCTTTAGCGTGCTTTTACAAAGAAAAAAGGTTTACAGTGTAAGCTAATAGCAGCCAGTCAGTGTCCTTCAAGCGGCTCTGTCAGGCCTTCCTTCAGCGTGTGCCCTGCACAACCCTGCCAGCGTACTTTGACAGTTGCCACTCATATCTGGTGTCTCTATAGCGTGCTTTTAAAACCAACATTTTGTTTCCACTGTAATAGAAGAGCAGTTGCCTGCCTGCCAGCTTCTGTGTGAGGTTCACAGTGGATACTGTGCCCTCTTGCCCAGTGCCACCACTCATATCTGTTTTTACAATAGCTTAAGCTTTAGATTTAAAATAAATATTTTTTTTTCACTGTAATAGAAGAGCAGTTAGTTGTCTGCAAGCGTCTGGGTGTCAGGCCTCCTTCAGCGTGTGCTCTGCAGACCTGTGCCAGCGTGCTTTGACAGTTGACAATCATATCTGGTGTCTCTTTAGCGTGCTTTTACAAAGAAAAAAGGTTTCCAGTGTAAGCTAATAGCAGCCAGTCAGTGTCCTTCAAGCGGCTCTGTCAGGCCTTCCTTCAGCGTGTGCCCTGCACAACCCTGCCAGCGTACTTTGACAGTTGCCACTCATATCTGGTGTCTCTATAGCGTGCTTTTACAAAGAAAAAAGGTTTCCAGTGTAAGCTAATAGCAGCCAGTCAGTGTCCTTCAAGCGGCTCTGTCAGGCCTTCCTTCAGCGTGTGCCCTGCACAACACTGCCAGCATTCTTTGACAGTTGCCAATCATATCTGGTGTCTCTTTAGCGTGCTTTTACAAAGAAAAAAGGTTTTCAGTGTAAGCTAATAGCAGCCAGTCAGTGTCCTATAAGCGACTCTGTCAGGCCTTCCTTCAGCGTGTGCCCTGCACAACCCTGCCAGCGTACTTTGACAGTTGCCACTCATATCTGGTGTCTCTATACAAAGAAAAAAGGTTTCCAGTGTAAGCTAATAGCAGCCAGTCAGTGTCCTTCAAGCGGCTCTGTCAGGCCTTCCTTCAGCGTGTGCCCTGCACAACACTGCCAGCGTGCTTTGACAGTTGGCAATCATATCTGGTGTCTCTTTAGCGTGCTTTTACAAAGAAAAAAGGTTTCCAGTGTAAGCTAATAGCAGCCAGTCAGTGTCCTTCAAGCGACTCTGTCAGGCCTTGCTTCAGCGTGTGCCCTGCACAACCCTGCCAGCGTACTTTGACAGTTGCCACTCATATCTGGTGTCTCTATACAAAGAAAAAAGGTTTCCAGTGTAAGCTAATAGCAGCCAGTCAGTGTCCTTCAAGCGGCTCTGTCAGGCCTTCCTTCAGCGTGTGCCCTGCACAACCCTGCCAGCGTACTTTGACAGTTGCCACTCATATCTGGTGTCTCTATAGCGTGCTTTTACAAAGAAAAAAGGTTTCCAGTGTAAGCTAATAGCAGCCAGTCAGTGTCCTTCAAGCGGCTCTGTCAGGCCTTCCTTCAGCGTGTGCCCTGCACAACACTGCCAGCGTGCTTTGACAGTTGGCAATCATATCTGGTGTCTCTTTAGCGTGCTTTTACAAAGAAAAAAGGTTTCCAGTGTAAGCTAATAGCAGCCAGTCAGTGTCCTTCAAGCGGCTCTGTCAGGCCTTCCTTCAGCGTGTGCCCTGCACAACCCTGCCAGCGTACTTTGACAGTTGCCACTCATATCTGGTGTCTCTATAGCGTGCTTTTAAAACCAAAATTTTGTTTTCACTGTAATAGAAGAGCAGTTGCCTGCCTGCCAGCTTCTTTGTGAGGTTCACAGTGGATACTGTGCCCTCTTGCCCAGTGCCACCACTCATATCTGTTTTTACAATAGCTTAAGCTTTAGATTTAAAATAAATAATTTTTTTTCACTGTAAAAGAAGAGCAGTTAGTTGTCTGCAAGCGTCTGGGTGTCAGGCTTCCTTCAGCGTGTGCTCTGCAGACCTGTGCTAGCGTGCTTTGACAGTTGCCAATCATATCTGGTGTCTCTTTAGCGTGCTTTTACAAAGAAAAAAGGTTTCCAGTGTAAGCTAATAGCAGCCAGTCAGTGTCCTTCAAGCGGCTCTGTCAGGCCTTCCTTCAGCGTGTGCTCTGCACAACCCTGCCAGCGTGCTTTGACAGTTGCCACTCATATCTGGTGTCTCTATACAAAGAAAAAAGGTTTCCAGTGTAAGCTAATAGCAGCCAGTCAGTGTCCTTCAAGCGGCTCTGTCAGGCCTTCCTTCAGCGTGTGCCCTGCACAACCCTGCCAGCGTACTTTGACAGTTGCCACTCATATCTGGTGTCTCTATAGCGTGCTTTTACAAAGAAAAAAGGTTTCCAGTGTAAGCTAATAGCAGCCAGTCAGTGTCCTTCAAGCGGCTCTTTCAGGCCTTCCTTCAGCGTGTGCCCTGCACAACACTGCCAGCGTGCTTTGACAGTTGGCAATCATATCTGGTGTCTCTTTAGCGTGCTTTTACAAAGAAAAAAGGTTACCAGTGTAAGCTAATAGCAGCCAGTCAATGTCCTTCAAGCGGCTCTGTCAGGCCTTCCTTCAGCGTGTGCCCTGCACAACCCTGCCAGCGTGCTTTGACAGTTGGCAATCATATCTGGTGTCTCTTTAGCGTGCTTTTACAAAGAAAAAAGGTTTCCAGTGTAAGCTAATAGCAGCCAGTCAGTGTCCTTCAAGCGGCTCTGTCAGGCCTTCCTTCAGCGTGTGCCCTGCACAACCCTGCCAGCGTACTTTGACAGTTGCCACTCATATCTGGTGTCTCTATAGCGTGCTTTTAAAACCCAAATTTTGTTTCCACTGTAATAGAAGAGCAGTTGCCTGCCTGCCAGCTTCTGTGTGAGGTTCACAGTGGATACTGTGCCCTCTTGCCCAGTGCCACCACTCATATCTGTTTTTACAATAGCTTAAGCTTTAGATTTAAAATAAATAAAAAAAATTCACTGTAATAAAAGAGCAGTTAGTTGTCTGCAAGCGTCTGGGTGTCAGGCCTCCTTCAGCGTGTGCTCTGCAGACCTGTGCCAGCGTGCTTTGACAGTTGCCAATCATATCTGGTGTCTCTTTAGCGTGCTTTTACAAAGAAAAAAGGTTTCCAGTGTAAGCTAATAGCAGCCAGTCAGTGTCCTTCAAGCGACTCTGTCAGGCCTTCCTTCAGCGTGTGCCCTGCACAACCCTGCCAGCGTACTTTGACAGTTGCCACTCATATCTGGTGTCTCTATACAAAGAAAAAAGGTTTCCAGTGTAAGCTAATAGCAGCCAGTCAGTGTCCTTCAAGCGGCTCTGTCAGGCCTTCCTTCAGCGTGTGCCCTGCACAACACTGCCAGCGTGCTTTGACAGTTGGCAATCATATCTGGTGTCTCTTTAGCGTGCTTTTACAAAGAAAAAAGGTTTCCAGTGTAAGCTAATAGCAGCCAGTCAATGTCCTTCAAGCGGCTCTGTCAGGCCTTCCTTTAGCGTGTGCCCTGCACAACCCTGCCAGCGTGCTTTGACAGTTGGCAATCATATCTGGTGTCTCTTTAGCGTGCTTTTACAAAGAAAAAAGGTTTCCAGTGTAAGCTAATAGCAGCCAGTCAGTGTCCTTCAAGCGGCTCTGTCAGGCCTTCCTTCAGCGTGTGCCCTGCACAACCCTGCCAGCGTACTTTGACAGTTGCCACTCATATCTGGTGTCTCTATAGCGTGCTTTTAAAACCCAAATTTTGTTTCCACTGTAATAGAAGAGCAGTTGCCTGCCTGCCAGCTTCTGTGTGAGGTTCACAGTGGATACTGTGCCCTCTTGCCCAGTGCCACCACTCATATCTGTTTTTACAATAGCTTAAGCTTTAGATTTAAAATAAATAAAAAAAATTCACTGTAATAAAAGAGCAGTTAGTTGTCTGCAAGCGTCTGGGTGTCAGGCCTCCTTCAGCGTGTGCTCTGCAGACCTGTGCCAGCGTGCTTTGACAGTTGCCAATCATATCTGGTGTCTCTTTAGCGTGCTTTTACAAAGAAAAAAGGTTTCCAGTGTAAGCTAATAGCAGCCAGTCAGTGTCCTTCAAGCGACTCTGTCAGGCCTTCCTTCAGCGTGTGCCCTGCACAACACTGCCAGCGTGCTTTGACAGTTGCCAATCATATCTGGTGTCTCTTTAGCGTGCTTTTACAAAGAAAAAAGGTTTCCAGTGGAAGCTAATAGCAGCCAGTCAGTGTCCTTCAAGCGGCTCTGTCAGGCCTTCCTTCAGCGTGTGCCCTGCACAATCCTGCCAGCGTACTTTGACAGTTGCCACTCATATCTGGTGTCTCTATAGCGTGCTTTTAAAACCAAAATTTTGTTTTCACTGTAATAGAAGAGCAGTTGCCTGCCTGCCAGCTTCTGTGTGAGGTTCACAGTGGATACTGTGCCCTCTTGCCCAGTGCCACCACTCATATCTGTTTTTACAATAGCTTAAGCTTTAGATTTAAAATAAATATTTTTTTTCACTGTAATAGAAGAGCAGTTAGTTGTCTGCAAGCGTCTGGGTGTCAGGCCTCCTTCAGCGTGTGCTCTGCAGACCTGTGCCAGCGTGCTTTGACAGTTGCCACTCATATCTGGTGTCTCTATACAAAGAAAAAAGGTTTCCAGTGTAAGCTAATAGCAGCCAGTCAGTGTCCTTCAAGCGGCTCTGTCAGGCCTTCCTTCAGCGTGTGCCCTGCACAACACTGCCACCGTGCTTTGACAGTTGCCAATCATATCTGGTGTCTCTTTAGCGTGCTTTTACAAAGAAAAAAGTTTTCTAGTGTAAGCTAATAGCAGCCAGTCAGTGTCCTTCAAGCGACTCTGTCAGGCCTTCCTTCAGCGTGTGCCCTGCACAACCCTGCCAGCGTACTTTGACAGTTGCCACTCATATCTGGTGTCTCTATACAAAGAAAAAAGGTTTCCAGTGTAAGCTAATAGCAGCCAGTCAGTGTCCTTCAAGCGGCTCTGTCAGGCCTTCCTTCAGCGTGTGCCCTGCACAACCCTGCCAGCGTACTTTGACAGTTGCCACTCATATCTGGTGTCTCTATAGGGTGCTTTTACAAAGAAAAAAGGTTTCCAGTGTAAGCTAATAGCAGCCAGTCAGTGTCCTTCAAGCGGCTCTGTCAGGCCTTCCTTCAGCGTGTGCCCTGCACAACACTGCCAGCGTGCTTTGACAGTTGGCAATCATATCTGGTGTCTCTTTAGCGTGCTTTTACAAAGAAAAAAGGTTTACAGTGTAAGCTAATAGCAGCCAGTCAGTGTCCTTCAAGCGGCTCTGTCAGGCCTTCCTTCAGCGTGTGCCCTGCACAACACTGCCACCGTGCTTTGACAGTTGCCAATCATATCTGGTGTCTCTTTAGCGTGCTTTTACAAAGAAAAAAGTTTTCTAGTGTAAGCTAATAGCAGCCAGTCAGTGTCCTTCAAGCGACTCTGTCAGGCCTTCCTTCAGCGTGTGCCCTGCACAACCCTGCCAGCGTACTTTGACAGTTGCCACTCATATCTGGTGTCTCTATACAAAGAAAAAAGGTTTCCAGTGTAAGCTAATAGCAGCCAGTCAGTGTCCTTCAAGCGGCTCTGTCAGGCCTTCCTTCAGCGTGTGCCCTGCACAACCCTGCCAGCGTACTTTGACAGTTGCCACTCATATCTGGTGTCTCTATAGGGTGCTTTTACAAAGAAAAAAGGTTTCCAGTGTAAGCTAATAGCAGCCAGTCAGTGTCCTTCAAGCGGCTCTGTCAGGCCTTCCTTCAGCGTGTGCCCTGCACAACACTGCCAGCGTGCTTTGACAGTTGGCAATCATATCTGGTGTCTCTTTAGCGTGCTTTTACAAAGAAAAAAGGTTTACAGTGTAAGCTAATAGCAGCCAGTCAGTGTCCTTCAAGCGGCTCTGTCAGGCCTTCCTTCAGCGTGTGCCCTGCACAACCCTGCCAGCGTACTTTGACAGTTGCCACTCATATCTGGTGTCTCTATAGCGTGCTTTTAAAACCAACATTTTGTTTCCACTGTAATAGAAGAGCAGTTGCCTGCCTGCCAGCTTCTGTGTGAGGTTCACAGTGGATACTGTGCCCTCTTGCCCAGTGCCACCACTCATATCTGTTTTTACAATAGCTTAAGCTTTAGATTTAAAATAAATATTTTTTTTTCACTGTAATAGAAGAGCAGTTAGTTGTCTGCAAGCGTCTGGGTGTCAGGCCTCCTTCAGCGTGTGCTCTGCAGACCTGTGCCAGCGTGCTTTGACAGTTGACAATCATATCTGGTGTCTCTTTAGCGTGCTTTTACAAAGAAAAAAGGTTTCCAGTGTAAGCTAATAGCAGCCAGTCAGTGTCCTTCAAGCGGCTCTGTCAGGCCTTCCTTCAGCGTGTGCCCTGCACAACCCTGCCAGCGTACTTTGACAGTTGCCACTCATATCTGGTGTCTCTATAGCGTGCTTTTACAAAGAAAAAAGGTTTCCAGTGTAAGCTAATAGCAGCCAGTCAGTGTCCTTCAAGCGGCTCTGTCAGGCCTTCCTTCAGCGTGTGCCCTGCACAACACTGCCAGCATTCTTTGACAGTTGCCAATCATATCTGGTGTCTCTTTAGCGTGCTTTTACAAAGAAAAAAGGTTTTCAGTGTAAGCTAATAGCAGCCAGTCAGTGTCCTTCAAGCGACTCTGTCAGGCCTTCCTTCAGCGTGTGCCCTGCACAACCCTGCCAGCGTACTTTGACAGTTGCCACTCATATCTGGTGTCTCTATACAAAGAAAAAAGGTTTCCAGTGTAAGCTAATAGCAGCCAGTCAGTGTCCTTCAAGCGGCTCTGTCAGGCCTTCCTTCAGCGTGTGCCCTGCACAACACTGCCAGCGTGCTTTGACAGTTGGCAATCATATCTGGTGTCTCTTTAGCGTGCTTTTACAAAGAAAAAAGGTTTCCAGTGTAAGCTAATAGCAGCCAGTCAGTGTCCTTCAAGCGACTCTGTCAGGCCTTGCTTCAGCGTGTGCCCTGCACAACCCTGCCAGCGTACTTTGACAGTTGCCACTCATATCTGGTGTCTCTATACAAAGAAAAAAGGTTTCCAGTGTAAGCTAATAGCAGCCAGTCAGTGTCCTTCAAGCGGCTCTGTCAGGCCTTCCTTCAGCGTGTGCCCTGCACAACCCTGCCAGCGTACTTTGACAGTTGCCACTCATATCTGGTGTCTCTATAGCGTGCTTTTACAAAGAAAAAAGGTTTCCAGTGTAAGCTAATAGCAGCCAGTCAGTGTCCTTCAAGCGGCTCTGTCAGGCCTTCCTTCAGCGTGTGCCCTGCACAACACTGCCAGCGTGCTTTGACAGTTGGCAATCATATCTGGTGTCTCTTTAGCGTGCTTTTACAAAGAAAAAAGGTTTCCAGTGTAAGCTAATAGCAGCCAGTCAGTGTCCTTCAAGCGGCTCTGTCAGGCCTTCCTTCAGCGTGTGCCCTGCACAACCCTGCCAGCGTACTTTGACAGTTGCCACTCATATCTGGTGTCTCTATAGCGTGCTTTTAAAACCAAAATTTTGTTTTCACTGTAATAGAAGAGCAGTTGCCTGCCTGCCAGCTTCTTTGTGAGGTTCACAGTGGATACTGTGCCCTCTTGCCCAGTGCCACCACTCATATCTGTTTTTACAATAGCTTAAGCTTTAGATTTAAAATAAATAATTTTTTTTCACTGTAAAAGAAGAGCAGTTAGTTGTCTGCAAGCGTCTGGGTGTCAGGCTTCCTTCAGCGTGTGCTCTGCAGACCTGTGCTAGCGTGCTTTGACAGTTGCCAATCATATCTGGTGTCTCTTTAGCGTGCTTTTACAAAGAAAAAAGGTTTCCAGTGTAAGCTAATAGCAGCCAGTCAGTGTCCTTCAAGCGGCTCTGTCAGGCCTTCCTTCAGCGTGTGCTCTGCACAACCCTGCCAGCGTGCTTTGACAGTTGCCACTCATATCTGGTGTCTCTATACAAAGAAAAAAGGTTTCCAGTGTAAGCTAATAGCAGCCAGTCAGTGTCCTTCAAGCGGCTCTGTCAGGCCTTCCTTCAGCGTGTGCCCTGCACAACCCTGCCAGCGTACTTTGACAGTTGCCACTCATATCTGGTGTCTCTTTAGCGTGCTTTTACAAAGAAAAAAGGTTACCAGTGTAAGCTAATAGCAGCCAGTCAATGTCCTTCAAGCGGCTCTGTCAGGCCTTCCTTCAGCGTGTGCCCTGCACAACCCTGCCAGCGTGCTTTGACAGTTGGCAATCATATCTGGTGTCTCTTTAGCGTGCTTTTACAAAGAAAAAAGGTTTCCAGTGTAAGCTAATAGCAGCCAGTCAGTGTCCTTCAAGCGGCTCTGTCAGGCCTTCCTTCAGCGTGTGCCCTGCACAACCCTGCCAGCGTACTTTGACAGTTGCCACTCATATCTGGTGTCTCTATAGCGTGCTTTTAAAACCCAAATTTTGTTTCCACTGTAATAGAAGAGCAGTTGCCTGCCTGCCAGCTTCTGTGTGAGGTTCACAGTGGATACTGTGCCCTCTTGCCCAGTGCCACCACTCATATCTGTTTTTACAATAGCTTAAGCTTTAGATTTAAAATAAATAAAAAAAATTCACTGTAATAAAAGAGCAGTTAGTTGTCTGCAAGCGTCTGGGTGTCAGGCCTCCTTCAGCGTGTGCTCTGCAGACCTGTGCCAGCGTGCTTTGACAGTTGCCAATCATATCTGGTGTCTCTTTAGCGTGCTTTTACAAAGAAAAAAGGTTTCCAGTGTAAGCTAATAGCAGCCAGTCAGTGTCCTTCAAGCGACTCTGTCAGGCCTTCCTTCAGCGTGTGCCCTGCACAACCCTGCCAGCGTACTTTGACAGTTGCCACTCATATCTGGTGTCTCTATACAAAGAAAAAAGGTTTCCAGTGTAAGCTAATAGCAGCCAGTCAGTGTCCTTCAAGCGGCTCTGTCAGGCCTTCCTTCAGCGTGTGCCCTGCACAACACTGCCAGCGTGCTTTGACAGTTGGCAATCATATCTGGTGTCTCTTTAGCGTGCTTTTACAAAGAAAAAAGGTTTCCAGTGTAAGCTAATAGCAGCCAGTCAATGTCCTTCAAGCGGCTCTGTCAGGCCTTCCTTTAGCGTGTGCCCTGCACAACCCTGCCAGCGTGCTTTGACAGTTGGCAATCATATCTGGTGTCTCTTTAGCGTGCTTTTACAAAGAAAAAAGGTTTCCAGTGTAAGCTAATAGCAGCCAGTCAGTGTCCTTCAAGCGGCTCTGTCAGGCCTTCCTTCAGCGTGTGCCCTGCACAACCCTGCCAGCGTACTTTGACAGTTGCCACTCATATCTGGTGTCTCTATAGCGTGCTTTTAAAACCCAAATTTTGTTTCCACTGTAATAGAAGAGCAGTTGCCTGCCTGCCAGCTTCTGTGTGAGGTTCACAGTGGATACTGTGCCCTCTTGCCCAGTGCCACCACTCATATCTGTTTTTACAATAGCTTAAGCTTTAGATTTAAAATAAATAAAAAAAATTCACTGTAATAAAAGAGCAGTTAGTTGTCTGCAAGCGTCTGGGTGTCAGGCCTCCTTCAGCGTGTGCTCTGCAGACCTGTGCCAGCGTGCTTTGACAGTTGCCAATCATATCTGGTGTCTCTTTAGCGTGCTTTTACAAAGAAAAAAGGTTTCCAGTGTAAGCTAATAGCAGCCAGTCAGTGTCCTTCAAGCGACTCTGTCAGGCCTTCCTTCAGCGTGTGCCCTGCACAACACTGCCAGCGTGCTTTGACAGTTGCCAATCATATCTGGTGTCTCTTTAGCGTGCTTTTACAAAGAAAAAAGGTTTCCAGTGGAAGCTAATAGCAGCCAGTCAGTGTCCTTCAAGCGGCTCTGTCAGGCCTTCCTTCAGCGTGTGCCCTGCACAATCCTGCCAGCGTACTTTGACAGTTGCCACTCATATCTGGTGTCTCTATAGCGTGCTTTTAAAACCAAAATTTTGTTTTCACTGTAATAGAAGAGCAGTTGCCTGCCTGCCAGCTTCTGTGTGAGGTTCACAGTGGATACTGTGCCCTCTTGCCCAGTGCCACCACTCATATCTGTTTTTACAATAGCTTAAGCTTTAGATTTAAAATAAATATTTTTTTTCACTGTAATAGAAGAGCAGTTAGTTGTCTGCAAGCGTCTGGGTGTCAGGCCTCCTTCAGCGTGTGCTCTGCAGACCTGTGCCAGCGTGCTTTGACAGTTGCCACTCATATCTGGTGTCTCTATACAAAGAAAAAAGGTTTCCAGTGTAAGCTAATAGCAGCCAGTCAGTGTCCTTCAAGCGGCTCTGTCAGGCCTTCCTTCAGCGTGTGCCCTGCACAACACTGCCAGCGTGCTTTGACAGTTGCCACTCATATCTGGTGTCTCTATACAAAGAAAAAAGGTTTCCAGTGTAAGCTAATAGCAGCCAGTCAGTGTCCTTCAAGCGGCTCTGTCAGGCCTTCCTTCAGCGTGTGCCCTGCACAACCCTGCCAGCGTACTTTGACAGTTGCCACTCATATCTGGTGTCTCTATAGGGTGCTTTTACAAAGAAAAAAGGTTTCCAGTGTAAGCTAATAGCAGCCAGTCAGTGTCCTTCAAGCGGCTCTGTCAGGCCTTCCTTCAGCGTGTGCCCTGCACAACACTGCCAGCGTGCTTTGACAGTTGGCAATCATATCTGGTGTCTCTTTAGCGTGCTTTTACAAAGAAAAAAGGTTTACAGTGTAAGCTAATAGCAGCCAGTCAGTGTCCTTCAAGCGGCTCTGTCAGGCCTTCCTTCAGCGTGTGCCCTGCACAACCCTGCCAGCGTACTTTGACAGTTGCCACTCATATCTGGTGTCTCTATAGCGTGCTTTTAAAACCAACATTTTGTTTCCACTGTAATAGAAGAGCAGTTGCCTGCCTGCCAGCTTCTGTGTGAGGTTCACAGTGGATACTGTGCCCTCTTGCCCAGTGCCACCACTCATATCTGTTTTTACAATAGCTTAAGCTTTAGATTTAAAATAAATATTTTTTTTTCACTGTAATAGAAGAGCAGTTAGTTGTCTGCAAGCGTCTGGGTGTCAGGCCTCCTTCAGCGTGTGCTCTGCAGACCTGTGCCAGCGTGCTTTGACAGTTGACAATCATATCTGGTGTCTCTTTAGCGTGCTTTTACAAAGAAAAAAGGTTTCCAGTGTAAGCTAATAGCAGCCAGTCAGTGTCCTTCAAGCGGCTCTGTCAGGCCTTCCTTCAGCGTGTGCCCTGCACAACCCTGCCAGCGTACTTTGACAGTTGCCACTCATATCTGGTGTCTCTATAGCGTGCTTTTACAAAGAAAAAAGGTTTCCAGTGTAAGCTAATAGCAGCCAGTCAGTGTCCTTCAAGCGGCTCTGTCAGGCCTTCCTTCAGCGTGTGCCCTGCACAACACTGCCAGCATTCTTTGACAGTTGCCAATCATATCTGGTGTCTCTTTAGCGTGCTTTTACAAAGAAAAAAGGTTTTCAGTGTAAGCTAATAGCAGCCAGTCAGTGTCCTTCAAGCGACTCTGTCAGGCCTTCCTTCAGCGTGTGCCCTGCACAACCCTGCCAGCGTACTTTGACAGTTGCCACTCATATCTGGTGTCTCTATACAAAGAAAAAAGGTTTCCAGTGTAAGCTAATAGCAGCCAGTCAGTGTCCTTCAAGCGGCTCTGTCAGGCCTTCCTTCAGCGTGTGCCCTGCACAACACTGCCAGCGTGCTTTGACAGTTGGCAATCATATCTGGTGTCTCTTTAGCGTGCTTTTACAAAGAAAAAAGGTTTCCAGTGTAAGCTAATAGCAGCCAGTCAGTGTCCTTCAAGCGACTCTGTCAGGCCTTGCTTCAGCGTGTGCCCTGCACAACCCTGCCAGCGTACTTTGACAGTTGCCACTCATATCTGGTGTCTCTATACAAAGAAAAAAGGTTTCCAGTGTAAGCTAATAGCAGCCAGTCAGTGTCCTTCAAGCGGCTCTGTCAGGCCTTCCTTCAGCGTGTGCCCTGCACAACCCTGCCAGCGTACTTTGACAGTTGCCACTCATATCTGGTGTCTCTATAGCGTGCTTTTACAAAGAAAAAAGGTTTCCAGTGTAAGCTAATAGCAGCCAGTCAGTGTCCTTCAAGCGGCTCTGTCAGGCCTTCCTTCAGCGTGTGCCCTGCACAACACTGCCAGCGTGCTTTGACAGTTGGCAATCATATCTGGTGTCTCTTTAGCGTGCTTTTACAAAGAAAAAAGGTTTCCAGTGTAAGCTAATAGCAGCCAGTCAGTGTCCTTCAAGCGGCTCTGTCAGGCCTTCCTTCAGCGTGTGCCCTGCACAACCCTGCCAGCGTACTTTGACAGTTGCCACTCATATCTGGTGTCTCTATAGCGTGCTTTTAAAACCAATATTTTGTTTTCACTGTAATAGAAGAGCAGTTGCCTGCCTGCCAGCTTCTTTGTGAGGTTCACAGTGGATACTGTGCCCTCTTGCCCAGTGCCACCACTCATATCTGTTTTTACAATAGCTTAAGCTTTAGATTTAAAATAAATAATTTTTTTTCACTGTAAAAGAAGAGCAGTTAGTTGTCTGCAAGCGTCTGGGTGTCAGGCTTCCTTCAGCGTGTGCTCTGCAGACCTGTGCTAGCGTGCTTTGACAGTTGCCAATCATATCTGGTGTCTCTTTAGCGTGCTTTTAATAAGAAAAAAGGTTTCCAGTGTAAGCTAATAGCAGCCAGTCAGTGTCCTTCAAGCGGCTCTGTCAGGCCTTCCTTCAGCGTGTGCCCTGCACAACCCTGCCAGCGTACTTTGACAGTTGCCACTCATATCTGGTGTCTCTATACAAAGAAAAAAGGTTTCCAGTGTAAGCTAATAGCAGCCAGTCAGTGTCCTTCAAGCGGCTCTGTCAGGCCTTCCTTCAGCGTGTGCCCTGCACAACCCTGCCAGCGTACTTTGACAGTTGCCACTCACATCTGGTGTCTCTATAGCGTGCTTTTACAAAGAAAAAAGGTTTCCAGTGTAAGCTAATAGCAGCCAGTCAGTGTCCTTCAAGCGGCTCTGTCAGGCCTTCCTTCAGCATGTGCCCTGCACAACCCTGCCAGGGTGCTTTGACAGTTGGCAATCATATCTGGTGTCTCTTTAGCGTGCTTTTACAAAGAAAAAAGGTTTCCAGTGTAAGCTAATAGCAGCCAGTCAGTGTCCTTCAAGCGGCTCTGTCAGGCCTTCCTTCAGCGTGTGCCCTGCACAACCCTGCCAGCGTACTTTGACAGTTGCCACTCATATCTGGTGTCTCTATAGCGTGCTTTTAAAACCAAAATTTTGTTTCCACTGTAATAGAAGAGCAGTTGCCTGCCTGCCAGCTTCTGTGTGAGGTTCACAGTGGATACTGTGCCCTCTTGCCCAGTGCCACCACTCATATCTGTTTTTACAATAGCTTAAGCTTTAGATTTAAAAGAAATAATTTTTTTTCACTGTAATAGAAGAGCAGTTAGTTGTCTACAAGCATCTGGGTGTCAGGCCTCCTTCAGCGTGTGCTCTGCAGACCTGTGCCAGCGTGCTTTGACAGTTGCCAATCATATCTGGTGTCTCTTTAGCGTGCTTTTACAAAGAAAAAAGGTTTCCAGTGTAAGCTAATAGCAGCCAGTCAGTGTCCTTCAAGCGGCTCTGTCAGGCCTTCCTTCAGCGTGTGCCCTGCACAACCCTGCCAGCGTACTTTGACAGTTGCCACTCATATCTGGTGTCTCTATACAAAGAAAAAAGGTTTCCAGTGTAAGCTAATAGCAGCCAGTCAGTGTCCTTCAAGCGGCTCTGTCAGGCCTTCCTTCAGTGTGTGCCCTGCACAACCCTGCCAGCGTACTTTGACAGTTGCCACTCATATCTGGTGTCTCTATAGCGTGCTTTTACAAAGAAAAAAGGTTTCCAGTGTAAGCTAATAGCAGCCAGTCAGTGTCCTTCAAGCAGCTCTGTCAGGCCTTCCTTCAGCGTGTGCCCTGCAAAACAAAGCCAGCTTGCTTTGACAGTTGGCAATCATATCTGGTGTCTCTTTAGCGTGCTTTTACAAAGAAAAAAGGTTTCCAGTGTAAGCTAATAGCAGCCAGTCAGTGTCCTTCAAGCGGCTCTGTCAGGCCTTCCTTCAGCGTGTGCCCTGCACAACCCTGCCAGCGTACTTTGACAGTTGCCACTCATATCTGGTGTCTCTATAGCGTGCTTTTACAAAGAAAAAAGGTTTCCAGTGTAAGCTAATAGCAGCCAGTCAGTGTCCTTCAAGCGGCTCTGTCAGGCCTTCCTTCAGCGTGTGCCCTGCACAACACTGCCAGCATGCTTTGACAGTTGCCAATCATATCTGGTGTCTCTTTAGCGTGCTTTTACAAAGAAAAAAGGTTTCCAGTGTAAGCTAATAGCAGCCAGTCAGTGTCCTTCAATCGGCTCTGTCAGGCCTTCCTTCAGCGTGTGCCCTGCACAACCCTGCCAGCGTACTTTGACAGTTGCCACTCATATCTGGTGTCTCTATAGCGTGCTTTTACAAAGAAAAAAGGTTTCCAGTGTAAGCTAATAGCAGCCAGTCAGTGTCCTTCAAGCGGCTCTGTCAGGCCTTCCTTCAGCGTGTGCCCTGCACAACACTGCCAGCGTGCTTTGACAGTTGGCAATCATATCAGGTGTCTCTTTAGCGTGCTTTTACAAAGAAAAAAGGTTACCAGTGTAAGCTAATAGCAGCCAGTCAATGTCCTTCAAGCGGCTCTGTCAGGCCTTCCTTCAGCGTGTTCCCTGCACAACCCTGCCAGCGTGCTTTGACAGTTGGCAATCATATCTGGTGTCTCTTTAGCGTGCTTTTACAAAGAAAAAAGGTTTCCAGTGTAAGCTAATAGCAGCCAGTCAGTGTCCTTCAAGCGGCTCTGTCAGGCCTTCCTTCAGCGTGTGCCCTGCACAACCCTGCCAGCGTACTTTGACAGTTGCCACTCATATCTGGTGTCTCTATAGCGTGCTTTTAAAACCCAAATTTTGTTTCCACTGTAATAGAAGAGCAGTTGCCTGCCTGCCAGCTTCTGTGTGAGGTTCACAGTGGATACTGTGCCCTCTTGCCCAGTGCCACCACTCATATCTGTTTTTACAATAGCTTAAGCTTTAGATTTAAAATAAATAAAAAAATTTCACTGTAATAAAAGAGCAGTTAGTTGTCTGCAAGCGTCTGGGTGTCAGGCCTCCTTCAGCGTGTGCTCTGCAGACCTGTGCCAGCGTGCTTTGACAGTTGCCAATCATATCTGGTGTCTCTTTAGCGTGCTTTTACAAAGAAAAAAGGTTTCCAGTGTAAGCTAATAGCAGCCAGTCAGTGTCCTTCAAGCGACTCTGTCAGGCCTTCCTTCAGCGTGTGCCCTGCACAACCCTGCCAGCGTACTTTGACAGTTGCCACTCATATCTGGTGTCTCTATAGCGTGCTTTTAAAACCAACATTTTGTTTCCACTGTAATAGAAGAGCAGTTGCCTGCCTGCCAGCTTCTGTGTGAGGTTCACAGTGGATACTGTGCCCTCTTGCCCAGTGCCACCACTCATATCTGTTTTTACAATAGCTTAAGCTTTAGATTTAAAATAAATATTTTTTTTTCACTGTAATAGAAGAGCAGTTAGTTGTCTGCAAGCGTCTGGGTGTCAGGCCTCCTTCAGCGTGTGCTCTGCAGACCTGTGCCAGCGTGCTTTGACAGTTGACAATCATATCTGGTGTCTCTTTAGCGTGCTTTTACAAAGAAAAAAGGTTTCCAGTGTAAGCTAATAGCAGCCAGTCAGTGTCCTTCAAGCGGCTCTGTCAGGCCTTCCTTCAGCGTGTGCCCTGCACAACCCTGCCAGCGTACTTTGACAGTTGCCACTCATATCTGGTGTCTCTATAGCGTGCTTTTACAAAGAAAAAAGGTTTCCAGTGTAAGCTAATAGCAGCCAGTCAGTGTCCTTCAAGCGGCTCTGTCAGGCCTTCCTTCAGCGTGTGCCCTGCACAACACTGCCAGCGTGCTTTGACAGTTGCCAATCATATCTGGTGTCTCTTTAGCGTGCTTTTACAAAGAAAAAAGGTTTTCAGTGTAAGCTAATAGCAGCCAGTCAGTGTCCTTCAAGCGACTCTGTCAGGCCTTCCTTCAGCGTGTGCCCTGCACAACCCTGCCAGCGTACTTTGACAGTTGCCACTCATATCTGGTGTCTCTATACAAAGAAAAAAGGTTTCCAGTGTAAGCTAATAGCAGCCAGTCAGTGTCCTTCAAGCGGCTCTGTCAGGCCTTCCTTCAGCGTGTGCCCTGCACAACACTGCCAGCGTGCTTTGACAGTTGGCAATCATATCTGGTGTCTCTTTAGCGTGCTTTTACAAAGAAAAAAGGTTTCCAGTGTAAGCTAATAGCAGCCAGTCAGTGTCCTTCAAGCGACTCTGTCAGGCCTTGCTTCAGCGTGTGCCCTGCACAACCCTGCCAGCGTACTTTGACAGTTGCCACTCATATCTGGTGTCTCTATACAAAGAAAAAAGGTTTCCAGTGTAAGCTAATAGCAGCCAGTCAGTGTCCTTCAAGCGGCTCTGTCAGGCCTTCCTTCAGCGTGTGCCCTGCACAACCCTGCCAGCGTACTTTGACAGTTGCCACTCATATCTGGTGTCTCTATAGCGTGCTTTTACAAAGAAAAAAGGTTTCCAGTGTAAGCTAATAGCAGCCAGTCAGTGTCCTTCAAGCGGCTCTGTCAGGCCTTCCTTCAGCGTGTGCCCTGCACAACACTGCCAGCGTGCTTTGACAGTTGGCAATCATATCTGGTGTCTCTTTAGCGTGCTTTTACAAAGAAAAAAGGTTTCCAGTGTAAGCTAATAGCAGCCAGTCAGTGTCCTTCAAGCGGCTCTGTCAGGCCTTCCTTCAGCGTGTGCCCTGCACAACCCTGCCAGCGTACTTTGACAGTTGCCACTCATATCTGGTGTCTCTATAGCGTGCTTTTAAAACCAAAATTTTGTTTTCACTGTAATAGAAGAGCAGTTGCCTGCCTGCCAGCTTCTTTGTGAGGTTCACAGTGGATACTGTGCCCTCTTGCCCAGTGCCACCACTCATATCTGTTTTTACAATAGCTTAAGCTTTAGATTTAAAATAAATAATTTTTTTTCACTGTAAAAGAAGAGCAGTTAGTTGTCTGCAAGCGTCTGGGTGTCAGGCTTCCTTCAGCGTGTGCTCTGCAGACCTGTGCTAGCGTGCTTTGACAGTTGCCAATCATATCTGGTGTCTCTTTAGCGTGCTTTTAATAAGAAAAAAGGTTTCCAGTGTAAGCTAATAGCAGCCAGTCAGTGTCCTTCAAGCGGCTCTGTCAGGCCTTCCTTCAGCGTGTGCCCTGCACAACCCTGCCAGCGTACTTTGACAGTTGCCACTCATATCTGGTGTCTCTATACAAAGAAAAAAGGTTTCCAGTGTAAGCTAATAGCAGCCAGTCAGTGTCCTTCAAGCGGCTCTGTCAGGCCTTCCTTCAGCGTGTGCCCTGCACAACCCTGCCAGCGTACTTTGACAGTTGCCACTCACATCTGGTGTCTCTATAGCGTGCTTTTACAAAGAAACAAGGTTTCCAGTGTAAGCTAATAGCAGCCAGTCAGTGTCCTTCAAGCGGCTCTGTCAGGCCTTCCTTCAGCATGTGCCCTGCACAACCCTGCCAGGGTGCTTTGACAGTTGGCAATCATATCTGGTGTCTCTTTAGCGTGCTTTTACAAAGAAAAAAGGTTTCCAGTGTAAGCTAATAGCAGCCAGTCAGTGTCCTTCAAGCGGCTCTGTCAGGCCTTCCTTCAGCGTGTGCCCTGCACAACCCTGCCAGCGTACTTTGACAGTTGCCACTCATATCTGGTGTCTCTATAGCGTGCTTTTAAAACCAAAATTTTGTTTCCACTGTAATAGAAGAGCAGTTGCCTGCCTGCCAGCTTCTGTGTGAGGTTCACAGTGGATACTGTGCCCTCTTGCCCAGTGCCACCACTCATATCTGTTTTTACAATAGCTTAAGCTTTAGATTTAAAAGAAATAATTTTTTTTCACTGTAATAGAAGAGCAGTTAGTTGTCTACAAGCGTCTGGGTGTCAGGCCTCCTTCAGCGTGTGCTCTGCAGACCTGTGCCAGCGTGCTTTGACAGTTGACAATCATATCTGGTGTCTCTTTAGCGTGCTTTTACAAAGAAAAAAGGTTTCCAGTGTAAGCTAATAGCAGCCAGTCAGTGTCCTTCAAGCGGCTCTGTCAGGCCTTCCTTCAGCGTGTGCCCTGCACAACCCTGCCAGCGTACTTTGACAGTTGCCACTCATATCTGGTGTCTCTATACAAAGAAAAAAGGTTTCCAGTGTAAGCTAATAGCAGCCAGTCAGTGTCCTTCAAGCGGCTCTGTCAGGCCTTCCTTCAGTGTGTGCCCTGCACAACCCTGCCAGCGTACTTTGACAGTTGCCACTCATATCTGGTGTCTCTATAGCGTGCTTTTACAAAGAAAAAAGGTTCCCAGTGTAAGCTAATAGCAGCCAGTCAGTGTCCTTCAAGCGGCTCTGTCAGGCCTTCCTTCAGCGTGTGCCCTGCAAAACAAAGCCAGCTTGCTTTGACAGTTGGCAATCATATCTGGTGTCTCTTTAGCGTGCTTTTACAAAGAAAAAAGGTTTCCAGTGTAAGCTAATAGCAGCCAGTCAGTGTCCTTCAAGCGGCTCTGTCAGGCCTTCCTTCAGCGTGTGCCCTGCACAACCCTGCCAGCGTACTTTGACAGTTGCCACTCATATCTGGTGTCTCTATAGCGTGCTTTTACAAAGAAAAAAGGTTTCCAGTGTAAGCTAATAGCAGCCAGTCAGTGTCCTTCAAGCGGCTCTGTCAGGCCTTCCTTCAGCGTGTGCCCTGCACAACACTGCCAGCATGCTTTGACAGTTGCCAATCATATCTGGTGTCTCTTTAGCGTGCTTTTACAAAGAAAAAAGGTTTCCAGTGTAAGCTAATAGCAGCCAGTCAGTGTCCTTCAATCGGCTCTGTCAGGCCTTCCTTCAGCGTGTGCCCTGCACAACCCTGCCAGCGTACTTTGACAGTTGCCACTCATATCTGGTGTCTCTATAGCGTGCTTTTACAAAGAAAAAAGGTTTCCAGTGTAAGCTAATAGCAGCCAGTCAGTGTCCTTCAAGCGGCTCTGTCAGGCCTTCCTTCAGCGTGTGCCCTGCACAACACTGCCAGCGTGCTTTGACAGTTGGCAATCATATCAGGTGTCTCTTTAGCGTGCTTTTACAAAGAAAAAAGGTTACCAGTGTAAGCTAATAGCAGCCAGTCAATGTCCTTCAAGCGGCTCTGTCAGGCCTTCCTTCAGCGTGTGCCCTGCACAACCCTGCCAGCGTGCTTTGACAGTTGGCAATCATATCTGGTGTCTCTTTAGCGTGCTTTTACAAAGAAAAAAGGTTTCCAGTGTAAGCTAATAGCAGCCAGTCAGTGTCCTTCAAGCGGCTCTGTCAGACCTTCCTTCAGCGTGTGCCCTGCACAACTCTGCCAGCGTAATTTGACAGTTGCCACTCATATCTGGTGTCTCTATAGCGTGCTTTTAAAACCCAAATTTTGTTTCCACTGTAATAGAAGAGCAGTTGCCTGCCTGCCAGCTTCTGTGTGAGGTTCACAGTGGATACTGTGCCCTCTTGCCCAGTGCCACCACTCATATCTGTTTTTACAATAGCTTAAGCTTTAGATTTAAAATAAATAAAAAAATTTCACTGTAATAAAAGAGCAGTTAGTTGTCTGCAAGCGTCTGGGTGTCAGGCCTCCTTCAGCGTGTGCTCTGCAGACCTGTGCCAGCGTGCTTTGACAGTTGCCAATCATATCTGGTGTCTCTTTAGCGTGCTTTTACAAAGAAAAAAGGTTTCCAGTGTAAGCTAATAGCAGCCAGTCAGTGTCCTTCAAGCGACTCTGTCAGGCCTTCCTTCAGCGTGTGCCCTGCACAACACTGCCAGCGTGCTTTGACAGTTGCCAATCATATCTGGTGTCTCTTTAGCGTGCTTTTACAAAGAAAAAAGGTTTCCAGTGTAAGCTAATAGCAGCCAGTCAGTGTCCTTCAAGCGGCTCTGTCAGGCCTTCCTTCAGCGTGTGCCCTGCACAATCCTGCCAGCGTACTTTGACAGTTGCCACTCATATCTGGTGTCTCTATAGCGTGCTTTTAAAACCAAAATTTTGTTTTCACTGTAATAGAAGAGCAGTTGCCTGCCTGCCAGCTTCTGTGTGAGGTTCACAGTGGATACTGTGCCCTCTTGCCCAGTGCCACCACTCATATCTGTTTTTACAATAGCTTAAGCTTTAGATTTAAAATAAATATTTTTTTTCACTGTAATAGAAGAGCAGTTAGTTGTCTGCAAGCGTCTGGGTGTCAGGCCTCCTTCAGCGTGTGCTCTGCAGACCTGTGCCAGCGTGCTTTGACAGTTGCCACTCATATCTGGTGTCTCTATACAAAGAAAAAAGGTTTCCAGTGTAAGCTAATAGCAGCCAGTCAGTGTCCTTCAAGCGGCTCTGTCAGGCCTTCCTTCAGCGTGTGCCCTGCACAACACTGCCAGCGTGCTTTGACAGTTGCCAATCATATCTGGTGTCTCTTTAGCGTGCTTTTACAAAGAAAAAAGTTTTCTAGTGTAAGCTAATAGCAGCCAGTCAGTGTCCTTCAAGCGACTCTGTCAGGCCTTCCTTCAGCGTGTGCCCTGCACAACCCTGCCAGCGTACTTTGACAGTTGCCACTCATATCTGGTGTCTCTATACAAAGAAAAAAGGTTTCCAGTGTAAGCTAATAGCAGCCAGTCAGTGTCCTTCAAGCGGCTCTGTCAGGCCTTCCTTCAGCGTGTGCCCTGCACAACACTGCCAGCATGCTTTGACAGTTGCCAATCATATCTGGTGTCTCTTTAGCGTGCTTTTACAAAGAAAAAAGGTTTCCAGTGTAAGCTAATAGCAGCCAGTCAGAGTCCTTCAATCGGCTCTGTCAGGCCTTCCTTCAGCGTGTGCCCTGCACAACCCTGCCAGCGTACTTTGACAGTTGCCACTCATATCTGGTGTCCCTATAGCGTGCTTTTACAAAGAAAAAAGGTTTCCAGTGTAAGCTAATAGCAGCCAGTCAGTGTCCTTCAAGCGGCTCTGTCAGGCCTTCCTTCAGCGTGTGCCCTGCACAACACTGCCAGCGTGCTTTGACAGTTGGCAATCATATCAGGTGTCTCTTTAGCGTGCTTTTACAAAGAAAAAAGGTTACCAGTGTAAGCTAATAGCAGCCAGTCAATGTCCTTCAAGCGGCTCTGTCAGGCCTTCCTTCAGCGTGTGCCCTGCACAACCCTGCCAGCGTGCTTTGACAGTTGGCAATCATATCTGGTGTCTCTTTAGCGTGCTTTTACAAAGAAAAAAGGTTTCCAGTGTAAGCTAATAGCAGCCAGTCAGTGTCCTTCAAGCGGCTCTGTCAGACCTTCCTTCAGCGTGTGCCCTGCACAACTCTGCCAGCGTACTTTGACAGTTGCCACTCATATCTGGTGTCTCTATAGCGTGCTTTTAAAACCCAAATTTTGTTTCCACTGTAATAGAAGAGCAGTTGCCTGCCTGCCAGCTTCTGTGTGAGGTTCACAGTGGATACTGTGCCCTCTTGCCCAGTGCCACCACTCATATCTGTTTTTACAATAGCTTAAGCTTTAGATTTAAAATAAATAAAAAAATTTCACTGTAATAAAAGAGCAGTTAGTTGTCTTCAAGCGTCTGGGTGTCAGGCCTCCTTCAGCGTGTGCTCTGCAGACCTGTGCCAGCGTGCTTTGACAGTTGCCAATCATATCTGGTGTCTCTTTAGCGTGCTTTTACAAAGAAAAAAGGTTTCCAGTGTAAGCTAATAGCAGCCAGTCAGTGTCCTTCAAGCGACTCTGTCAGGCCTTCCTTCAGCGTGTGCCCTGCACAACACTGCCAGCGTGCTTTGACAGTTGCCAATCATATCTGGTGTCTCTTTAGCGTGCTTTTACAAAGAAAAAAGGTTTCCAGTGTAAGCTAATAGCAGCCAGTCAGTGTCCTTCAAGCGGCTCTGTCAGGCCTTCCTTCAGCGTGTGCCCTGCACAATCCTGCCAGCGTACTTTGACAGTTGCCACTCATATCTGGTGTCTCTATAGCGTGCTTTTAAAACCAAAATTTTGTTTTCACTGTAATAGAAGAGCAGTTGCCTGCCTGCCAGCTTCTGTGTGAGGTTCACAGTGGATACTGTGCCCTCTTGCCCAGTGCCACCACTCGTATCTGTTTTTACAATAGCTTAAGCTTTAGATTTAAAATAAATATTTTTTTTCACTGTAATAGAAGAGCAGTTAGTTGTCTGCAAGCGTCTGGGTGTCAGGCCTCCTTCAGCGTGTGCTCTGCAGACCTGTGCCAGCGTGCTTTGACAGTTGCCACTCATATCTGGTGTCTCTATACAAAGAAAAAAGGTTTCCAGTGTAAGCTAATAGCAGCCAGTCAGTGTCCTTCAAGCGGCTCTGTCAGGCCTTCCTTCAGCGTGTGCCCTGCACAACACTGCCAGCGTGCTTTGACAGTTGCCAATCATATCTGGTGTCTCTTTAGCGTGCTTTTACAAAGAAAAAAGTTTTCTAGTGTAAGCTAATAGCAGCCAGTCAGTGTCCTTCAAGCGACTCTGTCAGGCCTTCCTTCAGCGTGTGCCCTGCACAACCCTGCCAGCGTACTTTGACAGTTGCCACTCATATCTGGTGTCTCTATACAAAGAAAAAAGGTTTCCAGTGTAAGCTAATAGCAGCCAGTCAGTGTCCTTCAAGCGGCTCTGTCAGGCCTTCCTTCAGCGTGTGCCCTGCACAACCCTGCCAGCGTACTTTGACAGTTGCCACTCATATCTGGTGTCTCTATAGCGTGCCTTTACAAAGAAAAAAGGTTTCCAGTGTAAGCTAATAGCAGCCAGTCAGTGTCCTTCAAGCGGCTCTGTCAGGCCTTCCTTCAGCGTGTGCCCTGCACAACACTGCCAGCGTGCTTTGACAGTTGGCAATCATATCTGGTGTCTCTTTAGCGTGCTTTTACAAAGAAAAAAGGTTTCCAGTGTAAGCTAATAGCAGCCAGTCAGTGTCCTTCAAGCGGCTCTGTCAGGCCTTCCTTCAGCGTGTGCCCTGCACAACCCTGCCAGCGTACTTTGACAGTTGCCACTCATATCTGGTGTCTCTATAGCGTGCTTTTAAAACCAACATTTTGTTTCCACTGTAATAGAAGAGCAGTTGCCTGCCTGCCAGCTTCTGTGTGAGGTTCACAGTGGATACTGTGCCCTCTTGCCCAGTGCCACCACTCATATCTGTTTTTACAATAGCTTAAGCTTTAGATTTAAAATAAATATTTTTTTTTCACTGTAATAGAAGAGCAGTTAGTTGTCTGCAAGCGTCTGGGTGTCAGGCCTCCTTCAGCGTGTGCTCTGCAGACCTGTGCCAGCGTGCTTTGACAGTTGACAATCATATCTGGTGTCTCTTTAGCGTGCTTTTACAAAGAAAAAAGGTTTCCAGTGTAAGCTAATAGCAGCCAGTCAGTGTCCTTCAAGCGGCTCTGTCAGGCCTTCCTTCAGCGTGTGCCCTGCACAACACTGCCAGCGTGCTTTGACAGTTGCCAATCATATCTGGTGTCTCTTTAGCGTGCTTTTACAAAGAAAAAAGGTTTTCAGTGTAAGCTAATAGCAGCCAGTCAGTGTCCTTCAAGCGACTCTGTCAGGCCTTCCTTCAGCGTGTGCCCTGCACAACCCTGCCAGCGTACTTTGACAGTTGCCACTCATATCTGGTGTCTCTATAGCGTGCTTTTACAAAGAAAAAAGGTTTCCAGTGTAAGCTAATAGCAGCCAGTCAGTGTCCTTCAAGCGGCTCTGTCAGGCCTTCCTTCAGCGTGTGCCCTGCACAACACTGCCAGCGTGCTTTGACAGTTGCCAATCATATCTGGTGTCTCTTTAGCGTGCTTTTACAAAGAAAAAAGGTTTTCAGTGTAAGCTAATAGCAGCCAGTCAGTGTCCTTCAAGCGACTCTGTCAGGCCTTCCTTCAGCGTGTGCCCTGCACAACCCTGCCAGCGTACTTTGACAGTTGCCACTCATATCTGGTGTCTCTATACAAAGAAAAAAGGTTTCCAGTGTAAGCTAATAGCAGCCAGTCAGTGTCCTTCAAGCGGCTCTGTCAGGCCTTCCTTCAGCGTGTGCCCTGCACAACACTGCCAGCGTGCTTTGACAGTTGGCAATCATATCTGGTGTCTCTTTAGCGTGCTTTTACAAAGAAAAAAGGTTTCCAGTGTAAGCTAATAGCAGCCAGTCAGTGTCCTTCAAGCGACTCTGTCAGGCCTTGCTTCAGCGTGTGCCCTGCACAACCCTGCCAGCGTACTTTGACAGTTGCCACTCATATCTGGTGTCTCTATACAAAGAAAAAAGGTTTCCAGTGTAAGCTAATAGCAGCCAGTCAGTGTCCTTCAAGCGGCTCTGTCAGGCCTTCCTTCAGCGTGTGCCCTGCACAACCCTGCCAGCGTACTTTGACAGTTGCCACTCATATCTGGTGTCTCTATAGCGTGCTTTTACAAAGAAAAAAGGTTTCCAGTGTAAGCTAATAGCAGCCAGTCAGTGTCCTTTAAGCGGCTCTGTCAGGCCTTCCTTCAGCGTGTGCCCTGCACAACACTGCCAGCGTGCTTTGACAGTTGGCAATCATATCTGGTGTCTCTTTAGCGTGCTTTTACAAAGAAAAAAGGTTTCCAGTGTAAGCTAATAGCAGCCAGTCAGTGTCCTTCAAGCGGCTCTGTCAGGCCTTCCTTCAGCGTGTGCCCTGCACAACCCTGCCAGCGTACTTTGACAGTTGCCACTCATATCTGGTGTCTCTATAGCGTGCTTTTAAAACCCAAATTTTGTTTTCACTGTAATAGAAGAGCAGTTGCCTGCCTGCCAGCTTATTTGTGAGGTTCACAGTGGATACTGTGCCCTCTTGCCCAGTGCCACCACTCATATCTGTTTTTACAATAGCTTAAGCTTTAGATTTAAAATAAATAAAAAAATTTCACTGTAAAAGAAGAGCAGTTAGTTGTCTGCAAGCGTCTGGGTGTCAGGCTTCCTTCAGCGTGTGCTCTGCAGACCTGTGCTAGCGTGCTTTGACAGTTGCCAATCATATCTGGTGTCTCTTTAGCGTGCTTTTAATAAGAAAAAAGGTTTCCAGTGTAAGCTAATAGCAGCCAGTCAGTGTCCTTCAAGCGGCTCTGTCAGGCCTTCCTTCAGCGTGTGCCCTGCACAACCCTGCCAGCGTACTTTGACAGTTGCCACTCATATCTGGTGTCTCTATACAAAGAAAAAAGGTTTCCAGTGTAAGCTAATAGCAGCCAGTCAGTGTCCTTCAAGCGGCTCTGTCAGGCCTTCCTTCAGCGTGTGCCCTGCACAACCCTGCCAGCGTACTTTGACAGTTGCCACTCACATCTGGTGTCTCTATAGCGTGCTTTTACAAAGAAAAAAGGTTTCCAGTGTAAGCTAATAGCAGCCAGTCAGTGTCCTTCAAGCGGCTCTGTCAGGCCTTCCTTCAGCATGTGCCCTGCACAACCCTGCCAGGGTGCTTTGACAGTTGGCAATCATATCTGGTGTCTCTTTAGCGTGTTTTTACAAAGAAAAAAGGTTTCCAGTGTAAGCTAATAGCAGCCAGTCAGTGTCCTTCAAGCGGCTCTGTCAGGCCTTCCTTCAGCGTGTGCCCTGCACAACCCTGCCAGCGTACTTTGACAGTTGCCACTCATATCTGGTGTCTCTATAGCGTGCTTTTAAAACCAAAATTTTGTTTCCACTGTAATAGAAGAGCAGTTGCCTGCCTGCCAGCTTCTGTGTGAGGTTCACAGTGGATACTGTGCCCTCTTGCCCAGTGCCACCACTCATATCTGTTTTTACAATAGCTTAAGCTTTAGATTTAAAAGAAATAATTTTTTTTCACTGTAATAGAAGAGCAGTTAGTTGTCTACAAGCGTCTGGGTGTCAGGCCTCCTTCAGCGTGTGCTCTGCAGACCTGTGCCAGCGTGCTTTGACAGTTGACAATCATATCTGGTGTCTCTTTAGCGTGCTTTTACAAAGAAAAAAGGTTTCCAGTGTAAGCTAATAGCAGCCAGTCAGTGTCCTTCAAGCGGCTCTGTCAGGCCTTCCTTCAGCGTGTGCCCTGCACAACCCTGCCAGCGTACTTTGACAGTTGCCACTCATATCTGGTGTCTCTATACAAAGAAAAAAGGTTTCCAGTGTAAGCTAATAGCAGCCAGTCAGTGTCCTTCAAGCGGCTCTGTCAGGCCTTCCTTCAGTGTGTGCCCTGCACAACCCTGCCAGCGTACTTTGACAGTTGCCACTCATATCTGGTGTCTCTATAGCGTGCTTTTACAAAGAAAAAAGGTTTCCAGTGTAAGCTAATAGCAGCCAGTCAGTGTCCTTCAAGCGGCTCTGTCAGGCCTTTCTTCAGCGTGTGCCCTGCAAAACAAAGCCAGCTTGCTTTGACAGTTGGCAATCATATCTGGTGTCTCTTTAGCGTGCTTTTACAAAGAAAAAAGGTTTCCAGTGTAAGCTAATAGCAGCCAGTCAGTGTCCTTCAAGCGGCTCTGTCAGGCCTTCCTTCAGCGTGTGCCCTGCACAACCCTGCCAGCGTACTTTGACAGTTGCCACTCATATCTGGTGTCTCTATAGCGTGCTTTTACAAAGAAAAAAGGTTTCCAGTGTAAGCTAATAGCAGCCAGTCAGTGTCCTTCAAGCGGCTCTGTCAGGCCTTCCTTCAGCGTGTGCCCTGCACAACACTGCCAGCATGCTTTGACAGTTGCCAATCATATCTGGTGTCTCTTTAGCGTGCTTTTACAAAGAAAAAAGGTTTCCAGTGTAAGCTAATAGCAGCCAGTCAGTGTCCTTCAATCGGCTCTGTCAGGCCTTCCTTCAGCGTGTGCCCTGCACAACCCTGCCAGCGTACTTTGACAGTTGCCACTCATATCTGGTGTCTCTATAGCGTGATTTTAAAACCCAAATTTTGTTTCCACTGTAATAGAAGAGCAGTTGCCTGCCTGCCAGCTTCTGTGTGAGGTTCACAGTGGATACTGTGCCCTCTTGCCCAGTGCCACCACTCATATCTGTTTTTACAATAGCTTAAGCTTTAGATTTAAAATAAATAATTTTTTTTCACTGTAATAGAAAAGCAGTTAGTTGTCTACAAGCGTCTGGGTGTCAGGCCTCCTTCAGCGTGTGCTCTGCAGACCTGTGCCAGCGTGCTTTGACAGTTGACAATCATATCTGGTGTCTCTTTAGCGTGCTTTTACAAAGAAAAAAGGTTTCCAGTGTAAGCTAATAGCAGCCAGTCAGTGTCCTTCAAGCGGCTCTGTCAGGCCTTCCTTCAGCGTGTGCCCTGCACAACCCTGCCAGCGTACTTTGACAGTTGCCACTCATATCTGGTGTCTCTATACAAAGAAAAAAGGTTTCCAGTGTAAGCTAATAGCAGCCAGTCAGTGTCCTTCAAGCGGCTCTGTCAGGCCTTCCTTCAGTGTGTGCCCTGCACAACCCTGCCAGCGTACTTTGACAGTTGCCACTCATATCTGGTGTCTCTATAGCGTGCTTTTACAAAGAAAAAAGGTTTCCAGTGTAAGCTAATAGCAGCCAGTCAGTGTCCTTCAAGCGGCTCTGTCAGGCCTTCCTTCAGCGTGTTCCCTGCAAAACAAAGCCAGCTTGCTTTGACAGTTGGCAATCATATCTGGTGTCTCTTTAGCGTGCTTTTACAAAGAAAAAAGGTTTCCAGTGTAAGCTAATAGCAGCCAGTCAGTGTCCTTCAAGCGGCTCTGTCAGGCCTTCCTTCAGCGTGTGCCCTGCACAACCCTGCCAGCGTACTTTGACAGTTGCCACTCATATCTGGTGTCTCTATAGCGTGCTTTTAAAACCAAAATTTTGTTTCCACTGTAATAGAAGAGCAGTTGCCTGCCTGCCAGCTTCTGTGTGAGGTTCACAGTGGATACTGTGCCCTCTTGCCCAGTGCCACCACTCATATCTGTTTTTACAATAGATTAATCTTTAGATTTAAAAGAAATAATTTTTTTTCACTGTAATAGAAGAGCAGTTGCCTGCCTGCCAGCTTCTGTGTCAGGCTGGATGCCTTGCCCATTTGCACAGTCAGTGCCACCACTCATATCTGTTTTTACAATAGGTTAAGCTTTAGATTTAAAATAAATAATTTTTTTTCACTGTAATAGAAGAACAGTTAGTTGTCTGCTAGCGTCTGGGTGTCAGGCCTCCTTCAGCGTGTGCTCTGCAGACCTGTGCCAGCGTGCTTTGACATTTGCCAATCATATCTGGTGTCTCTTTAGCGTGCTGTTACAAAGAAAAAAGGTTTCCAGTGTAAGCTAATAGCAGCCAGTCAGTGTCCTTCAAGCGGCTCTGTCAGGCCTTCCTTCAGCGTGTGCCCTGCACAACCCTGCCAGCGTACTTTGACAGTTGCCACTCATATCTGGTGTCTCTATAGCGTGCTTTTAAAACCAAAATTTAGTTTCCACTGTAATAGAAGAGCAGGTGCCTGCCTGCCAGCTTCTGTGTGAGGTTCACAGTGGATACTATGCCCTCTTGCCCAGTGCCACCACTCATATCTGTTTTTACAATAGCTTAAGCTTTAGATTTAAAATAAATAATATTTTTTCACTGTAATAGAAGAGCAGTTAGTTGTCTGCAAGCGTCTGGGTGTCAGGCCTCCTTCAGCGTGTGCTCTGCAGACCTCTGCCAGCGTGCTTTGACAGTTGCCAATCATATCTGGTGTCTCTTTAGCGTGCTTTTACAAAGAAAAAAGGTTTCCAGTGTAAGCTAATAGCAGCCAGTCAGTGTCCTTCAAGCGGCTCTGTCAGGCCTTCCTTCAGCGTGTGCTCTGCACAACCCTGCCAGCGTTCTTTGACAGTTGCCACTCATATCTGGTGTCTCTATACAAAGAAAAAAGGTTTCCAGTGTAAGCTAATAGCAGCCAGTCAGTGTCCTTCAAGCGGCTCTGTCAGGCCTTCCTTCAGCGTGTGCCCTGCACAACCCTGCCAGCGTACTTTGACAGTTGCCACTCATATCTGGTGTCTCTATAGCGTGCTTTTACAAAGAAAAAAGGTTTCCAGTGTAAGCTAATAGCAGCCAGTCAGTGTCCTTCAAGCGGCTCTGTCAGGCCTTCCTTCAGCGTGTGCCCTGCACAACACTGCCAGCGTGCTTTGACAGTTGGCAATCATATCAGGTGTCTCTTTAGCGTGCTTTTACAAAGAAAAAAGGTTACCAGTGTAAGCTAATAGCAGCCAGTCAATGTCCTTCAAGCGGCTCTGTCAGGCCTTCCTTCAGCGTGTGCCCTGCACAACCCTGCCAGCGTGCTTTGACAGTTGGCAATCATATCTGGTGTCTCTTTAGCGTGCTTTTACAAAGAAAAAAGGTTTCCAGTGTAAGCTAATAGCAGCCAGTCAGTGTCCTTCAAGCGGCTCTGTCAGGCCTTCCTTCAGCGTGTGCCCTGCAAAACAAAGCCAGCTTGCTTTGACAGTTGGCAATCATATCTGGTGTCTCTTTAGCGTGCTTTTACAAAGAAAAAAGGTTTCCAGTGTAAGCTAATAGCAGCCAGTCAGTGTCCTTCAAGCGGCTCTGTCAGGCCTTCCTTCAGCGTGTGCCCTGCACAACCCTGCCAGCGTACTTTGACAGTTGCCACTCATATCTGGTGTCTCTATAGCGTGCTTTTAAAACCAAAATTTTGTTTCCACTGTAATAGAAGAGCAGTTGCCTGCCTGCCAGCTTCTGTGTGAGGTTCACAGTGGATACTGTGCCCTCTTGCCCAGTGCCACCACTCATATCTGTTTTTACAATAGATTAAGCTTTAGATTTAAAAGAAATAATTTTTTTTCACTGTAATAGAAGAGCAGTTGCCTGCCTGCCAGCTTCTGTGTCAGGCTGGATGCCTTGCCCATTTGCACAGTCAGTGCCACCACTCATATCTGTTTTTACAATAGGTTAAGCTTTAGATTTAAAATAAATAATTTTTTTTCACTGTAATAGAAGAACAGTTAGTTGTCTGCTAGCGTCTGGGTGTCAGGCCTCCTTCAGCGTGTGCTCTGCAGACCTGTGCCAGCGTGCTTTGACATTTGCCAATCATATCTGGTGTCTCTTTAGCGTGCTGTTACAAAGAAAAAAGGTTTCCAGTGTAAGCTAATAGCAGCCAGTCAGTGTCCTTCAAGCGGCTCTGTCAGGCCTTCCTTCAGCGTGTGCCCTGCACAACCCTGCCAGCGTACTTTGACAGTTGCCACTCATATCTGGTGTCTCTATAGCGTGCTTTTAAAACCAAAATTTAGTTTCCACTGTAATAGAAGAGCAGGTGCCTGCCTGCCAGCTTCTGTGTGAGGTTCACAGTGGATACTATGCCCTCTTGCCCAGTGCCACCACTCATATCTGTTTTTACAATAGCTTAAGCTTTAGATTTAAAATAAATAATATTTTTTCACTGTAATAGAAGAGCAGTTAGTTGTCTGCAAGCGTCTGGGTGTCAGGCCTCCTTCAGCGTGTGCTCTGCAGACCTCTGCCAGCGTGCTTTGACAGTTGCCAATCATATCTGGTGTCTCTTTAGCGTGCTTTTACAAAGAAAAAAGGTTTCCAGTGTAAGCTAATAGCAGCCAGTCAGTGTCCTTCAAGCGGCTCTGTCAGGCCTTCCTTCAGCGTGTGCTCTGCACAACCCTGCCAGCGTGCTTTGACAGTTGCCACTCATATCTGGTGTCTCTATACAAAGAAAAAAGGTTTCCAGTGTAAGCTAATAGCAGCCAGTCAGTGTCCTTCAAGCGACTCTGTCAGGCCTTCCTTCAGCGTGTGCCCTGCACAACACTGCCAGCGTGCTTTGACAGTTGCCAATCATATCTGGTGTCTCTTTAGCGTGCTTTTACAAAGAAAAAAGGTTTCCAGTGTAAGCTAATAGCAGCCAGTCAGTGTCCTTCAAGCGGCTCTGTCAGGCCTTCCTTCAGCGTGTGCCCTGCACAATCCTGCCAGCGTACTTTGACAGTTGCCACTCATATCTGGTGTCTCTATAGCGTGCTTTTAAAACCAAAATTTTGTTTTCACTGTAATAGAAGAGCAGTTGCCTGCCTGCCAGCTTCTGTGTGAGGTTCACAGTGGATACTGTGCCCTCTTGCCCAGTGCCACCACTCATATCTGTTTTTACAATAGCTTAAGCTTTAGATTTAAAATAAATATTTTTTTTCACTGTAATAGAAGAGCAGTTAGTTGTCTGCAAGCGTCTGGGTGTCAGGCCTCCTTCAGCGTGTGCTCTGCAGACCTGTGCCAGCGTGCTTTGACAGTTGCCACTCATATCTGGTGTCTCTATACAAAGAAAAAAGGTTTCCAGTGTAAGCTAATAGCAGCCAGTCAGTGTCCTTCAAGCGGCTCTGTCAGGCCTTCCTTCAGCGTGTGCCCTGCACAACACTGCCAGCGTGCTTTGACAGTTGCCAATCATATCTGGTGTCTCTTTAGCGTGCTTTTACAAAGAAAAAAGTTTTCTAGTGTAAGCTAATAGCAGCCAGTCAGTGTCCTTCAAGCGACTCTGTCAGGCCTTCCTTCAGCGTGTGCCCTGCACAACCCTGCCAGCGTACTTTGACAGTTGCCACTCATATCTGGTGTCTCTATACAAAGAAAAAAGGTTTCCAGTGTAAGCTAATAGCAGCCAGTCAGTGTCCTTCAAGCGGCTCTGTCAGGCCTTCCTTCAGCGTGTGCCCTGCACAACCCTGCCAGCGTACTTTGACAGTTGCCACTCATATCTGGTGTCTCTATAGCGTGCTTTTACAAAGAAAAAAGGTTTCCAGTGTAAGCTAATAGCAGCCAGTCAGTGTCCTTCAAGCGGCTCTGTCAGGCCTTCCTTCAGCGTGTGCCCTGCACAACACTGCCAGCGTGCTTTGACAGTTGGCAATCATATCTGGTGTCTCTTTAGCGTGCTTTTACAAAGAAAAAAGGTTTACAGTGTAAGCTAATAGCAGCCAGTCAGTGTCCTTCAAGCGGCTCTGTCAGGCCTTCCTTCAGCGTGTGCCCTGCACAACCCTGCCAGCGTACTTTGACAGTTGCCACTCATATCTGGTGTCTCTATAGCGTGCTTTTACAAAGAAAAAAGGTTTCCAGTGTAAGCTAATAGCAGCCAGTCAGTGTCCTTCAAGTGGCTCTGTCAGGCCTTCCTTCAGCGTGTGCCCTGCACAACACTGCCAGCGTGCTTTGACAGTTGCCAATCATATCTGGTGTCTCTTTAGCGTGCTTTTACAAAGAAAAAAGGTTTTCAGTGTAAGCTAATAGCAGCCAGTCAGTGTCCTTCAAGCGACTCTGTCAGGCCTTCCTTCAGCGTGTGCCCTGCACAACCCTGCCAGCGTACTTTGACAGTTGCCACTCATATCTGGTGTCTCTATACAAAGAAAAAAGGTTTCCAGTGTAAGCTAATAGCAGCCAGTCAGTGTCCTTCAAGCTGCTCTGTCAGGCCTTCCTTCAGCGTGTGCCCTGCACAACACTGCCAGCGTGCTTTGACAGTTGGCAATCATATCTGGTGTCTCTTTAGCGTGCTTTTACAAAGAAAAAAGGTTTCCAGTGTAAGCTAATAGCAGCCAGTCAGTGTCCTTCAAGCGACTCTGTCAGGCCTTGCTTCAGCGTGTGCCCTGCACAACCCTGCCAGCGTACTTTGACAGTTGCCACTCATATCTGGTGTCTCTATACAAAGAAAAAAGGTTTCCAGTGTAAGCTAATAGCAGCCAGTCAGTGTCCTTCAAGCGGCTCTGTCAGGCCTTCCTTCAGCGTGTGCCCTGCACAACCCTGCCAGCGTACTTTGACAGTTGCCACTCATATCTGGTGTCTCTATAGCGTGCTTTTACAAAGAAAAAAGGTTTCCAGTGTAAGCTAATAGCAGCCAGTCAGTGTCCTTCAAGCGGCTCTGTCAGGCCTTCCTTCAGCGTGTGCCCTGCACAACACTGCCAGCGTGCTTTGACAGTTGGCAATCATATCTGGTGTCTCTTTAGCGTGCTTTTACAAAGAAAAAAGGTTTCCAGTGTAAGCTAATAGCAGCCAGTCAGTGTCCTTCAAGCGACTCTGTCAGGCCTTCCTTCAGCGTGTGCCCTGCACAACCCTGCCAGCGTACTTTGACAGTTGCCACTCATATCTGGTGTCTCTATACAAAGAAAAAAGGTTTCCAGTGTAAGCTAATAGCAGCCAGTCAGTGTCCTTCAAGCGGCTCTGTCAGGCCTTCCTTCAGCGTGTGCCCTGCACAACCCTGCCAGCGTACTTTGACAGTTGCCACTCACATCTGGTGTCTCTATAGCGTGCTTTTACAAAGAAAAAAGGTTTCCAGTGTAAGCTAATAGCAGCCAGTCAGTGTCCTTCAAGCGGCTCTGTCAGGCCTTCCTTCAGCATGTGCCCTGCACAACCCTGCCAGGGTGCTTTGACAGTTGGCAATCATATCTGGTGTCTCTTTAGCGTGCTTTTACAAAGAAAAAAGGTTTCCAGTGTAAGCTAATAGCAGCCAGTCAGTGTCCTTCAAGCGGCTCTGTCAGGCCTTCCTTCAGCGTGTGCCCTGCACAACCCTGCCAGCGTACTTTGACAGTTGCCACTCATATCTGGTGTCTCTATAGCGTGCTTTTAAAACCAAAATTTTGTTTCCACTGTAATAGAAGAGCAGTTGCCTGCCTGCCAGCTTCTGTGTGAGGTTCACAGTGGATACTGTGCCCTCTTGCCCAGTGCCACCACTCATATCTGTTTTTACAATAGCTTAAGCTTTAGATTTAAAAGAAATAATTTTTTTTCACTGTAATAGAAGAGCAGTTAGTTGTCTGCAAGCGTCTGGGTGTCAGGCCTCCTTCAGCGTGTGCTCTGCAGACCTGTGCCAGCGTGCTTTGACAGTTGACAATCATATCTGGTGTCTCTTTAGCGTGCTTTTACAAAGAAAAAAGGTTTCCAGTATAAGCTAATAGCAGCCAGTCAGTGTCCTTCAAGCGGCTCTGTCAGGCCTTCCTTCAGCGTGTGCCCTGCACAACCCTGCCAGCGTGCTTTGACAGTTGCCACTCATATCTGGTGTCTCTATAGCGTGCTTTTAAAACCAAAATTTTGTTTCCAGTGTAATAGAAGAGCAGTTGCCTGCCTGCCAGCTTCTGTGTAAGGTTCACAGTGGATACTGTGCCCTCCTGCCCAGTGCCACCACTCATATCTGTTTTTACAATAGCTTAAGCTTTAGATTTAAAATAAATAATATTTTTTCACTGTAATAGAAGAGCAGTTAGTTGTCTGCAAGCGTCTGGGTGTCAGGCCTCCTTCAGCGTGTGCTCTGCAGACCTCTGCCAGCGTGCTTTGACAGTTGCCAATCATATCTGGTGTCTCTTTAGCGTGCTTTTACAAAGAAAAAAGGTTTCCAGTGTAAGCTAATAGCAGCCAGTCAGTGTCCTTCAAGCGGCTCTGTCAGGCCTTCCTTCAGCGTGTGCTCTGCACAACCCTGCCAGCGTGCTTTGACAGTTGCCACTCATATCTGGTGTCTCTATACAAAGAAAAAAGGTTTCCAGTGTAAGCTAATAGCAGCCAGTCAGTGTCCTTCAAGCGGCTCTGTCAGGCCTTCCTTCAGCGTGTGCCCTGCACAACCCTGCCAGCGTACTTTGACAGTTGCCACTCATATCTGGTGTCTCTATAGCGTGCTTTTACAAAGAAAAAAGGTTTCCAGTGTAAGCTAATAGCAGCCAGTCAGTGTCCTTCAAGCGGCTCTGTCAGGCCTTCCTTCAGCGTGTGCCCTGCACAACACTGCCAGCGTGCTTTGACAGTTGGCAATCATATCAGGTGTCTCTTTAGCGTGCTTTTACAAAGAAAAAAGGTTTCCAGTGTAAGCTAATAGCAGCCAGTCAGTGTCCTTCAAGCGACTCTGTCAGGCCTTCCTTCAGCGTGTGCCCTGCACAACCCTGCCAGCGTACTTTGACAGTTGCCACTCATATCTGGTGTCTCTATACAAAGAAAAAAGGTTTCCAGTGTAAGCTAATAGCAGCCAGTCAGTGTCCTTCAAGCGGCTCTGTCAGGCCTTCCTTCAGCGTGTGCCCTGCACAACCCTGCCAGCGTACTTTGACAGTTGGCAATCATATCTGGTGTCTCTATAGCGTGCTTTTACAAAGAAAAAAGGTTTCCAGTGTAAGCTAATAGCAGCCAGTCAGTGTCCTTCAAGCGGCTCTGTCAGGCCTTCCTTCAGCGTGTGCCCTGCACAACACTGCCAGCGTGCTTTGACAGTTGGCAATCATATCTGGTGTCTCTTTAGCGTGCTTTTACAAAGAAAAAAGGTTTCCAGTGTAAGCTAATAGCAGCCAGTCAGTGTCCTTCAAGCGGCTCTGTCAGGCCTTCCTTCAGCGTGTGCCCTGCACAACCCTGCCAGCGTACTTTGACAGTTGCCACTCATATCTGGTGTCTCTATAGCGTGCTTTTAAAACCAAAATTTTGTTTCCACTGTAATAGAAGAGCAGTTGCCTGCCTGCCAGCTTCTGTGTGAGGTTCACAGTGGATACTGTGCCCTCTTGCCCAGTGCCACCACTCATATCTGTTTTTACAATAGCTTAAGCTTTAGATTTAAAAGAAATAATTTTTTTTCACTGTAATAGAAGAGCAGTTAGTTGTCTGCAAGCGTCTGGGTGTCAGGCCTCCTTCAGCGTGTGCTCTGCAGACCTGTGCCAGCGTGCTTTGACAGTTGACAATCATATCTGGTGTCTCTTTAGCGTGCTTTTACAAAGAAAAAAGGTTTCCAGTATAAGCTAATAGCAGCCAGTCAGTGTCCTTCAAGCGGCTCTGTCAGGCCTTCCTTCAGCGTGTGCCCTGCACAACCCTGCCAGCGTGCTTTGACAGTTGCCACTCATATCTGGTGTCTCTATAGCGTGCTTTTAAAACCAAAATTTTGTTTCCAGTGTAATAGAAGAGCAGTTGCCTGCCTGCCAGCTTCTGTGTAAGGTTCACAGTGGATACTGTGCCCTCCTGCCCAGTGCCACCACTCATATCTGTTTTTACAATAGCTTAAGCTTTAGATTTAAAATAAATAATATTTTTTCACTGTAATAGAAGAGCAGTTAGTTGTCTGCAAGCGTCTGGGTGTCAGGCCTCCTTCAGCGTGTGCTCTGCAGACCTCTGCCAGCGTGCTTTGACAGTTGCCAATCATATCTGGTGTCTCTTTAGCGTGCTTTTACAAAGAAAAAAGGTTTCCAGTGTAAGCTAATAGCAGCCAGTCAGTGTCCTTCAAGCGGCTCTGTCAGGCCTTCCTTCAGCGTGTGCTCTGCACAACCCTGCCAGCGTGCTTTGACAGTTGCCACTCATATCTGGTGTCTCTATACAAAGAAAAAAGGTTTCCAGTGTAAGCTAATAGCAGCCAGTCAGTGTCCTTCAAGCGGCTCTGTCAGGCCTTCCTTCAGCGTGTGCCCTGCACAACCCTGCCAGCGTACTTTGACAGTTGCCACTCATATCTGGTGTCTCTATAGCGTGCTTTTACAAAGAAAAAAGGTTTCCAGTGTAAGCTAATAGCAGCCAGTCAGTGTCCTTCAAGCGGCTCTGTCAGGCCTTCCTTCAGCGTGTGCCCTGCACAACACTGCCAGCGTGCTTTGACAGTTGGCAATCATATCAGGTGTCTCTTTAGCGTGCTTTTACAAAGAAAAAAGGTTTCCAGTGTAAGCTAATAGCAGCCAGTCAGTGTCCTTCAAGCGACTCTGTCAGGCCTTCCTTCAGCGTGTGCCCTGCACAACCCTGCCAGCGTACTTTGACAGTTGCCACTCATATCTGGTGTCTCTATACAAAGAAAAAAGGTTTCCAGTGTAAGCTAATAGCAGCCAGTCAGTGTCCTTCAAGCGGCTCTGTCAGGCCTTCCTTCAGCGTGTGCCCTGCACAACACTGCCAGCGTACTTTGACAGTTGGCAATCATATCTGGTGTCTCTATAGCGTGCTTTTACAAAGAAAAAAGGTTTCCAGTGTAAGCTAATAGCAGCCAGTCAGTGTCCTTCAAGCGGCTCTGTCAGGCCTTCCTTCAGCGTGTGCCCTGCACAACACTGCCAGCGTGCTTTGACAGTTGGCAATCATATCTGGTGTCTCTTTAGCGTGCTTTTACAAAGAAAAAAGGTTTCCAGTGTAAGATAATAGCAGCCAGTCAGTGTCCTTCAAGCGGCTCTATCAGGCCTTCCTTCAGCGTGTGCCCTGCACAACCCTGCCAGCGTACTTTGACAGTTGCCACTCATATCTGGTGTCTCTATAGCGTGCTTTTAAAACCAAAATTTTGTTTCCACTGTAATAGAAGAGCAGTTGCCTGCCTGCCAGCTTCTGTGTGAGGTTCACAGTGGATACTGTGCCCTCTTGCCCAGTGCCACCACTCATATCTGTTTTTACAATAGCTTAAGCTTTAGATTTAAAATAAATATTTTTTTTTCACTGTAATAGAAGAGCAGTTAGTTCTCTGCAAGCGTCTGGGTGTCAGGCCTCCTTCAGCGTGTGCTCTGCAGACCTGTGCCAGCGTGCTTTGACAGTTGACAATCATATCTGGTGTCTCTTTAGCGTGCTTTTACAAAGAAAAAAGGTTTCCAGTGTAAGCTAATAGCAGCCAGTCAGTGTCCTTCAAGCGGCTCTGTCAGGCCTTCCTTCAGCGTGTGCCCTGCACAACCCTGCCAGCGTACTTTGACAGTTGCCACTCATATCTGGTGTCTCTATAGCGTGCTTTTACAAAGAAAAAAGGTTTCCAGTGTAAACTAATAGCAGCCAGTCAGTGTCCTTCAAGCGGCTCTGTCAGGCCTTCCTTCAGCGTGTGCCCTGCACAACACTGCCAGCGTGCTTTGACAGTTGGCAATCATATCAGGTGTCTCTTTAGCGTGCTTTTACAAAGAAAAAAGGTTTCCAGTGTAAGCTAATAGCAGCCAGTCAGTGTCCTTCAAGCGGCTCTGTCAGGCCTTCCTTCAGCGTGTGCCCTGCACAACCCTGCCAACGTGCTTTGACAGTTGGCAATCATATCTGGTGTCTCTTTAGCGTGCTTTTACAAAGAAAAAAGGTTTCCAGTGTAAGCTAATAGCAGCCAGTCAGTGTCCTTCAAGCGGCTCTGTCAGGCCTTCCTTCAGCGTGTGCCCTGCACAACCCTGCCAGCGTACTTTGACAGTTGCCACTCATATCTGGTGTCTCTATAGCGTGCTTTTAAAACCCAAATTTTGTTTCCACTGTAATAGAAGAGCAGTTGCCTGCCTGCCAGCTTCTGTGTGAGGTTCACAGTGGATACTGTGCCCTCTTGCCCAGTGCCACCACTCATATCTGTTTTTACAATAGCTTAAGCTTTAGATTTAAAATAAATAAAAAAATTTCACTGTAATAAAAGAGCAGTTAGTTGTCTGCAAGCGTCTGGGTGTCAGGCCTCCTTCAGCGTGTGCTCTGCAGACCTGTGCCAGCGTGCTTTGACAGTTGCCAATCATATCTGGTGTCTCTTTAGCGTGCTTTTACAAAGAAAAAAGGTTTCCAGTGTAAGCTAATAGCAGCCAGTCAGTGTCCTTCAAGCGGCTCTGTCAGGCCTTCCTTCAGCGTGTGCCCTGCACAACACTGCCAGCGTGCTTTGACAGTTGCCAATCATATCTGGTGTCTCTTTAGCGTGCTTTTACAAAGAAAAAAGGTTTCCAGTGTAAGCTAATAGCAGCCAGTCAGTGTCCTTCAAGCGGCTCTGTCAGGCCTTCCTTCAGCGTGTGCCCTGCACAATCCTGCCAGCGTACTTTGACAGTTGCCACTCATATCTGGTGTCTCTATAGCGTGCTTTTAAAACCAAAATTTTGTTTTCACTGTAATAGAAGAGCAGTTGCCTGCCTGCCAGCTTCTGTGTGAGGTTCACAGTGGATACTGTGCCCTCTTGCCCAGTGCCACCACTCATATCTGTTTTTACAATAGCTTAAGCTTTAGATTTAAAATAAATATTTTTTTTCACTGTAATAGAAGAGCAGTTAGTTGTCTGCAAGCGTCTGGGTGTCAGGCCTCCTTCAGCGTGTGCTCTGCAGACCTGTGCCAGCGTGCTTTGACAGTTGCCACTCATATCTGGTGTCTCTATACAAAGAAAAAAGGTTTCCAGTGTAAGCTAATAGCAGCCAGTCAGTGTCCTACAAGCGGCTCTGTCAGGCCTTCCTTCAGCGTGTGCCCTGCACAACACTGCCAGCGTGCTTTGACAGTTGCCAATCATATCTGGTGTCTCTTTAGCGTGCTTTTACAAAGAAAAAAGGTTTCTAGTGTAAGCTAATAGCAGCCAGTCAGTGTCCTTCAAGCGACTCTGTCAGGCCTTCCTTCAGCGTGTGCCCTGCACAACCCTGCCAGCGTACTTTGACAGTTGCCACTCATATCTGGTGTCTCTATACAAAGAAAAAAGGTTTCCAGTGTAAGCTAATAGCGGCCAGTCAGTGTCCTTCAAGCGGCTCTGTCAGGCCTTCCTTCAGCGTGTGCCCTGCACAACCCTGCCAGCGTACTTTGACAGTTGCCACTCATATCTGGTGTCTCTATAGCATGCTTTTACAAAGAAAAAAGGTTTCCAGTGTAAGCTAATAGCAGCCAGTCAGTGTCCTTCAAGCGGCTCTGTCAGGCCTTCCTTCAGCGTGTGCCCTGCACAACACTGCCAGCGTGCTTTGACAGTTGGCAATCATATCTGGTGTCTCTTTAGCGTGCTTTTACAAAGAAAAAAGGTTTACAGTGTAAGCTAATAGCAGCCAGTCAGTGTCCTTCAAGCGGCTCTGTCAGGCCTTCCTTCAGCGTGTGCCCTGCACAACCCTGCCAGCGTACTTTGACAGTTGCCACTCATATCTGGTGTCTCTATAGCGTGCTTTTAAAACCAAAATTTTGTTTCCACTGTAATAGAAGAGCAGTTGCCTGCCTGCCAGCTTCTGTGTGAGGTTCACAGTGGATACTGTGCCCTCTTGCCCAGTGCCACCACTCATATCTGTTTTTACAATAGCTTAAGCTTTAGATTTAAAATAAATATTTTTTTTTCACTGTAATAGAAGAGCAGTTAGTTGTCTGCAAGCGTCTGGGTGTCAGGCCTCCTTCAGCGTGTGCTCTGCAGACCTGTGCCAGCGTGCTTTGACAGTTGCCACTCATATCTGGTGTCTCTATACAAAGAAAAAAGGTTTCCAGTGTAAGCTAATAGCAGCCAGTCAGTGTCCTTCAAGCGGCTATGTCAGGCCTTCCTTCAGCGTGTGCCCTGCACAACACTGCCAGCGTGCTTTGACAGTTGCCAATCATATCTGGTGTCTCTTTAGCGTGCTTTTACAAAGAAAAAAGGTTTCTAGTGTAAGCTAATAGCAGCCAGTCAGTGTCCTTCAAGCGACTCTGTCAGGCCTTCCTTCAGCGTGTGCCCTGCACAACCCTGCCAGCGTACTTTGACAGTTGCCACTCATATCTGGTGTCTCTATACAAAGAAAAAAGGTTTCCAGTGTAAGCTAATAGCAGCCAGTCAGTGTCCTTCAAGCGGCTCTGTCAGGCCTTCCTTCAGCGTGTGCCCTGCACAACCCTGCCAGCGTGCTTTGACAGTTGACAATCATATCTGGTGTCTCTTTAGCGTGCTTTTACAAAGAAAAAAGGTTTCCAGTGTAAGCTAATAGCAGCCAGTCAGTGTCCTTCAAGCGGCTCTGTCAGGCCTTCCTTCAGCGTGTGCCCTGCACAACCCTGCCAGCGTACTTTGACAGTTGCCACTCATATCTGGTGTCTCTATAGCGTGCTTTTACAAAGAAAAAAGGTTTCCAGTGTAAACTAATAGCAGCCAGTCAGTGTCCTTCAAGCGGCTCTGTCAGGCCTTCCTTCAGCGTGTGCCCTGCACAACACTGCCAGCGTGCTTTGACAGTTGGCAATCATATCAGGTGTCTCTTTAGCGTGCTTTTACAAAGAAAAAAGGTTTCCAGTGTAAGCTAATAGCAGCCAGTCAGTGTCCTTCAAGCGGCTCTGTCAGGCCTTCCTTCAGCGTGTGCCCTGCACAACCCTGCCAACGTGCTTTGACAGTTGGCAATCATATCTGGTGTCTCTTTAGCGTGCTTTTACAAAGAAAAAAGGTTTCCAGTGTAAGCTAATAGCAGCCAGTCAGTGTCCTTCAAGCGGCTCTGTCAGGCCTTCCTTCAGCGTGTGCCCTGCACAACCCTGCCAGCGTACTTTGACAGTTGCCACTCATATCTGGTGTCTCTATAGCGTGCTTTTAAAACCCAAATTTTGTTTCCACTGTAATAGAAGAGCAGTTGCCTGCCTGCCAGCTTCTGTGTGAGGTTCACAGTGGATACTGTGCCCTCTTGCCCAGTGCCACCACTCATATCTGTTTTTACAATAGCTTAAGCTTTAGATTTAAAATAAATAAAAAAATTTCACTGTAATAAAAGAGCAGTTAGTTGTCTGCAAGCGTCTGGGTGTCAGGCCTCCTTCAGCGTGTGCTCTGCAGACCTGTGCCAGCGTGCTTTGACAGTTGCCAATCATATCTGGTGTCTCTTTAGCGTGCTTTTACAAAGAAAAAAGGTTTCCAGTGTAAGCTAATAGCAGCCAGTCAGTGTCCTTCAAGCGGCTCTGTCAGGCCTTCCTTCAGCGTGTGCCCTGCACAACACTGCCAGCGTGCTTTGACAGTTGCCAATCATATCTGGTGTCTCTTTAGCGTGCTTTTACAAAGAAAAAAGGTTTCCAGTGTAAGCTAATAGCAGCCAGTCAGTGTCCTTCAAGCGGCTCTGTCAGGCCTTCCTTCAGCGTGTGCCCTGCACAATCCTGCCAGCGTACTTTGACAGTTGCCACTCATATCTGGTGTCTCTATAGCGTGCTTTTAAAACCAAAATTTTGTTTTCACTGTAATAGAAGAGCAGTTGCCTGCCTGCCAGCTTCTGTGTGAGGTTCACAGTGGATACTGTGCCCTCTTGCCCAGTGCCACCACTCATATCTGTTTTTACAATAGCTTAAGCTTTAGATTTAAAATAAATATTTTTTTTCACTGTAATAGAAGAGCAGTTAGTTGTCTGCAAGCGTCTGGGTGTCAGGCCTCCTTCAGCGTGTGCTCTGCAGACCTGTGCCAGCGTGCTTTGACAGTTGCCACTCATATCTGGTGTCTCTATACAAAGAAAAAAGGTTTCCAGTGTAAGCTAATAGCAGCCAGTCAGTGTCCTACAAGCGGCTCTGTCAGGCCTTCCTTCAGCGTGTGCCCTGCACAACACTGCCAGCGTGCTTTGACAGTTGCCAATCATATCTGGTGTCTCTTTAGCGTGCTTTTACAAAGAAAAAAGGTTTCTAGTGTAAGCTAATAGCAGCCAGTCAGTGTCCTTCAAGCGACTCTGTCAGGCCTTCCTTCAGCGTGTGCCCTGCACAACCCTGCCAGCGTACTTTGACAGTTGCCACTCATATCTGGTGTCTCTATACAAAGAAAAAAGGTTTCCAGTGTAAGCTAATAGCGGCCAGTCAGTGTCCTTCAAGCGGCTCTGTCAGGCCTTCCTTCAGCGTGTGCCCTGCACAACCCTGCCAGCGTACTTTGACAGTTGCCACTCATATCTGGTGTCTCTATAGCATGCTTTTACAAAGAAAAAAGGTTTCCAGTGTAAGCTAATAGCAGCCAGTCAGTGTCCTTCAAGCGGCTCTGTCAGGCCTTCCTTCAGCGTGTGCCCTGCACAACACTGCCAGCGTGCTTTGACAGTTGGCAATCATATCTGGTGTCTCTTTAGCGTGCTTTTACAAAGAAAAAAGGTTTACAGTGTAAGCTAATAGCAGCCAGTCAGTGTCCTTCAAGCGGCTCTGTCAGGCCTTCCTTCAGCGTGTGCCCTGCACAACCCTGCCAGCGTACTTTGACAGTTGCCACTCATATCTGGTGTCTCTATAGCGTGCTTTTAAAACCAAAATTTTGTTTCCACTGTAATAGAAGAGCAGTTGCCTGCCTGCCAGCTTCTGTGTGAGGTTCACAGTGGATACTGTGCCCTCTTGCCCAGTGCCACCACTCATATCTGTTTTTACAATAGCTTAAGCTTTAGATTTAAAATAAATATTTTTTTTTCACTGTAATAGAAGAGCAGTTAGTTGTCTGCAAGCGTCTGGGTGTCAGGCCTCCTTCAGCGTGTGCTCTGCAGACCTGTGCCAGCGTGCTTTGACAGTTGCCACTCATATCTGGTGTCTCTATACAAAGAAAAAAGGTTTCCAGTGTAAGCTAATAGCAGCCAGTCAGTGTCCTTCAAGCGGCTCTGTCAGGCCTTCCTTCAGCGTGTGCCCTGCACAACACTGCCAGCGTGCTTTGACAGTTGCCAATCATATCTGGTGTCTCTTTAGCGTGCTTTTACAAAGAAAAAAGGTTTCTAGTGTAAGCTAATAGCAGCCAGTCAGTGTCCTTCAAGCGACTCTGTCAGGCCTTCCTTCAGCGTGTGCCCTGCACAACCCTGCCAGCGTACTTTGACAGTTGCCACTCATATCTGGTGTCTCTATACAAAGAAAAAAGGTTTCCAGTGTAAGCTAATAGCAGCCAGTCAGTGTCCTTCAAGCGGCTCTGTCAGGCCTTCCTTCAGCGTGTGCCCTGCACAACCCTGCCAGCGTACTTTGACAGTTGCCACTCATATCTGGTGTCTCTATAGCATGCTTTTACAAAGAAAAAAGGTTTCCAGTGTAAGCTAATAGCAGCCAGTCAGTGTCCTTCAAGCGGCTCTGTCAGGCCTTCCTTCAGCGTGTGCCCTGCACAACACTGCCAGCGTGCTTTGACAGTTGGCAATCATATCTGGTGTCTCTTTAGCGTGCTTTTACAAAGAAAAAAGGTTTACAGTGTAAGCTAATAGCAGCCAGTCAGTGTCCTTCAAGCGGCTCTGTCAGGCCTTCCTTCAGCGTGTGCCCTGCACAACCCTGCCAGCGTACTTTGACAGTTGCCACTCATATCTGGTGTCTCTATAGCGTGCTTTTAAAACCAAAATTTTGTTTCCACTGTAATAGAAGAGCAGTTGCCTGCCTGCCAGCTTCTGTGTGAGGTTCACAGTGGATACTGTGCCCTCTTGCCCAGTGCCACCACTCATATCTGTTTTTACAATAGCTTAAGCTTTAGATTTAAAATAAATATTTTTTTTTCACTGTAATAGAAGAGCAGTTAGTTGTCTGCAAGCGTCTGGGTGTCAGGCCTCCTTCAGCGTGTGCTCTGCAGACCTGTGCCAGCGTGCTTTGACAGTTGACAATCATATCTGGTGTCTCTTTAGCGTGCTTTTTCAAAGAAAAAAGGTTTCCAGTGTAAGCTAATAGCAGCCAGTCAGTGTCCTTCAAGCGGCTCTGTCAGGCCTTCCTTCAGCGTGTGCCCTGCACAACCCTGCCAGCGTACTTTGACAGTTGCCACTCATATCTGGTGTCTCTATAGCGTGCTTTTACAAAGAAAAAAGGTTTCCAGTGTAAGCTAATAGCAGCCAGTCAGTGTCCTTCAAGCGGCTCTGTCAGGCCTTCCTTCAGCGTGTGCCCTGCACAACACTGCCAGCGTGCTTTGACAGTTGCCAATCATATCTGGTGTCTCTATACAAAGAAAAAAGGTTTCCAGTGTAAGCTAATAGCAGCCAGTCAGTGTCCTTCAAGCGGCTCTGTCAGGCCTTCCTTCAGCGTGTGCCCTGCACAACACTATCAGCGTGCTTTGACAGTTGGCAATCATATCTGGTGTCTCTTTAGCGTGCTTTTACAAAGAAAAAAGGTTTCCAGTGTAAGCTAATAGCAGCCAGTCAGTGTCCTTCAAGCGACTCTGTCAGGCCTTGCTTCAGCGTGTGCCCTGCACAACCCTGCCAGCGTACTTTGACAGTTGCCACTCATATCTGGTGTCTCTATACAAAGAAAAAAGGTTTCCAGTGTAAGCTAATAGCAGCCAGTCAGTGTCCTTCAAGCGGCTCTGTCAGGCCTTCCTTCAGCGTGTGCCCTGCACAACCCTGCCAGCGTACTTTGACAGTTGCCACTCATATCTGGTGTCTCTATAGCGTGCTTTTACAAAGAAAAAAGGTTTCCAGTGTAAGCTAATAGCAGCCAGTCAGTGTCCTTCAAGCGGCTCTGTCAGGCCTTCCTTCAGCGTGTGCCCTGCACAACACTGCCAGCGTGCTTTGACAGTTGGCAATCATATCTGGTGTCTCTTTAGCGTGCTTTTACAAAGAAAAAAGGTTTCCAGTGTAAGCTTATAGCAGCCAGTCAGTGTCCTTCAAGCGGCTCTGTCAGGCCTTCCTTCAGCGTGTGCCCTGCACAACCCTGCCAGCGTACTTTGACAGTTGCCACTCATATCTGGTGTCTCTATAGCGTGCTTTTAAAACCAAAATTTTGTTTTCACTGTAATAGAAGAGCAGTTGCCTGCCTGCCAGCTTCTTTGTGAGGTTCACAGTGGATACTGTGCCCTCTTGCCCAGTGCCACCACTCATATCTGTTTTTACAATAGCTTAAGCTTTAGATTTAAAATAAATAATTTTTTTTCACTGTAAAAGAAGAGCAGTTAGTTGTCTGCAAGCGTCTGGGTGTCAGGCTTCCTTCAGCGTGTGCTCTGCAGACCTGTGCCAGCGTGCTTTGACAGTTGTCAATCATATCTGGTGTCTCTTTAGCGTGCTTTTACAAAGAAAAAAGGTTTCCAGTGTAAGCTAATAGCAGCCAGTCAGTGTCCTTCAAGCGGCTCTGTCAGGCCTTCCTTCAGCGTGTGCCCTGCACAACCCTGCCAGCGTACTTTGACAGTTGCCACTCATATCTGGTGTCTCTATACAAAGAAAAAAGGTTTCCAGTGTAAGCTAATAGCAGCCAGTCAGTGTCCTTCAAGCGGCTCTGTCAGGCCTTCCTTCAGCGTCTGCCCTGCACAACCCTGCCAGCGTACTTTGACAGTTGCCACTCATATCTGGTGTCTCTATAGCGTGCTTTTACAAAGAAAAAAGGTTTCCAGTGTAAGCTAATAGCAGCCAGTCAGTGTCCTTCAAGCGGCTCTGTCAGGCCTTCCTTCAGCGTGTGCCCTGCACAACACTGCCAGCGTGCTTTGACAGTTGGCAATCATATCTGGTGTCTCTTTAGCGTGCTTTTACAAAGAAAAAATGTTTCCAGTGTAAGCTAATAGCAGCCAGTCAGTGTCCTTCAAGCGGCTCTATCAGGCCTCCTTCAGCGTGTGCCCTGCACAACCCTGCCAGCGTACTTTGACAGTTGCCACTCATATCTGGTGTCTCTATGCAAAGAAAAAAGGTTTCCAGTGTAAGCTAATAGCAGCCAGTCAGTGTCCTTCAAGCGGCTCTGTCAGGCCTTCCTTCAGCGTGTGCCCTGCACAACCCTGCCAGCGTACTTTGACAGTTGGCAATCATATCTGGTGTCTCTATAGCGTGCTTTTACAAAGAAAAAAGGTTTCCAGTGTAAGCTAATAGCAGCCAGTCAGTGTCCTTCAAGCGGCTCTGTCAGGCCTTCCTTCAGCGTGTGCCCTGCACAACACTATCAGCGTGCTTTGACAGTTGGCAATCATATCTGGTGTCTCTTTAGCGTGCTTTTACAAAGAAAAAAGGTTTCCAGTGTAAGCTAATAGCAGCCAGTCAGTGTCCTTCAAGCGACTCTGTCAGGCCTTGCTTCAGCGTGTGCCCTGCAAAACCCTGCCAGCGTACTTTGACAGTTGCCACTCATATCTGGTGTCTCTATACAAAGAAAAAAGGTTTCCAGTGTAAGCTAATAGCAGCCAGTCAGTGTCCTTCAAGCGGCTCTGTCAGGCCTTCCTTCAGCGTGTGCCCTGCACAACCCTGCCAGCGTACTTTGACAGTTGCCACTCATATCTGGTGTCTCTATAGCGTGCTTTTACAAAGAAAAAAGGTTTCCAGTGTAAGCTAATAGCAGCCAGTCAGTGTCCTTCAAGCGGCTCTGTCAGGCCTTCCTTCAGCATGTGCCCTGCACAACCCTGCCAGGGTGCTTTGACAGTTGGCAATCATATCTGGTGTCTCTTTAGCGTGCTTTTACAAAGAAAAAAGGTTTCCAGTGTAAGCTAATAGCAGCCAGTCAGTGTCCTTCAAGCGGCTCTGTCAGGCCTTCCTTCAGCGTGTGCCCTGCACAACCCTGCCAGCGTACTTTGACAGTTGCCACTCATATCTGGTGTCTCTATAGCGTGCTTTTAAAACCAAAATTTTGTTTCCACTGTAATAGAAGAGCAGTTGCCTGCCTGCCAGCTTCTGTGTGAGGTTCACAGTGGATACTGTGCCCTCTTGCCCAGTGCCACCACTCATATCTGTTTTTACAATAGCTTAAGCTTTAGATTTAAAAGAAATAATTTTTTTTCACTGTAATAGAAGAGCAGTTAGTTGTCTGCAAGCGTCTGGGTGTCAGGCCTCCTTCAGCGTGTGCTCTGCAGACCTGTGCCAGCGTGCTTTGACAGTTGACAATCATATCTGGTGTCTCTTTAGCGTGCTTTTACAAAGAAAAAAGGTTTCCAGTATAAGCTAATAGCAGCCAGTCAGTGTCCTTCAAGCGGCTCTGTCAGGCCTTCCTTCAGCGTGTGCCCTGCACAACCCTGCCAGCGTGCTTTGACAGTTGCCACTCATATCTGGTGTCTCTATACAAAGAAAAAAGGTTTCCAGTGTAAGCTAATAGCAGCCAGTCAGTGTCCTTCAAGCGGCTCTGTCAGGCCTTCCTTCAGCGTGTGCCCTGCACAACCCTGCCAGCGTACTTTGACAGTTGCCACTCATATCTGGTGTCTCTATAGCGTGCTTTTACAAAGAAAAAAGGTTTCCAGTGTAAGCTAATAGCAGCCAGTCAGTGTCCTTCAAGCGGCTCTGTCAGGCCTTCCTTCAGGGTGTGCCCTGCACAACACTGCCAGCTTGCTTTGACAGTTGGCAATCATATCTGGTGTCTCTTTAGCGTGCTTTTCCAAAGAAAAAAGGTTTCCAGTGTAAGCTAATAGAAGCCAGTCAGTGTCCTTCAAGCGGCTCTGTCAGGCCTTCCTTCAGCGTGTGCCCTGCACAACCCTGCCAGCGTGCTTTGACAGTTGGCAATCATATCTGGTGTCTCTTTAGCGTGCTTTTACAAAGAAAAAAGGTTTCCAGTGTAAGCTAATAGCAGCCAGTCAGTGTCCTTCAAGCGGCTCTGTCAGGCCTTCCTTCAGCGTGTGCCCTGCACAACCCTGCCAGCGTACTTTGACAGTTGCCACTCATATCTGGTGTCTCTATAGCGTGCTTTTAAAACCCAAATTTTGTTTCCACTGTAATAGAAGAGCAGTTGCCTGCCTGCCAGCTTCTGTGTGAGGTTCACAGTGGATACGGTGCCCTGTTGCCCAGTGCCACCACTCATATCTGTTTTTACAATAGCTTAAGCTTTAGATTTAAAATAAATAATTTTTTTTCACTGTAATAAAAGAGCAGTTAGTTCTCTGCAAGCGTCTTGGTGTCAGGTCTCCTTCAGCGTGTTCTCTGCAGACCTGTGCCAGCGTGATTTGACAGTTGCCAATCATATCTGGTGTCTCTTTAGCATGCTTTTACAAAGAAAAAAGGTTTCCAGTGTAAGCTAATAGCAGCCAGTCAGTGTCCTTCAATAGGCTCTGTCAGGCCTTCCTTCAGCGTGTGCCCTGCACAACCCTGCCAGCGTACTTTGACAGTTGCCACTCATATCTGGTGTCTCTATGCAAAGAAAAAAGGTTTCCAGTGTAAGCTAATAGCAGCCAGTCAGTGTCCTTCAAGCGGCTCTGTCAGGCCTTCCTTCAGCGTGTGCCCTGCACAACCCTGCCAGCGTACTTTGACAGTTGCCACTCATATCTGGTGTCTCTATAGCGTGCTTTTACAAAGAAAAAAGGTTTCCAGTGTAAGCTAATAGCAGCCAGTCAGTGTCCTTCAAGCGGCTCTGTCAGGCCTTCCTTCAGCGTGTGCCCTGCACAACACTGCCAGCGTGCTTTGACAGTTGGCAATCATATCTGGTGTCTCTTTAGCGTGCTTTTACAAAGAAAAAAGGTTTCCAGTGTAAGCTAATAGCAGCCAGTCAGTGTCCTTCAAGCGGCTCTATCAGGCCTTCCTTCAGCGTGTGCCCTGCACAACCCTGCCAGCGTACTTTGACAGTTGCCACTCATATCTGGTGTCTCTATAGCGTGCTTTTAAAACCAAAATTTTGTTTCCACTGTAATAGAAGAGCAGTTGCCTGCCTGCCAGCTTCTGTGTGAGGTTCACAGTGGATACTGTGCCCTCTTGCCCAGTGCCACCACTCATATCTGTTTTTACAATAGCTTAAGCTTTAGATTTAAAATAAATAATTTTTTTTCACTGTAATAGAAGAGCAGTTAGTTGTCTGCAAGCGTCTGGGTGTCAGGCCTCCTTCAGCGTGTGCTCTGCAGACCTGTGCCAGCTTGCTTTGACAGTTGACAATCATATCTGGTGTCTCTTTAGCGTGCTTTTACAAAGAAAAAAGGTTTCCAGTGTAAGCTAATAGCAGCCAGTCAGTGTCCTTCAAGCGGCTCTGTCAGGCCTTCCTTCAGCGTGTGCCCTGCAAAACCCTGCCAGCGTACTTTGACAGTTGCCACTCATATCTGGTGTCTCTATAGCGTGCTTTTACAAAGAAAAAAGGTTTCCAGTGTAAGCTAATAGCAGCCAGTCAGTGTCCTTCAAGCGGCTCTGTCAGGCCTTCCTTCAGCGTGTGCCCTGCACAACCCTGCCAGCGTACTTTGACAGTTGCCACTCATATCTGGTGTCTCTATAGCGTGCTTTTACAAAGAAAAAAGGTTTCCAGTGTAAGCTAATAGCAGCCAGTCAGTGTCCTTCAAGCGGCTCTGTCAGGCCTTCCTTCAGCGTGTGCCCTGCACAACACTGCCAGCGTGCTTTGACAGTTGCCAATCATATCTGGTGTCTCTTTAGCGTGCTTTTACAAAGAAAAAAGGTTTTCAGTGTAAGCTAATAGCAGCCAGTCAGTGTCCTTCAAGCGACTCTGTCAGGCCTTCCTTCAGCGTGTGCCCTGCACAACCCTGCCAGCGTACTTTGACAGTTGCCACTCATATCTGGTGTCTCTATACAAAGAAAAAAGGTTTCCAGTGTAAGCTAATAGCAGCCAGTCAGTGTCCTTCAAGCGGCTCTGTCAGGCCTTCCTTCAGCGTGTGCCCTGCACAACACTATCAGCGTGCTTTGACAGTTGGCAATCATATCTGGTGTCTCTTTAGCGTGCTTTTACAAAGAAAAAAGGTTTCCAGTGTAAGCTAATAGCAGCCAGTCAGTGTCCTTCAAGCGACTCTGTCAGGCCTTGCTTCAGCGTGTGCCCTGCACAACCCTGCCAGCGTACTTTGACAGTTGCCACTCATATCTGGTGTCTCTATACAAAGAAAAAAGGTTTCCAGTGTAAGCTAATAGCAGCCAGTCAGTGTCCTTCAAGCGGCTCGTTCAGGCCTTCCTTCAGCGTGTGCCCTGCACAACCCTGCCAGCGTACTTTGACAGTTGCCACTCATATCTGGTGTCTCTATAGCGTGCTTTTACAAAGAAAAAAGGTTTCCAGTGTAAGCTAATAGCAGCCAGTCAGTGTCCTTCAAGCGGCTCTGTCAGGCCTTCCTTCAGCGTGTGCCCTGCACAACACTGCCAGCGTGCTTTGACAGTTGGCAATCAGATCTGGTGTCTCTTTAGCGTGCTTTTACAAAGAAAAAAGGTTTCCAGTGTAAGCTAATAGCAGCCAGTCAATGTCCTTCAAGCGGCTCTGTCAGGCCTTCCTTCAGCGTGTGCCCTGCACAACCCTGCCAGCGTACTTTGACAGTTGCCACTCATATCTGGTGTCTCTATAGCGTGCTTTTAAAACCAAAATTTTGTTTTCACTGTAATAGAAGAGCAGTTGCCTGCCTGCCAGCTTCTTTGTGAGGTTCACAGTGGATACTGTGCCCTCTTGCCCAGTGCCACCACTCATATCTGTTTTTACAATAGCTTAAGCTTTAGATTTAAAATAAATAATTTTTTTTCACTGTAAAAGAAGAGCAGTTAGTTGTCTGCAAGCGTCTGGGTGTCAGGCTTCCTTCAGCGTGTGCTCTGCAGACCTGTGCCAGCGTGCTTTGACAGTTGTCAATCATATCTGGTGTCTCTTTAGCGTGCTTTTACAAAGAAAAAAGGTTTCCAGTGTAAGCTAATAGCAGCCAGTCAGTGTCCTTCAAGCGGCTCTGTCAGGCCTTCCTTCAGCGTGTGCCCTGCACAACCCTGCCAGCGTACTTTGACAGTTGCCACTCATATCTGGTGTCTCTATACAAAGAAAAAAGGTTTCCAGTGTAAGCTAATAGCAGCCAGTCAGTGTCCTTCAAGCGGCTCTGTCTGGCCTTCCTTCAGCGTGTGCCCTGCACAACCCTGCCAGCGTACTTTGACAGTTGCCACTCATATCTGGTGTCTCTATAGCGTGCTTTTACAAAGAAAAAAGGTTCCCAGTGTAAGCTAATAGCAGCCAGTCAGTGTCCTTCAAGCGGCTCTGTCAGGCCTTCCTTCAGCGTGTGCCCTGCACAACACTGCCAGCGTGCTTTGACAGTTGGCAATCATATCTGGTGTCTCTTTAGCGTGCTTTTACAAAGAAAAAATGTTTCCAGTGTAAGCTAATAGCAGCCAGTCAGTGTCCTTCAAGCGGCTCTATCAGGCCTTCCTTCAGCGTGTGCCCTGCACAACCCTGCCAGCGTACTTTGACAGTTGCCACTCATATCTGGTGTCTCTATGCAAAGAAAAAAGGTTTCCAGTGTAAGCTAATAGCAGCCAGTCAGTGTCCTTCAAGCGGCTCGTTCAGGCCTTCCTTCAGCGTGTGCCCTGCACAACCCTGCCAGCGTACTTTGACAGTTGCCACTCATATCTGGTGTCTCTATAGCGTGCTTTTACAAAGAAAAAAGGTTTCCAGTGTAAGCTAATAGCAGCCAGTCAGTGTCCTTCAAGCGGCTCTGTCAGGCCTTCCTTCAGCGTGTGCCCTGCACAACACTGCCAGCGTGCTTTGACAGTTGGCAATCAGATCTGGTGTCTCTTTAGCGTGCTTTTACAAAGAAAAAAGGTTTCCAGTGTAAGCTAATAGCAGCCAGTCAATGTCCTTCAAGCGGCTCTGTCAGGCCTTCCTTCAGCGTGTGCCCTGCACAACCCTGCCAGCGTACTTTGACAGTTGCCACTCATATCTGGTGTCTCTATAGCGTGCTTTTAAAACCAAAATTTTGTTTTCACTGTAATAGAAGAGCAGTTGCCTGCCTGCCAGCTTCTTTGTGAGGTTCACAGTGGATACTGTGCCCTCTTGCCCAGTGCCACCACTCATATCTGTTTTTACAATAGCTTAAGCTTTAGATTTAAAATAAATAATTTTTTTTCACTGTAAAAGAAGAGCAGTTAGTTGTCTGCAAGCGTCTGGGTGTCAGGCTTCCTTCAGCGTGTGCTCTGCAGACCTGTGCCAGCGTGCTTTGACAGTTGTCAATCATATCTGGTGTCTCTTTAGCGTGCTTTTACAAAGAAAAAAGGTTTCCAGTGTAAGCTAATAGCAGCCAGTCAGTGTCCTTCAAGCGGCTCTGTCAGGCCTTCCTTCAGCGTGTGCCCTGCACAACCCTGCCAGCGTACTTTGACAGTTGCCACTCATATCTGGTGTCTCTATACAAAGAAAAAAGGTTTCCAGTGTAAGCTAATAGCAGCCAGTCAGTGTCCTTCAAGCGGCTCTGTCTGGCCTTCCTTCAGCGTGTGCCCTGCACAACCCTGCCAGCGTACTTTGACAGTTGCCACTCATATCTGGTGTCTCTATAGCGTGCTTTTACAAAGAAAAAAGGTTTCCAGTGTAAGCTAATAGCAGCCAGTCAGTGTCCTTCAAGCGGCTCTGTCAGGCCTTCCTTCAGCGTGTGCCCTGCACAACACTGCCAGCGTGCTTTGACAGTTGGCAATCATATCTGGTGTCTCTTTAGCGTGCTTTTACAAAGAAAAAATGTTTCCAGTGTAAGCTAATAGCAGCCAGTCAGTGTCCTTCAAGCGGCTCTATCAGGCCTTCCTTCAGCGTGTGCCCTGCACAACCCTGCCAGCGTACTTTGACAGTTGCCACTCATATCTGGTGTCTCTATGCAAAGAAAAAAGGTTTCCAGTGTAAGCTAATAGCAGCCAGTCAGTGTCCTTCAAGCGGCTCTGTCAGGCCTTCCTTCAGCGTGTGCCCTGCACAACCCTGCCAGCGTACTTTGACAGTTGGCAATCATATCTGGTGTCTCTATAGCGTGCTTTTACAAAGAAAAAAGGTTTCCAGTGTAAGCTAATAGCAGCCAGTCAGTGTCCTTCAAGCGGCTCTGTCAGGCCTTCCTTCAGCGTGTGCCCTGCACAACACTGCCAGCGTGCTTTGACAGTTGGCAATCATATCTGGTGTCTCTTTAGCGTGCTTTTACAAAGAAAAAAGGTTTCCAGTGTAAGATAATAGCAGCCAGTCAGTGTCCTTCAAGCGGCTCTATCAGGCCTTCCTTCAGCGTGTGCCCTGCACAACCCTGCCAGCGTACTTTGACAGTTGCCACTCATATCTGGTGTCTCTATAGCGTGCTTTTAAAACCAAAATTTTGTTTCCACTGTAATAGAAGAGCAGTTGCCTGCCTGCCAGCTTCTGTGTGAGGTTCACAGTGGATACTGTTCCCTCTTGCCCAGTGCCACCACTCATATCTGTTTTTACAATAGCTTAAGCTTTAGATTTAAAATAAAAAAAAAATTTTCACTCTAATAGAAGAGCAGTTAGTTGTCTGCAAGCGTCTGGGTGTCAGGCCTCCTTCAGCGTGTGCTCTGCAGACCTGTGCCAGCTTGCTTTGACAGTTGACAATCATATCTGGTGTCTCTTTAGCGTGCTTTTACAAAGAAAAAAGGTTTCCAGTGTAAGCTAATAGCAGCCAGTCAGTGTCCTTCAAGCGGCTCTGTCAGGCCTTCCTTCAGCGTGTGCCCTGCTCAACCCTGCCAGCGTACTTTGACAGTTGCCACTCATATCTGGTGTCTCTATAGCGTGCTTTTACAAAGAAAAAAGGTTTCCAGTGTAAGCTAATAGCAGCCAGTCAGTGTCCTTCAAGCGGCTCTGTCAGGCCTTTCTTCAGCGTGTGCCCTGCACAACACGGCCAGCGTGCTTTGACAGTTGCCAATCATATCTGGTGTCTCTTTAGCGTGCTTTTACAAAGAAAAAAGGTTTTCAGTGTAAGCTAATAGCAGCCAGTCAGTGTCCTTCAAGCGACTCTGTCAGGCCTTCCTTCAGCGTGTGCCCTGCACAACCCTGCCAGCGTACTTTGACAGTTGCCACTCATATCTGGTGTCTCTATACAAAGAAAAAAGGTTTCCAGTGTAAGCTAATAGCAGCCAGTCAGTGTCCTTCAAGTGGCTCTGTCAGGCCTTCCTTCAGCGTGTGCCCTGCACAACACTATCAGCGTGCTTTGACAGTTGGCAATCATATCTGGTGTCTCTTTAGCGTGCTTTTACAAAGAAAAAAGGTTTCCAGTGTAAGCTAATAGCAGCCAGTCAGTGTCCTTCAAGCGACTCTGTCAGGCCTTGCTTCAGCGTGTGCCCTGCAAAACCCTGCCAGCGTACTTTGACAGTTGCCACTCATATCTGGTGTCTCTATACAAAGAAAAAAGGTTTCCAGTGTAAGCTAATAGCAGCCAGTCAGTGTCCTTCAAGCGGCTCTGTCAGGCCTTCCTTCAGCGTGTGCCCTGCACAACCCTGCCAGCGTACTTTGACAGTTGCCACTCATATCTGGTGTCTCTATAGCGTGCTTTTACAAAGAAAAAAGGTTTCCAGTGTAAGCTAATAGCAGCCAGTCAGTGTCCTTCAAGCGGCTCTGTCAGGCCTTCCTTCAGCGTGTGCCCTGCACAACACTGCCAGCGTGCTTTGACAGTTGCCAATCATATCTGGTGTCTCTTTAGCGTGCTTTTACAAAGAAAAAAGGTTTCCAGTGTAAGCTAATAGCAGCCAGTCAGTGTCCTTCAAGCGGCTCTGTCAGGCCTTCCTTCAGCGTGTGCCCTGCACAACCCTGCCAGCGTACTTTGACAGTTGCCACTCATATCTGGTGTCTCTATACAAAGAAAAAAGGTTTCCAGTGTAAGCTAATAGCAGCCAGTCAGTGTCCTTCAAGCGGCTCTGTCAGGCCTTCCTTCAGCGTGTGCCCTGCACAACCCTGCCAGCGTACTTTGACAGTTGCCACTCATATCTGGTGTCTCTATAGCGTGCTTTTAAAACCAAAATTTTGTTTCCACTGTAATAGAAGAGCAGTTGCCTGCCTGCCAGCTTCTGTGTGAGGTTCACAGTGGATACTGTGCCCTCTTGCCCAGTGCCACCACTCATATCTGTTTTTACAATAGCTTAAGCTTTAGATTTAAAAGAAATATTTTTTTTTCACTGTAATAGAAGAGCAGTTAGTTGTCTGCAAGCGTCTGGGTGTCAGGCCTCCTTCAGCGTGTTCTCTGCAGACCTCTGCCAGCGTGCTTTGACAGTTGCCAATCATATCTGGTGTCTCTTTAGCGTGCTTTTACAAAGAAAAAAGGTTTCCAGTGTAAGCTAATAGCAGCCAGTCAGTGTCCTTCAAGCGGCTCTGTCAGGCCTTCCTTCAGCGTGTGCCCTGCACAACCCTGCCAGCGTACTTTGACAGTTGCCACTAAAATCTGGTGTCTCTATACAAAGAAAAAAGGTTTCCAGTGTAAGCTAATAGCAGCCAGTCAGTGTCCTTCAAGCGGCTCTATCAGGCCTTCCTTCAGCGTGTGCCCTGCACAACCCTGCCAGCGTACTTTGACAGTTGCCACTCATATCTGGTGTCTCTATAGCGTGCTTTTACAAAGAAAAAAGGTTTCCAGTGTAAGCTAATAGCAGCCAGTCAGTGTCCTTCAAGCGGCTCTGTCAGGCCTTCCTTCAGCGTGTGCCCTGCACAACACTGCCAGCGTGCTTTGACAGTTGGCAATCATATCTGGTGTCTCTTTAGCGTGCTTTTACAAAGAAAAAAGGTTTCCAGTGTAAGCTAATAGCAGCCAGTCAGTGTCCTTCAAGCGGCTCTGTCAGGCCTTCCTTCAGCGTGTGCCCTGCACAACCCTGCCAGCGTACTTTGACAGTTGCCACTCATATCTGGTGTCTCTATACAAAGAAAAAAGGTTTCCAGTGTAAGCTAATAGCAGCCAGTCAGTGTCCTTCAAGCGGCTCTGTCAGGCCTTCCTTCAGCGTGTGCCCTGCACAACCCTGCCAGCGTACTTTGACAGTTGCAACTCATATCTGGTGTCTCTATAGCGTGCTTTTACAAAGAAAAAAGGTTTCCAGTGTAAGCTAATAGCAGCCAGTCAGTGTCCTTCAAGCGGCTCTGTCAGGCCTTCCTTCAGAGTGTGCCCTGCACAACACTGCCAGCGTGCTTTGACAGTTGCCAATCATATCTGGTGTCTCTTTAGCGTGCTTTTACAAAGAAAAAAGGTTTCCAGTGTAAGCTAATAGCAGCCAGTCAGTGTCCTTCAAGCGACTCTGTCAGGCCTTCCTTCAGCGTGTGCCCTGCACAACCCTGCCAGCGTACTTTGACAGGTGCCACTCATATCTGGTGTCTCTATACAAAGAAAAAAGGTTTCCAGTGTAAGCTAATAGCAGCCAGTCAGTGTCCTTCAAGCGGCTCTGTCAGGCCTTCCTTCAGCGTGTGCCCTGCACAACCCTGCCAGCGTACTTTGACAGTTGCCACTCATATCTGGTGTCTCTATAGCATGCTTTTACAAAGAAAAAAGGTTTACAGTGTAAGCTAATAGCAGCCAGTCAGTGTCCTTCAAGCGGCTCTGTCAGGCCTTCCTTCAGCGTGTGCCCTGCACAACACTGCCAGCGTGCTTTGACAGTTGGCAATCATATCTGGTGTCTCTTTAGCGTGCTTTTACAAAGAAAAAAGGTTTCCAGTGTAAGCTAATAGCAGCCAGTCAGTGTCCTTCAAGCGGCTCTGTCAGGCCTTCCTTCAGCGTGTGCCCTGCACAACCCTGCCAGCGTACTTTGACAGTTGCCACTCATATCTGGTGTCTCTATTGCGAGCTTTAAAAACCAAAATTTTGTTTCCACTGTAATAGAAGAGCAGTTGCCTGCCTGCCAGCTTCTGTGTGAGGTTCACAGTGGATACTGTGCCCTCTTGCCCAGTGCCACCACTCATATCTGTTTTTACAATAGCTTAAGCTTTAGATTTAAAATAAATAATTTTTTCCACTGTAATAGAAGAGCAGTTAGTTGTCTGCAAGCGTCTGGGTGTCAGGCCTCTTTCAGCGTGTGCTCTGCAGACCTCTGCCAGCGTGCTTTGACAGTTGCCAATCATATCTGGTGTCTCTTTAGCGTGCTTTTACAAAGAAAAAAGGTTTCCAGTGTAAGCTAATAGCAGCCAGTCAGTGTCCTTCAAGCGGCTCTGTCAGGGCTTCCTTCAGCGTGTGCCCTGCACAACCCTGCCAGCGTACTTTGACAGTTGCCACTCATATCTGGTGTCTCTATAGCGTGCTTTTACAAAGAAAAAAGGTTTCCAGTGTAAGCTAATAGCAGCCAGTCAGTGTCCTTCAAGCGGCTCTGTCAGGCCTTCCTTCAGCGTGTGCCCTGCACAACCCTGCCAGCGTACTTTGACAGTTGCAACTCATATCTGGTGTCTCTATAGCGTGCTTTTACAAAGAAAAAAGGTTTCCAGTGTAAGCTAATAGCAGCCAGTCAGTGTCCTTCAAGCGGCTCTGTCAGGCCTTCCTTCAGAGTGTGCCCTGCACAACACTGCCAGCGTGCTTTGACAGTTGCCAATCATATCTGGTGTCTCTTTAGCGTGCTTTTACAAAGAAAAAAGGTTTCCAGTGTAAGCTAATAGCAGCCAGTCAGTGTCCTTCAAGCGACTCTGTCAGGCCTTCCTTCAGCGTGTGCCCTGCACAACCCTGCCAGCGTACTTTGACAGTTGCCACTCATATCTGGTGTCTCTATACAAAGAAAAAAGGTTTCCAGTGTAAGCTAATAGCAGCCAGTCAGTGTCCTTCAAGCGGCTCTGTCAGGCCTTCCTTCAGCGTGTGCCCTGCACAACCCTGCCAGCGTACTTTGACAGTTGACACTCATATCTGGTGTCTCTATAGCATGCTTTTACAAAGAAAAAAGGTTTCCAGTGTAAGCTAATAGCAGCCAGTCAGTGTCCTTCAAGCGGCTCTGTCAGGCCTTCCTTCAGCGTGTGCCCTGCACAACACTGCCAGCGTCCTTTGACAGTTGGCAATCATATCTGGTGTCTCTTTAGCGTGCTTTTACAAAGAAAAAAGGTTTCCAGTGTAAGCTAATAGCAGCCAGTCAGTGTCCTTCAAGCGGCTCTGTCAGGCCTTCCTTCAGCGTGTGCCCTGCACAACCCTGCCAGCGTACTTTGACAGTTGCCACTCATATCTGGTGTCTCTATTGCGTGCTTTAAAAACCAAAATTTAGTTTCCACTGTAATAGAAGTGCAGTTGCCTGCCTGCCAGCTTCTGTGTGAGGTTCACAGTGGATACTGTGCCCTCTTGCCCAGTGCCACCACTCATATCTGTTTTTACAATAGCTTAAGCTTTAGATTTAAAATAAATAATTTTTTCCACTGTAATAGAAGAGCAGTTAGTTGTCTGCAAGCGTCTGGGTGTCAGGCCTCTTTCAGCGTGTGCTCTGCAGACCTCTGCCAGCGTGCTTTGACAGTTGCCAATCATATCTGGTGTCTCTTTAGCGTGCTTTTACAAAGAAAAAAGGTTTCCAGTGTAAGCTAATAGCAGCCAGTCAGTGTCCTTCAAGCGGCTCTGTCAGGGCTTCCTTCAGCGTGTGCCCTGCACAACCCTGCCAGCGTACTTTGACAGTTGCCACTCATATCTGGTGTCTCTATAGCGTGCTTTTACAAAGAAAAAAGGTTTCCAGTGTAAGCTAATAGCAGCCAGTCAGTGTCCTTCAAGCGGCTCTGTCAGGCCTTCCTTCAGCGTGTGCCCTGCACAACACTGCCAGCGTGCTTTGACAGTTGCCAATCATATCTGGTGTCTCTTTAGCGTGCTTTTACAAAGAAAAAAGGTTTCCAGTGTAAGCTAATAGCAGCCAGTCAGTGTCCTTCAAGCGGCTCTGTCAGGCCTTCCTTCAGCATGTGCCCTGCACAACCCTGCCAGCGTACTTTGACAATTGCCACTCATATCTGGTGTCTCTATAGCGTGCTTTTAAAACCAAAATTTTGTTTCCACTGTAATAGAAGAGCAGTTGCCTGCCTGCCAGCTTCTGTGTGAGGTTCACAGTGTATACTGTGCCCTCTTGCCCAGTGCCACCACTCATATCTGTTTTTACAATAGCTTAAGCTTTAGATTTAAAATAAATAATTTTTTTTCACTGTAATAGAAGAGCAGTTAGTTGTCTGCAAGCGTCTGGGTGTCAGGCCTCCTTCAGCGTGTGCTCTGCAGACCTGTGCCAGCGTGCTTTGACAGTTGCCAATCATATCTGGTGTCTCTTTAGCGTGCTTTTACAAAGAAAAAAGGTTTCCGGTGTAAGCTAATAGCAGCCAGTCAGTGTCCTTCAAGCGGCTCTGTCAAGCCTTCCTTCAGCGTGTGCCCTGCACAACCCTGCCAGCATACTTTGACAGTTGCCACTCATATCTGGTGTCTCTTTAGCGTGCTTTTACAAAGAAAAAAGGTTTCCAGTGTACGCTAATAGCAGCCAGTCAGTGTCCTTCAAGCGGCTCTGTCAGGCCTTCCTTCAGCGTGTGCCCTGCACAACAAAGCCAGCGTGCTTTGACAGTTGGCAATCATATCTGGTGTCTCTTTAGCATGCTTTTACAAAGAAAAAAGGTTTCCAGTGTAAGCTAATAGCAGCCAGTCAGTGTCCTTCAAGCGGCTCTGTCATGCCTTCCTTCAGCGTGTGCCCTGCACAACCCTGCCAGCGTACTTTGACAGTTGCCACTCATATCTGGTGTCTCTATAGCGTGCTTTTAAAACCAAAATTTTGTTTCCACTGTAATAGAAGCGCAGTTGCCTGCCTGCCAGCTTCTGTGTGAGGTTCACAGTGGATACTGTGCCCTCTTGCCCAGTGCCACCACTCATATCTGTTTTTACAATAGCTTAAGCTTTAGATTTAAAAGAAATATTTTTTTTTCACTGTAATAGAAGAGCAGTTGCCTGCCTGCCAGCTTCTGTGTCAGGCTGGATGCCTTGCCCATTTGCACAGTCAGTGCCACCACTCATATCTGTTTTTACAATAGGTTAAGCTTTAGATTTAAAATAAATATTTTTTTTCCACTGTAATAGAAGAGCAGTTAGTTGTCTGCAAGCGTCTGGGTGTCAGGCCTCTTTCAGCGTGTGCTCTGCAGACCTCTGCCAGCGTGCTTTGTCAGTTGCCAATCATATCTGGTGTCTCTTTAGCGTGCTTTTACAAAGAAAAAAGGTTTCCAGTGTAAGCTAATAGCAGCCAGTCAGTGTCCTTCAAGCGGCTCTGTCAGGCCTTCCTTCAGCGTGTGCCCTGCACAACCCTGCCAGCGTACTTTGACAGTTGCCACTCATATCTGGTGTCTCTATAGCGTGCTTTTAAAACCAAAATTTTGTTTCCACTGTAATAGAAGAGCAGTTGCCTGCCTGCCAGCTTCTGTGTGAGGTTCACAGTGGATACTGTGCCCTCTTGCCCAGTGCCACCACTCATATCTGTTTTTACAATAGCTTAAGCTTTAGATTTAAAATAAATATTTTTTTTTTCACTGTAATAGAAGAGCAGTTAGTTGTCTGCAAGCGTCTGGGTGTCAGGCCTCCTTCAGCGTGTGCTCTGCAGACCTGTGCCAGCGTGCTTTGACAGTTGCCAATCATATCTGGTGTCTCTTTAGCGTGCTTTTACAAAGAAAAAAGGTTTCCAGTGTAAGCTAATAGCAGCCAGTCAGTGTCCTTCAAGCGGCTCTGTCAGGCCTTCCTTCAGCGTGTGCCCTGCACAACCCTGCCAGTGTACTTTGACAGTTGACACTCATATCTGGTGTCTCTATACAAAGAAAAAAGGTTTCCAGTGTAAGCTAATAGCAGCCAGTCAGTGTCCTTCAAGCGGCTCTGTCAGGCCTTCCTTCAGCGTGTGCACTGCACAACAAAGCCAGCGTGCTTTGACAGTTGGCAATCATATCTGGTGTCTCTTTAGCATGCTTTTACAAAGAAAAAAGGTTTCCAGTGTAAGCTAATAGCAGCCAGTCAGTGTCCTTCAAGCGGCTCTGTCAGGCCTTCCTTCAGCGTGTGCCCTGCACAACCCTGCCAGCGTACTTTGACAGTTGCCACTCATATCTGGTGTCTCTATAGCGTGCTTTTACAAAGAAAAAAGGTTTCCAGTGTAAGCTAATAGCAGCCAGTCAGTGTCCTTCAAGTGGCTCTGTCAGGCCTTCCTTCAGCGTGTGCTCTGCACAACAAAGCCAGCGTGCTTTGACAGTTGGCAATCATATCTGGTGTCTCTTTAGCGTGCTTTTACAAAGAAAAAAGGTTTCCAGTGTAAGCTAATAGCAGCCAGTCAGTGTCCTTCAAGCGGCTCTGTCAGGCCTTCCTTCAGCGTGTGCCCTGCACAACCCTGCCAGCGTACTTTGACAGTTGCCACTCATATCTGGTGTCTCTATAGCGTGCTTTTAAAACCAAAATTTTGTTTCCACTGTAATATAAGAGCAGTTGCCTGCCTGCCAGCTTCTGTGTGAGGTTCACAGTGGATACTGTGCCCTCTTGCCCAGTGCCACCACTCATATCTGTTTTTACAATAGCTTAAGCTTTAGATTTAAAAGAAATAATTTTTTTTCACTGTAATAGAAGAGCAGTTAGTTGTCTGCAAGCGTCTGGGCCTCCTTCAGCGTGTTCTCTGCAGACCTCTGCCAGCGTGCTTTGACAGTTGCCAATCATATCTGGTGTCTCTTTAGCGTGCTTTTACAAAGAAAAAAGGTTTCCAGTGTAAGCTAATAGCAGCCAGTCAGTGTCCTTCAAGCGGCTCTGTCAGGCCTTCCTTCAGCGTGTGCCCTGCACAACCCTGCCAGCGTACTTTGACAGTTGCCACTCAAATCTGGTGTCTCTATACAAAGAAAAAAGGTTTCCAGTGTAAGCTAATAGCAGCCAGTCAGTGTCCTTCAAGCGGCTCTATCAGGCCTTCCTTCAGCGTGTGCCCTGCACAACCCTGCCAGCGTACTTTGACAGTTGCCACTCATATCTGGTGTCTCTATAGCGTGCTTTTACAAAGAAAAAAGGTTTCCAGTGTAAGCTAATAGCAGCCAGTCAGTGTCCTTCAAGCGGCTCTGTCAGGCCTTCCTTCAGCGTGTGCCCTGCACAACACTGCCAGCGTGCTTTGACAGTTGCCAATCATATCTGGTGTCTCTTTAGCGTGCTTTTACAAAGAAAAAAGGTTTTCAGTGTAAGCTAATAGCAGCCAGTCAGTGTCCTTCAAGCGACTCTGTCAGGCCTTCCTTCAGCGTGTGCCCTGCACAACCCTGCCAGCGTACTTTGACAGTTGCCACTCATATCTGGTGTCTCTATACAAAGAAAAAAGCTTTCCAGTGTAAGCTAATAGCAGCCAGTCAGTGTCCTTCAAGCGGCTCTGTCAGGCCTTCCTTCAGCGTGTGCCCTGCACAACACTATCAGCGTGCTTTGACAGTTGCCAATCATATCTGGTGTCTCTTTAGCGTGCTTTTACAAAGAAAAAAGGTTTCCAGTGTAAGCTAATAGCAGCCAGTCAGTGTCCTTCAAGCGGCTCTGTCAGGCCTTCCTTCAGCGTGTGCCCTGCACAACCCTGCCAGCGTACTTTGACAGTTGCCACTCATATCTGGTGTCTCTATACAAAGAAAAAAGGTTTCCAGTGTAAGCTAATAGCAGCCAGTCAGTGTCCTTCAAGCGGCTCTGTCAGGCCTTCCTTCAGCGTGTGCCCTGCACAACCCTGCCAGCGTACTTTGACAGTTGCCACTCATATCTGGTGTCTCTATAGCGTGCTTTTACAAAGAAAAAAGGTTTCCAGTGTAAGCTAATAGCAGCCAGTCAGTGTCCTTCAAGCGGCTCTGTCAGGCCTTCCTTCAGCGTGTGCCCTGCACAACACTGCCAGCGTGCTTTGACAGTTGGCAATCATATCTGGTGTCTCTTTAGCGTGCTTTTACAAAGAAAAAATGTTTCCAGTGTAAGCTAATAGCAGCCAGTCAGTGTCCTTCAAGCGGCTCTATCAGGCCTTCCTTCAGCGTGTGCCCTGCACAACCCTGCCAGCGTACTTTGACAGTTGCCACTCATATCTGGTGTCTCTATAGCGTGCTTTTAAAACCAAAATTTTGTTTCCACTGTAATAGAAGAGCAGTTGCCTCCCTGCCAGCTTCTGTGTGAGGTTCACAGTGGATACTGTGCCCTCTTGCCCAGTGCCACCACTCATATCTGTTTTTACAATAGCTTAAGCTTTAGATTTAAAATAAATATTTTTTTTCACTGTAATAGAAGAGCAGTTAGTTGTCTGCAAGCGTCTGGGTGTCAGGCCTCCTTCAGCGTGTGCTCTGAAGACCTGTGCCAGCGTGCTTTGACAGTTGGCAATCATATCTGGTGTCTCTTTAGCGTGCTTTTACAAAGAAAAAAGGTTTCCAGTGTAAGCTAATAGCAGGCAGTCAGTGTCCTTCAAGCGGCTCTGTCAGGCCTTCCTTCAGCGTGTGGCTGCACAACCCTGCCAGCTTACTTTGACAGTTGCCACTCATATCTGGTGTCTCTATAGCGTGCTTTTAAAACCAAAATTTTGTTTCCACTGTAATAGAAGAGCAGTTGCCTGCCTGCCAGCTTCTGTGTGAGGTTCACAGTGGATACTGTGCCCTCTTGCCCAGTGCCACCACTCATATCTGTTTTTACAATAGCTTAAGCTTTAGATTTAAAATAAATAAAAAATTTTCACTGTAATAGAAGAGCAGTTAGTTGTCTGCAAGCGTCTGGGTGTCAGGCCTCCTTCAGCGTGTGCTCTGCAGACCTGTGCCAGCGTGCTTTGACAGTTGACAATCATATGTGGTGTCTCTTTAGCGTGCTTTTACAAAGAAAAAAGGTTTCCAGTGTAAGCTAATAGCAGCCAGTCAGTGTCCTTCAAGCGGCTCTGTCAGGCCTTCCTTCAGCGTGTGCCCTGCACAACCCTGCCAGCGTACTTTGACAGTTGCAACTCATATCTGGTGTCTCTATAGCGTGCTTTTACAAAGAAAAAAGGTTTCCAGTGTAAGCTAATAGCAGCCAGTCAGTGTCCTTCAAGCGGCTCTGTCAGGCCTTCCTTCAGAGTGTGCCCTGCACAACACTGCCAGCGTGCTTTGACAGTTGCCAATCATATCTGGTGTCTCTTTAGCGTGCTTTTACAAAGAAAAAAGGTTTCCAGTGTAAGCTAATAGCAGCCAGTCAGTGTCCTTCAAGCGACTCTGTCAGGCCTTCCTTCAGCGTGTGCCCTGCACAACCCTGCCAGCGTACTTTGACAGTTGCCACTCATATCTGGTGTCTCTATACAAAGAAAAAAGGTTTCCAGTGTAAGCTAATAGCAGCCAGTCAGTGTCCTTCAAGCGGCTCTGTCAGGCCTTCCTTCAGCGTGTGCCCTGCACAACCCTGCCAGCGTACTTTGACAGTTGCCACTCATATCTGGTGTCTCTATAGCATGCTTTTACAAAGAAAAAAGGTTTCCAGTGTAAGCTAATAGCAGCCAGTCAGTGTCCTTCAAGCGGCTCTGTCAGGCCTTCCTTCAGCGTGTGCCCTGCACAACACTGCCAGCGTGCTTTGACAGTTGGCAATCATATCTGGTGTCTCTTTAGTGTGCTTTTACAAAGAAAAAAGGATTCCAGTGTAAGCTAATAGCAGCCAGTCAGTGTCCTTCAAGCGGCTCTGTCAGGCCTTCCTTCAGCGTGTGCCCTGCACAACCCTGCCAGCGTACTTTGACAGTTGCCACTCATATCTGGTGTCTCTATTGCGTGCTTTAAAAACCAAAATTTTGTTTCCACTGTAATAGAAAAGCAGTTGCCTGCCTGCCAGCTTCTGTGTGAGGTTCACAGTGGATACTGTGCCCTCTTGCCCAGTGCCACCACTCATATCTGTTTTTACAATAGCTTAAGCTTTAGATTTAAAATAAATAATTTTTTCCACTGTAATAGAAGAGCAGTTAGTTGTCTGCAAGCGTCTGGGTGTCAGGCCTCTTTCAGCGTGTGCTCTGCAGACCTCTGCCAGCGTGCTTTGACAGTTGCCAATCATATCTGGTGTCTCTTTAGCGTGCTTTTACAAAGAAAAAAGGTTTCCAGTGTAAGCTAATAGCAGCCAGTCAGTGTCCTTCAAGCGGCTCTGTCAGGGCTTCCTTCAGCGTGTGCCCTGCACAACCCTGCCAGCGTACTTTGACAGTTGCCACTCATATCTGGTGTCTCTATAGCGTGCTTTTACAAAGAAAAAAGGTTTCCAGTGTAAGCTAATAGCAGCCAGTCAGTGTCCTTCAAGCGGCTCTGTCAGGCCTTCCTTCAGCGTGTGCCCTGCTCAACACTGCCAGCGTGCTTTGACAGTTGCCAATCATATCTGGTGTCTCTTTAGCGTGCTTTTACAAAGAAAAAAGGTTTCCAGTGTAAGCTAATAGCAGCCAGTCAGTGTCCTTCAAGCGGCTCTGTCAGGCCTTCCTTCAGCGTGTGCCCTGCACAACCCTGCCAGCGTACTTTGACAATTGCCACTCATATCTGGTGTCTCTATAGCGTGCTTTTAAAACCAAAATTTTGTTTCCACTGTAATAGAAGAGCAGTTGCCTGCCTGCCAGCTTCTGTGTGAGGTTCACAGTGGATACTGTGCCCTCTTGCCCAGTGCCACCACTCATATCTGTTTTTACAATAGCTTAAGCTTTAGATTTAAAATAAATAATTTTTTTTCACTGTAATAGAAGAGCAGTTAGTTGTCTGCAAGCGTCTGGGTGTCAGGCCTCCTTCAGCGTGTGCTCTGCAGACCTGTGCCAGCGTGCTTTGACAGTTGCCAATCATATCTGGTGTCTCTTTAGCGTGCTTTTACAAAGAAAAAAGGTTTCCGGTGTAAGCTAATAGCAGCCAGTCAGTGTCCTTCAAGCGGCTCTGTCAAGCCTTCCTTCAGCGTGTGCCCTGCACAACCCTGCCAGCATACTTTGACAGTTGCCACTCATATCTGGTGTCTCTTTAGCGTGCTTTTACAAAGAAAAAAGGTTTCCAGTGTACGCTAATAGCAGCCAGTCAGTGTCCTTCAAGCGGCTCTGTCAGGCCTTCCTTCAGCGTGTGCCCTGCACAACAAAGCCAGCGTGCTTTGACAGTTGGCAATCATATCTGGTGTCTCTTTAGCATGCTTTTACAAAGAAAAAAGGTTTCCAGTGTAAGCTAATAGCAGCCAGTCAGTGTCCTTCAAGCGGCTCTGTCAGGCCTTCCTTCAGCGTGTGCCCTGCACAACCCTGCCAGCGTACTTTGACAGTTGCCACTCATATCTGGTGTCTCTATAGCGTGCTTTTAAAACCAAAATTTTGTTTCCACTGTAATAGAAGCGCAGTTGCCTGCCTGCCAGCTTCTGTGTGAGGTTCACAGTGGATACTGTGCCCTCTTGCCCAGTGCCACCACTCATATCTGTTTTTACAATAGCTTAAGCTTTAGATTTAAAAGAAATAATTTTTTTTCACTGTAATAGAAGAGCAGTTGCCTGCCTGCCAGCTTCTGTGTCAGGCTGGATGCCTTGCCCATTTGCACAGTCAGTGCCACCACTCATATCTGTTTTTACAATAGGTTAAGCTTTAGATTTAAAATAAATATTTTTTTTCCACTGTAATAGAAGAGCAGTTAGTTGTCTGCAAGCGTCTGGGTGTCAGGCCTCTTTCAGCGTGTGCTCTGCAGACCTCTGCCAGCGTGCTTTGACAGTTGCCAATCATATCTGGTGTCTCTTTAGCGTGCTTTTACAAAGAAAAAAGGTTTCCAGTGTAAGCTAATAGCAGCCAGTCAGTGTCCTTCAAGCGGCTCTGTCAGGCATTCCTTCAGCGTGTGCCCTGCACAACCCTGCCAGCGTACTTTGACAGTTGCCACTCATATCTGGTGTCTCTATAGCGTGCTTTTAAAACCAACATTTTGTTTCCACTGTAATAGAAGAGCAGTTGCCTGCCTGCCAGCTTCTGTGTGAGGTTCACAGTGGATACTGTGCCCTCTTGCCCAGTGCCACCACTCATATCTGTTTTTACAATAGCTTAAGCTTTAGATTTAAAATAAATATTTTTTTTTCACTGTAATAGAAGAGCAGTTAGTTGTCTGCAAGCGTCTGGGTGTCAGGCCTCCTTCAGCGTGTGCTCTGCAGACCTGTGCCAGCGTGCTTTGACAGTTGCCAATCATATCTGGTGTCTCTTTAGCGTGCTTTTACAAAGAAAAAAGGTTTCCAGTGTAAGCTAATAGCAGCCAGTCAGTGTCCTTCAAGCGGCTCTGTCAGGCCTTCCTTCAGCGTGTGCCCTGCACAACCCTGCCAGTGTACTTTGACAGTTGACACTCATATCTGGTGTCTCTATACAAAGAAAAAAGGTTTCCAGTGTAAGCTAATAGCAGCCAGTCAGTGTCCTTCAAGCGGCTCTGTCAGGCCTTCCTTCAGCGTGTGCACTGCACAACAAAGCCAGCGTGCTTTGACAGTTGGCAATAATATCTGGTGTCTCTTTAGCATGCTTTTACAAAGAAAAAAGGTTTCCAGTGTAAGCTAATAGCAGCCAGTCAGTGTCCTTCAAGCGGCTCTGTCAGGCCTTCCTTCAGCGTGTGCCCTGCATAACCCTGCCAGCGTACTTTGACAGTTGCCACTCATATCTGGTGTCTCTATAGCGTGCTTTTACAAAGAAAAAAGGTTTCCAGTGTAAGCTAATAGCAGCCAGTCAGTGTCCTTCAAGTGGCTCTGTCAGGCCTTCCTTCAGCGTGTGCTCTGCACAACAAAGCCAGCGTGCTTTGACAGTTGGCAATCATATCTGGTGTCTCTTTAGCGTGCTTTTACAAAGAAAAAAGGTTTCCAGTGTAAGCTAATAGCAGCCAGTCAGTGTCCTTCAAGCGGCTCTGTCAGGCCTTCCTTCAGCGTGTGCCCTGCACAACCCTGCCAGCGTACTTTGACAGTTGCCACTCATATCTGGTGTCTCTATAGCGTGCTTTTAAAACCAAAATTTTGTTTCCACTGTAATAGAAGAGCAGTTGCCTGCCTGCCAGCTTCTGTGTGAGGTTCACAGTGGATACTGTGCCCTCTTGCCCAGTGCCACCACTCATATCTGTTTTTACAATAGCTTAAGCTTTAGATTTAAAAGAAATAATTTTTTTTTCACTGTAATAGAAGAGCAGTTAGTTGTCTGCAAGCGTCTGGGTGTCAGGCCTCCTTCAGCGTGTTCTCTGCAGACCTCTGCCAGCGTGCTTTGACAGTTGCCAATCATATCTGGTGTCTCTTTAGCGTGCTTTTACAAAGAAAAAAGGTTTCCAGTGTAAGCTAATAGCAGCCAGTCAGTGTCCTTCAAGCGGCTCTGTCAGGCCTTCCTTCAGCGTGTGCCCTGCACAACCCTGCCAGCGTACTTTGACAGTTGCCACTCAAATCTGGTGTCTCTATACAAAGAAAAAAGGTTTCCAGTGTAAGCTAATAGCAGCCAGTCAGTGTCCTTCAAGCGGCTCTGTCAGGCCTTTCTTCAGTGTGTGCCCTGCACAACCCTGCCAGCGTACTTTGACAGTTGCCACTCATATCTGCTGTCTCTATAGCGTGCTTTTACAAAGAAAAAAGGTTTCCAGTGTAAGCTAATAGCAGCCAGTCAGTGTCCTTCAAGCGGCTCTGTCAGGCCTTCCTTCAGCGTGTGCCCTGCACAACAAAGCCAGCGTGCTTTGACAGTTGGCAATCATATCTGGTGTCTCTTTAGCATGCTTTTACAAAGAAAAAAGGTTTCCAGTGTAAGCTAATAGCAGCCAGTCAGTGTCCTTAAAGCGGCTCTGTCAGGCCTTCCTTCAGCGTGTGCCCTGCACAACCCTGCCAGCGTACTTTGACAGTTGCCACTCAAATCTGGTGTCTCTATAGCGTGCTTTTAAAACCAAAATTTTGTTTCCACTGTAATAGAAGAGCAGTTGCCTGCCTGCCAGCTTCTGTGTGAGGTTCACAGTGGATACTGTGCCCTCTTGCCCAGTGCCACCACTCATATCTGTTTTTACAATAGCTTAAGCTTTAGATTTAAAAGAAATAATTTTTTTTCACTGTAATAGATGAGCAGTTGCCTGCCTGCCAGCTTCTGTGTCAGGCTGGATGCCTTGCCCATTTGCACAGTCAGTGCCACCACTCATATCTGTTTTTACAATAGGTTAAGCTTTAGATTTAAAATAAATATTTTTTTTTCACTGTAATAGAAGAGCAGTTAGTTGTCTGCTAGCGTCTGGGTGTCAGGCCTCCTTCAGCGTGTGCTCTGCAGACCTGTGCCAGCGTGCTTTGACAGTTGCCAATCATATCTGGTGTCTCTTTAACGTGCTTTTAAAAAGAAAAAAGGTTTCCAGTGTAAGCTAATAGCAGCCAGTCAGTGTCCTTCAAGCGGCTCTGTCAGGCCTTCCTTCAGCGTGTGCCCTGCACAACCCTGCCAGCGTACTTTGACAGTTGCCACTCATATCTGGTGTCTCTATAGCGTGCTTTTAAAACCAACATTTTGTTTCCACTGTAATAGAAGAGCAGTTGCCTGCCTGCCAGCTTCTGTGTGAGGTTCACAGTGGATACTGTGCCCTCTTGCCCAGTGCCACCACTCATATCTGTTTTTACAATAGCTTAAGCTTTAGATTTAAAATAAATAATTTTTTTTCACTGCAATAGAAGAGCAGTTAGTTGTCTGCAAGCGTCTGGGTGTCAGGCCTCCTTCAGCGTGTGCTCTGCAGACCTCTGCCAGCGTGCTTGGACAGTTGCCAATCATATCTGGTGTCTCTTTAGCGTGCTTTTACAAAGAAAAAAGGTTTCCAGTGTAAGCTAATAGCAGCCAGTCAGTGTCCTTCAAGCGGCTCTGTCAGGCCTTCCTTCAGCGTGTGCCCTGCACAACCCTGCCAGCGTACTTTGACAGTTGCCACTCATATCTGGTGTCTCTATAGCGTGCTTTTAAAACCAAAATTTTGTTTCCACTGTAATAGAAGAGCAGTTGCCTGCCTGCCAGCTTCCATGTGAGGTTCACAGTGGATATTGTGCCCTCTTGCCCAGTGTCACCACTCATATCTGTTTTTACAATAGCTTAAGCTTTAGATTTAAAATAAATAATTTTTTTTCACTGTAATAGAAGAGCAGTTAGTTGTCTGCAAGCGTCTGGGTGTCAGGCCTCCTTCAGTGTGTGCTCTGCAGACCTGTGCCAGCGTGCTTTGACAGTTGCCAATCATATCTGGTGTCTCTTTAGCGTGCTTTTACAAAGAAAAAAGGTTTCCGGTGTAAGCTAATAGCAGCCAGTCAGTGTCCTTCAAGCGGCTCTGTCAGGCCTTCCTTCAGCGTGTGCCCTGCACAACCCTGCCAGCGTACTTTGACAGTTGCCACTCATATCTGGTGTCTCTATACAAAGAAAAAAGGTTTCCAGTGTAAGCTTATAGCAGCCAGTCAGTGTCCTTCAAGCGGCTCTGTCAGGCCTTCCTTCAGTGTGTGCCCTGCACAACCCTGCCAGCGTACTTTGACAGTTGCCACTCATATCTGGTGTCTCTATAGCGTGCTTTTACAAAGAAAAAAGGTTTTCAGTGTACGCTAATAGCAGCCAGTCAGTGTCCTTCAAGCGGCTCTGTCAGGCCTTCCTTCAGCGTGTGCCCTGCACAACAAAGCCAGCGTGCTTTGACAGTTGGCAATCATATATGGTGTCTCTTTAGCATGCTTTTACAAAGAAAAAAGGTTTCCAGTGTAAGCTAATAGCAGCCAGTCAGTGTCCTTCAAGCGGCTCTGTCAGGCCTTCCTTCAGCGTGTGCCCTGCACAACCCTGCCAGCGTACTTTGACAGTTGCCACTCATATCTGGTGTCTCTATAGCGTGCTTTTAAAACCAAAATTTTGTTTCCACTGTAATAGAAGCGCAGTTGCCTGCCTGCCAGCTTCTGTGTGAGGTTCACAGTGGATACTGTGCCCTCTTGCCCAGTGCCACCACTCATATCTGTTTTTACAATAGCTTAAGCTTTAGATTTAAAAGAAATAATTTTTTTTCACTGTAATAGAAGAGCAGTTGCCTGCCTGCCAGCTTCTGTGTCAGGCTGGATGCCTTGCCCATTTGCACAGTCAGTGCCACCACTCATATCTGTTTTTACAATAGGTTAAGCTTTAGATTTAAAATAAATATTTTTTTTCACTGTAATAGAAGAGCAGTTAGTTGTCTGCAAGCGTCTGGGTGTCAGGCCTCTTTCAGCGTGTGCTCTGCAGACCTCTGCCAGCGTGCTTTGACAGTTGCCAATCATATCTGGTGTCTCTTTAGCGTGCTTTTACAAAGAAAAAAGGTTTCCAGTGTAAGCTAATAGCAGCCAGTCAGTGTCCTTAAAGCGGCTCTGTCAGGCCTTCCTTCAGCGTATGCCCTGCACAACCCTGCCAGCGTACTTTGACAGTTGCCACTCATATCTGGTGTCTCTATAGCGTGCTTTTAAAACCAAAATTTTGTTTCCACTGTAATAGAAGAGCAGTTGCCTGCCTGCCAGCTTCTGTGTGAGGTTCACAGTGGATACTGTGCCCTCTTGCCCAGTGCACCACTCATATCTGTTTTTACAATAGCTTAAGCTTTAGATTTAAAATAAATAATTTTTTTTCACTGTAATAGAAGAGCAGTTAGTTGTCTGCAAGCGTCTGGGTGTCAGGCCTCCTTCAGCGTGTGCTCTGCAGACCTGTGCCAGCGTGCTTTGACAGTTGCCAATCATATCTGGTGTCTCTTTAGCGTGCTTTTACAAAGAAAAAAGGTTTCCACTGTAAGCTAATAGCAGCCAGTCAGTGTCCTTCAAGCGGCTCTGTCAGGCCTTCCTTCAGCGTGTGCCCTGCACAACCCTGCCAGTGTACTTTGACAGTTGACACTCATATCTGGTGTCTCTATACAAAGAAAAAAGGTTTCCAGTGTAAGCTAATAGCAGCCAGTCAGTGTCCTTCAAGCGGCTCTGTCAGGCCTTCCTTCAGCGTGTGCACTGCACAACAAAGCCAGCGTGCTTTGACAGTTGGCAATCATATCTGGTGTCTCTTTAGCATGCTTTTACAAAGAAAAAAGGTTTCCAGTGTAAGCTAATAGCAGCCAGTCAGTGTCCTTCAAGCGGCTCTGTCAGGCCTTCCTTCAGCGTGTGCCCTGCACAACCCTGCCAGCGTACTTTGACAGTTGCCAATCATATCTGGTGTCTCTATAGCGTGCTTTTACAAAGAAAAAAGGTTTCCAGTGTAAGCTAATAGCAGCCAGTCAGTGTCCTTCAAGCGGCTCTGTCAGGCCTTCCTTCAGCGTGTGCCCTGCACAACAAAGCCAGCGTGCTTTGACAGTTGGCGATTATATCTGGTGTCTCTTTAGCGTGCTTTTACAAAGAAAAAAGGTTTCCAGTGTAAGCTAATAGCAGCCAGTCAGTGTCCTTCAAGAGGCTCTGTCAGGCCTTCCTTCAGCGTGTGCCCTGCACAACCCTGCCAGCGTACTTTGACAGTTGCCACTCATATCTGGTGTCTCTATAGCGTGCTTTTAAAACCAAAATTTTGTTTCCACTGTAATAGAAGAGCAGTTGCCTGCCTGCCAGCTTCTGTGTGAGGTTCACAGTGGATACTGTGCCCTCTTGCCCAGTGCCACCACTCATATCTGTTTTTACAATAGCTTAAGCTTTAGATTTAAAAGAAATAATTTTTTTTCACTGTAATAGAAGAGCAGTTAGTTGTCTGCAAGCGTCTGGGTGTCAGGCCTCCTTCAGCGTGTTCTCTGCAGACCTCTGCCAGCGTGCTTTGACAGTTGCTAATCACATCTGGTGTCTCTTTAGCGTGCTTTTACAAAGAAAAAAGATTTCCAGTGTAAGCTAATAGCAGCCAGTCAGTGTCCTTCAAGCGGCTCTGTCAGGCCTTCCTTCAGCGTGTGCCCTGCACAACCCTGCCAGCGTACTTTGACAGTTGCCACTCATATCTGGTGTCTCTATACAAAGAAAAAAGGTTTCCAGTGTAAGCTAATAGCAGCCAGTCAGTGTCCTTCAAGCGGCTCTGTCAGGCCTTCCTTCAGCGTGTGCCCTGCACAACCCTGCCAGCGTACTTTGACAGTTGCCACTCATATCTGGTGTCTCTATAGCGTGCTTTTACAAAGAAAAAAGGTTTCCAGTGTAAGCTAATAGCAGCCAGTCAGTGTCCTTCAAGCGGCTCTGTCAGGCCTTCCTTCAGCGTGTGCCCTGCACAACACTGCCAGCGTGCTTTGACAGTTGCCAATCATATCTGGTGTCTCTTTAGCGTGCTTTTACAAAGAAAAAAGGTTTCCAGTGTAAGCTAATAGCAGCCATTCAGTGTCCTTCAAGCGGCTCTGTCAGGCCTTCCTTCAGCGTGTGCCCTGCACAACCCTGCCAGCGTACTTTGACAGTTGCCACTCATATCTGGTGTCTCTATACAAAGAAAAAAGGTTTCCAGTGTAAGCTAATAGCAGCCAGTCAGTGTCCTTCAAGCGGCTCTGTCAGGCCTTCCTTCAGCGTGTGCCCTGCACAACCCTGCCAGTGTGCTTTGACAGTTGGCAATCATATCTGGTGTCTCTTTAGCGTGCTTTTACAAAGAAAAAAGGTTTCCAGTGTAAGCTAATAGCAGCCAGTCAGTGTCCTTCAAGCGGCTCTGTCAGGCCTTCCATCAGCGTGTGCCCTGCACAACCCTGCCAGCGTACTTTGACAGTTGCCACTCATATCTGGTGTCTCTATAGCGTGCTTTTAAAACCCAAATTTTGTTTCCACTGTAATAGAAGAGCAGTTGCCTGCCTGCCAGCTTCTGTGTGAGGTTCACAGTGGATACTGTGCCCTCTTGCCCAGTGCCACCACTCATATCTGTTTTTACAATAGCTTAAGCTTTAGATTTAAAATAAATAAAAAAAATTCACTGTAATAGAAGAGCAGTTAGTTGTCTGCAAGCGTCTGGGTGTCAGGCCTCCTTCAGCGTGTGCTCTGCAGACCTGTGCCAGCGTGCTTTGACAGTTGCCAATCATATCTGGTGTCTCTTTAGCGTGCTTTTACAAAGAAAAAAGGTTTCCAGTGTAAGCTAATAGCAGCCAGTCAGTGTCCTTCAAGCGGCTCTGTCAGGCCTTCCTTCAGCGTGTGCCCTGCACAACCCTGCCAGCGTACTTTGACAGTTGCCACTCATATCTGGTGTCTCTATAGCGTGCTTTTAAAACCAAAATTTTGTTTCCACTGTAATAGAAGAGCAGTTGCCTGCCTGCCAGCTTCTGTGTGAGGTTCACAGTGGATACTGTGCCCTCTTGCCCAGTGCCACCACTCATATCTGTTTTTACAATAGCTTAAGCTTTAGATTTAAAATAAATAATTTTTTTTCACTGTAATAGAAGAGCAGTTAGTTGTCTGCAAGCGTCTGGGTGTCAGGCCTCCTTCAGCGTGTGCTCTGCAGACCTGTGCCAGCGTGCTTTGACAGTTGCCAATCATATCTGGTGTCTCTTTAGCGTGCTTTTACAAAGAAAAAAGGTTTCCAGTGTAAGCTAATAGCAGCCAGTCAGTGTCCTTCAAGCGGCTCTGTCAGGCCTTCCTTCAGCGTGTGCCCTGCACAACCCTGCCAGCGTACTTTGACAGTTGCCACTCATATCTGGTGTCTCTATACAAAGAAAAAAGGTTTCCAGTGTAAGCTAATAGCAGCCAGTCAGTGTCCTTCAAGCGGCTCTGTCAGGCCTTCCTTCAGCGTGTGCCCTGCACAACCCTGCCAGCGTACTTTGACAGTTGCCACTCATATCTGGTGTCTCTATTGCGTGCTTTTACAAAGAAAAAAGGTTTCCAGTGTAAGCTAATAGCAGCCAGTCAGTGTCCTTCAAGCGGCTCTGTCAGGCCTTCCTTCAGCGTGTGCCCTGCACAACACTGCCAGCGTGCTTTGACAGTTGCCAATCATATCTGGTGTCTCTTTAGCGTGCTTTTACAAAGAAAAAAGGTTTCCAGTGTAAGCTAATAGCAGCCATTCAGTGTCCTTCAAGCGGCTCTGTCAGGCCTTCCTTCAGCGTGTGCCCTGCACAACCCTGCCAGCGTACTTTGACAGTTGCCACTCATATCTGGTGTCTCTATACAAAGAAAAAAGGTTTCCAGTGTAAGTTAATAGCAGCCAGTCAGTGTCCTTCAAGCGGCTCTGTCAGGCCTTCCTTCAGCGTGTGCCCTGCACAACCCTGCCAGTGTGCTTTGACAGTTGGCAATCATATCTGGTGTCTCTTTAGCGTGCTTTTACAAAGAAAAAAGGTTTCCAGTGTAAGCTAATAGCAGCCAGTCAGTGTCCTTCAAGCGGCTCTGTCAGGCCTTCCATCAGCGTGTGCCCTGCACAACCCTGCCAGCGTACTTTGACAGTTGCCACTCATATCTGGTGTCTCTATAGCGTGCTTTTAAAACCAAAATTTTGTTTCCACTGTAATAGAAGAGCAGTTGCCTGCCTGCCAGCTTCTGTGTGAGGTTCACAGTGGATACTGTGCCCTCTTGCCCAGTGCCACCACTCATATCTGTTTTTACAATAGCTTAAGCTTTAGATTTAAAATAAATAATTTTTTTTCACTGTAATAGAAGAGCAGTTAGTTGTCTGCAAGCGTCTGGGTGTCAGGCCTCCTTCAGCGTGTGCTCTGCAGACCTGTGCCAGCGTGCTTTGACAGTTGCCAATCATATCTGGTGTCTCTTTAGCGTGCTTTTACAAAGAAAAAAGGTTTCCAGTGTAAGCTAATAGCAGCCAGTCAGTGTCCTTCAAGCGGCTCTGTCAGGCCTTCCTTCAGCGTGTGCCCTGCACAACCCTGCCAGCGTACTTTGACAGTTGCCACTCATATCTGGTGTCTCTATAGCGTGCTTTTAAAACCAAAATTTTGTTTCCACTGTAATAGAAGAGCAGTTGCCTGCCTGCCAGCTTCTGTGTGAGGTTCACAGTGGATACTGTGCCCTCTTGCCCAGTGCCACCACTCATATCTGTTTTTACAATAGCTTAAGCTTTAGATTTAAAAGAAATAATTTTTTTTCACTGTAATAGAAGAGCAGTTGCCTGCCTGCCAGCTTCTGTGTCAGGCTGGATGCCTTGCCCATTTGCACAGTCAGTGTCACCACTCATATCTGTTTTTACAATAGGTTAAGCTTTAGATTTAAAATAAATAATTTTTTTTCACTGTAATAGAAGAGCAGTTAGTTGTCTGCAAGCGTCTGGGTGTCAGGCCTCCTTCAGCGTGTGCTCTGCAGACCTGTGCCAGCGTGCTTTGACAGTTGCCAATCATATCTGGTGTCTCTTTAGCGTGCTTTTACAAAGAAAAAAGGTTTCCAGTGTAAGCTAATAGCAGCCAGTCAGTGTCCTTCAAGCGGCTCTGTCAGGCCTTCCTTCAGCGTGTGCCCTGCACAACCCTGCCAGCGTACTTTGACAGTTGCCACTCATATCTGGTGTCTCTATAGCGTGCTTTTAAAACCAAAATTTTGTTTCCACTGTAATAGAAGAGCAGTTGCCTGCCTGCCAGCTTCTGTGTGAGGTTCACAGTGGATACTGTGCCCTCTTGCCCAGTGCCACCACTCATATCTGTTTTTACAATAGCTTAAGCTTTAGATTTAAAATAAATATTTTTTTTTCACTGTAATAGAAGAGCAGTTAGTTGTCTGCAAGCGTCTGGGTGTCAGGCCTCCTTCAGCGTGTGCTCTGCAGACCTGTGCCAGCGTGCTTTGACAGTTGACAATCATATCTGGTGTCTCTTTAGCGTGCTTTTACAAAGAAAAAAGGTTTCCAGTGTAAGCTAATAGCAGCCAGTCAGTGTCCTTCAAGCGGCTCTGTCAGGCCTTCCTTCAGCGTGTGCCCTGCACAACCCTGCCAGCGTGCTTTGACAGTTGCCAATCATATCTGGTGTCTCTTTAGCGTGCTTTTACAAAGAAAAAAGGTTTCCAGTGTAAGCTAATAGCAGCCAGTCAGTGTCCTTCAAGCGGCTCTGTCAGGCCTTCCTTCAGCGTGTGCCCTGCACAACCCTGCCAGCGTACTTTGACAGTTGCCACTC